>NC_081288.1:101984433-102610920 GCF_030490865.1 Poecile atricapillus | reverse complement strand
TTGGCTGCATTCATAAAAACTGGGGAAGAGAAATAAAATAAGTATCAGATTATAGGAAATAAGAAAAAACAATTTTACAGTAAGTGTATGATGCTAAAATAATCCAGTTATTTCCAATTCAAGTAAATTAAAACTCAAAAGGAAAATTAGTCTGCAGGAAGACATTTCCTTCCCTGAGAGTCAGAGAACTTAAACCACACCAACAAATAAGCCATGGAATTCTCTCATTTGTCCACTCTACTAAACTGAGATAAAAATCATTATGTACACAATTAATATGAAACACAAGTAAAGCATTACTCGATCCTTACTCGATTTCAGAAAACACAATTTATATGCAGAAAACATAATTTATCTTTGCTGCAGTCACAGCTGCCAGTATTATCTGAAGCCCCATTACTATAAAGCAAACTCCTAGCTGTAATGTCACAATGAAGGTAACAGAAAACTTACTGAAAAAAAAAAAAAAAAAGTATTGTATCCTTTTGAATTTCTGTGTTATGTATTTATCATGCCTTTTTATTTTAATGACATTACACACAGACAGAAGTGTCACAGGCACACCTGTATCTCTCTTTAGTTGAAGTTGGGAGGAATGCTGACATGAAAAATAGGATAATTTTCCGAGCACTAAAAAGACAGTTACTTACTGGAAAGAGACGTATGAAGTGCAAAGGTTTTGAGACTGGTGAGCTCTTTCATTCTCGTTTCTTCCACGCTTGTACAAAATATGTGCTCCCAGGCATACAGCTTTAATAGCTTAATGCCTTTGAGTATCTCATTGGTTTTCTTTAATCTCTCAGTAGAATAGTCCTTCATTTCAAGAGAAAACCAGGGAAAAAATTGATAACCATTTGTAGTCTTAATGACAAACCTCTTTTCTCTTCACTTTTGTTGTTAAATTCATTAAAAAACCAAATTTTGTTTGTTTGTGATTTTGTACAGGTGCCATACTGAGAAAAAGAATATAAAATTTCATTTTCTTTGGAGGTATTAAAATATTTACAACCATTAGGGGAAATTAAGTGACCCTTTTCTGCCAAGAAAATAACTCAAAACATTCCAGTCCTTCAAAGAGAGGATGAAACTCAAGGAGGTGGGTTAGTAGGTCAATGGTGTCCATAACAATAGACAGAAACCTAAATGTGTTTATTTGCTGATGCAAGAATCATTCTGGGATCCAGTTGTGAAAATAAGGAAGATAATTATCAATGTATTTGGCTATTTTCCCTTCACCAGTAAACAGTAATCATAACCTTTGGTAAAATCATGAGTTTTGGTAAAATCATAATCCAAAAGATGAGTCAGAGGAAGTCAGAATAGAGCATCAGGAAAGATTGAGATTATTTCTGAAATTACGCAGAGATAAATTTTCTGTACAATTTGTACAGGTTATAAAAACTGGCACAAGTCAACAGGATTGAAGTATGCTGGCAATTAGATCCATGCATCAATAATTTGTTTAACAAATATTGTGACAGAAAGGATCTCTAAATATTTGGCAATTTAAACATGAAAGACTTACTTAAAAAGTTCAAGGGTCACAGCAATAAAGTTAAAAATTAGACAAAGGAGCAGGAAACATTTCTAATTGGTGAAGTAAATGAGGCAGAAAAACAAACTTAGAGCACTAAAGAATTTAGATATGAATAGATAATAATCCAGCAGTGCCAACTGATTTTTAGAGAATACCAAAGCTTTGGCTGAGAGTAAAATGTCTCTAGACTTTACACAGGGAGGTTGTGCACATTCTTTAATACTTTCCTATTACAATTTATCAGTCACTTGCATGTTTGCTAGCATCCCATGAAATACAACATCTGCATATGGGAATAACACTTCAATGGAGTGGAATTCAGACAAAATTGTGCTAGTTGGATTAAAAATACTCATTGCAGGGAAGGCAGGTCAAGGCTCACATACTTTTCTGAGATTCTCTTCTGATGAATTTTGAGGAAGCAAGAGAAACTGAGACACAGAAAAACAGACAGGGAGGGACAGTGAAACTGAGGCTGGCCCAAATGCACACAGTGGTTTTCACTAACTACAAGAACAGAACCCAGAAACCATGTTCTCATTTCTGGATCACAAATATTACTAAAATAATTCACTTACAAGAGTGCTTTTCTGAGCCTCAGCCAGCTTGGTGGCTATGAAGTACTGGATGGGGGCTAAGAGCACAATGACAGCAGCCCCGACCAAGGCACTCACTCCCAATAGGTTATAGAGGAGGATCACACCCATTATTATCTGTGATGAGAAAAGCAACACAGGAAAAAAAAAAAGTAGATTTCAATATGCCAGAACCACTGAGAGAAAAAATGTTTGTTCTTCTAATAAACACTTAAATAGTTCAAAATGGTTCATAGGAATCAGCTGAGCCCATACTTCAGGAGATCACATTTGGAAAGTGTGGGAAATAAACCCAGAAGCCTTTTTTTTTGACATTAACTAAACAGTTTGTGTTAGTGTGTGGTAGTTCCAATTCCAGACTGGGTTTCCACAAAACTAAAGGAGCACTAAAATGATGGTGCTTGCCCTGAGGCATTTTAGAGTTCCTGGCTTCATGTCCTGTTTACACTAGAGCTTCTTACCTCACTCTGGAAGCATTCAGAGGTCTTAGGGCTGTCATAGATCACAGTTGCATTCTATTGTAGTGTCCCTGTGCAACTGCAGGCAAAGGGACATTGCAGACAGGCACTGAAGCACGAAGCAGATGTGCTGGGACTGACACAAACTGAGCTTAGGCATCAATACCATGCAGCTCTGGAGGAAAATGCTGCCTTAGGCATGCAAAGGATTTGGGAACACTTCCCACAGAAGCTTACCTGGGAATGGCTGTGGTGTGACTGCTGTGATTCTGGTTCCTGAGTTAATTCAAGCTCTGCTATATATTTCTATAAAAAGCTCCACTTTGTGGTAGAGAGATGTCCTCAGTGATAAGAGGGCATACAGAATTAGTTGCTTATCTCATACTTTTATCTCTTAAACAAGTCTGTCTTTAAATCTCCCTTCTTATTATACAACATCAGAAGTAAGAATCAATGGAGATTGACATTTTTAAAGCACTATTTAGCTTTTCAGGCTCCTGTACTGCAAATTACCATACCTAGCCACAATAACCAGATCACTTGTTCATTTAATAACTTTCAAAGTATTGATAGCAACACTTCCATCCACTTCACAGGATGTGAAACAGTGAAATGAGACCCTATATATTATCTCTAATTTGTGTTTCCATGTAGCCTTTTTTGCCTTTTTTTCATAACGTGTTTAATGACACTCTAAACCCTACCCAACCCATCAGTAGTAGTAATTGCTGACAAATAAAATAGATTACTGATACAGTGTCAGGAAATTCAGCAAAACAGATCTACTATAAGAGTTGATTCTGCCTCTTTTAAAAATTGTTTAATGTCAGTGGGATCACTGAAAGGTAAGGACTGTGCCAAACACACCCTGAGCTAAAATTCTGAAGAGATAACAGGAGTCCAAGCTTAATGGAAAATCAGCATGTCTCAGGTCATTAAGTTATTGGCATTTTTGAAGATTTCTTTCAAGCTAAATAATCTCAGCCTTTCCTTCCTACAGATCTGCCTCCATTTCTTTCCCAGCCTTGTTAAGAAGCAGAAGTGTTCAGTGACTAACTTTGCTTAGATGAGAGCTCCTCTGAGCATTGTCAGTGTCAGTGTTCATGCTGCTGTTAGATTCAGCCATGGAGCAGGATTCAATTGCTGTTGGTCCTGCCACAAAACCCAGTTACAAGTGGACACTGCAGAAGTAATGCTTAGGGCTGATGCCAGGTGGCAAAATAAAAGCAATGAATTTGTGTCAGCAGTGGAAGAAATATGAACAGGAAAAGGAGGTCCTCATTCTTCAAGTCATGGACATGGAAATCCTGCTAAAAAACCCCTCTCTCTTCACTGGCCCTTGGAGAGACACCTTTTCAGCCATTGGGCCACCTTTCTGTTTGTTAATCTTAGTTTTAAGTGCAGGTTCCCCTCTGGATTTTGTAGCAGTATCCCAGACATGCACTCTCCTCAACCAGGCAGGAGGATCTCTGAAATCAGGCCCTTACGTGGATGCTCTACCTGGACAGGCATTGCCCACAGATTGGGGCACAGGAACAAGAACCACATCAATTGGTTGGTTTCTATGGCAACCAAGTTATTGATTTGTCCCAGTGTCATCTCTCCCATGGACAAATTGGATGTAGAAAGCCTCAGGATCTTATTATATATCATTGCCTGTAAGAAAGGGGGGGAAAAGGAAGTCCTTAAAATGATGTAATTATAAAAGAACAGTAGTAGTGCAATGTTTCAAACTACATCATCAGCCTTTGCCTAGGACAGCCCTTCTGCCAGTCTCTCGCCTGAGACAGAGAGAGTTAGAGACAGAGTGAGAAAAAGCACAAGAGAGAGAACTGACTTTAAAAAATTCCAATTCTTCTTAAAAGGTTTGTTGCTTAATGCAGACCTAAAATAGAACAAAAAATGACAACAAAATATCAAAATTTAGGAAGTCAGCCAAAGAATCTTTTTTAACAAGCATTTGGTGAGCCTGCTTTTCTGTGACACTGTCTGTCAAAGAGATCCTTGTTTCTGAGAAGACAGGTAAATTCATGCTGTGAAGGTTGATCAGAATGGGTATGTATTCCTTTGGATTTCTCTTGCTTACCTGGCCATTTCTTTCCATAAAATTTGTAGGAGTTTAACAGGGTTTAAAATTAATCAGGGCTAATATCTAAATTTTAAAGACAAATACTGTGAGCCCAGTTTGCAGTTATGACCAAACATCAAACACCGCAGCTCCAAGGAAGTTTTAAAAAATAATTTGTCCTTTTTGATGAAATTTATTTTCATGAAAAAAGTATATCCTGTGGAATTAATCAGAACTGCCTGGTGAATTAAATCAGCTGCATATGCTCCTAAGAGTCCTAATTTTGGTATGGGAGAGTCACAAATAAGAAGTCACAAAAAGGAAATAATCAGGTGCTGTTTCATCCTTAAGTCTGTACCATCTATCCTGGGAGAGGGCAGAAAATATTTGAAGCCGCTCCATCAATCAGAGCAAGTACCAAAAAAAAAGCTTCTATGCTGAGATGATATTCCCATGGTAAATTACATCTGGCAAAACATCAGTTCCTCCTTCTGGATTGCTACTACTGCCCATGGAGTTTGGTTTGTGCAGAGCCCTGCTACACCTCCTCCACATGCTAGGCCAGAGCTGCTGGCTCCAGCTCATAAACAAGGCTCTCAGAGAGGGTTAAGGGATGCTGGGGTTACAGACACAGCCCTGCAGATGAATCACTCCCATCCCACAGGGCTCTGTGCTAAAGGGCATAAATATCTAGAGTTACCACTCCCGATGCATGCACAGCATTCCCATAAAACAAGGACACTCTGCAGATCACTCTGTCCACAGTCAGCAGAAGCAAACTCATAAGCAAATGAACAAAGCAGATGCAGAGCCAAAATGACACTGCTGATCTTCATCTATCTCTCATTATCAGCAAAGATATGTTTTTATATGCATGGGTTTTTATGGGTGTTAAACTTCCAACAGATCAGAATGATGGGATTAGTTTTTAGCAAAAGGAATTGCTGCCAGCAGTTTGCCAGCACTACTTTGTCCAGTTTTCTGTATAAAAATACAGCACATATCTTCTCTGAAACCATAATTTCAAGTCAGTCTTCAGATAACAGGACAAAGGAAAGCACAAAGCTGGAGCTGTTATTAGTGAATCTTCTGGCAGATCTTTGCTCACCAGTAAGGCACCCCGGAGGTTGATGCCAGTCTCTGTAGTCACATAGTAAGAGGCCTGCAGGAATGTTCTCTGCAGAATAAGGGCCAGGAACAGAAGGACTGCCAAGACATAAACATTCCTGAGGAATTCCTCTGATGAAAGGTAGGAGTTTGATGGATCCTTCACCTGAATAGAAAGGAAAAAATCATGCAAGTGCCATAGGAGGGACTGTATATTCCTGAAAAGCTGGAAACAAGCAAGTTTAATCATTGCATTAGAATAAAACATAATGATGGTATTATGCGAAAGTTACCGAAATCAGATTTCTCACTGACCTCTATATCAAAAATCATTTGGATACAAATTTAAAACTCCACTCCTGGTCAAAAGACTGAGGATTAAGATGTTTTAGCAGTTCTAAAATGATTTAGTTTTAGCAGGAAAGGAACAATAAGATCACCATGTCTGCCTTGTCTTTAGTTTCCCTATCAAATTCTGGTGATTTGTAGGACAGAAATGCTAATCAGTAGAAAATAAAGCTCATTCCACCTGCCCCACTGAGAAGCTGCAAGAAAATATTTTTTAATATATGGGATTAGTTATTATGTTGCTTTTGCATATCATGGAAACAATTCCTTCCACAAATATAGTCAATGATAGCCATAAACTCTGAATAATATAAGATTATATATGCCAGTATTCTGCACAAAACTAGGTTTAAATGCCTCAACATTGAAGAGAAAAAAATCTTTTTTAAAGCTCTTTGTTTTAATTTTCTAGCTTTTGTGTTCACTGTTCTGCTCTGTTTCAGGCAGAAAAGGAAACAAATGTACCAAAATACTCCAAGGAAGACTGTTCCTTTGGTATTTCCGACCCAGTTGGAAGCAGGATGTACTGGAATTCTTGCAGGGGGAAAAAAAAAAATAAGAAGAAGAAGAAGAAGAAAAAAGGAAAAACCCTTGTTCTACTGAAATATCCAGCCTGATTCTGAGATGACAAGTATGGGCATATAAGAAATATAAGAAAGAAAGCCATCTGCCCAAGAGCCTTTGAAAAAATGGTTGTTTAAGTGCATGAATAGTGAGATAAATATATTTGAAAACTTTTCTCTTAGTCTTCTGCTGCATCTAACTTCCCCTTGTTTTCATAGTGGGGATATCAATAAGAAAATAACATTTTTTTTCAATGTATATAGAGTTATCAGGAATTAAGGCAGAATAAGCATAAAATTAAATGTATTCACATTAATTGAAACTAGAGAGAATTTAAAGGAAAAATGTTTAATAGCAAGACCAAGAGAAAGTTTATCAAAATCCATAAATTATAGGCAAATGCATTCTGAAATGTATCCAAGAGAAATAGGGACTGTCACCAAGCCAAGTGCTTTCAAGAACTCCAATGATTCCAATCTTCCCTTTAGCCAATGCTCATTTAAACTTTAAAAAGCCACAACTGACTCCACCACACTAAAGAGCGCAAAAGATAAAGGAAACAGACAAGGTACAGATTCCTAAATCTGAGATCCAGAAATTATTTTCAAGCTCAAATACTTTGTTTGTTCACCATGCAAAAAACTCCAACATTTTTGAAGGCAAAATATGCACTTTGCCTTGTAACCCTGTTGCTCAAATCCAGAATGTGCAGGTTCAAAGATGATAAAAATCTTTGTTTGACAAGGTGTACAATTAAACTCTCCTTCAGTGCATTGAAAGCCTCAAGCCAAATTGCGACCATCAATCAAGAAAATGAATGTCAGGAGTGAGCAGCCAAGAAAAAGATATTTGGATAGTGATGATAGTCAATATCTGGACAGGGAAACACTAATCCATTATATATCCATCTGCTCATTCAGAGATAAAACACTCCAAAAACTGTATGGAGATATTTCTCTGTCAGAAGACAAATGCAGGAAAACGCCTTTGTCATTTCTTCTCTGCTGCCAGTAAAATAATTTTACCTGTATCTTTTCATTACTTACTCATAAATTCTTTTTCTTGTGATAGAAAATGTTTTTTATCAGAGGCTTGCTCAGCATTTAGAGATGATCCCTGAAAGTTCAGTCTCAGTGAAACTTGAAATGAGCACTGATCTGGCATCTCTTGTGCACCTCTAGTATCAAGAACACCATTGAGTAAAGTGCATACTTTTCAATTTCGCAGTATGTGCCAACACAGTTCATCACAGCAGAAAGCAATACAATCAGCCACAAACAGGGGCTGGCTACTGTCATCTTCCCAGTAAAAAAACAGATTTGAGAGAACTCAAAACTGTCAGTGAAGTATAAACTGACAAATGGACAGGAGTCAAGAAAAATCCCCAGGCTGGATGCATCACTGAGGCACCACCAGTGTGTGTCCTGCCTGAAACTAACAGGCACAGTTGAAGAGGAGCAGAAAAAGTCATTCGTTCTTCCCAAAACTGCTGGGATGACTCCATCAAGAGAGACAGCTGGGAAGCTGGGAGAAGCCTCCATGATCTGTGTCCCATTCCTACCAAGGCTCCCACTGCTCAGGTTTATAACCTGACTGTCTCTCACAATAGAAATACTCCATTTGGGTGAAACCATGATATAACAGTGATGACCACAGACCTAGCAAAGCACGCAGCCAGATATCTTAAATATCTGATATGACTCTAAAACTACTACCAGAGCCTTCCAATCCACATTGTCAAGTTACCTTTTCTGTGGTATTTGTATTATTGGTTGTGTTCTGGAAGCCCTGAACAATGCCAGAAATGCAGAGTGGCCCAGCAAAGCCCAGCAGGTCGGCCAGGTAGCGGAATGTGCTGCTGAGCAGGATTGGCCGTCCAAAAGCACTGTACATGGCCAACCAAATGGAGGGACTCTGGTTGGGATGATCCTCCACCTTTTTCTGAAAAACAGAAACAGGTACACAGTGCATTAAGAGAAGTCTCCCAAGTTTTATATGGCAACACTCCTGGATGCCCAAAAGACTCCTGAAAGGTGGTTTGGACCAGGTGAGGCAGCAAACATTGTAATTATCAACATATTGCAGACACTTTTCACAGCAAATTCCAATTCTGCCTCCCCTTGGTAACTGGTTTCTCACCTCTATATCCCACCACTTTCCTCAATCTGTGAACACAGGAATGCAAGCACAGATTATCATCCTGGCAGGCAGCCATTGTCCCTTGTCACATGTGTGCTCAGGGAAAGATCTGACCTTTCAGCCCTTTGCTCATGTGGGTAATCCTGGTTTTGCAAGCTGCAAAGGCTTCTGATTGCAGGAAAAACGCATTACAATTACAAGAATATAGTTTAATTTAATTTATCTGGGATTTTTTCCATTTCTTGGATGCCTTCCAGGATGACATACTTCAACCAATGATAACTGTGCTCAAACAGATGAAAGCAGCAGATCAGGATGGGAGGTAAGAGTAAATCAACCAAGGGTCCTTTATAACCTTCAGATCTGTGAATTTACACAGTATCACAGCTCTTGGCTAAAACACCAACCAGCAGATATGGTTTTGTGTAATCAGAGGACTTCTGATATCTCTGAGGTCCTTTCAGTTTAACAAAGGAAGAGTTTTACTGACCAGAGCCATGCTCTGCAGAGTGCTTCCTTGCACTTCAGGCAGTAGCTTTTGACACTTTAAACAAACATCTGTCATTTCTCAAGTAGCACAAATGCCTGTAAACTGCAAGCCAAGCCAAGCCCTCTTGAGCATTCACAGAGACATTTTAAGCACAGCCAAGCAACAACTACTCCTCGCCCCAGCAAGTTCACCAAAGAAAAAGCTAACATGGCTGTAACCTGCCTGGCTGCCTCATGTCTTTTTTCCCCCTCTTTTCCCAGTTTTTCCCTTTTATGCCATTTCACAGTGAGATGGATTATATACAAGGTGCCAAAAATGTGCAGGTGGGTCAGGTGGCTGCCAGAGACTGGGCCAGGCCAATGCCAATCAGCATAGGAAGGAGAAATAAGCACCATGGGGTCAAATTAGATCTACCATTTCAGAAAGGGGTAAGAATGAAACCGCTTCCTCTGAGGACAGAAAGAGCAGAAGGGCCTTCTGTAACTTGTCCAGACAAAAGGCTCTGAATTTGTGACCTAATGGGTTTTGAGCCTGAGTGCCCTAAAAAGGTTAGTCACCCCCCTCAAATAAATGATTAATAACTTTACCAGCTTGAGAGGAGCTATGTTAATTTATTGGGTAAACGGCTGCCATCTTTTGGGGAAAAATTTTTTTATATTATTCTGGGCATTCAATTAATAGTAAATTTGTTAAATGGCAACAGTAAACCCTTATTTCTCTAACAATTTAAGAACCATTTTCACTGTTACTGCAATTCACACATTGCTCATCACTATATGAAATCTGTTTCCTTTTCACTGGAAAAAAATACTAATTAAATTATCTGATTTATTGCTAAACACTTATTTTTCTTCTTTTTTTAAATCCGGACTTCATATTAGCTGAAGCATGAAGAGGGGAGAAAGACCTTTTTCTAATCATAATGTGTTTTCCAGAATGGTCCTCGAGTGTTATGGGCTTGCATAGAACGTTGTGGTGTGAGAATTGATACAATTATTTCTATTTTCATAGCATGCAGAAGAGATAGCAAGACAAAGTCATGTGATCTATCTCAAAGGCATTTCACAATACTGAGTATTCAGGGTCATGTTCAGCATCTTTCTTCAAGGTGTGAGAAATGTTTGGGAAGGAACAGGAGTTTTCCCTCTGCAGGGCCATGGAGCACAGCTGAGATCAGCTATCTCCAGGCACAGGCAGAAGTAACCCCACTTAATCCAGAGGAGGCTGTGGGGGTCCCCTCCCCAGTTGCAGATTAGTGTAAAATACACACTTGGCAGTAGAGACAGTGACATATCACCTCCTCCAGATTGCAGACCACACATCAGTCTGAAAAATTTTCCTAATTCTGTGGCTGTTTTCTGTCCCAACCAGGCACAAGCCAATGCATTTCTCCACAGGAATGAACTGCAGTGAGTCCCACTGCCTGGCTCCTTGGATTTGCTTTAGCCATTTGGTTTACTTTAACTTTATCTACAAAATACCAGTTTACTTCGGGGTTGTAGCCTGTTTTTGAATAGTAGCACAAATGCGCTAGAGTCTGTGGTAATCTCAAGACTTTAGACAACTACAGAACACAAAATATCTGATGTAACAGAGCATCAGAAATGTAGATGAGTGTAAATGCATACATAACTTTTATGCAAGTGTTTATATGTGTATGACGCACACTGAGGGAGGCTACACACTGAAAGTTTGTGCTCATGCACACAAGAAATGCACATTTGACTCGCCTTTTGGCAACTGAACCACATTTTTGTGCAGGCACAGACAGTACCTGCAGATGTGAATGAGCTACAGACAAATGCTGGCACCCAGCTATTGTGTCTGTCATCAAGAATGGCACAGACTCAGGTCCTTGGGCCACGTAGGTGTGCATCCCTCTCTGTCCTCTTTAAGTAGGGTTTAGGCACCTTAAGGACCTGGTCTAAGGGATGCACCTCTCCCAGGCTGCTATGAAAAGCTCAGTTCCAAAAACTCAGTAGCTTTCTGCCTAAAGAAGAAGGATCTTTATCTCTGGTCTCTGTAACCCTCAAATGCAGAAGGAAAGACAAGCAACCTATACCTATTAAGATATAAAATATTGTGCTGATAACTGTTTCATCTCAGAAGGTACAGAAAGGAGCCTGCAGCTCCATCAGCTGCTGGGAACAAAGAGCTGCCTAAATGCATCCAGAAGTTTCCCTGGAAAATCCTGCCCTATCTAGTGAGTTTTCCCAACCATGCTTTCTTGTACTGGGTCTGGCTGGGATGGAGTTAATTTTATTCATAGCAGCCTCTATGGTTCTGTGTTTGGGATTGGTGACTAAATCACTGCTAAGACACCAGTGTTTTGGCTATTCTTGACGTGTGGTTTTGGCTGTTTCTCTGTCTGGAGGAAAAAAAAAAAGAAAGGTGAAGATAAGTGTTTCCAGCTGAAACTATGGACAGAATGTCTTCCAGTTTCATAAGTAGCTAAGATTTAAACAAATCTTTCACTATTAAAATCTAGCAAGTGTTCAGTCTATTGTGGTTTTAGTTTCCAGTTGCACTCAGTTTGGCAACTTTCTCCTGCTATAAATTCACTGAAAACCAAACAGTAACTATTGGATTGGAACTTCCTATGCCAATGTTTCACCTTGGAACAAACAGTCCTAAATAAAAAATTCCTAAAACAAGGATTTCTTGAAAACTGAAGAAATTCAAGTGACACTTTGGTTTTCTAAGACCAAACAGTGACATGGACACCTGTTACTACCTTTTGTTCTTCATAGGCTTCTTTGAGACAGACATAATTTGTCAGTGCTCTCATTGCAATTGGGAGCTTCCCAATTGCCTTCAGGTCCACAGGTTTCTTGTGTGCAGAAATAATGAGTGTGTTCATCCACCAATAAGTTGCCTTTGAGAGCAAATTGACAAATGGCTGCAGGAACCTCACTCCCAGATCCTGCAGATCCTCTGGAGGCTTCACTTTCTGAGGGTTCATGAAAAACACATACTTCTGCAGAGGAGAAAACAGACAAACATGAGCTCAGAAATTGTCTTATTGATAGTAATTTTTTAGTAAAAACTATATGCAAGACAACCACAGACTCAAATTTGCTTTTAAAGGTAATTATATGTTGAATTTAAATATAAATTTGCATGCAAATAGGATTATTTCCATTTTGACAGATAACTGGCAAACAATTGAGCAACATGGGATGTGGATACTGCTCTGAACCCTATCAGTACCACCTATCTCAAGATGAACAACAGTAAAAATGAATTCTTGGGAGATAATTTTATTTTAAGTTATCATTGCTAAGAACATATGTTAACTTACAGATTCACTACATAAATAGTTCATCAGCACTAACACAGCACATATTTTACAGACTGCATCCACCTATACCCTCCTCATGTGCACAAATATACATCTATCTACACAAATATGTGTGCACTTTGTGTGGATAGATGCACACAGGCACACACATACACACCAAGCCTAGGGATACATCAAGGACATACATTTTAAAAATATTTAAATCACCACTGATTTCCACAAAATTAACCAAATCTTTATGGCTAAGCTAAACTTGGGCCTAAACTTGACACAAGGCAGAGCTTCTGGAACTAAGGAGACATCTTTACCCCCAGGATACCACTGATATTCTTCCAGATCCTGAGGAAGAAGCCACATACCCTGACTCGGATGACATTGATCTCCACAGCCATCAGCAGCCCATAGAGGATGACCATGATTCCAGTGATGCAGAAACGCAGCTGAGAAAAAGGCACCCCGTCCTGGCAGTATCTGACAAGCTTGATGGTTTTTGTAACAAAGGCCATTATCCAGTAAAGGAACAAGGCTGTAAAACAGGTGCACATGCATAATTTAAAAATAAATTAATAAATAAGTGTAATTACAGTTTATTAGCTTCCATGGCTTGATACAGTGCAGGCACACTGATCCTCTATGTCACCAGCCACTGTTTTCTTTCCTGGGCCACAACCCTTCAAACAGATCCACAATGGCAAATCTTCATGCAGGTACGAAGTCCACTAAAGGAGACTTAATCTGAAGGGAAACTTTGTTCTTATAATGAAGGAAAAGGCACATAACTTAACAAAAGTCATGTTGCCTCTTAGAAAAAGCAGGGTGTATCCCAAGTGAGAATATGGAAATGTGCTCATTTTGGAAAAGAGTTTATGGAACTTAGTGTTATCCTGCATCCTGGCTGGTATCTGTCAGGGGCTTGTTCAGGTGGTTGAGCTACATGCAATTTGGACAATATACTTGTATGGAACATTAATCTGCAATGTCTGGTCTGACCATCTCCTGACTGAGAGAGCAGATAGGATAATGTCAGAATCAACTGCAAAAGATGTTGAGAAAAAGCAGTATCTGCACAGGAGAGTTTGTAATCACTACTCAAAGTGGCCTTTTGAAATAGCCCTTTTGAATGCAGACAAGTTTTTCCTCAAAATTATCAGCAGTGTTAAAAAAACCCTAAAAGATCGCAATAAAAATGCATCAGGCATTCTCTTTTGTAATTATTTTAGAAGTAGTTTTCAGTGTGTACCTTATGAAAGGTGCAGTAACTCCTATATTGCCAGTTGCAAGAGCAGAGCGCTATTCCTCTCTGCTTTAATATTCTCACACATTCCACCATCCTCTTCAATCTATACAAGCTGACTTTGGCTAAAATACTGGGATTTGTAGGAGTATATAAATATCAGACTTAGACTTACCCAACAGTAACTTTGGAAAGTTGGATGTTTCAATATTATGGTAATAGACTATGGATACAGTGGCAGCCACAAATCCCATTATAGCTGGTAGAAAGAGATGCAGGTGGCGAGATTTCATTTGTCTGAAAATAAATATGGTATAAATTAGTGAATTTGGTGCCTTTTTTTCATCATTGTGTGAAACCATAGGTGTTCTGCTAATCTATGGAAGAGGACAAACATGAATTTCTTGGAGACAAAATGTGTGTGTCCTTGTGAGTGCTTAACTTCGATCAATATTTGCTTGCCATTAGAGCTCGAGAGAAGAATAAAATGCTAAGAACAACGGCTTCACCTTGATCCCATTACAACCTGGACAGTTCATTAAAAGATTCCATGAACTTTTTTGGGGGAAAACCTCCTGATGCTTTACTAGCCAGCCCATCAGACATTAACACTGTTCATTAACAAATGCAATTGGCATGGTGATCCACCAAACTCTTCCACTTACGTGTCAGAAACAATCCCCTCTGCTATCTCACACACATGCATAAACAGCAGGGTGAACGTCAGGATCCATCGCAGGTTGTGCCCAGGGAAGTGAAGCCAGGTATTGTGGTGAATCTGCACTTTGGAGCTCTGGCTTCCCCAGCCTGGGAAATGATAGCAAGGAAAGACAAAAGTTATCTCACAGCCAGTCAGTGACTGATCTGGTTATCAATTTTCTGGGCCACATGTATATGCAATTGATACAAACCCCCTACAAAATTACAGGGGCTGTTGTTAGTAAAAAGATGACCCAGCAGAGTCTCAGTTGCCCCGTAATTTAAATCAAACCCTGAAGACAATGAGACTTTTTCCAAATTACAATCAAAGAGAAGTTGTTCCTGGGCAAGGAAAATTATAAGAAAACAACAACAAAAATTAAACCACTCCAAGCAGCACCCTCAGACAACAGGGACTGAAAGATCTGACATGATGGCATTCTCACATCTCTCACAGTTACAGACAAAGCAGGAAAAATTTCCTACTGATGTAAAAGTTGCATCCTCAAATGAAGCCTCAAAGAGATGCATTTACTTGAAACAAGTAATATTTCAGGCCTGTTTCAGGCCTGGTTGGGAGCACAGTCTGAGTGGAGGCTGAACAGTGATTTCACAGCTTCTCTCCCTCAGGTGCAGCCCGGCCTCCAAGGCCTCTGCATTCCTGGCCCTTCAGAGCTCCCAAACAGTGCCACAACTCAAATTAATCAACAAATTAAACTTGAAGCCTATTTCCATGTCATCACCTCAGATATCACCAGCCCTTTCCAGGCGAGATCCTCTCTGAGGCCAGCAACAGCAAGAAGTGGGTCACAGAGGATATGAGGGAGGTGACAGGGCTGGGGAAGCTGAGGTCTGACCACAGGTTGGCTTCTCATGGTGGTGAGCCTTGGCCTCTGTCTCTTCCCACACAGGTACAGGGCTTTCCTGAGTCAGTAAGCCCAAAAGTCCCTCTTACTGTAAGGCAGCTCCTGGAATACCCTGACAGGCTTCCCTAAGCCCATAGAGAATCCAAACAACAACACATTTTGGGGAAGTAAAGAAACCAAACAAAAGGAAACAAAACTAACTCAATTTAAAACCCAGGATGTGCTTTTGCTACACAAGGATGCAACATCTCATCGTGCTTAGAGGCTTATTAGGTAACTCAGGATCACATAAACCAAAACTGAAGTTTATTCATTCTTGGAAATTGTCAGCATTTCACCATTTCATCCTTCTTTAAGACACAAAATACAGCAAGAACAAATTATTCTGTCTTCTCCATAGCTATCTAAAGCATTTTCTATAGTTCTCTAAGACTTTTCTAATCTTATGTGATTTTCTTTGACCTTGCTCCTGTCTTTGTCTCTCCCATGCTGCTTTTCATTTTCTCTTTGTGCACAAACACAGCTCATCACCAAATTTCTGGTTTGGAGCCAGTCTGTACTGTGGACTCCAGCTGGGTTTTAATGTTCTGTTCAACAATGATTTGTCCTGATAATTAGCATACAAAATAGAAAACACAGAATGACATACTTAAATAACATACAATTTAGAATATTATATTTTTTCCTAACATAGTTACAAAATAGAGGGAATTTTCAGTGGCTGCAATACTATTTCAAAATTAATTGGCTAATACCTCTAAAAATATTGAAGCAGAACTTGATGTTAGAGTGTTCTAAAATATTATCTCTACCCTCAGACTTTGCAGTGTACTTCCATCAAACACTTCTGCACAAAACCCCGTCCTTCAAGAATGACTTGCATCTCACCTCGAAGGAAGAGCCAGCACTAAAGTAAAAATCCAGCATTGTTGGAGAGTTTCCATAACCCTGGGGTTGCCTTCTAGTCTTTATAATTTGTTAGAATTTGTTGCTTATTCTCATGCTTAATTATTTAATTAGTTTTTAGTCACTGGATCATGTCACAGTTATGTACAGTGTCTTAGCCCACAGGTTCCTGTAGCATTTTATTCAACCACTTTGGAGTCTTTTTGCATGATGAAAACCCTTAAATCTCATGTTCAAATACAAACCTTCAAGTCCCATATTCAAACCTTCCTTGTGGAAGAAATGCACTTCCATCTCCACATGCAACACCAGGAAATTAACATGGAAGAATTGAAATGGGATTTCTCATGCAGTTGTCAGGACAATATTTATTTTCACTAATACTTTTGATGGTTATTCAAGTGTCTTAATCTCCTAAGATCGGTTAGAATGCTACTGTTTGACCTCTCTGGAAAAGTGTGAAATTGTATTTATTTCACCACTGCAAAGGAACTGGGATAAAAAGACAACTGTAGAAAAAAATATCATTAGAATACTAGCTTAGATGGGTTTTTTTTTACAAGACTGTGAGTTAGAGCCCCTCCACTGTCCTAAATTCATCAAGAGGGATTTATTGTTTCTTATTTTTTATTTCTGTTGGGGAAAAAAAAAAATAAATCTCTATTGCTCTGCTTTTATTTAAAAATGTTGGCAAAAGAAGCAATTTTTCTATTTTAAATATTTCCTTCACCTGTCCTAGCCTTAGATCCAAGGTGAACATTTTGGATAGTCTCTGTAATTCATGTAACTTAAGGAAATTCAGACCCGCTGTCCTAAGTCTTCTAACACTAACAAAGGTTGCAAATTGCTAGTTTCAAATCTAAAGAAAACTTCTGCAGAGAAAAGTTTCATAGCATTTGGATCTGATCTCTCTGGTTCTCATCCATATCTTCATGATGATTAGTTCAGATTTATATCTAAAATTCCCACATTTCAGCCGTTGGCCTCACATCTTCTAGGTGAAGCCATTCTGCCTCTTCTTTTTCAGAATTCACAAATACAAAGCATCGAATGGTTTCACCAAGCCCATGCAAACATGACTGAGTAAAAAACGCACTGGAGTGTTTGTGGGCAGAGCTCCATAGAATAACTCACCAATGAATAAAATTGGGAAGGTGATAAACAGCAGGAAGACATGAGGGACCAAGTTGAGGGCATCCACAAAACAGACATTCCTGAGGACACCAGCACTGATGTTGTAGGCTGAGGCATTGTCGTTACCACAAAATGCGAGTCTCATCTCTTCCAGAAGGTCTGGCTACTACAGAAATGAGAAAAATGTTGACTACCAAGACTGCTAGTATTCCCTTTGGCTAAAGACAAAATAAATATAATAAAGAAGGAAGGAGCACACTGAAGATCCCATAGAGAATAACACAGTTGTATTTTGAAAATTATTTTGGGCTATGTCAAATACAAGCCCAAAAATATAAGCACATTAGAAGACTGTGTTCATATGACATTAGTCTTATTTATATTTAGCTAATATTGTTCATATTTAGCTGCATTCATTATTTAAGTGCTATTTTTAAATGCATTATGCTATAACTTCTAGTACTCATTGAAGGCACAAACACTATGCTGCAAAAGCTCTGCAAGAATATAAAGAATGAAAGTAGAAGATTAGAAAAAATTAGTGATTCCATTTATCATAACAAAACCCAAATGGACATAAGTTGACCGGTGTGTTGCTGTTTCTCTGGTGAGCCAACACCGTCTGTGCAATATCTCCAACAATTTGTTGCACTGCATTCCCAGTGCAAGCTCTGAACCTTTGGTATTTGCGATCTGGTAGGTTTACACTCACTGATATTTTGTATTTCTTCGCTGTCACATAGAACTACGGCCACACACACAAGACATTACAGATAAATTACGAACCAAAGTAGGTGGTACTGGAGATTGCCTAGGCAGTAAATCACCGTATATATTCGGTCCTGAAAACCCTTAAACAAGTGCTTAGACTCATCCCAGCAGTCTCTGACTTCCATGATTTCTTGTGAGATTATCTTTGTACACCAAGATAAGCTCCTGTGTTTGTGCTTGCAGAGCGTGGGCCATAGAGCAACTCAGAGTTATGGCCAGGTTCTGGTTTAAACCAACCTGTGCATAATTTATTTCTTCAGTCTTCTTTACAAGAAGATGAAAGAGGACTGCAAACGAAATCTTTCATTGCTCCTTTCTTTACCTGAGACTTACACAGAGCAACATAGTGCTGTAGAGTAAGTTGTGAAAACTCATTTATCCACACCTTTTTATTTTCTCAATTTTTACATGCTAAAATATAAGGAATATATTTAATTCAGCACAACATTTGTCTGCAAGAACATTGGCATTAATAGGTTTTACAGAATCAGAACAAGATAGGGATGCAGAAAACGCATGAATGCAGTTTAAAAAAAAAAAAAGTCAGTTGAATGGGGAGAAAAAGGTTTCCTTCATTCCTCAAATAGTTCATATTAGTTCTGTAAGATGTTTAGACAAGGTGATAATAAAAAGGTAAGCATAAACTATGCAAATAGCCCCTTAGAGACAGACAAACATGCAGATCTTCACAAAAATACAGAATTCAAAGAAGCCCCCTGTTAGCTTTTAACCAAGTTCTTATTGGATCTGAAAAGCACAACTCATATCGAAACACACCAGTGAAAAGGAGTTTCTTTGAAAAGAGTGTGATAAATGTGCTCCCTTTCTCAAATATATCAGCAGTTTATGGCTGAGATTTACCAGAAGTTAGGCATAACTCGCATTCATGTACTCACTGTGAGGCAAAAGCTGAGGGTCAACCGACTCAAACTTCACTAACCACCATCTGCTAACAGTCCATGTGCTGTAACACAATTTGATGGAGATTTTGGCCCATTCTCTATAATGAATAGAGTGATATGACCACTATCATTCTATAATTTTATTTTTATACTGAAATCTATTTATGAATGCATAGGGCTAGTAACAAAAAATAAACATTCTGTTAATGCGGGATCTGTCTCAATATATCGAGGAGTTATTAGCAAAACAAATAAGGAACTTTAAAAAAAAAACTACACAGAGGTTGTTTGGGTTTAATTTGTGAAAGCTTGACATGTCTTCTTTAAGGGAAACATAATGATAATGGTAATCTCTTGAAAATCAGAAGTGCTGTTTCCTCATTTTTATCAAAGGTCATAAGTCCAAGGGAGTTCTGCTGGGAATTTTCCTCCCTTTCCCACAAGGATGACTCTCTTCTGAGGCAGCATAAGATGCTGTTGTGGTCTAGTGGTTGGAGTGGTAAAGGCAGGAGAATCCTGGGTTCAGATGAGCACTGAATCATTGACTCCCTGTGTAGCTTTTGGCTTTTAGTCAAAAATCAGTCTGGGAGAAAGGATGAAAACCACATCCAAGGGAAGCTAAGGGAACTGTTATTTTTTCCCATTTTTTTGGAAGGGAAATAGAATAAGGCAGCAAATGTTCAACTGAAGGACTATTAACTGCAGGAAGAGTGTTTTCTCCTAACTAGAGACCACCATCAGTTTGCAGAGGTTTCCTATCACACCTCAAACAATAGTTGCTAAAAGCTCTTGTGCAAGATACACCTTTGAAGAATCACATCTGAATCTTCACAAGAATCTGTGCTGTGCCTAATTTTGTGATGGAGTATGTCCGGTAACATTCTTAAAACCAATTGCCCTTTGCACATTGCCAGGGCTGAGAAAATAACCTGGTGTTATTACTTAATACTGATATCTAGAGACAATGCCCATCATATTGGTGATATTTTTCAAGAGAAGATAAGGGCAGTCTATTCACAATACTTTTTTTCATTTAAAAAGAAAAAAGAAAAAGATGAGTAGAATTTAATTGCCTTCTGTTAAAAAGAGAGAGAAAATCAAGCCTAGGTTGGTTAGTTTGTAAAAATTCCCAGAAAATAAAAGAATTACATGGAAAATGAAATGAGACAGGGTAACTGACACTAAATTAACTAAATTAAGATTTTTGATCAGAAAACTTCGTTGTGAGTTAGTTTATCCAAAGACCATATTCATTAAACTTCCACAGGCTTAAAATCTATATAAAGACAGATTCTAGTCAAAATATTCTGATCAGTGTTGTGATGCTGTGTTGTCTCCCAGTGCAGCTTTGACCTCACAAAATGCCAAATTATTAAAATGTACAATTTCCCTGTTTAGCAGCACTCAGCTCAGGACACACATCCAGTAGTGTTTAGCACTGATAGGGAATAGAGGCCATAAGAACTGTGGAACCATTAATAGTTTGGTGATCCTTCCCTCCTTCCTTCCACCCACTTTTCCATCTCCACTGTGCTGGGAATGAACTGTGGCTGGAAGTGGAGGACTCATGTTCTGTATCTGTTGGTATATTCCAAATTTCATAACGCCTTCTGCTTCTGGCAGTTCTCTGGATATTCAAGAACGGTGTATGAAAACAACCTGCACTACCTTAGAGATCTGAGAAATAATGCCATCTCCAGTTGCCTTGTAGGGAGACAAGAACCATTCCATCCTTCCCCTCCCATCCATTTCTGGTTCAGAAGGCAGATCCCACACACCCTCCACAGTTTTGTGACTCAGACTACTGGACCTTGCTCTGTTTTTTGGAAAACTTAGATACAGGAGAGACTCTGGAGGTAGAGAGATGCACAGAACCATCACCACCTGGAATAAAGCATGTAATGTAGTTCCTGCCTCTTGGCTCAAATTTCCTGGATAAGGTAAATATACTGGATGAAGTTTTGTTGATATCAAAGGGAGGATGCTTTGCATTTACAGTCAGTGCCCTTTGGTTTGAAGCTGAAATTAGCCATTAC
The DNA here is from genome assembly GCF_030490865.1 of Poecile atricapillus. Taxonomy (NCBI): domain Eukaryota; kingdom Metazoa; phylum Chordata; class Aves; order Passeriformes; family Paridae; genus Poecile; species Poecile atricapillus. The sequence continues at coordinate 102,589,764 of NC_081288.1, read as the reverse complement.
TTTCTGCAGCATCAGAGCATGCCTCCAGAAGCTCATTTTCATTAACCTCAAAGTTTAACAAGCTGTGTTCTTCTCCAAAGAAGGACAGAAAGAAAAGCCCCTAAGGCAGAAGAACAAATCCTTGATTTCTCTAGACAGGGCATTTTTCAACAATGCTTTTGCAGCTCCACTAAAAATAACAGGAGTTGGACCATGACAAGTTTTCAGATGCAATTTCTCATCCAAGAAAACAGTGTAGCCTTCAATCTTTTTCAAATAAAAATTTCATAATATAACGGCAAAATTTATTGTGCCCATGCTCAGATCCCATGCTTGGAAAGTTCATTGTAGCCTCAGTTTATGGCCATAAACAGTGTAAGCTTCAGACTAATTAAAGTGTCAAAAGTTGCACTTTTAAACAGCATTTTAGTATTGCAAATTAAAGAGATCTTTAATAATTCTAAGAATTTTAAAGCGTTTTAAAAGGTCTCAGCTACACTGACTTTTATGAGTCCTAGTTTTGAAAGCTTTCACTCAAAAAACTGAGCCTGGAAATTAAGACAGTTTGAAGATATTGATTGCAGTTACCCAATGAAAGAGTGAAAAGGCACCATTCCCTTCTTTCTGTGCAACTATAAAATTTCATGGAATGAAAATAAAATGTGAAAATTAAGAAAAATTAGTTTAAAAAACCCAATAAAAACATAACAAAACCAAAACATGAAGAATTGAAGAATTACAGTTGTGCTTACTGCTGTAACTCATTGCAAATTGCAGCAGGAAAGGAAGATGGAACACTTCTATGGCTGACCACTGATCAAATTTGGTTCCCTGAAAAAAAATTAAACTATTAAACTATTCTTCCCTTGGCTTTTACTCTTCTAGCAAGCAAATGCTGGGCTTCAGTCAGAACTACATCTGTAGAGAGGGAAAAAGAGGTATCTTGGCCATATGAGGAAGTGCTGTTTGTTTCTATGCTGACCTTTATGCGAGTACATAACTAAATACACTGAATACTTATTCTGTTTTTTCCCACAAAAAAAAGACAGAATTCTCATCACACAGAACAAAACCTGTAATGCTGAAGGTCTTTGACTTAGACCTAAGCAAATCAGAATACAGAGCTGACTCAAGTTGTCCTACCCGGTGACCAAAGGTGATTTTCTCCTTCCCAAAGATGAGGAGACAGGCTCTTTAGGCCGCAGTAAGTATGCGGAGAGAGATCAAAGAGGTAAAACTGGGGTGCAGAGCCACAGGAGGAGAAATTTGAAGAGATTTCTGTTGTTACAGGGATGGAAGAAATTAAAGCCTTTAATGCTCCAGCTCAGAGAGGTTATTGCATTCCACAGCAGCAGATGTCCTACTACACCTGCCAGGAGCCTTCCTAGGGAACACTGGAAACAGCACTGCCTGGAAGGGTATACAGGTGAATTAAGCAGCAAAGTCACGTGGGTTTATCACTCTCAGCGGTCTCCCTGCCTTGCTGTGGGCTTCCAGTCCAGCAGAGAGCTACACAAACATAGTTCAGTCTCACAATTAACAGTCCTAATCACTGTGGTTCCCAAGATAAGAAGCCCTGCTCACATCAAGCACAACATCAGAGCTGAACTGTTGCAGTTGCCCTTCAATTCCCAAGTGCAGTTGCACTTCAATTCCCAAGCTGGCTCACGCAGGACTGTTTCAAGGACATAACAGTGGATAAATGCCCGCCAGCCTCTTAGCAAAACTTTATCTGTGGGTCCCAAAGGAAAGGAGAGGCACTGGAAAACAAAGGCCTCTTTTTCTCACAGGGATTGACTTTTTCTCTAAACTCATGCTCAGGTTGGAATCTTTGGAGCTGAAAGCTTTTCTACAGGAAGATGGCTTTGACTGGCAAACAGCAATGTCTGAACAAAATGGGAGCAGTCTAACTGCCACATTGAATAAAGAAATTGTGTAACCTAAAAGTTACACATTATTCCGGAGAAAACATGTGAAGGGGTAGCAAGTTATTTTAAAATTTGTTGGTCTTTTGTAGTTATGAACCACTGCTTCTCATCAGGTGGTAGCAGCCATTCTGAATAACTGTTGACATGCTCATAAACTCATTTAAAAAGACAATGTTATTCCTACTTATTACAAAAAATGGCTTTCCCAGAGAAAGTTTCACTTACTGTTGAATATAGTAGGCCAACAAGTTATGCTGGGGTAATTGCACCAACGTGGGTACATCACAATTTGTTTCATTGCAAATTATAGAAGGAATGTTATACTTAATAATGATGTTGTCAAGCATGCTAAGTTTAATCTATCATTTCAGACATGGAAATGTAGTAATGGGAAAAAGATCATCAATAACAAGCATGTGCCATTTGAGGACACCAACTGCACTCAGCAGCCCAGCAAGAGTGCCAAGTGCCAGCTAATTTTTTGTTTTAACACTTGTAGATTGGAAGGTTTTCTAAGTTACTGTCAAATTACTCACTTTAATTTCTGTCTTTATGAACTCTACAACTCATCAGAGATCTCAGAGGCGGTTTTTCCTTCTCCCTTTGAGAATGGCCTGAATAGTCAGTATGAGCTAAAGCCATCAGCCAAACTTCACAGAGGAGGGGAATGGAAAGAACAATCAGAACAGGCCCATGTTGGTACCAGTGGAAGGCAAGTTTCAGCTCTCCTTTACATCATCTGGGAATCTGATTCCCTGTTGGTTTACTTTAATGAGGATGTGAACTATCTGAACAGCAGTTCACCCTTCAATGAAATAGCTAAAAAAACCCTCATGTTCTTTAAGCATTTAAAATTTTATGCTAGGATCCCCATTACTGGCAAGTTGAGACTTCCTGGTTTTAGGCTAAGGTGGACAGACACAGTCATAAGAGAATAAACAGAAAGCAGCACAAAAGTGATTCATGAACAAATATTCTCTGTGAAGAGGAGAGAAGTTTTGGGAAGAAAGAAAATAGGTCAAAGTTGTAAACATGGAAATGACAAAACATTGAACCTAAACACTCACAAATCTCATTTTAACAAGCATAAATGGGGATTCTCAGGGCACTAAGCCAGTTCATGAGATATATTTTGCATAAGCATTTCTGAATAAGACAGTGGGAAAATGGTAGATAATCTAAATTTCCATTAAAATTATGAGAATATCCTCACCAAGTACAAAACTATAAGAATTCTAATTAAAGACATTTTAACTACCTTAAGGGTCTTTTAAAGTGGACTTAAAAATCTTCATATTCAAGAGTTTCATCTTACCTGAATTATCACTCTGATCGTCATGCTCTGCAAGGTACTTATGACTACAAAAAAAAAGAGTATAAGTACACTCCTCAGGTGGAGCTTGTTTGGGGGAATAAGGATACTTTGAAAACATTTATTGCAGTAGTTCTGTTGTCCATACTTAAAAAAAAAAAAAAATATATATATATAAATTGGTAGTTGCACTTCCTAATTAAAATATATCTGTTTACAGAGCATACTCAATTCAGATCAAATTTCATTTTGGTCTTACATATAATGTGCATTATATGCCCATATATACATATAAACATGTATGTATATACATATGTGTATGCATATAGGTCCAGGGTGAAGAAAATACTCTGAGTTTTACAAAAGTACTTAGTTCTTATCTTCTGAATAAATCACAAAAGCAAAATTTATCTTTCCGTCTGGAATTTCCCATAGTAAATTTTAACTAAGGACAAATGATTAATTTATAGCTTTGAATGGAAGGCCTGACAGGTTTTCCACTGATTTTAGGTTAGTGCTTTGAATCTTTTTCCTTTCTAGGTTTAACCCTTCTAGTTTTCTCTTCTTACCTTCCTAAAAGCACTCAAACGCAACCTATGTGATCTATATTCTTGAAAAGAGTTCTGCTGAGGTAACGGCAGAAAGCACTGTCCTTTTAAAATCTACTTTATCAAAAATGACCGAAAACAAAATACAATTTTCTTTTTATTCCTTATTTAAGCTGTGACCACCTATGCTCCACAGACCCCTCTTCCTTGCTAAGCACTGTCCCAGCTCCCCTGGGCCTCAGGATGATGAATTACCTCTGGTGCTTGTCAGCATTCGCAGCGCTAACTGCTGTGTGCCGTAGCCTGATCCAAACAGTGCTGAAGTCAATGCAAAGAATCTCATTGACTTCGGGAGCCTTCTGGATCAGGCTCCAAACACAGGGAAAATCACAACGGCAGTGGTGCTAAACAGGCTGTTGGCACTGCAAAGCGTTTCACACAAACATCTGCAGTGGTCTCACACATCTAAATGCATAGCTTTTTTTTTCTTTCTTTTTTTGGAAAGCTTCTCCACACAATGCGATCCCCAACACCAGCGTGCTACGCTGCCTGCTGTAAAACCTTCGGCTTCACATTGCCAAGACAGGACAATTTAAAAAAAGAAACATAACCCTGTAAACAGCAGCAAAGAAAATATCAGCAGGAGGGGACGGTAAAGGCTGAGAATGCCCGCGAATGGAAAAGGAAAAAGAGATTGGAGTTGTAATCCCAGGAAAGAACGAGGAGCAGCCCTGTCCCACAAATATAAAGGGAAGGAGGAGGAGGAGGAGGTGGTTAGTAGGAGATCATGAGGGGAGGGTCATCGCATGCTCCGTTTGTTTGCTAAATGTTAGATCAAACTCTGAAGCTTACCTTTGTAAACACAACCCCAAAAATACCAACCCAGATTGTCCCTCGGTGCTATGTGATCAATATCCCGATGGCAGGATTTTCCTCCACTTAGTGAAGCCGCTCCAAGCCCGGGAGCGGATTATTTTTAGGCTGGTGATGGGAAGATCAGCTGCTGCCTCCTATCGAGTTTCCAAAGTGCACAAACTCTTCTTGCCTTTCTCATACGCTGAAGGGGGGCAGGAAACTGGGAAGAGATAGGCAAGCAAAAAGCACCAATTTTTCACCTCCTGAAGCTACAGTCCCCTGGGATTTCTTATGCTTGCTTTTATTTTCATTTTTCCCTCTCTGGAGCAGTAAGATTCCAAGAAGTTGCATTGCAGCACATGGACAATTAGGAGATGGCTATTCTGAAGTAATTGATTTAGACAAGGTAGTCTAACTTTTGGCAGGCTTGCAGAGATTCAGTTTTTGATTCCTTTGTAATTAATCTTGGAAAATTTGAATTTGACAACATAACTTTGCATAACTTCCATCATATTAAGCAGAAAAGTCTACTCAGATATTTTACTTTACTCACTTACCTAAGTCCCTCCAGCTCTTCTGCTTAAAATACAGACCAAATCTCACTTTTTGATCACACAGGTCTGCTTCTTGTGAAATGGCTTTTTAATACTTGAAATAAAATCCCAAAGTAACTTGATGCTCATACCAGGCATATCATTTTCAATACAATAGCCCTTATTTACATGGGATAACATTTTTTAGTTGCAAAATCCATTGTATATGTTTAGTTAGAGGTAAAGAAGTCCCAAGAGAGCCCACATGCGGTTGGTTGGTTTGTTTGCTCATTTCTTGCAGTGCCATCAAACAAAGATGAAACAAGATTTGGATTTTTCCATCATGACAGTTTCACTTGAGCCTTACAACTTGAGGTCATAAATTGCAAAGATCTGGGACTTGTGGTGCAGCACAGAACATGTGGCAGTGCAGGGTGGTTTTGAGTACAGCTTTTGGAATCACAGAATAACCTGAGCTGGAAGGGGCACACAAGGATCATCCAGACCAATTCCTGTTCAGTCATTTGGTACTAGAGCTGGAGGCCCTTGGGACAGAATTCTGCTTAGACCGTGCAGAATCCAGGGATTGCATCTTGATCATTAGAGTGCAAATGGTTTCCAAGGGATTGAGGTCAAAGATGTTTCCATGTTTCCATGAATGGGGTTACAGAGGATGCTGAGCTGAGAATGGACTTGGATGGCTGAGGTCAAACACTGCAGAATTTATCAAAACCTTGGCAAACCCAGACTTGCTCCTTCCTCTCTGATGTTTCAGACCTGACTGTTGTAGGGATAAGAAATCAGAAATCTCAGACCTAGAGATAATTAGTACCTTTTGTTAGCTCCCATTGATTCAAAATACCAACACAACTTTATACTTAGACAGACCTCAACAGTCCTCCAAGGACTTTGACTTGTGTTTACTCTTTTTTTGCCTTTTATTTCTTCCCTTTTCACATATGAAATGCTTTAGAAAAAAAGATTATGAATTGGAAGTCTCTTTTGTGTTTGTTAAAGCAGATTTTTTAAAAAATAAAAAAACTTTTAACCCATCTAATCATCTGAAATAGCACTGTCAGGTAATACTTATGAAAATACATTTAATTTCTGACAGAAGTGAGTAACATTTATGGTCAGAATTTTCTTCACCAAAACATGAATATTTAGTTCAGTTCTGTCTTTTCTACAAAACTTTTTAAACAGGAAGGAAAAAATTAAGGCAAAATGAACACAGAATCAGCCAGCATGTTTCATTTTCCTGTTTCTAGCAAAATGAACACAGAATCAGCCAGCATGTTTCATTTTCCTGTTTCTAAATAGGGCACTTTCATTTCTCTACATGACAAGCTAAAGTGTTTTGAAATGCATTTCAATAGGATTAAGAAAAATTAAAAGCTCTGAAATGCAAGAACAGTCAGCCCTGATCTAGCATTTTGTATCAGGGCTTTTCGATTTTTCGGGGGGTGGGGGGAAGGAGGGGGCGGGGAAATGGTAATTACAGGAATTCAAATGTTTCAGGGAATATTTGGACGTTTAAATGAATGGAATCAACCACAGGCCGACCCTCAGGTACCCCCACGTCCAGCACGTCACCAGTTTTCCCAGGCAGCCTCTCGAAGACGAGATGTGTCAACATCTCCCCAGGCCGGGAGTGAGTGATTCAGCTGGAGAGGTGCCAGCGGTGCGGGACCGAAGCGGGCACCGGAATCGCGGCACCGAACTGGGCACGGCACCGCCAGCACCGAGACTGCCGCCCTGGCAGCGGATGCGGGGCGGGGAGCGGGGGGGCGGCCATTGCGGGGAGGGATATAGGAGGGATGGGGGAAGGGATACGGGGGAGGATGCAGAGAGGAATGCGAGGAAAGGCGCTCCACGCCCTTGGGCGCCCGCGCTCTCCGCTAACCGGGGCACTCACCGGCGGCGAGGGTCCCTCCGCGGGCTGTGGCCCCTCCGCGGCCACGGAGCGAGAGGAGTGCCTGAGTGGCCGATGGGCAGCTTAAAGGCAGAAGCTGCTTCACCTGATGGCTTTGGGGGGGGGGGGGGGGGGGGAGGAAGCACCAGAATGCAAAAAATTCTAAGCGGTTCTTAACAAAACCGCTGAGTTTTGCCTCCTTCGTTACATTAAAACCACAGCCCGGCTGGCACTGATTTCCACACCCTGGTGGGCTTCCATCAGCTTGACCAGCTGAACCCAAAAGAACCAAAATGGTGGGGGAATAGCTTGTGTGGGAAAATGTTTTCATAAGTTAGGACTCACCAGTGTGAGGAAAATTACCTGACAGGGGCTGCAGTGTGAATTTATTTGCCACAGGTCCTGGCTGAGCACTCTCCACCTGAATTGTCTTGGTTTATTTAACTCACTAGCCAGGAAAGGAAGGGTGGCTGTACTCTGGACACTGTTCACATAAAAAGATGCTCTGGTTTCAGCTGCCAGCAGCTCTCTCTGCCGTTTCCCATATTGTAGGCCAATCCATAGGTCCCCCTCTACAGCATTTATGGCAGTCCAACACTAACAATCAAAGCACTGCACCGTAACAAGTTCCCAGATATTACCCAAACTCAGGGAGATGCCTGCAGGCTCCTTGTCTTTTCCATTTTGTAAATGAAGAGCTGAAATCACCATCATTTCATCCACTTGTGTACGCTGACACTAAAGCAGCTGTTTTGGAGAAAACCTCTCATTTTGCTGAGCTGGAAAAATTCCTTGACTGATATTAAACCAACTTACATAAATTATAACTTTATGCTAACAGAGCAATACAAAAAAATATTCAGAGTCGATTATATAAGTTATGGGCTATCAAGTCTTTATTTTGCTTCTAAATTTGCCACAGTGCCAGAATCCCCACAGTGCTGTGTCAGAACTCGTGCCACCATATAAAAAGATCAGATTGACACAGCTTTCAAGATTAATTTTACTTACACTTACAACCCTACTTAAAAAAAAAAAAAAAAAAAGCTGTATTTCTTTTAATTACACATTACTCAGTTTATCTAAAGAAAAATTAATGGATCTACCAACAAAAATGTAATGCGGTAACAAAGAATTAATTTTTATTTAAATTTTTTTTAATGTCATAAGAAAATGCAGCCTGGTCTTTGGAGAACTTCTCTGTCTGTTTAAAATATTTATTGTTATTAAGCTTGGAGGGGGGAAGCAGTAGAAGCTTAGTATTATTTGAAATATTTTCCACAGCTTTTTTTTAAAAATCATCATGCCTGGTTTCTATGGGGAAAAGTGTTGTGGAAAATATATACAGCAAAATTTCAGCAGAGCAATCTAAGTAGAGAAGAACTCTATATGGAGAAGGATGAGAAAATCCCAGACCTCAGAGTTCATCTCTATAAAAGGTGTAGAAAGCCACAGGCCTTGAACAGGGATTTACAAACCCTCTGATCTTTGAGGGACAACAGGGCCGTGGTGGAGTCAGAGGCTCCAAATACGATGCTACCATTTGCCTTGGTAGCTTTTGATCTTGGCAAAAGTTAGATCCTGCACACAATACAAATTTTCAGATCTCCAGGTTTACTTGTTCTGTTTGACAAAGGCTGTTTTACTGAAACAAAACAAAACAAAAAACCAACCACATGGGCAACCAAACACATGTGGTTTGCATTGCTCTTTCTTTTTCCTTCAAAAACCCAACAAAGTCTGATATCTATTCCTTTCATACTGAAGAGCCTGTCAAGGCTGTCAAGGATAACGCAAGATCTCCACATCCTCTGAGTGTAGAGGAGTTGCATCATAAATATCAAAAAGTAAACCTTTTCTATGACAACTTACATTCTATCAAACCCATGGACCCCCTTGTACTACATATTACAATGATATTGTGGATTTTACATGTATGTCTGTTTGTGATGAACTGGGAAAAAGGATATTCTTTTTGTTTTTAAATTATCGCAAAATCATTAAGGTTGGAAAAGACTTCCAGGGTCATCAAATCCAACCTATGGCCAATCCCTACCTTGTCAGCCAGCTCAGAGCACTGAGTGCCAGACACATCCAGTTGTTAATTGGACACCTCCAGGGAAGGGAACTCCCTCTTCTGTACTATATTGGATTTTAGTCCTCTAGGTTGATACTGGACAATTCAGACCATTCTTTTGGATTGCCCAGAAAATATTCATTATTTCTAACCCAGCAAAGCCACCAGTCAGATTTTAAACCCTCTGCAACCAAAACAGAATTAATGTGGGATCAGGTTCATTTTCTCCCATTAAACTCAGGAAGGCACCTACATTGGTTCAGTTCCATTTACAAATGCTGATTTTAGAGATGTAGTAGTCAGAAATAAAAATTGTAGGTGTTTAATTTCAGAGTGAATGCCTGGAAGGGGCGTTAGATACTCAACACAGAACTCGCCTCACACAGGGTTAAATGGTAGATTATTGATTGCTTATGTGTCTGCCTGCTACTAGACTCCCTATATAGCATTTGGAGAGAAAAATACATTTTCAGATGATTATTCTTTTCATCATAAACCAGATATAGAAGATAGTGGGAACTAATTCCACCCTGGATATGGCTATCTCACTCCCTGGAGAATGACAGTGTCTATATGATTAATGTTTTGAAAACTTTACCTCTGTCTTTTTCTTTTTTTCTTCTTTGAGGCATGTAAATAAATTTTCAGCCTGATATATTTTTTGCACGTGTATTTTAAAAGGGCAATAATCACAACAAGTATCTTGTAGAGGCCATCCCTACCATTTTTACTACACCTGGTAGAACCTACACAGAATGTCTCCCACATGCCTTTCTATTTCTGACTGTAATTCCAAAAGTTTTCCTACTTGAGACCTGTCCCATTCTATGCTGGTAAAAATGTCTAGCATAAGGAAAAATAAAACATCAAAACCATTATAAATCTATTTGACAGGAAAAGATAAAATTAATTTGCCTATACTAACCCTGAAATCTGGCATCTGTTGCATACAAAATATAGTTTGCTTTTTTTCTGTTATTTGTTCCATATAGAATACATTCTTTAAAAATTCACTGCCATAAGAGGATGTATTTAATCCTTAAGAGGATTATTTTATTTTTTTTTGAAGGCAAGGTATGTAGTGCAGTGTCTTGCTTTCAGAGAAACATTCAACCATAAAGGGTCCCACATCTGCCTTTTATCTAAATCCTCATCCTTCAGTCTCTGAACTGCGTATCTGTAAGCTGGAAGCTTCTTAATAAATGTCTGTTTAGACTTCTGAAAACAGAAGAGAACTTCTGTTCAATTTCATTTCCATAAAAAGGACAAACCCCAAATACATTTAAAATCATTGTGATCATGCTTTATATGGTATTTCAGTTAATGATATGTCATTCAGCTAATTCAATTGCTGCAGATTAGGTGCAGTAGTTGACAATTTAATACACTCTGTCCTGTCTTTCGTGTTATTTGTTACCCCTGTATTTAGCATAAAATACTGATGTCCTGGATCTCAGATCTTTTTTCGTTCTCTTCTACCTGATGTCATTTACTACCCTTGCTGGAAATCAGGAAATGGTAATGTAAATCTGAAGTCCATTTTATAGCACACAAAACTTTTTTTATGTGGATTAAAACTGGGAATAAAAATTAATCAAAAGATTGAGATTAAGTCAAAATTACTACTTTATATCAGGATGCATCAATAGCCCAGCAGTGGAAGGTAGGGTCTTAACAGAAAACAGATTTGAAAACAAATTAAAACTTCCTAAATTATCCAGTAATCAGCATACTGCAGAAACTTTATGTCACAAGGCATGTTGCAGCCACAGATTTGCCAAAAACAATTCTGAAGCTACTGGGTAGGTTATATCTAAGGTACTTCTGTAATACTTCATCACGGGCCTGTGACACCAGTCTGACAGCATGGTTAGAAAGTTCATATAAGTAAGGAAAAAAATGGATAAATTTTTACAACACAATTGGTCCAGGTCCAAGACAACCACAATACCATCTGGTACAGAAATTATAGGAAAATGAACAGCAGTTGTGGTGAAAACAGAAGTTCCTGTGGAAAAGTAGTAGCAAAACACCTCCCTGAAGTGCACAATGCTTCCAGGCAGACTCTTGGCAGACAGCATAAGATTTATTAATATGACTTCAGGGATATTTACATCAAATTTGCTGTAATAAAGCAAAAGGAGAAACGTAAAAGGGAATTAAACAGGCATTCATCATTGTTCACGCTTTGTTTTATACCTTGTCCCTGTAGCAGTCAAGAGCAGCACCATTGCATTTCAAGTGGCCCAATGACTTTTTTTGCACTTTTGCATATGAAATACTGGCACGCTGAGGCAATCTGGGCACCATCAAAATAATATGACCAAAAACACCCTAGCCAAATCTTTACTTTGTGAATTGGTATGTAAATGGACTGCACTCAGCTATTCTGATGAACTGATTCTTCCCTCCTCCCATTTATCTCAGGAAGACCCTGCTGGTCTATGTGCACTGCTGCCTGTAATGGGTTAAGCACTGTCACTCTAGCTGCAATTAAAAATTAACCCCATCTGTACAATCCAAACCCAAATCTGGCCTGTAGATGCATCATCAGTTGTTCATCCAGCAGTTGCTTCAAATTTCAGGGTTTAATCTACAATGCGACAGATTCTGTGAGCCAACTTGCAGCTGCAAGATGGGGCTGTGAGATGTCTGAGAGCAGCTGAACATAACTGGGTTTAAATTTGAACCGTAAGGCCACACCAACTAGCGGTAAGAATCATATGACTTCTTGTGCCTGAACAGATTAAATGATATCTTCAGGAGGTCAAACTCCCATTTCCCTCTTCAGAAAATTCTAGATGGGAATACGAGTTCATATGCCCAATACTCATTTCATACATTGCAGGGTGACCACAGGAGCTGATGTGCATATGCACTTTTTTTTAGACTTAAAAAAGCACAACAAACTCACTTTATCTGTTGCTATGGCAATACTATGTTTTTGGAAAAAAGTAGCAAATGCTATTGTGATTCATGTTGTTCCACAGAATTGGGAAAGAAACTGTGAGAAAAAGTGAGGGGAAAAGAGAGACGCTGTAGAGGATATCTCTTGGAATATTTGTGACTTTCAGGGAAAATACAGCTGCACATCCTTCTTACCTTTATTGAGCAGACGCTTTGTAGGTGGCTTCATCTGAACTGGATATCTGTCTGAGTCACCACTCAGCCCAGGTAGATGGTGTTTATTTAAACTGGTTCAATGCTAGTTGATAGGAAAACCACAACTAGCAGAATTGGTTGGAATTGTATTTTTAAAAGCTTTTGCTATTCTGTCTTGCTCATTATAAAAAAAAAAATTGAAATATTTCTGTTATATATTTACTTTTTACTTACAAAAATACAGTATTTTTTTTCTTATTTCTACTTTTTTCTCCCTCTTTTATTTCCTAACTCTTTTTAGAAGCAAACACCGAGGAAGAAACTGGAAAATCATATTTTTCTGATGTTTTCAGGGTCTATAGTACCTTGTATTTGTAGAGATGAAAATTATGATAACATTGTGAAAACTCTTATGTGTGAAAAAAAAATATTTTTCTTCTTCCTATGACATTTGTTTCAGCATTGTCAAAATGCAAAATCCGAGGCTCCATATTTTGAAAATTTTAACTTGTCTTTTTAAGGAGCAGTGCTAACAGTGTTCCTACTGAAGCTGGGAGGAGATGCAGATTCTTGAACTCCTGATGAAACTTCCAGACCTAAAAAGAGAGATATAATTGAAGTAATAGAAGATGGGGAATATATGGAGAGATGCAGTTATTCAGTGTATTAAACATTTTATTATATCTGGGGAGCTAAATAAAGTGGGATCCTGATAAATAAGCTGAAATGCTATTTTCTAGTGGAAAATTTAGCACAGTTTCTGGACACAATTTGAACAGTAAAATCCAAGATACTTGTTTAGAAAGCTTTCTCTCCTGCAAATATGCATTTCAGCTTTCACCAAGAAAATTTACAAGGGTAGAATAGTTCTCTTATCAAACCATTCTGTGTTTTGGTATCAGGTATCACCAGTAAAAGTGCCACTACAATTTTGAAAAAAAACTCCTTTTCACTCTCAGTTTGAAGCATTCAACTCTGGTACCTGAAGAAGGTGTACCAGCATCCAGGCATCTTCCATCTACTTATGGAGCTGTAAGAAGGGTGACACAGGAGGAAGCTCCTCCTCTCTACTAAAATCTCTTGTTTTCAGACCAACAGGTCTCATTCCCCCTGAGCTCTAAGAAATACATCAATAAAGACAGAAAGTTACTGGTTGAAGCTTGTGGAATACTTGATATGGGGAAATGAGAACACACACAGGAGACAAATCAGCCTGAAACTTAAACAGGAGACAAAAATAATTGATGGAATCGTTGGGTGCTTGTGTTCGGTGTGGCTGTGGTCAGTGTCACAAGGAGCTCTGGCTCCAGAATAGCATCCCCTTGAGGCTACCTGCCCTTTCTGCCTCAGTACAATTAAACCAGCTTAAGAAAAATATTTCCATGTTGAAGATATATACTTTAGGTAGTTTTCACAGATGGTGAAGGCTAAAGGAGATGTAATGCGTTTCAAACACTCTGACAGGTAAGAGATCTAATTGGCACCATTCACAGTACAGGTCTTAGCAAGTGCTGTACTGTCAGTAGTTACTGAAGTTTTCCAGGAGTCGTTAGAGACAAGGCAGAGGTGTGATGTCTGATTGTGGTTTAGAGTATGATTTGAGGTTACATAGTAGCACACATTGAGATTTGATTCCCCCATTACCAAAATTTCCTGGACTGGTTTCATTTTAAAAAAAAGCCAAAAAACTTGCAAAGGCAAGGATAAGAGTATCATAATATGGAAGATGATCAAATGACTAGATAATGTCTGTCACTAAAAAGTAGAGCTTCCTGTGTCCCACTCTTTTGCAAGATGTAGCAAGGAAAAAGTCCAGGGTACATGAGTTACTCAGTGTCATTTTAGTCACCTTTTGGTCCGAATGGTCACCTCAGCCCCCTGTTTCCCCTCAGGAGGCACTTCAATCAAAATTCCATGATTGAAGCTGATCACCACAAATCAGAGTGAAATCAATAAAAATTGCATGACTGAAACTGCTTAAAACCTAAACCAACTATAAAATCATTTTATAGTACAGATATTTTGAATGTTCAGTGTCTTCAGTAAAATATTAATCCACTTACTTACTCCACAATTTTTTGTGTACTACTTTTGGGTAGGGTTAATGTAATGAAAAATAGGAATTTATCACAGATGTTGTAACTTTTTAATCTTTTTTTCCCTCTCTTGATTCTTGCTGTAATTTTTCTCACACGTGGATTTCCCAATCTCCTTTGAGCTGCGCTCCTTCAGGATACTCCCTCAAAGGGATTTCCATTTATCTCAGTTCTCTGGGTCAGGTCTTTTTTAGAGAAAACTCTAAAGCTTGTTAGGATCTTGTTTCTTGTGTTTATTAGGATGTTATCACAAAACTTGTTAGGTCTCTCCAGACTTTATGCACAAGTTTAATTCACTACAACCTGGCACATTTTGGCTCTGATGGCACAAAATGGCCCCAAACTGTGAAGCTTTTTTGTTTTTATACTTGTTCTTATCCAATTAACAATAGACACGTATATTATTTTTCTTAATGACCCAGTGACCCAACACCTGTGTGCTGCACTGCAGCATTTTCTATCCAATCACCTACTATTACCCAAAAACCTCTAGAAGAAGAAAATGAAGAAGAAAGAAGAAGGAAAAGAGACAACATTCTAAATCCTCCATCTTGTCTTCTGCTTTCTAAACTAGCTTAAACTCTAAACTAACTTTTTTACCTAGTGACTTAACAAAACTTTCCAATCTACACACTCATACTTTTAGCTTTTCTATCTAACTTCAACAATTGTTTTCATGTATCACCATGAAAACATGCTTATAAATTTCATGTTATATGAAATTCAGTGTTCTCCTGGATCTCAGAGCAAGGCATCAGAGACAAGGGCATACACTCTGTATCTCAGACTCCAACAGATGTCCTATGGCCTCTACAAATATATATTCGCTTTCCCAGCAGCAATTTCAAGTGAAATGTGGTGTCTGGTTAGTACAAAATGAGTGCTGCTGAGTTGGACTGTGTGAGAAAATCTTTTTCCAAAACTTTCCATGGTAGTGACATAGGAAGTTTATACATGCAGACCTGAGCTCTGCAATGCTCTCAGCAGCTGCATTGAGGCAAATGAGCCTAAGCAAATGCAACACAAAATATCTGAGATATTATTATTCTGAAGATAGCCAGGCCCATCAGCTTCGGGAACTCTCTGGCTCTACTGCCCACGGCACAAGCCATAGGGAATGGAAAGTGGATTTCCCAACAGAATTACAAAGGTGGGATCAGGAGCTCCTGATTACTGCCTGATCTTTTGTACAGCCTTCTGCAATTCACATGCTTCTAGAGAAAATAGAAGAGGATTATTTATCCAACCCTGCAAATTCCTGCTTGGCTTGGGCACGTGATTCCATCCCGGGCTTGCTCTGTGGGTCACAGCCAGCCATGAGACTGGACACAGGAACTGGGCCAAACAACAACTCTGCACTTAACTTGTTTCCCATCCATCTTGAGGTCTAGACACAGGGAGGGTGTTTACTTTGAAAGGGAGTAACATGAGTGCACAAGGGATTCATCTCACTTAAAGGGAAACCACCACTGCTCTAGATGTGTAAGAACAGGAATTCTGACTCAATGTAGCCACAAAAGAAGCAAAAAATATAGTAATTAGAAACTGCAAGCAGTTGTAACATAATGGCAACAGCAGAAGCTATTCCTTGTGCAACAATCTTAGATAACTTTCTGGAAATCTGTATACAGTAAAAATAGTGATTTTTCTGAGTTCTCTGTGGACACATTTTGACATCACTGTTATAGTAAGAAGTAATTGCACCTCTGATGATGATTGTCTCTGTTGATTATTACTTGTTGCTGTGCCACATGGTGTTCATGCTGCTATAATAATATGGACACTAGATGGTACTGGTCCCACCAGCTGCCAAAATGACATGTGAACACACCTTTGGGTTGCTAATTCTGAGTTAGAGTTACACCAGGCTGTGCTACAGCAGGAGTTTCAGAAGGCATAGCAGACTATGAGCTGTGTGAATCTATAAATTAAACCTACTCCTTTAGACTGACAGAGGTATAAACTGCTCTAGACTATGCAGAAATAAAGCTCTGTTGTGGTTAGGCCACAATTTCAAGTTGTGGATCTCTCTCCTCCTGAGAGGCAACACACAAAGCTTTGCACTTGGCAGAGCAAAACCATTAGCAGCAGCCAGGGATGTTCAGTGTCCAGCAGAAAGGAGGCACTATATACACATTCCTGTGCTTCGAGTGAAAGAATTTTTAATGTGTAAAATAAACATGCATTTCATAAATAGTTTTGACATACATTGTGGGCAAACTGCTACAGCAGATTGAGGATGTTTATGCAGTCAGCTGGTTTAATGACCCAGTGCACAGATAAAATGAGTTAGCTGGCTGCTAAAGTGGCAGAGATTTGTAAGAAGAAACGTATTAAGAGTGTTAGGAACACAGGATGAATGGAAATACATGTACATGAAAGCAGCAGATGAGAAAGCATAATAAGGAGTAAAAGAATAGCCAGTACTGGTAATGAAGAACACAGTTCCCTTGACACTGTTCCCAGAACATTGTTCTCATCAGTAAAATTGAGTCATGTGATGTTTAGGGCAAGCCCAAAAGGCCTGCACTGAAGCCCACAAGACAAGATGGCTTCAAAGCAGATGTTCCAGAATCCTCACAACAGGATGGCAACAAGGCTGCAGCCTTTTGTTCCCCCATTGGCCTGTTGGAAAAACAGATATAAATTTCAAGCAAACAAGTTAAAATGGGAAAAATCAGCAACTTTTCCAAAGTTTTATGGAGGCTGAAGTAAGCAGGAACCCAAAACAACAGATTGCCCTATAACACTGACTCCTAAAGATTATCAAGGACCCATCAAAATCCTAATTGTTGTCAATCAAGAATAACATCAGAGAAATGATGAGCACATGACAGACAGTGTCCTTTGCTATCTGTGTTGCACACAAGTGATCTTTGCTGGGGAGACATGCATGGGGGGTTGCAGCTGTGATATGGGACTGTGAGTGAGTGAAATATTTGAGGGGATGTTAGCACATAACATCAACTTACACAGAGATTTTATAAATAGGTTAAAAGTTCTCTTTCTCTAAGATTTTGTTACATTGAATTTTCCTTTTTTTTTAATATTTCCATGTCCCTTGATGTCTTGACCCTTAGCATTTCTAACAGCATATTTCTAACCAAATATGCCATAACGTAACTCATTCTTGTAGCTTGTCTTAAATAAGCCATTGACATGACAAATATTTTTTTTCTTGTGGAGATCTTTTACTCTTTTACAATAAATATCAGTTTCCCTCTCAGTTTCTACTTGAAGAGCTCCATTTCCCTCAATAGTTCTTCACAGTTTCACTATAAGAAGGAAAACCAGGCAGGATTTTTGGTCTTTTGCTTTACCAGATGTTAACAGCTATCTCATATTTTTGGTTGGGGTTCATTTAGAATCCCTTAGGCTGGTTAATGAAGAAAAGCTATAAGAACAGTGACCTAGAAAAAAAATTATTTGTTCATACATGTGATAAAGAAAAAAAAAGAAAGAAAAAAGAAAAAACACCCACAAAATGCTGAACCATGACATGCCCCAACACTGTAAGAAGATACATACAAACTGGAATAAAAGGAGTGAAAAGCCTTTAACTACAGAAAGAAAGCATCGGTCCTGTACTACGACCCTTAAGTAGGATGGAATTTTTGAAGATTTTAGGGAGGATCAAGATTGAATCATACTGCTAAATAACTTTTGTTTAAACAAATCAAGGTAACAAAGGTATCTGTAAGTCTGAATTCAGGGGAAAACTTTTTCTGCTTGCAGATCTGGCTAAAAGCTTAACCATGTCCATGTAATCAGGACAAACTAACCTGGCATCTAAAAAAATCTGAATATTTGTGGATACCTAGCACTGTTAAAATTCATTTTCCAGCTGGAGAAAGCTGTTGATGTCCCCTCTCTGACTGCAATCCAAAGTTAAGCTGCTTTCAAATGTTCTCTACAGATACTTTCTGAAGGATATTTGAGCTGTAAACTTGGCTGTACAAAGAACTTGAGGTATTCAGGCTTCCAGCTCACTGCTCATTTGGACACCTGGATTTATGCAAGATGAATCTAAGTCATGGTATCAAAAATGATGTGTATGTGTAAATGTCTGCAACATTGACTTGATTTACCAAGGTGTTTGGATCCTTTTCTAGTAAAAATAAACCAGTGTTGTTATGGCAAAAATTGATAATTATTTTATATCCAGACAGGCAATGTCTACACTATTTGTCAAATAGTGCAATAGTATTGGTAATAATACCAATAATAATAATAATAATACTTCATCAGTTTAAAATTACTCTTAAATATTCATATTTCAGTTCTGATCTCTTCTGTGTCCAAGAGATTGCCAAAAGAAACTGTCCATCAAGCAGGCACCAAATTAAACACCGTGCATTTCAATCTGCTGCAGCAAAGTAGTTTGCTTCATTTCATTTCTGCAGAAAGTCCAAGAAATACACCAGGTCAAGCATAAACTCTGAGTAAACATATTCCTTCCTGCCTGCTTTTAAGAAATTTCAGACCCTTGTACACTTCCTTGGCCTTTTTTATAAACATGATAACATTTATTCACCTAACTCTCGTGTATGGACAAGCTGTATTAGCCCAAGATCTGCACAAGGCTTCCAATAGCAGGAATGGGTACTTTGGTAGATCTTACCAGGCCCATTCCCTGTTTCCTTTACAGTGGTTTGACTTTAGCATAATTGCAGGGATTTCACTGGAGGTATCCATGGTTCAGGAAAGGAGATTTGGAATTCTGAACTTTCTGTTGCTACAGAGAGGCCTAGAAAGAGCATATCCCAGTTCACCCTGAAAGTGTATCCCAGAACTCCCCACTACATGCTACCATTGAGCCTTTCTTACCTGTTTCCATGGTATTTTTTAAATTAGGTATGTCCTAGAAAAAGATAGGACCCTGCAGCTGGGCCCACCTGCACTGCTATTTACAGAGCCTGAATTAGACTCCACGCACACAAAATTAAATCCCAGACCCAGTTGGGCCAACAGTACTTTGGCCATTACTTTTTTAATGCATTTGGCTTTGATCAACACTCCACAAGGTTCCAGTGTGAGAATTGCTTTTCCTGTCTTTTCACAACACAAAGTGTGGCTGACAGAAAGGGCAGAGCAGATCTCCAGACGGGCAATTTGGAAGGGCAGAGCTAATCCCATGCCAGGCAGGTCAGAGGGTATTGGTGTGAAAGCAGACCCCAGCCATCACTACTGAGAGGTTTCTTGTCCAGCCATGCCTGATACATGTTAGTAGCAGCTCCACACTGCAGAAAATTTCCCTAATTAATTAGCTAAGTTCCATGATGTGCTCCCCTGGTAGTTAATGCTCTCTGAGCATTAACAGCTCAGCACACACCTACTGAACACCTCTGGGTTTGTCCATTTGCTCTTACACATGGACATGAATGATTGAACTTCTTTCTTCAGAAAAACAATAATCTGATAGTTTATAGCAACTGACTGGTGGCCAGAAAGGAAATGCAGAGATTTTACTATTCCCAATGGAGTCATATGGCATGGAACATATTTTAAAAATAGATTTATTCCCAGTGATTTTACTTCTATACCAGCATTTCCTTGATATGATCCAGTTTGGCTCTTCTTGCTCAGGGACAGTTGGGAATGACAGGATGGGAATATTAGTGAGGGGAAGGGAACCTCTGCAGTTCCAAGACCTTGTCCACACCATGGGATGTGGGAATGAGTGCTGCCCTAGCTGGTGGTGATGGAGGAGCTGAAACCCCATCCTCCACACTGGGAAACCTGTGCCTACAGGCCACTTTCATGATGCCCTAAACCAGGTACATGCTCCAAAGATGTGCAAAGCATTATATTCTTTGTTCTGCTCTCCAGTTCTCTATTATCAGAATAGCAAATGTTCTTATCTCCCTGAGTGCTGTGGCCCATGCAGTCCCTCCAGGAGCAAGATGTCAGTACAAACACAGAAAAGAATTAGGACGTACTTCAGTGAGTAATGTGTGCTCAGAGCTGAGTTTCATCCTTGGATACCGGAGCAGGCAGCTGATGAACCCTCTGAACCAAGCAGAGTTACTGAAACCAGAAAGTATAAAACGCTCCCTGTGTTAAAAACAGGGAGAAAGGGCCTGGGGACTATCTCCTCTGTCTGCTTTGGCAAGCAGTGCCACACAGCAACAGTTTAGGTAGCTGGAGACTCAGTTCAGTAATGAACCCTTGATCTGAACTAAAATATTGATACAGATGCATTTGAATCATTAGTCAAACACTAGATCCTGGGGGGAAAAAAAAAAAAAAAGCTGGAATAAATAATCAAAAAGTTTTGGTGAGCACATAAAATAAAGCAGTTAATAGCAGTCAATAAAAATTTACAGAGACTGAGTCAAACCAGTATAATTTTAACCTACAAACCCAGACCTGTGGCTAGGAGGAGACAGAGTAGATGCCCTATATCATAAGCTCAGTGAAACTCTCAAAAGCTTTCACATAAATACATTACAGGAATGTGGTTTTCATGAAATTATTTTAACGTGGGCACAGCTCTGTTTGCTGTAGGAATGACTGCAAGAAACTTCCTTGGGGCACACACAGCCAGAGGCAAAGGCAAAGGGCTGGAAGTATCTGGCTATGCCCCAGCTCTTGAAGAAAAAAACTGCAGGTCAAAGCAAGCCACTGGCTGAATTATGTCAATGTTGTGCAAAAGGTAAATTATAGAGGTGTATAAATGAGGTATGTGAAACAGTAATCCTTCTGCTTCATTCCCTTGCAATATAATGTTTAATTCTGAGCACTAAATGATAAGCAGCCCAGAGGAGAATAATGGTGATGATGGGAAGTCTGGAAGAGCTGAACCAGAAGACTGAACTCGCAGGTCTGATCCCGAAAAGGAAAAGTCCAAGTTGAGATGGTGCCTGTTCTCAAATAGGCACATGCCTGCTGAATCTAATCTCCAGATTTGTTTTCGATAAGACAGGAATGAATGGACTCATGTTACAGAAAAGAAGATTTAGTAAATATTAGGAAAATCTTTGCTATCATACAAATCTCTGTATTGCCTGGACAGGTTATCCAACTAACATCACTGAAAGTCTTCAGGACTGGGTTACATACATGTCTATGAAAAAAGACAGAAGTATTTAAGATGCTTGTTTGAGGACTGTTTCAGCCCTGTGAGTGAAAGATTTGTTTTTGATATGAAGAGAAAAAAAATCAGTTTTAATCATTCACAGACATGTAAAAATATTCTTACTAGCTGAACCCCATCTAATATGGTATCTATGATGTGTGCCATGTGGGTGTCCAAGCAAGGCTGGTACCCTGGCTGGAACCAGCACGGGCAGCTATCCTCAGCCGCGCGGTCCATATCCCACTGCATCAATGTGATGGATGGCAAATATGGCGATTTATTGCAGGGAAACTTAACATTTTATAGCCTGGGGGTCACTGTGTTACTCCCATCTGCTTACATCACAGTTAGGTGCTATTGGCTAATTGCAGGGGGGCCCTGCTATCCTAACAGAGAGGGGTGGGTTTCTAGCTTTCCGTTACATCCCGAGTTCTTCCGCAGCGCAAGGCCTTAACTACAACATATCCCCTCTCTCCATGAATAACTAGTATGCTAAAATATAAAAGTATTGAAAATGGATAATATAAATTGAGTCCAAAGATTAACACAAGTAAAATCATTACAACTGGTCTAATTAGGGTAGACACCAGGGTGGTTAGCCACGAAGACTGATCGAACCAGGATTGGAACCAGCTTTGCTGGGCTTCTCTCTCTGCTTTTCGTTGAGACAGCCTGTCTCGTAGGTCTGCCATGGTGTCTCTCACTATTCCGGTGTGGTCAGCGTAGAAACAGCACTCTTCTTTCAGGGTGATGCAGAGGCTTCCTTGCTGCATGAATAGAAGGTCGAGACTTCGTCTGTTCTGCAAAACAACTTCAGAGAGTGAGGAGACTGATTTTCTAGAAAGGATATGGATTTCTCAATTCTTTGTAGATCTTCATTTACAGTCATCTGTAGCTGAAACAGCCTCTGTTGTTGGGTCACGATGGCAGAGACACCTGTGGCAGCACCTGTTGCTCTCAGGTTAAGCAGCATCGCTATGGTTACACCTGTCACCACTTCTCTTTTCTGAAGTCGGGTGAGTCTCTCTACTTGCAGGCTCCACTCTTCATCCAGGTGGTACAGGACTCTGGGGATGATAACAGCTAATACACAAAAGTCAGCAGAGGAGTTAAAGCTTTGGGTATAAATGCAAGGGCTTGACTATTAGATCATGGGTTTTCAGCTTGTACCACAAGGTTGGGGCTCACTGCTTCAGGTGTTATGACTATAAACAGCACAATTACTATAAACAGTTTACCATGTAAATGACACCATACTTACAAACTTACAGCTAAAACTTTAACGTTAAATGAACCTTCAAAGATACTTACACTACCTCTTAAAGGAAAATACTTATATTTTATAATAACATAACAATTACTACACAGGCTAAACACTTTACCTTAAACTATTCTTTAACTACTTTTAACATACGTGTTCTGGTATATATATAGTCTAAACATAAAAACAATTTGCTAAAAGGATAAACACACAATTACTATTTGCTTTGTATATAGTTAGATGGAGTCTCTACACCTCTCAAATCTTTTACAGAATTTCTCTAACACGATTTAGTCCTGGAATGTTCACTGCTCCCATGATGTCAGCTGGCAGCTGATCGGTGACTGAGGGCTTTGATGTTCAAGTTGTTCTTCAGACCCTTCTAAATCTTAAAACAAAGGATAACTGAAAAATCATAATAACACATATAATCATCATAATAACAGTATAAAATTTCTGTTGGCAGCTGTCTGTATAGTGTTCAGACACAACTGTGTCCTGACAGGTCCACTTCTGATCCATGTCTGGAGTACCAAGGCTGTGTGATGACCTCTCTGTTCACTGCATCTCATGTGTTCATAGGCAGACAGTCTGGTCAGATGAACAGGTGACCTTTCTGAATCTGTCAACAAAACACAGGCACTTCTCTCCTTGAAGTTAATGAAATACACTAATCAAATTGCTTTTAGGGTATCAATTTCCCCCGTTTTCTAAAAAATAAAAATGAGATGTATTTCTGTTCAACATTAACACAAAACCTTATATACAATTAGTAAGAACCTATAACAGTTAAAAATCAATTAATATAAAAATACTGTTAATTATTAAAACACTGCACCAGCATCCCATAGTTAATAAACAAACAAAACCAAAAATCATCAGTGAAGGATTGGATCATCATCTCCGGAAATGATTTTCCAAGCCCACTTTAAAATTGATCCAGCTGTCGTACTAATAGGGTCAAATTGTTGAGTTAAAAAGCAACTCAAATACTGATTTGGTACAAGAACATCTGGATCTGTTGATAAACATTCTGTCCAGGTAAAGTTAAGACTTGGCCAGGGCCTTAGACTTTAAACTGGAAAGATGCCTCTTAACTCATTTTTAAAACAAGGTTTTCAATAGCAACAGCTATGAGATGCTTACAGTACAGCAAACTGTTAAAATGCATTTGTACAAAGCAAATAATTAAAAACCTTAGGTACCAGACTAATTAAATCATTCAGCAGTTGGTTTAATTTGAAGCTTCTTTTATGGCAGCTGATTTTCAGCAATGGTACATCTTTTTAAAATTCTGGAAACACTAAAAAATAAAAAAGTTATAGCAAACGAAACTGCAAAAATTGCAACAACTGAATAGAACTCTCAATGAAGTCTAGGGTGTCACAGTCTGCATTCATTTCTGTCCACAAGCAGGTGTTCATCAGTGGTTTATCACAGTTGCTTCAGTTGTAGCTGTCTTCATATTTCTAGAAAAATAACTATACTTTGCAATTTAAACAAGTGTCTTCAATAAAACATAAAACAATTCAAATTAAACAAAAATTTAAACTTAACAATAATTATTTATAACAAAAGGAAATAACAAAACCTAACTTTAAAAGAATATCCAAGTTATACAGCTTAACTTAAAAACATTCAAGCCAACGGTAACATGGATTCACTATAAAAATTATAAAAATTTAACAAATACATCACAATTCCATGTCATCTAGCTTTGAGAATAACCCATAATAACTGCAAATGTTACTAAAAACACTCATTCACAATAAGAATTTGCCTAGTATATGCTCAAATTAGCTAAAGTTCTAAAGTGCAGCCTCTCTAAAAAAAAGCCACAACACAGGATTGGGCAAGTTGTCATTTAGCTTTTGTAGCACTTCTCAAAAATATCAAGTCCAATTTTTAAACTAAAATCCAAAATCCAAATTGGTATATATGCAGTTATATGTGTTTTGTATAACAAAAATATTCACATTAAAATTTCCGTATTAAAATTGTCAAAAACTCAGCAAATGGGTAATATATGATTAACATAACTTTAAAATTACTGAAACAAAACAAGAATCTTTTAAGTTTCTTGGGATGCAAAAATACAACATTTAAACCTTTTAATCTATTTTTAAAGGCACTTAATTCAATAGAAACTTATTTTTAAATCTCAATTTTAATTACAACAATTTGCTAATTTATAAACAATACAATTTACAAAGCTTCTAATTTTTAAATTGTCTAATTAAAACTCTCTCTTTTTCTTATCCTTCTCAAAAATGTCCAGCTTTCTGTTGTTCTTCTTTTGTTTTGTAGTTTTACTTTCCGCGGTTTCATTGAAGTAGCTGTTACTTGTTTCAGCGGTGGTTGCCATGGCGACAGCGTACTGCCGTGTGTTTTCCTGAACTGGGCCGTGCCGGGCTACTTTTTAAATCTGAGAAAAACTCTGAAAACTCCAACTGCATAAACTCATAATTACTTAAAACACAAAATTAACTCCAAAAGGGTACATAAACACCTTTTAAAAACTCAGTAAATTATGACTTTGTAACAAACTCGGTATTGTCCCGCCGCTTCTCAGAGAGGGAGTGGGGGGGGGGTGTGTGTGTGTGTGTGTGTGTGCGAACCGCTCGTATCTCAGTCAAAGTCAAAACTGGTCGGTTACTTCCTGTTTGCCGTGCCTTTTCTTGGGCCCCGGCCTCGCTACCACCCCCGTGGGCAGGCTGTTCCTTCCCCCATGGTTCCACTCCGCCTCCATCCCACCTTTCCTTCCACCTTCTGCTCCTCCCCTCTCTCCTCTCCTGCATTCCAATCCCTGTGCCTCCCGCGTCTTATCTCTTTCACATTCCTTATCTTTCTTCTTCACATTCTTTTTCTTTCCCATGCCCCCCGACCACGTTCCTCTTTCTTTGTTAGAGACATATTTTTCCCGCGCTACAACTTCTTTCTCTGTGCCATCTTTATGTCTTTGGAGGGATGTTTTCTTCTTATTTTTTCTGCCACACCTCTGGCTATTTCTGTTAACTTTTTCCAAAAATCTTCTGCTCTTCGCTGTTTCTCTGAGAGCAGATAAGAATTTAGGGACTGAGGGGACTCCCGGCCCCCCTCCTGGCTCAGTTGAGCTTCTCCCGTCTGGGGGCTGTAAAGGTCTAACCCTAAATTTCAGGGTAGCCAGCATACAGTTCCTTGTTGTTCCCCAGATCTCTTTGGCAAGCGTTTTAGTACATCTGTCCCACACCTTAGGGTGGATAAACCTTACAAACTCATTTACGACTTCTACAACCCAAAGCCTTGTAATAACAAGCGAATTAGGTTTACAACTTAATTAATTTACAACTTACAATCTAACCTTTTTCGATGATTTCATCATTCTTCTGGGCCCAGGCTCTCCCGTCAAGAATAGACTCACTATCTTGACCGCTGTTCCTTGACTCAGGGTATCCTTGCTTTCTTCTTGTCCCACTTTTCTTCCTCCCGGGTTTCTGGCACCATATGTGGGTGTCCAAGCAAGGCTGGTACCCTGGCTGGAACCAGCACGGGCAGCTATCCTCAGCCGCGCGGTCCATATCCCACTGCATCAATGTGATGGATGGCAAATATGGCGATTTATTGCAGGGAAACTTAACATTTTATAGCCTGGGGGTCACTGTGTTACTCCCATCTGCTTACATCACAGTTAGGTGCTATTGGCTAATTGCAGGGGGGCCCTGCTATCCTAACAGAGAGGGGTGGGTTTCTAGCTTTCCGTTACATCCCGAGTTCTTCCGCAGCGCAAGGCCTTAACTACAACAGTGCCAGATGTCCTAATGTCATTTATTTTCTCTGTAAATAAAAGTTGAACACAGACTCAGCTCCCTGCTTGGGATATTGCTAGACTGTGAGAAAAAACTGTATTATGTAGCAAAAGTATTATTATTAATAAATCATAAAAATTTCACAGTGTGGTGAACCAAATTACAGGTGGTTTTAATTTCCTCACTGTGGTAAAGAATGGGCTGTCTAGGCAGGTGGTGGGGTCAAGAAACCACTGGATATGATACTTAGTGCCATGGTCTCATTGATGTGGTAGTGTTCAGTCAAAGTTTGGACTCAATAATCTTGGAGGGTTTTTCCAACTTGGTCTGTTGTGGGCACAGAAAACTGACAGAAGCATAGGGCTAAATGTGTGGGAGTCTGGATGTGGCAAAGGCTTACAATCCTAGAGTTAAAAAAAATAAAATAAATAAAAACAAGTACATGGAAAGTGACCTGCAGGAATCACACTCCTCAAAACCTTACAGCTACTAATTTCATCGTATTAAAAAACAGAGAAGCCTGAAAGGTGCTGCCTTGATCTGCAGAGTAGAAGGGCAGCAGTCTCTATCTCTGCTGAGTCTCTTGGAACACTTCAGAAAGAACAACCAACCTACCAGTATGAATATTCTTCTTAAATGCCTGTCTACTGAGGAATATAAATGGAAATGTTTTGACAGTGATAGATAAGGTCCTTCTGTTCCACAAGACAGAGATCCTGAGTCTCCAGGAGTGACTTTGTGACTTCTTCAACAGCCTCTACTTTTCAGTTTCTAAACTATATTAAACTCCAAATTTCCGTGCAGCCTTATGTCAGCAGTGGATTACTTTATTTTGCCCATTCGGTTTCTATAAGACAGTTGGAATACAAACACCGTGTGTTTTCATATTTCAATACACTTTTAGGAACTGGAAAGAAGCAAGGAGCGCATTCCAGCTCCCCTTCCCACCACAATGCTCCGTGTGGGTGCTCTGCCCTCTGCCGGGGCTGCTCAAGTGGGAAGGGAATGACGCTGGAGAAACCGCTTATATTTAGGGACAGAAGAAAACCCGAAACTGTTGGGCGCGGTGCCTGGGCTTGGGCAGCGCCCTCAGCTCCCGGGGGCAGGGGCTCCGCGGATGAGCTCTCCCTTAGAGCCATGTCCTGTGTGCCCACAGGATGGCAGCCACGTCCTGCTAACGGCCACAAAGAGCTGCAGAACCACAGAATCGTCACGGTGACCTCTGGAGATCACCCTGTCCACCCCCCTGCCCAGGCAGGGCCCCCTGGAGCAGGTGACACAGGAGTGTGTCCAGGTGGGGTTGGAATTGTCTCTACAGAGGGAGACTCCACGCTCCTCTGGGCAGCTGCTCCAGGGCTCTGCCACCCTCAGTGTACAGAAGTTCTTCCTCATGCTAAGCCTCTTGTGTTTAGTTTATGGCTAGTGCTCCCCGTCCTGTCACTAGAAAGAGTCCGGCACCACCCTCTTAGCACCCTTTGAGATATTTACATGCATTAATGAGATTCCGTCTTCTCTAGACAAGAGAGATACACACCACAGAGGTAGGTGCGTCGGATGGTCCAAGGAGCCACAAAGACCGGGCTTTGTGGGCCACCTTATGCCAGAAGAGCATCCTGTCCTCCCTAAAAGAGGGTAACTTCCCCACCCCACTCCCCGGAGTCCCCCAAATAGCGCCTCCTTCGCTGTCCCCTCGGCCTCCTTCTGCCGCTCTCCGCACACGCATGCGCGGCAGCGCAGGACTACATTTCCCGGCAAGCCCCGGGGGGACGGTCCGTGCGCGTGGCAGGGCGCGGAGGGAGAGGAGAGGAGCGGAGCGGGACAGGGACAGGGACAGAGATACGGCCATGAATGCAGGCGAGGGGCGGGCGCAGCCCCATCTGGCCGCGTTGGTGCTGGCGCGGGGCGGCAGCAAGGGGATCCCGCTGAAGAACATCAAGCTGCTGGCGGGGGTGCCGCTCATCGGCTGGGTGCTGCGCGCCGCCATCGACGCCGGCGTCTTCCACAGGTGCGCATGCGCCGCTTCCGTCTACCCTTCCCCTGGAGTGTTCTGGTTCGGAGTGAAGGTGCCGAGGGACCCTGGCGTAGGGAGGGGTTGGGGGAAGCCGCCGTTTCATCAAGAGGGTCTTCGGGGTGACTGTCAGTGTCTGCAAGGAGGACTTAGAGCAGGGATCAGGCTCTGCTCCTTGGGGCCCAGCAGTGGGACAGGAGAAGCGTCAGGAACTGGGCAGGAACCAATGCCCAGGAAGTTCCACCTGGACTTGAGGAAGAGCTTCTTTACTGGAACAGGCTGCCCTGTGTGGAATCTCCCTCCGTGGAGATACTCAAAAGCTGCCTGGATGGAATTCTGTACAACTTGCTCACCTGGCAGGTGATCCTGCTAGAGCAGGGAGGTGGGAACAGATGACCCGCTGTGGTTCCTTCCGGTCTGACCCATGCTATGACTCTGCCAATGAGGCAGGATTGATCCTCACTTAAGACAAGGGGATGCAGTTACTGGGGCACCAGGTTAAGGGTCAGGCAAGGCAAGCACCCTGCCAGGAACTCAGCTGTCCCTTCCTGCTGAGGGTGAGCAGCAGAGGAATAAAGGAATTAAAGTCTTACAACATAGTAATTTGAAATTAAAGTTGTTCTGATGCATGGTTGGGTGGTGACTAGCTGGTGATGTTTGACTGTGTAAATATTGATGGGTTTGCTTTATTAAGACATCCTCATTAAATGGGACTGCCTGGCTGGAGATGATCTCCTGTGAACTGCTGAAGCACAAGATGACTTTGATTCATGGTCATCTGGGTACTCAGGACAGCATGCACTGAGCTTGGGATCTCCAAGGATGGAGACCCCACAGCTCTTCTGTTCCTTTAACTGCATTCACCCAGAAAAATCTTCCTTATTTTCTCTCTACCTGCCCAGCAGTGAAGACAGCAGTGAAATCATCTCCTTGCTGAGATGTCTCTGTCAGCATCTCCTGGCATATGTGTGGTCCCAGGCCCAGTCATTGTGCTGGCTCCTGCTGAACGTGCTCCTGTTTTCCTTTTTGGTGTCAGGGCTTCACAGCTGGACACAGCACATCAGAAGCAGTCTCATTCAAATGTCAAGTTTCAGGAGAGAATCTTGTGTGCCCATGTGACACAGAAGAGAAGCTCAGTTGGTCCCCAAGTGCCTGCAACTTTGATAGCAATAATTAGAGCTAGATAGAAACACGTGTATTGTTGGTCTTGAGAATAGAGGCATTACAGGTTTTTCTGCAGGAGCAAGACTGCGTATTTTCTACACATTTGCTGATAATTAAAGCCATGGTTAGGATGTGCTTAGTGCATAGCACACTTAGGGGCAGGTCTATTGAAAGACCCCCGAGCTGTTCACCACTCTTCACAGAAGTAATCGTGAATGCCAGTTTATTTCTACCTTTAGCACACTTTTATAGGGTTCTACAGGGTCTGCAGGCAGAACAAGCTACTATTGGCTAACACACACAGTTTACATTTTTTCTCTTACACACAGGGATATTGTTTTGCTTTACTATCTCTTCTGCATGAAGGTTTCAAGGACTTTAGCCCTTAATATCACGACTTATGTCAAAGGCTGGTTTGTGCATACAGGCCTTTACTAATATATAAAATATAGCAACAAATCCCCCTTTCTCTTTTTGCACAAACCAGGCTTTGGATAAGATAACATATAACTTAGACTGTCGTCCCAATTAACATTATAAGTAAAGTCCGTCCCCCTTCTAGCACAAGAGACCTCAACCATCCAGCGATGCCCCAGCTGGCGAACCAACCTCCAGTGGGGTCACCATCCTCCTCCAGGGCATGCAACCCATCCTGTAGCTGTTGTAGTTGCCCATGGATGGAAGCTGAATGATCAGTAAGATCTAAGCAGCACATGCCTTCAAACTTCTCACAACCATGTCCTTGTGCTAAGAGCAAAAGGTCAATTGCAACTTGATTTCATAGTACTACATGATACACACTACTCACATCAGCTGAAAGCTCACTTAACATTGTGGATGTTAAGTTCAATTCTTCCTTAGTCTAACAAGCGAGCCTTTTTAGAGTTGCTAGGCCTTAATTCATTCAGGCTTCACTTTGACTGTTTGATGTTCTTCATTTTGCTAGCTATATTCAACAATTGATGTAAGCTTGGGTGGAACAAAGTGAGTTTCCCAAGATAAGAGGGTCTTCTGTGTGGATTAGCAGGAATCTAATTCCATGCTCTATCTCCACAGATTAGGAATATGGAACTAGGTAATCGCTTTGGTAATTGTCCTGTGAGATTGCACCACAAATAAAGGCTTTACTTACAGTGGTAGTAACGAGATCAGCTATAGGGTTGACTGCAACCCAGTGCTGTATTACTTTGTTAGAATGACTTTTTGTCGGGGGTTCAAACATTATCCATCCACCTGAGGTATTGGTGGAACATAACAAATCTAATTCTTCTGAGGGTTGTAACATTAAGAACTTTGGTAATTTTTGCTTGCTAACAGGCTTCAAGTTGTCTTAATGTGAAGCCAACAGTGCAACTACACTCTTGCAACATTGCCAATCGATTCAGTCGAGCCTTGTTACTAATTAAACCTTTAAATGCTTGAGGATCCCATTCAGGGACTCCTACGAGACAGGTGCGAAAGGATCTCCAGGGGTGGCTAGGCTCAAACACATTGACCTTTGGCCAGTTCAATGTGCCAGAGTGACCCATATGTTCTGTCACTTTTAGATGTTAGTTAGCAGACAGTTGGTCATGACTATACACAACACAATTACCATAAGCATTTTACCATGTAAATGACACCATATTTGCAAACTCACAGCTAGAACTTCAATCGTTAAATGAACTTTCAAAGATGCTTACACTACCTCTTGAAAAGGGAATACTTATACTTTATACTAACATAACAATTACTACACAAGCTAAACACTTAAACTATTATCTAACTACTTTTAACACAGGTGCTCTGATATATGTGTAGTCTAAGCGTGAAAGCAATTTGCTAAAAGGGTAAACACACAACTACAATTTGCTTTATATACAGTTAAATGGAGTCTCTACACTTCTTAGATCTTCTACAGAATTTCTCCAGCACGATTCAGTCCTGGAACGTTCACTGCTCTCGTGATGTCAGCTGGCAGTTGATTGATGACTGAGGGCTTTGATGTTCAAGTTGTTCTTCAGATCCTTCTAAATCTTAAAACAAAGGATACCTGAAAATTGGTAGAGACACAACATCATAATAACAACATAAAATCTCTGTTGGCAACTGTCTATATAGTGTTCAGACACAACTGTGTCCTGACAGGTCCACTTCTGATCCATGTCTGGAGTACCAAGGCTGTGTGATGACATCTCTGTTCACTGGATCTCGTGTGTTCAGAGGCACACAGTCTGGTCAGATGGACAGGTGACCTTTTTGAACCTGCCAACAAAACACAGACACTTCTCTCCTTGAAGTTAATGAATTACACTAATTAAATGCTTTTAGGGTATCAATCTCCCCCGTTTTCTTAAAAAAAAAAAAAAATGAGATGTACTTCTGTTATAAGCAACAACAACACAAAACCATATACACAATTAATAAGAACTTATACCAGTTAAAAATCAATTAAATCTTAAACATTATTAATAGGGTATATAATATAAAACTACTGTTAATTACTAAAACACTGCACTAGCATCTCATAGTTAGCAAACAAACAGAAACAAAAATCAGTGAAGGATTGGATCATCACCTCCGGAAAATGATTCTCCAAGCCCACTTCAAAATTGATCCAGCTGTCATATTAATAGGGTCAAATTGCTGAGTCAAAAAGTGACTCAAATACTGATTTGGGACAGAAAACATCTGGATCTGCTGGCAAACATTCTATCCAGGTAAAGTCAAGGCTTGGCCAGGGCCTAGGCTTTAAACTGGAAAGATGCCTCTTAACTCATTTCTAAAACAAGGTTCTCAATAGTAGCAGCTATGAGATGCTTACAGCATAGCAAACTGTTCTAAACTCCACAATAATTATATATGACAAAAGGAAATAACAAACTTAACCTTAAAAGAATATCTAAGTTAGAAAACTTAACTTAAAATTTAAAACTTAAAAGCATTCAAGCCTAAACATTATAAAACTTGACTATCCTTAATTCTATTAGCACTTAATCTATATTAAATGAAAACATAACTTAATCTTATTCTGTTACTACAAAAAGGCAACTAAAAGTTTAATATATACCTTTTAAACACAATTTAACAATAACATGGATTCACTATAAAGATTATAAAAATGTAGCAAACACATCACAATTCTATGTCATCTAGCTTTGAGAATAACCCACAATAACTGCAAATGTTACTAAAAATACTTATTCATAATAGAAATTTGCCTAGTATATGTTTAAATTGGTTAGGATGTTAAAGTGCAGTTTTTCTGGAGAAAAACCACAACAACATGGGATTTGGCAAGTTGCCATCCAGCTTTTGTAGCACTTTTCAAAAACATTAAGTCCAATTTTTAAACTAAAACCCAAAATCCAAATTGGTAAATATGCAGTTATATGTGTTTTATATAACAAAAAAAACTCACATTAAAATTCCCTTATTAAAATTGTGGAAAAAACAAGCAAATAGATAATATATACTTTAACTTAGCTTTGTCTTATACAGTAAAATTCTCTTGACTAATTATTTTTTAAACCACAAATCTCTTCTGTAGATAACACTAATTGGAAGAAGGTTTTCCTAGAAGCTATAAATCACACCATGTTTTAACCTTGGGTTCTAAAACCAATTATTGCAAGGCAACTTCTGTTAAGCACCTTTTTTTTCCCTTTTTTTTTTTTTTTTTTTTTAACTTTTAAAGAACCACAATAATTTCTCTAGTAAAACTCTAAAAACTGCAATTGCATAAACTCATAATTACTTAAAACACAAAACTAACTCCAAAAGGGTATACAAAAACACTCCGAAAACCCAATAAATCACGACCCTGCAACAAACCAGGCACCATCCCAGTGCCCCCCCCCAGAGAGGGAGCGGGGGGGTGGACTGCCCGCCCCGCCGCTGCTGCAGCTCTGCTCTTATCTTTCTTCACATTCTCCACATACTCTCGCAGCGAGGAAAAACGGAGAGAAAGAAAAAAAAAACCTCACAAAGTTAACTTTAACAAATGCAGTTTTTTCTCTCAATCTCTCTTGTCGTTCGCCGATAGAGGAAGAAAGGCACGATTTTGCAAAAGCAGGCGATTTTACACGAAAAGTCTCTCACGGCCAGGTGCTAACAACGGCGATCAGAGTGGCCTTGGAACTTTTCTTGCGCTGCTTCTACCCCCAGGGTGCCTTTGTTCTCTGCGCCCACCTCGCTCCCTCATGTCCCTCTGGTTCGGGTGGAAACCAATTTAAATTTGGCTTCTTTTCTTCCAGGGTGGTAAAGATGGAACTTAAATAAGGTTGTAGTGCTAAAAGTGACTCCAAAAATGAAGCAAATAGTTCTGGATGTATCACATCCTGCCATAACTGAACAGATTCTGTTCGTTGTTTCAGCGTTCCCTGTGGAACTTTTTTCTCATTATTTTCTTCTCCCTAACTCTCTCTCCCTCTCTCAATGGGCAGCATAGATAGGAGTGTTTGCCCAGCAGTGGGAGGTAAAGGCATCTGCCGCTGTGACGCAGGTAGAATTACGGAGCTCACAGCCTCAGCATATTAATTACAATTTGCAAAGTTCGACCGAGAGACCCAGTGTCCTTGCTCTTTTCCGTAATTGCCGTTTCCCATATCAGAGCCGATATATCAGTCCGTTCTTGCTCCGCAAAAAGCAGTGAGCACTGCAAATGCCCAAGACAATTAGCCCATATAATGAGCATATCCAGGTCCCTTTCCTGGGCTGCTTCGCCTCGTTTAACGAGGATGCAGAGAAGCAGTTTATCTGCCGCCGCAAATTCCACATCCATGCTGACGGCACCCTGCAAGAGGGAAGGTTGCGACCCTTCTACACACGCCCTTGCCTTCTGGGCCCCCCCCAGCAGCCCTACTTCCACGTCTAACCGCTCCGCGTCTCACCGCGCTCAGGCTGCCTATTTGGTGCCGATCCAAGCCCACGACGTAGCGCCCAGATCCACTCCGATGACTCCAGAGCCCTTCTGCCCGCAGGGTGTCTCTGGTCGGAGCGCCAAATATTGGAAGACCCCCGAGCTGTTCACCACTCTTCACAGAAGTAATCGTGAATGCCAGTTTATTTCTATCTTTAGCACACTTTTATAGGGTTCTACAGGGTCTGCAGGCAGAACAAGCTACTATTGGCTAACACACACAGTTTACATTTTTTCTCTTACACGCAGGGACATTGTTTTGCTTTACTCTCTCTTCTGCATGAAGGTTTCAAGGACTTTAGCCCTTAATATTACGACTTAGTTCAAAGGCTGGTTTGTGCATACAGGCCTTTACTAATATATAAAATATAGCAACACAGGTCCCCAGTGCAAGCCTGCAGCATAATGCTCAGAGCAAATTAAGTGTAGCCCGGTTAGATCCAGAGCACTCTGTATCTCATAGCTGCTCTATCATTATGTAGCCTGGAAAATGTTTCTTGCTGTATTTGAAAAGTATACAGTACAGCACTGTTTTGTTTTTAATAAAGAAACAGACAAGAACACTTCTGACCAAGGTTACTGATAATTTCTTAATGATTGTGAATCTATATTGGTGAACGACCTGCTGTGGCTTCTGTTTGGCATCTGAATTTTCCCAACAGGAAGCCAGTCAGGGTTGTGCAGCCTGACTTTGAGGCATGGCAGGTGCAGTAGGTGGACAGGTTTGCCTGGTCACCTTTTGGAACTTTGTGCAGGGTACCTGTTACACAATACAACTTCGATGGTTGAATGGGGAGTGCGTATTTAAATTCACCATCCCAAAGCAGTTTCTGGAAAACACCTCTTGTGTATTTGTTCTTGTGGGTGTGACTTGACATTTCTGTTGCTGTCACACATATTTTTCTTCTGATCATCCCACAATGAGTTTGGGAGAGGAAGTGTTAACTGCAGTACCATTTGCTGTGGACAGTGCACTGAGAATGCCAGCACTGGTGAGAGAGGAAGAGTGACTTTCCATAGCTTTTGTTTTTGCACCTCTCATGCTTTTTTGTCACAATGATGACAGCAGTGGCTTCACAGTTGTTCAGTGTTTGTCATCACGTGATACTCTGAATTAGCCCTTCCTTTTGTAAATGTTTATTTTACCTGGGCAGTCGCAATCTTGCATTACCAGTTCTGGAAGTTTTCTGTGCCAAAGCACATGGAATTGGAACAGCTCCTTCTCTGGGATTGTATGGAACCCAGTTAACACATTTTAACACACTTGCAGCATAAGCTAATCTTTTAACTTTGTGGCAGTTTTGCTTGTTGTAGACTAAACTCTTACATGATTCTGAATGCTACATCCAACCCATTCACAATTCATTGATCTGTTAACAGGCCTAACAAATTCTTTGTGCTGACACTGGATTTTTCTGGTAGTACTTTTAAATTTTATGTTGCCTAAGCTTCCTGCATGGAATGCAACTCAAGATTCAGCTTTTTACACTCAGGTGAATGTGTATGTTTTACTCCCATTGTTAAAAGCTGCTTGTTGGGCTGACTGTGATAGTTTTATTAACACAAATACAAGAACAAGTTCCTTTCATTGCAAGGTATAGTAGAGACATTAATAAGCTGGGGTTTTTTTCAGGTTAAGTTACAACAGGCAAGTGAACAATGGTGGGATTTATTCTTTGTATTAATTTCTGTTACTGTCTGCCAACAGCATATGGGTTTCCACAGACCACAATGAGATCGAGAAGATTGCGAAGCAGTTTGGTGCTCAAGTCCATCGCAGAAGCCCTGAAGTCTCTCAAGACTCCTCAACTTCTCTAGAAGCCATCACAGAGTTTCTCAATCATCATCATGGTAAATCAGGGATGAAATATGCTGAGCTTTTATTTTGTAGCCCCAGAGGGATGATGCACTTATTATTTAGAAAAATAAGTAAAGCATTGAGTATATAAATCTAGAAAGATTCTTCTTTTTTTGTTGTTGTTGTGTGGTACCTACTCATACCACACTTTGCAGTTGTGTTACTAAAGACATGAATTATTTCATAAATATCTCTTTATTTTTCTTTAGAGGTTGATATTGTAGGAAATATTCAAGCAACATCTCCCTGTTTACATCCCAGTGACCTTATAAAAGTAGCAGATCTGATCCAGAAGGAGGGGTTTGATTCTGTCTTCTCTGTTGTCAGGCGGCATCAATTCAGATGGAGTGAGGTAAAGAAAGGAGGTAATATTTAGATGTTTCTGGTTACAGTTATACTTTTTTTTTTCCCCTCAAATTCTTGCTTTTCATACCTATGCTATTTTAGGAAGTGATATCTGAGGCATGGACTGAGTTCTCTCTGAGTTTTGTGAGGGCTTAGAGATTCCTTCCAAGCACTGGTGTCTTGATATTACTGAGCATTGCTCAGCCTTTCTGTAACTGTTCTGTAGAAATTTAAATTATATTAGCTTGTCTAGGCTGAAGATACAGTTCCAAAAAAAACCTTATATGTTAACTTCTTCCTAGTGGGTATTCACGTGTATTCAGACATGACACTGATGTCCTAACTAGAAAACTGCTTGTTAGCTATGCAGTAGCTAACAAATGACCAATAATGCAAGATAAATCTTGGTGAGGATGGAATGACAGTCTCTTGGCCTGGAGACTTAGGCTTTGTTTCATCGTGATAATTTGGCTGCTGACTTGTGTTGCTTTGCAAAATGCCTTTGAGTCATGAGGGCTGAACTCATGTTGGTTAGCTTATCCAGAAAAATGTGACTGGTTTTCGTAGAGAAAATATGCCTCTCAGCTACAGTGGCCAAGATGACCAAAGGCTGAAATTTTACAAATAAAGACTGTACCTTGGTTTAGCCATAAAGCACCTTTTGTCCTGGTACAAAGAGCTATTCCATACATTATGTATGTTGGCTTTCTTTCTATGGTTAAAGCAGAATTTTTTTCTTCATCTTTAAAAATGGTTATTTCAGGTATTGTCATACTGGCATTTTGGGTTGAGTTTGCTTCTTGGGATTTTTTTTGTTTGCTTTTTAATGAAAGTTACTCAGGCATTACAGTTACTCTGTTGAGATATAAATTGCTTCAGATGAATTTGTTTTTTGTGAGTTTAGAAAGCATCATGCTGTAAAAGAGCATGTGTAATAAATGAAGCTTGATCTGAGAGGTAAGTTGGAATAAAAGCTAAGCCTTTGTTTAGAACAAACACTTGAACACTGTCATTGTTCCTCATAAGAGGAGGAATAAGTGACACTGTGCAATATTAAGAGGACTATAAAATCATGGGTAGCAATTTCAGGATTCTGTGGATTGCAGTTTAGGAAGCCACATGCACATCTTGAGATGCTGGAAGGGACAAATGTGAAAGAATGAATCTCATGTGGATGTGACATGTGGCTTCCTGAAGTGGTTGTATGCCACAAGCAGATTGTTAAATAAGAATGCCTCAAGGCTTACCTAAAAAAACAGGTAATTCTTCAGCATAAAATGACATCAAAATGTTTTTAATGTGGTGAGATATGAGAAATCATTCAACTGCAAGGACTGAGGAGAGCTGGAAACACATTGTGCCAACATGAGCAGCTTAAGGATAAAAGCAAATGGCCTTTCAGGAGTGTGGTGTTTCAGGTGACAGTGATTCACAGCAATATTTTACAATGTTTTTTCTTCTTTTTATTTTTCCATGTGGCTTTAGAGTACCGATTATGCTAAAAGAATTTCATGTTTAGTTTTTTTTCTGTGTAGTTCTGTTACTTCTTCTGCATTAAGGTTTAATATTGATAAACACTGAAAGAGGAAGGTGTTTCTCTCCGACTGAAAATGTTTACTTCAGTGAGCACAAAGCTTTAGTTAGTTATGAAGCACAAGGTGTGTCTATATCTACTAAAGCCTCAGGGTGTTTTGGGTGTTTGAAAATGCCCTCTTAACTTTTCCATGGTTACTGGATCATGAGACTGGTGAATTTTAGCCGCTTTATGCATCTGGATTGAAAGGGCTTAAGGACAAAAGTCTCTGGTCCCTGGTTCAGTTTCTGCTGCATGTACAACTGTCATTGGTAATAATATGGGATCTTTTGGGATGGTATTTGTGCAGACAGCTGCTTGTTTATTTGTGGACACTGATTAAACTGCTTATGAAGAGTTAACATAATGCATATCTTTAAATAAGATATATTTTGGAGAAGTGTCAAGGTGTTTTCACAGGCAGAAGTTATTCACGTATGCTCTTTTTTCACCTTCCAGATTTCAGGTTGGTCCTTTCAAGTATCAGTTGCAGTCAGGGATTCCTGTGTGCACTGGGAGAGGGAGTACAGGAACAGTATTTCTTCCACATTGGCAAGGACAGTCTGGAAGAATGTCCCTCCCACTCCTTGTAGGAACCAGTTTTGAAGCAAATAACCTCTTGGGCTTTTGTTGTTATTTTTGTTTAGTTGGTTTGGTTTTTTTTTCCTAAAGTGGTAATGAAAAATTTCCTTTTCCACTGCTAGGCATACAGAGTAGTCCTCCAGTTTATCCACAGTTCCAAGAAAGAGAAGTAATTCAGTGATTCCCTAGAGAAGTTGTGGATGCTGCATCCCTAGAAGTGTTCCAGGCCAGGCTGGATGGAGCTCTGAGCAACCCAGGATAGTGGAAGATGTCCCTGCCCATCATCTTTAAGGTCCCTTCCAACCCAAACCATTCTGTGATTTTTCATAAAGTTAACAACAAGAGGCAATAATGAGAGAAGTTGGTGTCTGAATTATGCCCTTAATTTTTCAACAGAAAGTTATTTAGGATCTTAAGTGACACTGAACAGGGATTATTTAAAGCTTATTTTGACTTTTTTTTTCCTCTGTTAACAGAAAACAAGATGACAGAACCCCAAAACCTGAATCCAGCAAAGCGGTACCGGAGGCAAGACTGGCCTGGGGAGCTCTATGAAAATGGCTCATTTTATTTTGCCAAGAGACATCTGATTGAGAAAGGCTATTTGCAGGTCAGTGCTTTTGGTTTTTCATGCTCTTTAGAATAACACATCCATTCTTGCTCTAGAGGGCTTTGAATTTAATACTCTGTTTTGATTTCTGATACAGTCAGTGTGACCTCAGAACAGTCTGCTAATTATTTGTAACTTAGCAGGGCTAGTTATAGCTAAAACAGTTTCAGTAACAGCATCCTCCATAGCAAATAAATTTATGCAAATAAATGTATTATATACCTATAACCCTAAACCAATACAATACTGAATTGAGTTTTGCATGAGTTCACCAGTGTATCTTAATTAATCTTCCTGCCACTAAGGGTGTGAAACTGAGCTTCATGCAGTGTCAGAGCCTTGTCATAATCTGTAAATTTGTATTTTCAGCCAGTTTAATCTTATGCCAATTTTTTACTGTAACAGTCTTTTTCCCTTTCCCAATCTGTTTACATCCCAATGTAGTGATACAGAACAACACTGGGGTGTGGTGGATATTTTCTCATTGAAAATTAAGTAACAGTAAGCAAATAATAATCATAGTCTTCCTAAGCAAATCCTGAAGGTATTACTGTTTTCCTGATTAAAATATCTAGTGGAATTAGTGTGAAGTAATTGCTATAATGGATAACATCTTGCACACTTTTCTCTAGTTGTAAAATGGAAATAGTTGTTAACCCTGCAGAGGGTTCCTTCAAATGGTTCTGTGTTACTGGCAAAAACATAATTGATGGTTCACTTTCATATAAGCTATGGTGGCCACTGTGTAACCAGGCATCTGGCTTTCATTGCATGGTGCTAAATCATAGTTTTGTGTTTGTGTTGACTCAAGCAGAAATTTTGTGTGGGTTTTATTTCCTTCAGGGTGGTAAAATGGCATATTACGAAATGCGTGCAGAGCACAGTGTGGATATTGATATAGACATTGACTGGCCTATTGCAGAGCAGAGAGTGTTGAGGTAAAAGCTCTTTTTATTCCCTTATTTCTTTGATGCATAATGTATGGAATTCGTAATGTATGGAATGTAAGCAATGGAGATCATAGAGAATTGGGCAGTTTTATTTCTGCGCAGCATTTTTTTCTATCTGTTGAAATCAACCAAATTACCTTTGTTACATGGTGGGATTTCGATAGTTTGTTTTTTTCCTTAAAGTTCAGTTTGGTGAAGAGTGTAAGCCCCACTATACCTCAACAGTGAGATGTTAGCATCATCTCTGGCTTTCCCAGCTGAGGTGCCCCAGATATCCATGCTCCTGACGACTGTAACTGATGCCCAGGAATGGAAGTGTTTGTAGAGGGCATGAGCTGATTCCACATCACCAGCTGCCTTTTCTTTGCAGCTGCTCTAAGGAAATAATGGTTGAGAATGGAGTATATTTTCTATGTCTTTTTCATCCTAATTTTTAAACTGATGACTTAAATGAGCTATCTTTTGGTTGGTTCTGTTCCTTTCTTTGAAGAGGAACAGTGTAGCTGGAGAATGATGATGATGAGAAAAAACATTGGAAAAGAATTTCGAAGCTGACCCTTCTGTCTGAAGGTTACAGCTGTATGGGAAATATTTGGGGTTTTGGAGTGTGTAAAACCTTCCATCCTAAAAAGATAATTTCTTTGTCTAGCTTTGGATATTTTGGCAAAGAGTCACTAAAAGAGGTGAAGCTCTTGGTTTGCAGTATTGATGGATGCCTGACTGATGGTCGCATTTATGTGACAGAAGATCACAAGGAAATGGTCTCCTACGATTACAGAGATACTGTTGGCATTGATCTGTTAAAGAAAAGAGGAATTCAGGTAAGTGCTGTTCTGAAGAGTGAGCCTGCATGTCTCATGTAACCTGCATATGAAAAGATTCTAAAAAATTATATTCTTGCAGCATAGAAGTCAAGGTTGTTTCACAGTATTTGTGATCAAGCAGCATAATATATTTGTTGGGACAAATGTTATCCCCAGAACCCTCAGAGGAAAATAAGTGTTTTGAGAAAGTTCTCAATCACAGTAATTGCAGCTCTTTCTCCATTTCACTGAATCATGCCTGGGCTGAACCTTAAAAATTATCTTGTTCTAACCCCTCTGCCAGGGCAGGGACATCTTCTACTATCCCAGGTTGCTCAGAGCCCCATCCAGCCTGGCCTTGATCACTTCCAGGGATGAGGTATCCACAGCTTCTCTGGGCAACGTGTGCCAGGGTCTCCCCACCCTCACAGCAAAGAATTTCTTCCTCATACCTCCTTTCTGCCAGTGTGAAGCTGTTCCCCCTTGTTCTGTCACTTCAGGCCCTTATAAAGTATCTCTCTCCATCTTTCCTGTGGGCTCCCTTCAGGCTCTGGAAGGCTGCCTTTAGGTCACCCCAGAGCCCACTCCTGTGGAATGGAGTAGACGTTTTTTCAGCAGTCCCTCACCTTCATTTTCTGGGAAGCCAGAGGGGTAGGAAGCTTGTAATCACTGTTTTGTTACCTGTAGGAGCCCATTTCCATACCTTCTTTGACTTGGAATGTTTCATTAAAAGCCTCTAGGTCTTCGTGCTGCACTTTATTTCTAGTATACGTTGCTGATACAATCATGCCTTGTGCTCCACTTCTCTTCCTTCTGTACTTAAAATCAGTGCCAAGCATTTGTTTGTATTTAAAAGCAATTAGGGAAGATAAGCATGTCTACATCTTCGACAGAAAACCTGAAGGATTTGCATCTGAGATTTCTAAAAACCCTGCTGCAATTATCTTCTGGTTTTAGTTTACCTTGTGCATCATTCCTGAAACTTCATACTTGGAATTAACTTCCAGAGATAAATGTGCTGTGCTGCTTCAGTCTGTGTAATGTTGGTTTGATGCTCTAAAATGCTGCTATAAATAACATTATGTTATTAAATAGAGGGGCCAAGGAAAAAACTTCATATTCTACTTTGTCAAATATTTCAGAAATCTTTCTTGGGAATTTTCTCATTCCACCCTGTAACTTACTAAGATCATACTGCACTAGACAGTCACTATGCCACCATACTGTGATATTTAGTACATGTTGCATTTCAAAAGACAAATGTAAACTGTTTTTGAACATCAGGGAGGGCTGCAGAAAGGCATTTCACTTTCCTAAAGGAACCTCAAGACTGTTTGGTTTTGGATGCTAATCACTTCTGCTCTGAGTTCTGAAAATCCGTCATTCAACGCTTTTCTGGTACCTGAGAGAGGTTCTACAAGCAAAACTGCTTTATTTTGTAACAGTAAATCAACTTATATCTCTCTGTATTTCTTCAGACATAGAACTTACTCTAATTTTATTTCAATAGGTTCGACTCATCTCTGACAGAGACTGCTCAAAAACACTGTCAGCCATGCAGCTGGGATGTGTAGCAAAAGTCAATGTAACAAATAAACTGCAGGTTCTGAAGGATTGGCAGGAAGACATGGGCTTGAGCTGGAAAGAGGTGGCTTACTTAGGTCAGTTCCTTTTCTTTTGGTTTATTTAATTTAAATAGTATAGACAAATAGAATCTTTGTACTGCTGCTGAGATTCAAACCACTTTTCTCTTTGTAAATACACCAAATTTAATGGGATTGCTGTGCACATTGCAGCACAGAGTCATCAAAAGCAGGTATTTTTAGGCCTGTTAGGGTACAATCTAAATGTTACAGACATTGATGAATCTGTGTAATTTGATAAGGGAAGTCTTCACTGGTTTTCCAGTGGGATATAGAAAAGCTTTTGTTTTTAGGAAACATTTTGATTTCAAAATGTTGATAAGCATATACTTAGAGCTGACAGTTTTGAACTGATTCTAGTTCATTTCAGAGGGATATTGTATAGATTACGTTCTAGATGGTAATCAGAAATGGATAGAATTAGAACTGAAAGCCATGCGGTTCTGTGCTAAACTGTATTTCAGTGACAGGTTAAGTGCAGAGTCCTGCCAATGCTTATTCAGCTGCTGACATAATTTTACTGCTCTTAGAAGCACTGTTCTCTTGCCTAAAGATTGTGAAGTGTGATCAGCATTTACATAGATCACCAAAATTTTCCAACAATTGACATACATGTGCAAAGTGCTGTTGAGCTTCTGAGATGAACATTGTGACAAAAAACCCACAAAAAACAAATTTCAAAAACCAGATCAATGCTTTCACAGAAAAACACTGAGAAAAATACTGATTATTTCCCTTCTGTGATATTTGGCCTTGCCTGTCATCTTCTTCCATAGGAAATGAGGAGTCAGAGGTGGAGTGCCTGAAGCAGGCAGGCATGAGTGGTGTGCCTGCTGATGCCTGTGCTGCGGCGCAGAAGGCTGCTGGTTACATCTGTAAGAGCAGAGGTGGCTGTGGAGCTGTGCGGGAGTTTGCAGAACACATATTCCTGCTCTTAGAGAAAGTGAACTCTGCAAGGAAGCAACTGGAAGAAATCAGCTCAGCAGGAAAGGAAATGGGAAGAAATGAGAACAGCAGGAAAGGAAATAAGGAACTGATGGAAAAAGAGTAATGCCGTTGATCAATCCTGCTTTTCTTCCTCATTGCATCCATATCCCAAAGGAATGCTTACCTTTCAAACTTTACAGCACAGTAGAGTTAAAAAGATGTCTCCCTCTAATTCCAGGTCTCACATTCATGATTATATGCTGAGAATATGATCATCTCCATGATGATTTTAAAAGCCATTTAAGTGCAATGGGAGGAATGCTGCAAAAGAGAGTTCCCTGAAAATCTACTCTAAATCATCACACCTGTCCTGCAGGAATGATGCATCTTTATTTCATAATCTGAATGTTTTCAGGGATCAATGATTTTGCATGACTTGAAGATTTGTAATTCAGGCTTAGAAAAACCAAAACTTCTGTCAGTTTTGCTCATGTGGTTTGCATTTCTTTTATGAAATGCATGGTGTTGTGGTTGTGTGATTACATTTTACAGGCTTTGTCCTTAGCAAAGAAGAGTTTTAACATATGCTGGAGAGGTCAGGTTTAAAATACTATCAATAAAACTTCCTCCTCTATTTTTAAAATACAACACAATTACTGTAAAACAATTTAATATTTGTTTAAAAAAGCACTTTAGCATGTGTTCAGTTTTCAGCTTATAAATAATTAAATCACATTTGGAATTGTGCCTCTTGGAATCTGTTTATTTTGGGTTTAATTGACGTGCCTAAATTAATATTTTGCCAAATTTGGAGTTAAATTTCCTGTTGTCTTTGAGATCTTTGCAGAAACTCAGTTTCTTTCTATGAAGACTTTATTGCAACATAAGTGAATTAAAGCCAAATTAAAGTCTTTAAGTTTATTGTATGGAAAAGTAGCTGCTGTTTTTAAAAAAAAAAAGGAAACACCAAACCATGGTTGATGTGGGTTTATATAAAATATGTAAGCAGAGTA
Organism: Poecile atricapillus; assembly: GCF_030490865.1. Taxonomy (NCBI): domain Eukaryota; kingdom Metazoa; phylum Chordata; class Aves; order Passeriformes; family Paridae; genus Poecile; species Poecile atricapillus. The sequence continues at coordinate 102,544,922 of NC_081288.1, read as the reverse complement.
CTTTTAGCATGTTAAAGCTCACATGCTTGTATTTATTGAAAATAGGATTTGTATTGTACATTACAAATACAATAATATGTATCAGAGTCAAGTTCTGGTTTGGGGTATGCTAAAAAGTACAAATAACCATGGTACACAGGCAATTACAAGTTACATGAATGATAATTGCTTGTTATTTTATTTTGCTTCTCTGCTAAATATTGTGTTGTGTAAATAGTTATACTCCCAGTATATCACCTGATACATTGACCTCAGATAAACTTTGTGTTTACTTCCTTTCAGAAAGCAAAATGTTGAACTGAAATTATTTACTGCCTATCTACAGTTTACTATACTAATCAGCTCTAAGTCACCTAAATTTAAGTGTCTCCTTTCAGTCACGCCATAGGGTTCCTGTGCTGGATAAATCCCATGGACTTTGATGAGAGGAGAGCTGCATTTTGGACATCAGTGTTTTCACTTCAATGGATTCTTGTTTAGGAGAACATGGTATAATCTTACATGGGGAAGAATATGAAGGATAAAAGCTCTAGAGACTGTTTACCAAAAAAGATATGGGATATGCAGGATCTGCTGCCTGAAAGGTTCAGATTTGTATTGCCCACATTGTAGTGGAAAGCCTAATTATAGAGTAGGAAGAGGGATGCCTTAATTACTCCTCTTGATTTTATAGAAGAGCCTCAATCATATGAAGGATTTAGGGGTCAGAGAGGCAGAGACAGTGAGGGTAAGTCTGTCACCTTAGAGGTGAAATCCTAAGTCCCAGGAAAGGTTCAAATATGTAGAATATTTTTCCAAGGCCTGCTCCAGTACATGTGACACCACAACTGCCTTTGATTAGAGGGGCATTACTCATTCAGAGTATCTTTCAATGGTCACTTTTGTTATTCTAAGCTAATTTTGAGATCACCTTTTGGCCATGTGAGCGCTTGGTTTTTTTGCTTTAATTAACCTAAAGTATTCTAAAGAAGATCTTAGGTAATGTGGGCTGTTCAGTCATGATTATGTGAAAAGGAAAAAAAGGAACTTATGTAAACATTTGTAATAAGCTATTACAAAAAATAGCTGATTACCTCAAATTTTATTTTAAATAAACAGATTTCTCTAGTCTTTTAAGCAGAGAATGGTTATGGGCTGGATTGTGCTGAATTTCTGCACTGCAAATCATACACTCCCAAGTTCATGTGCCACACAAACGATTTATGATGGCAAAGGTGGACAGATTTAATGCTCAAATTAATCACATGCACACCTTCACCTACTTCTGACTCCATTTTTTTATCTGCTCTTTCTTCTACTCAGTTTATCTTCCTCTCCAGCTCCTGTTAGGTAATGCAACAAGTTCTGGCCTTAAGTACTTTCAAATCAATATGAATCACATATATCTCAACCTTTTGAAGTCATCATATGTTTTAATACTTGCAGATTTCAAGTTTTTAAGACTTTTAAACCTTTTAAACTTTTAAACACATTTTAGGTAACTATTTTTTCCAGAGCCTGGGGTGGGGGAAGTTTTTTTGTTTTAATTATATTTTTTTTCTGTTAGTGTGGTATTAAAACACTATTTACTTTTTCCAGAAATGTCTTACATGAGTCTAGTTCCAGCCAGCAGGACCAATCTTCCTAACTGTTACCATTACAAGAGCAGTAATGCTGTACAGAAGAAAAAACACCATTATGTGTGAACCTGATGCATAAATGGGTTAGAAAAACTTATCAGTAATACACTTGTATGAAAAAATCTTTGGATGGTGGGTTTGTTTCATTCTGAGACAGGTTGGTCTGTCCCCATGTCTGATACTAGATATGTTTATGGATGTGGCTCTGGTTTAATAGAGCAACCCCCCTGCTCTGGGGGAGGCATGAAAGCAAATGAGCAGTGAGCAATGTGAAGGTAATGATAACGAATTATTCAGTTTAGTAAATAGAGGGGCTGGTGAAACTGAGAAGATAAATATAAAATGACCTGGACTTAACTGAAAAACAATCCTAATTAAAATATCCATTTTCATGGAGCAGTTATAACTCAGATAAGTATCTAGTGGTTTGGAGTGTGTGCTAGCAGTTGAAAAAGGAATTATTAGAAAAAGAACAAATAGCAAATAGGATAAAAATAATTAATCCACTGTATAATTCAGTGGCTTGTATATGTCTCGAATACTGCATGTTTTGTTTATTTTGTGTTGAAAAGTCTGTAGCATTCCAAAGGTTTGTGGGAGGATAAAATGGATGAAGAAAGGAATCAGGTTCAGTGGCAGCAGTAGCCAATTCAGAATTCTTCGCTTTGGAAGAAGGATTCTTCACTTTGGACTGAAGGGAGTTGTATTAAAATATGTGTAAAATTAAGGACAGGAAACCGTGGAAAGGCCACTGAAGGATCTAGCAGTGAGCAAAATCAGGTGCCTGAGGAATATAAATTTACCATGTTGTATTTGGTGGTGCTTTCCAGTTTTTCCATGGCCTCAGCACATTTGCAGCTCGTGGATTTCCAAGGTTGGACATAGGTTACAGACATTTAATGAACATCAGAACACTTAAAAAAGGCCTTGGCCACATGTTTCATGAGTCTGACACTTGATACAGTTCTGGTTCTGAACCTTGGAGTCTTCTTCCTATTTCTTGTGTAGGAAATACCCAACTGCATTTTATCTTTATTTCGCAATGTGTGTTAGTGGTTCATTCCATGTCAATGTGTAGCTCTGACACAGTGAGCAGCAGGACATGGCATTACTATTATCAATAGGACAAATGTAATCTTGGAAAATTAATGAAAATAGGGCAAAACTACACACAGAATTATGTACATTGGATTAGAAACACCAGATGAATCAGTGGTCATTATTAGTAATAGGCAGTAGTCTGACTACTATCTATATATATATACTATATATATATACTATATACTACTATCGATATATCTACTATCATTACTAGTCAGAGATTCTCACAGTAAATTGCTGTAAAAGTTTTTGGCCAAAATGTACTCAGAGGTTTGGAGAACATTCTGGAAAGTACCACATTTTTCCTGATTGTTTACATGCTTTGCAGATAAGTTTCTGGCCTAAATTGAAATGTATCTGGACTAGTTATGGCTACTCTTGTATTAAACAAGGAGATATATCCATTTCCAGGGATGTCACTTTTAACTGAGGATAGAGTTGCACACCTGTTTATGGATGTAGGAATTCATACAAAATCCATGTAGGATTTTGTTTTTACTGTCCCAAGTTTTTTTTCATGTTTACATTTTGTCCACAGCAGTTCAGTCTCAAGCTGGGAGGGGATCTGTCACCACTCACTGATTCTTCTGAGCAGTGAGGCCCAGTGGAAGTGTTTCTATTCATCAGGAAAAGTTAATAGAATAACAATCCACAAAAGCTTGAAAAGGGATGAAGTACCTCAGAATCACAGAATAAGCTGAGTTAAAAGGGATCCATCAGGATCAGTCCACCTCCTGGCCCTGCACAGACACCCCAACAATCCCACCCTGTGCATCCCTGAGAGCGTTGTCCAAAAGCTCCTGGAGCTCTGGCAGCCTTGGGGCCATGACCATTCCCTGGGGAGCCTGTTCAGTGCCCCAGCACCCTCTGGGGGAAGAACCTTTTCCTGATATCCACACTAACTCTCCCTTGACAGCTCCAGCCGCTCCCTGGGTCCTGTCCCTGGTCACAAAGAGCAGAGATCAGGGCCTGTCCCTCCTCTTTCCCTCATGAGGAAGTTGCAGAACTGCTGTGAGCTCTGACCTCAGTCTGCTCTTCTCCAGCCGAACACACCGAGTGCCCTCAGCCACTCCTCATTCCCCTCACACCCAATTTAGAAAAATATAAAACACTCCCATTCATTTAATTTAATGAACTTCTAAGTTTTCCTGAATATATTTATTATGATCTACCTTTGGATCAATTCCATTCTCTGAATGCTGCCTCTTAAAGGACCTGGGGCAATAGTTGTGGTAACTAGCAAAGAGGCCCTAGTCCTGACTCACCACATCAGTATATCAACACTTTGAGCACTTTGTTCAAAGAAAGCACACATTTGAGTTATTATGGAAATCAAGAGGTTTCAGGAGATTTGGGGGTAAAGTTGCAGGCAGTGCATGGCAATGTGGAGAGCAAACTGGACCTGTGCCTTGCAGTGCCTCTACTGCTGCTCCTGCTGAGGAGCAAGGGAACTCAAGCCTAAGGCTGCTGCAATTAGGCTGCTGTCATTGGTGTCAGAGCTTGGATAGCACAGAGACACATGGCCTAGTTCTGTTTCATTCACCTGCTGATTAAGTCCTGATAAACCTTCTTTTGGGTTAATTTTAATTTAGGTAAATCCTCAATTTAGCCAGTAGGCAATGCTGTAAACTAATTAATTCCACATCCCCTGAAGTAGCTCAGGAGCTAACTATACTTTGAGCAGCACAGCGTTACCTCCCTGGCTGATGGGTAGGTTTGAGTTGTTTACCAACCTTATCTTGATGCACAAGACAAGTCCTCATTCTGTCTCTTCACACACAGTTCCATGTTGTGAATGTGATGTTGACATTAATGATACTTTTTGCATGTGCATACATTGTGTGGTGCAAATGCTGATTACAGCAGTCTTAGTGCTGCTAAACTCGCTTGCAAACCTCACTTCCCCAAGGACCCTCTGGCTTTTTTCACATACTCAAAGGGCCAGAAAAAAATAAGTCTCTAAGTGAAATGTTCAATTATTTTTATTAGCTGATCTCTTGCCACGTATTAATAGTTGTTATAAATGCAAAGGCAAATTTGGGATAAAATCAAAAAGAGAAATTTATTAATAAACAACAAAGAATAACAATGAGAGAAAAAAACCACAATAAAAATGGTCAGCGCAGCGCTGGGTGGACAGGGTCTACACCCGAGGTGTAGGGTTCCCAAATCCACATCTGAGCGCTCTCAGGATTGGGGTTTTATAGGATTTTTAAGTCCTCAGGCTAAAATTCCAAGCAGGCTCCATTCACCAAGTGTTCTTGATTGCTCGGTGAATTGATTTCCTGGCTTGGAAAAATAGACCTAACCAGTGTCCGGACAGAGTCTCCTCATATGCAAAGAGACTCTGTATGTATTTTAATTTTGGGTTATCAAGGCTGAAGTGATGTGATCCGGGGTTGGTGCCGATGGAAATCTCGGCGGAGTCTCCCCCTTTGTTTCCAGTGATTGTATCTCCAACACTGGTCTGACAGGTGGGCGATTCAGGACTAGCGGCGGATACTTTTCTGAGGCTCGTCTTTGTCGACTTTGATTGTTTCCCAACCGAGATCTGCAGGGACGTTGGTCAGGTCCGGAGTTGGGTTCCTCCTCCGAGCTAGTCCTTTTGTTGTCCTTGATGGCCCTCGTCCTGTCTATTTTCCGAGTTAATGTTCGTTATCTGGGTGTTGGCTACAATCCTTTGCTTTCGGAGAAGAACTCCCGGCCAGGCTTGGGAGGAGGGTTTCTTTCTTTTTACATACACATCTTTGGTTTTTTTATTATTTCAATATATACATCTCATTTATATCTTTACGAATTTTTATTTACACATAATTTATTACATAGTGGAAGAACAACACCTGAAAAGAGGGCAACAGTGGCATTTTGGGGGAAGAGTGACTGATTTTAATGTCAGAAGAGCAAAGTAACATGTCAAATGGTTATTTGCATAGAGCAGGGCATCATCTCCCTCAGACTGTTTTGAATTGGTAAATGGCAAAGGACTGCACACAGGCTTTTCTCCTGCTCTCCTCAGTACCATAACTTCTGTGTCTTTGTGTAGCTGCAAAATCAGCAGGCTTTTATTTATATATTTTTATTTTATTTTTATTTAATTAGCTAGATGCTAGCTTGCACAGAGCAGGTATGAAATGAAAGGGCTGCCTGGCAAGTGTGAAGTGTGTGGCTAGAAGGAGATTAGTGTTGATGAAACAAGGCTGTACCTCAGGAGTAACACAGAAACAAACATAGAGGACACATAGGAACTGTGTTCTGCCTTAGAACTATGTGTGGGGTAGAACAGTCCCTGGGATGTGGACACAGACAACTGATTCTTGGAAAATCTGTTTTATCAGGTGTTATAAATGCAAAGGCAATTTTGGGATAAAATCAAAGAGAAATTTATTAATAAACAATAATAAGTAGAAATAGCGATAAAAACCCACAATAAAAAGATCAGCGCAGCGCTGGGTGGACAGGGGTCTACACCAGAGGTATAGGTTTCCCAAATCCACGTCTGAGCATCCTCAGGATTGGGGTTTTATAGGATTTTTAAGTCCTCAGGCCAAAATTCCAGGCAGGTTCCATTCACCAAGTGTCCTTGATTGTCCAGTGAATGGATTTCCTGACATAGAATGATGACATTATTTCGTGTCCGGCCAGAATCTCCTCATATGCAAAGGAGACTCTGTGTGTTGCAATGTTAGGTTTTTCATGACAGGGTGGTGGAATCCGGGCTGGTGCCGATGGGTATCTCGGCCGGGTTTCCTCCTTTGTCTCACCTGATTGCTTTTTCAACACAGAAATGTTTAAGTCTGGCGAAGTCTTTCTTTTGGAACTTGTCTTTTTCCCACTGATCGGTTTCTCTACCCACTGGAATCCGCAGGGCGTTGCTTGGGTCCGGAGGTAGATAATTTCCCGAGCTAGTTTCATTGTTTTCCTGATGGTCCGTGTCCTGTGTGTTTGTTTGGGTTGATGGGCCGGTTTTGGTTAGTTATCTTGGGCGTTGCTGGCAATCAGCAACTCCTTGGAGAAAAGCCTCATCCTACTTTGAGGAGAGGCTTTTCCATGCTTTATATTTTGTTTTGTTCCTACAAAACATATCTTTCTTATATACACTCCGAATTTTTAATACAACAATAATTTATTACAGTCCCCCACTTAATAATTTATCACATTTAAAAATTCGTTATTTTCACACTTTCTTTTAAAGAAAAGTATCCTTTTCTTACTCCTTTTTCATCATCATTTTTTCTTTGTTTAATTGTCAATTTTAGTGGTCAGCATATGTTCGTTTTCAAATTTTTCTAAGGCCTTTAATGCCTTATCACTCTCTTTCTCTTCTTCTAAAATAAGTAATTTAGAAAGAAGGGCATTTTTATCTTGTGATTTTTCCGGATCTATTGGGAGGGCGGCAATTTGCATTCCTTGCACTACAGATTGTATTAGCCTAATCAGACAAGGAATTAAACAAGGCAAAAAGATGATTCCGGCTATTGAACATCCTATAAAGAATACTAGCTTTTTCCACCAAGCCCCTTGCCCGAAAATTTGGTCCCACCAAGAGGCTTGTAAAATAGAATTCCATTTTTGAACTGGCACATGTGCCACTTTCTTGATTTCCGCAGCTAGTCTCTTTATAGTTTCGCCATAATCATCTATTTCCATGCAACACTCTGATTCATTAAATCTCCCGCACACCCCTCCCTCCTCAGCTAGCAAGTAGTCGAGAGCCAGTCTGTTCTGGTAAACAAAGGCCCTCATTTGAGAATGTTGCCTTGCTAGGAGTTCCAGGGCTTCTGAGGTGTGATTTGAAACTACCTCCATTACCGCTTGCAGTCGAATAAGCCGATTGAGGAGATAAATGGGGGTTCTATAACCCCAACTGCCATCATTCGCCCAAGTGGCCGGACCATAGTATTGTATGATTCTCTCGGCCGGCCATTCCTCCTCGTTCCATTTCTGGCTCCCTCCTGCTATCGGTAATATCTTTTTTAGGTCCCTCTTTTGTCGAGCTAAGGTTTCAAAGAGGGGAGCCCCTAGGGACTTACTTTCATCTTTTGGTAGTGTGAAGAAAAATGGCCGAATTAGTCCGAGTGTGCATGACCCTTTCCACTTCCGAGGTAATTCACTGTATGCCTTTTTCCCGCATATCCAGTAAATTCTATCGGGAGCTTCCCAGTTTTTATTAGTTTTTGCCGGATCCTCCCAATAATCCCTCAGGCCTATGAAAGTATGGAAGGGATTGGCCCCTGGTTTCTTGTTCCAACATAATCCGATAGTCTCTATCCACTCGCAATTGTTTTCCCGATAGGAGATCCAATATCCTTCGGGTGATTCCGGGTGCCAGATTTTTGTTTTCTTTTCTGAGTTTACTGTGAGGGTATTCACACACGGAGTGTATCCTACCAAATCGGTAAACTCTTTTCCCTCCCGGCTAATGCAAAAAGTCCCAATTATTCGGTCATCTATGACCCATCCTTCTGGCCTCCGGGTTGTTTTTGAGAATTTTAATTCTGTCCCTTTTAATATTTGTTCCGGGGTCAATCCCTCTCCTTTCCATGGCCACCTCTCGGCTGATTTTAAGCCACCGCATATCCAGCAGTTGGATATACCTAATTCGGTGGCTATTTCCTGCATTAGATCAACAAACAAGTTTTGGTTGGGGCTGGGTAATTTCCAATTATCGTATTGTCTTTTTAATAATTCATATTGTTCACTGAGAGAGTTTAACCTCTCTTGCTCCAACCTTTTCTTTTTATTTTCTATTTCTTGTCGTTTTAAGTCTATAGCTATTTGCTTTATTTTACTCTCTGGATCTAATCCCTTTTCATCCTTTGAAAAGCAGAACACTGGGTCAAATTGAAGACACGAGTTCTCATCATCTGACTTCAATAGTTCCAAAATTATGGGTTCATTATTGAACGTCAGCCTTGTCTCGTGTTTCACATTTTTCCCTTCCCAGTACAATTTTCCCCCCATCATGCATGGTTTTAAGTTTGCTTCATTGTAGCATGTAGGGTTAACTCGGTGGTATGCCAAAAACGTCGAATGCTTCTTTCCCCCAATCCAGACAGTCTTATTACACTGTTCACAGACCTCGATTGGGGGAATTCCCTTTATTTCTCTTTTGTTTCGGAAGCGGGTCCTTACAACCCCTATTCCTTCTAAGTTCCGAATGGGTTTTTCCTTGATACTTACTCTCGAATTCGAGCACCAGATTTTCTTTTTTGATTTACACAATTCGAACTGAGTGCCGTTTAACCAACAAATACCTGCATGTAGTTCTGAAGGGCACTCGGTCAAGAGCTCGTTTTCTGTGGCAGTCTGACACTGCTCACACTTCCCCTGGGGAACCTCCCCTGGGGGGACCTCGGCCTCTATTTTCTTGATCGAGTACATGACTAGGCTCAGGGACATCAGGATTCCCCACAATTGCATCCCTCTGCCATTCCCTCCGCCCGTACAAAAGTATACGGCGGGGATAACCATCTTCCCGGCAGCAAGGACTGTCTTCAGGGGCCCTTGATGTCCTGATGGCAAACCTCCGCTTGAAGGTTGCCCACCGAGATGCTTTAACTGGTTCAAATCTACAAGGTACTTTTACGGTCCTCCGACACTCAATTTCCAAGGGGTCTGCTTTGCAATCAAGCTGACCCCCTAATCCTTTTTGATAAAACAGGAACCACTCCGGAGAGTCTAGTTCTAAAAGGCCCGCTCGAGTTGCAAGTATCAGGAATCGATTGGTCTGGTCTAACTCCCTCTCGTAGCACCTAGTGCACAATCCTCTCGGTTTATAACCCCTTATGCAATGAGTTACCCAAATCTGCTTACAATAAGCGCACTTAAAATGTACAAACGGGAAACAATAACAATCGCGGATATTGCAACTTATCCTTTCGCTATTGTTCATTTGTGGTGCCTTCGGAGCTTGATTTTCAAATCTCCTGGCGGGGTGGTGATCTTCCACTCGGGGGCTTGGCAATCCGGAACCTTCTTGGCCCGAGAGAAGTGAGTCCACCCTTTCTCGGCCGTTCGTACAGCGGTGTCCGTGGTCAGGAGAACGAGGAAGGGACCTTCCCAATGAGGACTGAGGGGAAGTTTCCTCCACACCTTAATCAATACTTTGTCGCCCGGCTGGATTTTGTGAATTGGAAATCCCAATGTCGTGCTTTGAGGAATCAATCCTTTTTTCCGGAGTTCCTGTAGATTTTTATTTATAGAAATGAGATAAGGTTGTAATTGCACATCCTCTATTTGAGGGTGTGCCACCGGCATCCCATGCCTATATGGCATTCCATATAGCATTTCAAAAGGGGATAAACCGGTTTCAGAATGAGGCATGGTCCGGATGTTTAACAAAGCTAAAGGAAGACATCGGACCCAAGTCATTTTTGTTTCGATTATTAATTTGGACAATTGCGATTTTAATGTTTGATTCATCCTTTCTACCTGTCCCGAGCTTTGAGGGTGCCAGGGGGTGTGATATTGCCATCTGATTCCCAATGCTTCTGACAGTTGTTTAATGATTTTGGAGGTGAAGTGAGTCCCTTGATCCGAATCGATATGGTCTACTATTCCATATCTAGGAATTATTTCCTCTAGTAGAATTTTAGACACGGTTTGGGCCGTAGCCTTTGCTCTGGGAAATGCCTCGACCCAATGTGTCAGTTTATCTACTATCACTAATAAATATTTATTTCTCCCAATCTTTGGTAGTTCCGTGAAATCTACCTGGACTCTCTCGAATGGCCTATACGAAAGTGGCCGGCCACCCCAATTTGTTTGTTTTGAATTGGCACGATTTACTTTCTGGCATATCACGCACCCCTGTACCTCTTGCTTGGCAAGTTCAAAGATTCCTTTACATCCGAAAAATTTTAAAAATTGTTCAGCCAGTGCTCTGGTTCCCCAGTGGGTTTGTTCATGCAATCTCCTGAGTATTCCTCTCGCTATACTTTTTGGAACCAGCTCCCTCCCGTCTGGCAACCACCATTTATTTTCTTTAAAATATCCACCTACCTTCTTGAAATCTTCTTGCTCCTTCTCTGAAGGAAGCACGGACACTTCTGGGGTTTCTTTGGGACTGATCTCGGGAATACTTACCGCCAGTAACGCAGCTCGTTTCGCCTCTTTGTCCGCTAGATTGTTTCCCCTGGTGTGAAACCGCCACCCAGTTTGGTGTCCTTTTACATGGACTACTGATATCTCCTGGGGCTCTCTGATAGCTTCTAAAATTTGTTTAATTATTTCTCCATGTATTAATCTTTTTCCCTTGGTGTTTATTAAACCTCTTTCTTCCCATATTTTTCCGAAAGTATGCACTACCCCAAATGCATACTTTGAATCCGTGAAAATAGTTCCCCTTTTTCCCTTCAGGCCTTTGAGGGCTCTTAAGAGTGCAAACAGTTCACAGGCTTGAGCCGACCAGCATGCCTGCAAGGGACCTGATTCTATGATTTGTTCGGTCTTACCATTTATGATGGCATAACCTGACTTCCTTTTTCCTTCTACCATTTTTGATGAACCATCAATGAACCATTTTTCCCCCCCTTCTAACTCTTGATCTTCCAGGTCCGGTCTTACCTTAGTTTGCAATTCCACTGCTTCAATGCAATTATGCAACAGCTCACCTGTTGGTTCCCCAAACAAAAACTGCGCCGGGTTTTGGGCAGTAGTTGTCCTCAACTCGAGGCCTGGTGAACTAATTAGCATGGCTTCATATTTCAGAAGTCTTGAATCAGTTAGCCATTTCTCGGCTTTTTGTTGTAAGATATTTCTTACATCGTGTGGGGTGTAGACTGTTAAAGAGGCTCCAAAAGTTATCTTTTTTGCTTCCCCAACTAACAGAGCTACTGCAACAATTGCTTGCAAGCAAGTAGGCCACCCTCGACTGACTGGATCTAGGATTTTTGATAAAAATCCTATGGGCTTTTTCTTTTCTGCCCACTCCTGGGTCAGAACTCCTTGGGCTGTTTGTCCACTTACATCAACAAATAGCTGGAATTCTTTATTTGTGTCTGGCAAGGTTAGAACAGGGGCAGTTATAAGTGCAGTTTTCAATTCCTGAAACTTGCTTTCATCCTGAGTGGTCCATTTCACTCTATCTGTGTTTAATCTCTCATACAAAAATTTTACTTTTTCGCTGTATCCTTCAATCCACTGTCTGCAATATCCCAGGAGCCCTAAAAATTGCCTGATTTGTCTTTTCGTTTTTGGGGCTGGGAGCACCAGAATCCCGGCCACTCTGTCAGGATCTAACATCTTTTTCCCCTGAGAAATCCAATGTCCCAGATATTTTACCTCGGGCTCCGTAAACTGCAGTTTGGATTTTGATACTTTCAAACCCTTTTTTCCCAAAAAATTCAACAATGAAATTGTACTTTTTCTGACTTTTTCCTCCATGGTTCCAGCAATTAATAAATCATCTACATATTGTAAGAGCTTTGTCCCTTCCTCTGGAATGAATTCAGTAAGTAATTGTTCCAATGCCTGTCCAAATAAATTGGGTGATTCCACAAACCCCTGGGGGAGGACCGTCCACCTTAATTGTTGGTTTCTGTTCGTGTCCGGATCCTCCCATTGAAAGGCAAAGAAATTCCTACTCCCTTCATCCAAAGGACAAGTCCAGAATGCGTCTTTTAAATCAATTACACTGTACCATACATCCTCGGGTGAGAGTCTGTTAAGTAAAGTATAAGGATTTGCCACTACCGGAAACCTGGTTCGGGTTCTAGCATTTACTGCCCTGAGATCCTGAACCAGTCGGAAGCTCCCATCCGCTTTCTTCACTGCCAGGATGGGGGTGTTATGTTGGGACATGCAGGGTTCGAGGGTACCTCCTCTAAGGAGGTCATCAATTACTAGTTTCAAACCCCTTTTCCCTTCTATCGGGATGGGATATTGTTTTACCCTTATCGGGTCCTCTGGGTTTTCTATTTCAATTTTGATGGGGGTGATATCTAATTTCCCCACCTCCCCTTTTGAATGCTACACTTTGGGATCGATTTCCCTTTCATCTTTCGGAGTTAAATGAAATATCTTTATTACTAATTCAGAATTCTTTACAACAATGTTTATACCCAACGAGACAATCATATCTCTTCCTAACAAATTGTAATCGGCTTCTTCTACTAATAACAAATTTCCTAGGCATATTTTATTTTCAGACTCTATTTCCACATCTTTAATTACAGAAACTTTGAAGGGATCTCCCTTCGCACCGATTACCACTACCTTTTCTTTACTTGCTACGCATCCCCTGGGTAATTTTTGCAGGGTGCTTCTCTCAGCTCCCGTGTCGACCAAAAATTCTATTTCCTCACGATGGGGACCCACTTTTAATTTTATCAAGGGCTCTTTAGCTGTTATCGTCCCCATCTGAAAGAGCCCAAGACTTCCCTAATCTTCTTGAAATACTTTTTCATCTTTTATTTTCTGGCGGCAATTCCGTTGTATGTGTCCTACTTTCTTACAGTAAAAACATTCTGGGGGATCTTTCCGCGGGGCGGAGCCATCCTTCTGTGGCTCCTGCGGCTTTTTCGGCGCTGTTTTAAACTTGCCGTGCGTCTGTTCTTGTTTCTGAGCTTCTTTTACTGCGGTCACTAGTATTTTGGCCTGAAGTTTCTGTTTCTCGTCCTCTCTCCTCATGTAAATCTTTTGAGCTTCCCTCAGAAGCTCTTGGAGACCTTTCTCCTGCCACCCTTCAATCTTTTCTAATTTCTTTCTAATATCCTCCCATGATTTCGCCACGAATTGCGTTTTAAGTAACACTTCTCCTACCGGAGAACTAGGGTCTGTCCCAGAATAGATCTGCAGACTTCGCCGCAATCTCTCCAACCACTCGGTGGGGGATTCCTCCTTCCCCTGACATTCCCCAAACACCTTACTAATATTTTGGCCCCGGGGAACCGCTTCCCTTATTCCTTGCACAATTATATTCCTTAAATCATTCATGCTCCTTCTGCCATCATCTGTTTGGGCGCTCCAACTCGGGCTTACGCTCGGCCACTTTTGGTCGCCTGGCGTTCCCTGAGGGTTTCGCCGCTCCCAGTCTCTGATACCAGCTTGTTTAATCATTTCTCTTTCCTCTTGACTAAACAGAGATCTCAAGATAGCCATGAGATCCTCATATGTATAAATGCTACTGCCTAAAAATTCATCCAATCTCTCTGCTACTCCAAACGGATCATCCAACAATCTTCCCATCTCTTTCTTAAACGCTCGCACATCCCCTGAATTTAGGGGTACATTCACAAATCCAATCACTCCCGGAGCAGTAGGCACTTCCCTGAGAGGGAACATTCTGTGCCTACTCTCATTCTCTTCCCATTCTTCACTCATCTGTCTAGACTTAAACCGAGTCCTGCTTGCGGGGGGGGAATAGGGGTCTTTGAGAGTTTGTTCCTTTATTGCTGATGAAAAATCAGTCGCTACTAGGTTATTATGAAGGATTCCCCTTGCCAAAGTCGGGGAACCTGGCTGGGGCAGCGGGACGGGCAATGGGGGATACGGAGATCCCCTACTTTGCGCTACCATGGTTTCTGGGGAAACAGCGGCGGTTGCGGTTCCCACAGGAGGAGCCAGAGGAGGGGCCACCGGAACCACTGCTGGCGCCGGTTCCCCTGTTCGCGATGTGTGTGCTTCACCTGGTTGTGCCGGCGAGCTCGTGGGAGCTGATGGCACCACTTGATCCACCACGGGAGACCCTGCCGGCCCGTGGTATGGAGGAGGTAAATGATCAAGGGGCTCCCAGGTTTCTGTTTTTGTTTCACTTTTTAGTTTCATCGGAAATAGTCCTACTCTGGCCTTTAGCCAGAGTCGGGCATATTCCTGTTCCTCGGAGTCCGAGGAAACCTTGCTCTCTACATAAGAGAGTAACTCATTGCACGTCCACTTTTCAAATGTTCCTAATATTGGCCAAGTGAGATGGGGCCTCAGTTCCTGTTCACCCCAAACCTCGGCACAATAGTAGATCATTTTTGCCTTGGACTTCTTTTTCCTCTCCGGGCAATTTTCCCAATCTTTTAACAACCAACCTAAAGGACTTTCTGGTGGGATGTCTAACAATTCCTTCGTTTCTATGGAAGGGTTTTTCTTATCTACTGGCTTTTGTATTTTACTCTTTTTCTGTCCCATGGTGAAGAAAAAAACAAGAGTCTTACCTAGTACTCTGCGTTGTGTTTGTGGTTTGAGAGTCAAAAAGTCTGCTAATACTCACCTTCGCGGTTTGCTGTTCCGGGGTTTTTCTTAGCGCTTTGATCTCTCCTTCGGACCTCTCCTGGATCCTAATTGCTAGAAGAGTTTACTCTTTCCCGAGCTCTACTGGACGTCCTCTTCCTCTTCCAGCCCTTTTTTGATCGGTCTCCCAGAGCACCCCTTTGGCCCCAGGTTTTACAAACGCGTAGAGAGACCTCTCACACCGATTCGCTTCCTCCGTAGCCGGCCAATTCCCTCGCGGGAGGATGGAACCGCGACTTTTGGAGTCCGCACTCGCTCCGTGATCAGATCACGTCTCACACACGCTTGCCCAATCACCCCGCTCAACCTCGCAGTACTTACAGCAATTTTCTTGCGAGGATGTCTTCGTGCACAACTGACTTTTTATGAGCTACCAAGCCGCGGCTTCTTTTCCCGAGCTCTTCTTGGATCCGTATCCTCTTTTATTGTGGTTTTTACCTTAGCCTAAATTTGGTTCGGGTGTCGGAGTGAACTGCGGAGGTTCTCGGCTTCCCAGGCCGCTGAAATCAGCGGGGGTACCCCCCTGGATAGCGAGGTTCTCCCACAGTTTTTCCGATCCGAGTCACGGCACCAATCTGTTATAAATGCAAAGGCAATTTTGGGATAAAATCAAAGAGAAATTTATTAATAAACAATAATAAGTAGAAATAGCGATAAAAACCCACAATAAAAAGATCAGCGCAGCGCTGGGTGGACAGGGGTCTACACCAGAGGTATAGGTTTCCCAAATCCACGTCTGAGCATCCTCAGGATTGGGGTTTTATAGGATTTTTAAGTCCTCAGGCCAAAATTCCAGGCAGGTTCCATTCACCAAGTGTCCTTGATTGTCCAGTGAATGGATTTCCTGACATAGAATGATGACATTATTTCGTGTCCGGCCAGAATCTCCTCATATGCAAAGGAGACTCTGTGTGTTGCAATGTTAGGTTTTTCATGACAGGGTGGTGGAATCCGGGCTGGTGCCGATGGGTATCTCGGCCGGGTTTCCTCCTTTGTCTCACCTGATTGCTTTTTCAACACAGAAATGTTTAAGTCTGGCGAAGTCTTTCTTTTGGAACTTGTCTTTTTCCCACTGATCGGTTTCTCTACCCACTGGAATCCGCAGGGCGTTGCTTGGGTCCGGAGGTAGATAATTTCCCGAGCTAGTTTCATTGTTTTCCTGATGGTCCGTGTCCTGTGTGTTTGTTTGGGTTGATGGGCCGGTTTTGGTTAGTTATCTTGGGCGTTGCTGGCAATCAGCAACTCCTTGGAGAAAAGCCTCATCCTACTTTGAGGAGAGGCTTTTCCATGCTTTATATTTTGTTTTGTTCCTACAAAACATATCTTTCTTATATACACTCCGAATTTTTAATACAACAATAATTTATTACATCAGGGCAGAGTAAATAAATAAGTGCTGTTTGAATTAAGCTCTCTGTGATAGTTTGGCATTTAGGAAAAAAGTGGGAAACATCCACAGAAGCGATTTATCTGACAGAGGCTGCTGGGAGTTTCTTCTCTGCTTGAGATCAGGCCAATAGCTGGCTAGTTCTGAGAATTGACAGCATTTTGGACCACTGAAAAGTGAGATCACTTTGTGAATACCACCTTTTAAACCGAAACACAGGAACTTTGGGCTTTTTTCTTTCCGGTCTTGAAAGGTAACAGAGCTGTGGTGTGGCTGGCCCGCTCCCCCGCGGCCTATGCAGCCTGGGAAGGAGGGGGGCTGGGCCAGAGCCCAGCAGCTCTCGAGCAGGGGATGGGGACTGTGGGGTGTCAGGAGCCCCTTTCCAGAGGGGCTGAGCCCCCTCGGGAAGCCCACTGAGCCCTGTACAGTGGCGCTGCCAGGCTAGGCCAGCCCCTGTCTCAGCTGAAATTCTGCCACTGCTGGGATTCACCAGAGACTGCCAAGTAGGGGGAGGGGAAGCCGTCGGCCCACAGCGTGCTGCCTCTGAGTGCTAGCGTGGCTGCTGAGATGCTCGCCACCCTCCCCTAGCACAGCCACTGAAAAAGCCTCCATCACAAACAGCCCCAGCCGCTGCCCCAGCAGAGATCACATGAGCATCCACAATATCTGGGCAAGATTTAACCTTTTCACCACCCAGATGAGACCTGCAGACTTAATTCCCTCTACAGAGAGAGGAAAGTGAGAGTGATCAACATGTAAAGAGACAACATGAAACATCAGGGTCAGTAAAGGAAGGAGTCAGCCTCAGATAGAAGGAGAATGAGGAGATGCTTTAATAAGCTGAAATACTCTTTTGGGAAGGCCATGGAGATGGACAATAATGTTTTGAATGACTCCTTTAATTCATGAAAGAATATTGGGGCGGAATGAGCTATTCAAACTGTGAATCTGAGCAAAGGTATCCATTGATGAAGCTAAGCAGATAGTGGAGTAGCTGTAATCCCATGAGATGCTGGAACAGAGATAGAAAAGTGAGAGTTGATGAAGACCCTTTGCCCCAAGGGAGAAAAGGAGAAAACCTCTGTTCCCAGAGATGATCATAGAAACAGATGAAGAGAGCCTTTGCCTTTGAATTACTCATCCTTAAAATAATACCCCTTGAGTTCATGGCCCATGAACACACCTTAGAGTGATGTGAAAATGGAAGAAAAACATGATGGCAGAGTTTTTTCTGGGTGGCTGCCAGACATGGAAATGAAAAGTCACAGGAAACTTTTTCTTGTGGAGAACTCTCCACGGAATAACAAGAGAAAACTCCTCTCCCATAGAGACTGATGAAAAGACTATTGTATGGTTGGTACTGCTTTAACATCCCAGGTTTTGTCTCTATGGTGTCAGTTGGGAAAGGAAAAGGTTGGGGGGGGCAAGGGGAGAAAAGGTTTCTGAAAGTTTTATTCTGGTTTCTTATTCTTGTACTTCTGTTAATAAACTTTCTTTGTTCCTTTTTAGTTTTGAGCCTGTTTTGCCCTTCTCCTAATCCATATCTCACAGCAAGAAATGAGTAAGTACCCTGCTGATTCTAGCTAGAGCTAAAACCACCACACTGTCTGTGCATTGTGGATTCGTTCTGTTGCTCAAGAAGCAGGAAGTAAAATAGTTCTCACCAAAACAAGCATTTTGCACAAAGAAAATCAAATGGAAAATGAACGCATTTACGGTTGCCCAGTGTGTGGTGCTGAAATTTATTTGGATTTGTATCAGTTGCATTTAAAACACAAAGACTCTTTGGTACCTAATCCAGAAATAAGTTACATCAAAGAACTATATACTGTTGGAAAAAAAAAAGAAAATTAAAAAAAGAAACATTTTTGTAAACAGACTTCAGATCTTCAAATGCAGTTTTCAACTTAATTATCAAAACCAATGTCCAGTAAGATAGGCACTCCCAAATCATGTTGTATCACAGAAGGAACAAGTCTGGAGTCAAATTTTTGGTTGTTTTCTTATGATGTGTTTTTAGATTTCTTATATATTCAGTTTCTTGCAAGTTTGTTTTTTGTTTTTCTCTTCATATTATCTTGGGTAAAATTTATAATTCAGGTTTACAAAGTTCATATCCCCTTGGAGCAAAGAAAATAAATAAATTATGAAGTAGAGTTGGTTGTCAAACAATGGGTCTGACACCTGACTCTGTGAAGCCATGTACACCTTGCCCTCTGAGAACTAAGTTCAGCTCTGGCACTGTGTCAGAACTTTCCTGTTTCCAAAAACCCCATGTTTACAAACCTTCCAGTTGTAAACATAAACTGATGGGAGCACCCATTCAGAATTTCCCACCAATTGGTTGGTGCATGTTTGTTGATAACTGGATATTATTCTTCACGTGGACTCAGAATTCATAGATAAAACTGTCTGCCATCTTGCTGAGTTTCATTTTCTCATTAAATATCTCCTGAAACCTAATATTCTGCTTTGGAGTGAAGTAGTTCTTCCAATCACCAACAGCACCTAGGAAAGCAGGAACAGAAAGAACAGTGAAGTGAGCAATATGTGGAGCAGAAAATTATTTATAAACCAGCCTGATTTTGTTAATGCTGCAGTTGATGCAGATTATTAATATATTCTTAACCATAGTCACTGTGGTGGGTCAGGATCAGAATTGTTCTAGTGAGACTCTGGTGGAAGGTGCTGGATCATCACCATAAAGGCTGATGAACCCTCATCCTCAGAGTTGATTAGCGCCAGCAACACAAGTGGTGGAGGAAGAAAAGCAGCTTTCCAAGGTGGAGTTACAGCTCCCAGTCATCTGGGCAGAGGGACATCTTGCCATGCTTTAGTGTACTGTAGTTAAAAGTCTCTGCCTGGGTTTTCTCACAGTCAATAGAGGAAATTATAGAATCATAGACTGGTTTGGGTTGGAAAGTCAGTTTTGGTTGAATATCATCCAGTTCAACCCCCCCCCCCGCCAGAGCAGGAACACCTTCCACTATCGCAGGTTGCCCAGAGCCCCATCCAACCTGGCCTTGAATGCTGCCAGGGATGGGGCAGCAACAGCTGCTCTGAACAACCTGTGACAGGACCTCAGCACCCTCACAGGAAGCAATTTCTTCCTTATATCCAATCTAAACCCACTTTCTGTCAGTGTGAAGCCATTCCCCCTTGTCCTGTCACCCCAAAAAGTTTCTCTACTGCATGGTCTTGTAAATAGTCTAAAAAATCATAGGTTCATGAAACAGTTTGGGTGGGAAGGGACCTTTACAGATAATTGTAGTCACCATCTAAACTTATTAAATGAGTGGTAGCCCAAAAGCCACTGGCAAAAGATTGCTAAAAAAGGAGCCCAGAATGGCCTGACAAATTAAAACCCCCCTCACCCCTGCTTCTAATTTCTAGGATTTTTTATGGATGACATGTCCAGCTATGTAAGTGGGCAGTTATATACTTTGAGGTGGCCATGGACACTGGTGATCAGAAAAGTGTTTCAACTGTTACCCAGTTTAAGCAAAAAGGAAATTTTTCTTTAAACCAATACATTTTTGTGAGACAATGCTTATAGTCTCCACCCATGAGCATGCTCTAAAGACCCTGCATCCCAAACCTGACTAAAGTAGTCATCCCATTTTCTGACTAAAATAGTATTCAGTCACAAAGGACAGGAAAAGGGAGCCTGAAGCATTAAATGTATAAAAATCTTCTGTAAACTGGCTGAAACTAAACATCTGGGATTTGCATAGGTACTACATAGAAGTGAAAATGTTGGGATTTTTTCCAAATTCATCATATCTTTGACAAAGTTCACTGACTTAGAAAAATACATCTTGTTTATATGTTTCTTTTTTATGGACAGATTGTATGTTGCCATTTGTTTCTGCTGACAAATTCATGATGAAAACCATCATGAATTAATGGAGGGTAACATTTCTCTGTTTATTAACTGAAACAATTCTTAGTTTTAAACCGTCAATTGTTGTTTGAAAATTAACTGAATCAAAATAATCAAAATCTATGTAAAAACAGTGGGTTTGATTTACTTGTTATCCAAACCAGTGGAAGCTTCTGAAATGCCAGGAGCAAAAAAACAGCTCCTGAGGGTATTTCAAAATCACATCTGAGCTGAAAACTGTAGAAAATTTTCCAAGGTCTGGAAGTTACCTATGACCATTCTTTTGTTGTTGTCAGCATATTTCTTCCTCAAGAATATTTTGGTAAGATAAGGGGTGATAAGAGCAGTCTCATTCAGAAGGAATGTGTCTGGCTCTTTCAGATTCTATTCAACTAAATGGCCTTGGCAGGTGATACCAGAGAGACATGTTCATGTAAAAACTTCATGTAAAACACTGAAGTGGTCAACTTTCAGAAAAAAGACAGATAAAGAGTAATGGTGGGTGAACTCTTCCTTTTGGCTCAACAGCTCCAACGGAGCAATAGCCATGCTGTAGTTCAGACTCGTCTGTGCTTCTCTAGCAGAAGTCTGAATTTGCAGCCAGAGAAGTTAGGATGAAATCTTTAAGAAGGCTTCAGATCAAAGAATCTTGTCATGACTTCCCAGGGCTGACCGAAAGGCTCCAGGAAAGACCTGCACTCTGGTCTTTGTTTAGATTCCCACTCTTTCTTCTGTATGAGGCATAAAGGAATTTACCTTTTCGGAAAATCAGTTTCCTGTTCGATGTCAGAGCACACACGGTGTGGCTGGGATCACTGTTCTCCTTTTCTGTGTCATTCTTCATCTCTGAGAATGAGGACTTCTTGCAGATGTCTTGGATGTCATTGTCACTGATGCTTAAACTCAGGAACAAAGTAATTTTCTTTACAACCTTAGGGAGATCCTAAGGTATAAGAAAAATACAGCTTTTATGTTTCTGGGCTGAATATCAGACTTTTAGCTGATTTGAAAATGATCCCTTTTATTACATAATGAGTTTGTTACACATTAATTTGCTTTCAAGCAAAGCTAAATATGTCATTAGATTGTGCAGATGACAGGTACAGTAAACCTGATTCTCCTCGTAGCCATATTCACAGAAATTAATAAGTACAGAGTATGTCATATCACACACAGTCACATTGTCAATGTTTTACCTCCCAGTTCAGATAAAATGTTGTCTCTCAGAATTATTTCACCTGGAAATAGACGAATTCTCAAAGCCTACTCCAAGGAGCTTATTTCATTGGACATGCTATATCTAGAGATCTGACAAGTGACTTGGCATCCCAAATGGTTTGTTTATATTCCTAATAGTTGAATTATTTTTTCCCCCAAAAAATGAACAAATCTATTTTCATGGAGACACTAGAAAGTGTTTTCTATTCGCCTAAAAATTCCATTCTCTGAAAGCTAAGGTATGTTGATATTTTAATTTTTCCTTTTTAAGAATAGAGAAGTTTTCCCTACCCCTCCAGCCTCTAATTTTCTTTATTGTTGGGAACACAAGTCCCAAATGTGATTAGTTTTGTTGTCTTACATCACGTTTTGAAAATTTCACCTGAAATGTCAGACATAGCAAATTAACGTGTGGCCCTCAACAGATGTCTTTGGTTGGTCTTTCCATAGGACGAAAAAAAAGAACCTTAAATTCTGCCTGAGCCTGAGGAATATTGTCTGAGTCCCATTCCACATCTAAGAAATGTGACTCTCACAAGATTTGATATTTATGTAACTTGTATAGTCAGAATTATTGACTTAATACAAAATTCCATACACATGAAAACTACACCCAAAGATACATATTCACATTTTCCTTCCTTCTCCCTTTTCATTTTAACTTTCTCTTTGATGTTTTAATGATGCTAATTTACAAGTAACGCCTTCTGCACCAAGAACAGAGAGCATATTTACCTTCTTCATGTCTTCATAGAACAAAAAGAGGATGTTTTTATCATCTTCATGTTCTTCCCAGCTTAGGAAATGATCAAACCAGGATCCACAAACAACTGAAAGGAAAACCCATGTAAAATATATCCAGATAAACTTTCTTCTGAAATAGCTGTAATGCTACCTCACACATTTAGGGGAATGATCCCTTCATAAAATGCATCCCATATTCCTCTAAAACAGAGGCAGCTCTTTGTGTCAAGTGTCACAAGTTCACAAAAGTAACTTCTAAAGAGGTTCCATTCTTGCTGGAATTTGTTTTCCTACCAGATACTATTCTGCCATATGATTCTGTAGTGGAAGCAGGCTACTGATCTAAGGAAAGGCCGATAATGAAGTAAAATGTAGCGGCCTAACAAGATCTGAACATTTCACAGATGACTGACTGCATGTCTGTGCTTGCAGAGATATGATCACCTCAGCAGAAGATGAACAGTCTGGTAAATGGAGCACACTGTTTTTACCTCTCTTTCATCCCAGCAGAAGGGAAGCTGTATAATTTTTAAACACTGAAGAATTACTTAAAGAACTCATGCAAATGCCTCATTCAGCCAGTGACACAGATAAAAGGGTTTGTAGCTGACTTGTTTTGTCTGAATGCCCCATTTGGTAAACCATGGGAACACAGCTAAATTTCAGCTTTCTTTTAAAAACCAAAATTCTGACCTCTCCCTTTCAAAGGCATGATGAAAACCTCTTGCAGGGCAATGAAAAGAGGCTTGAGCAGAGAAAGCTCAGCCAGCATTCCCCAGAACTATGACTTTGCTTTATAATCACCACCACCAGAAAATTCTAATCTTGTAATGGGCATAATTTTAGTCACAAACTGTGAGTTGTAATTAAGTATAAATTATAATTAATAGCTATAAATAAGCTGAATGCTCCAGTCTGTATCCCTCTCCAGCACATGAAGCAGTTTCTAAGTGCAAGGCATGTGTGCTCCACAGTGTGCAATTAAACCGTGCTCTGCTGGCCAGGTACTCCGGGGATGAGGCCAGTGATAGCACAGTTCTGGTGGCTTCAGGAGAGCCTTGGAGACTCCAGAGAATTCATTACAGTGTGTCCTAACCCTTATTTTGAACTGATATTATCTCTGCAAGAGTACTGCAGGATTTGGATCAAGCAGCACAACCTTGAAATGCTTCTACTAGGAGCAAAAATTACCACCTTTCCCTCCACATCATCTCTCACCTAAATTTCTCTTGTAACCAACATAGTTATCTATCTATGCCACACATAAGCACTTGGGAAACAGAAGGTGGCTAATAAGTTATGGGGAAATAGGAGGTAATTTTAAAATTTAATCATTGAATCATAGAATGCTTCAATTTGGATGGGACTTTAAAGATCATTTAGTTCCAACCCCCCTGCCATGGGCAGGGACACCTTCCACCAGAGCAGGTTGCTCAGAGCCCCATCCATCCTGGCCTTTAATAGAATTCTCTTTTCTTTTTTTCCCTATTGTATGTTCAGAGTTGATTCTAACGAGCCAAGATCCTGCAAATCACTGAAGCATGGGCCTTAGGGCTGCTCTGGACTGTGGAAGCTTCTGAAATGCCAGAAGCAAGAAAACAGGTCCTGTGAAAACACCAGATCTGAGAAAGAGCCTGGAGGAGGCAGTAAAAAAATTGACTCTTGGAGCTCTGATGTGAGCCTGTGATGACTGCAGCGGCACTTTTCTTTCGGAGTTTTCAAGGTGATCAATCATTATTGCTGTTATCATCACTGTGGTGACATATGTCCTCAAAGGAGTAATAAAACACTAAAAATGGGAGTGGACAACGTGAA
The DNA here is from genome assembly GCF_030490865.1 of Poecile atricapillus. Lineage (NCBI taxonomy): Eukaryota > Metazoa > Chordata > Aves > Passeriformes > Paridae > Poecile > Poecile atricapillus. The sequence goes on along the minus strand of NC_081288.1, from coordinate 102,520,936 downwards.
CAAGGTCCTGTTGCCAGCTGCCATCCCACCACTTCTAAAAAATCTCCCTCTTGTCCTTGGTCTTTGGACCCCATTTCTGAGAAAACACATCAGACAGAGTGTGCAAAAGGGCTTAAGAAACAGGTCCAGGCTCCTTTGTTGGGCTGTCTCCCAGCCTGGAGAAGACACCAGACCTGCAGTCACAGCTGTCCCTGCAACCTGGTCACAGTCCCCTCATGTGTTCTGTCACCAGACACAGCCCAGCTTTCCCAGAGCAGCAAAGAGCAGTAAAAACCTGCAAAGAGCTGTGCTGGATTGATGCAGCTCCTTCTCAGAATGACTCCTTGCAGGGCTGAAGAGAGCATCCTATTATTTGCTGTTGTTTAGCTTGGCATTAAGATGTATGTCCACCAACCCCATATGAATAAGGAGTTCAATAAGGAATTTTCATACCATCCAAATTTCTTAAGTCTTTCTGTGCATAATAAACTGACATGAGCAACAAAGAGAAAACATTTACCCTTACCATTGCCTTTTAAGAACAGGTCAAAGAAAGCAGTCCAGGTGTCTACAGTAGGAAGGTTTGGGTTATCTCTGTAGTAATGAAACATGGAAACTGCAGTGTCTTTTGGATTTCTGCTAATGTAGATCATCTATAAGTGAAGAAAATGTAGTTATTAACAATAATATCCTCCCGTTATTTTAGAGGAGCTCTGTGTGTAAATAGAGCATTGTCATAGGCTGTTTGCAGTGTCAAAACCCCTTTAGGATTCCTCCTTCAGTGACCGTGCCATTAAATTAGAAATCTCTTCTTAGTAAGGAGTCCATGGTGATTAGTAAACAATTCCATGTGGTCAGAGATGGGTAATGTTTATGTTTTATGAAAGAGCCTGTGTTAACTTTGAGTCAGTACATTATCTCATATCTCTCACATCTGAAAGCTAATTAACATTCAAAGGGTAGCTGCAAAACGTAAATTTTGGCCTTTCATTCAAAACAGCTGTGTTCCAAAAGTCTGGATCTGAGTGATCCTGAAATTTTTGACTTTGAATATAAAATCTGAGACCCAGAGCTTATTTTTTAAAGATCTTCCACATTAGCATGGGAGGAACTGGTTTAGCAGGTGTCCCTGCCCACGGCATGGGGGTTGGAACAAGATTATCTTTAAAGTCTCTTCCAATCCAGGTAATTCTGTGATTCTGTGAACTCAAAACTGTGCTCTGAATCTGCCTGCCACATTTAATTTCTCCTCTGTTTGCCCAATACCTTTATGGTCTCTTCAGAAAGCTCCAGCAGGAGGGTCAGAGTACCTTTAATCCCAGAGCAGCCTGTGAGTATCCAGGATTTTCTAAGACAGTAGGAAATGGGGTCATGAGTATACCCCCATTACTAATGAGAGATTTCTGACTGAAAGATGTTGATGTCCTATTTTGTGTAGTGCCTGGTGTAGAAGTCACCCCATGGGACCAGTGGGGCAGGAGCAGAACCTAATCCCTAGTCCAAGTCTCTGCTCATGTGCCTTCCACTGGTGGTCAGCTGTGTCTTCAAAATTCACAGCAAAACACTTCTAACAACTGCAAATTATTCAAAAATTACTAAGGATCAGCAGGACAAAACAGATTCCTAGCAGACTTTCTACATATTTTACTGCTTTGATATCATTTTTGCCTTACCTTGCATTTCTTATTCTTAAAATTTGGAGGCAACATGTTGTAGTCTAAATGTGTTGGGATGATTCTCTTTGATGAGAGTTTATTCAGCTCCTCCAGTCGGGAAATGTCTCCAAATTCAATGGGAGATGTTATTGTGACTTGAGTATTGTAAAGCTTTGTTATAACTCCTGCAAGCCAGTGAGTGCCTAAAGAAGAATAATTTTAAGAAAACAGAACAAACAACAACAACAACAAAAAAGGATGAATATTTATTACTGTGAAACATGCATTTTTCATACAGAAACACCTTGCTAGCAAACAAGTTATATTTCTAATCCTCCAGATTCAAGAAGCTTTACATGACTAAATAATCCCATTGACTCCAAATATATAAACACTGAAAAAAAATTAGGGCTATATTTGAATTACAATGTAACTCTGAGAGAAGTGTTAATATTGGTACCAAACTCATCCCATTAGACAAACTGCTGTCAGCTGAGACGTAGCTATATTGCTTTTATAATTTAGTTTAGAATAACCTGTTTGTTTGGGGTTTTTTTCCTTACAATAATTTGAGTCTGTTTTATTTCTGAAAGTACTGATTGAGCTCCCCCTAGGTGTATGCTCCTCTGTGCAAGAGAGGTGGGTGGAGAGGGGATAAGAAATTAATAAATCTACAGTCAAGAGCCACACAAATAACTTCATACCGTTCTTGACTTGCTCATAATTGAATGTAGCAAGTCCTCAAGAAAATCTTTCAAGTACAGATTTTACTTAAAGCTTAGGAATATATACTTGCTTTACAACATGAAAACACCTGAGATTGTTTTCAATTACAGAACCAAAATGTAGGGAAATTACCCATGTTTCTTGTAATATGAATTTTTACTGACAGAATAATATATTCACATACTTAAACATCCTCTACTGTTTCTTTCACACAGACATCTCCCAAGTAGTTTAAGCAGGGAACATGAAACACAAAATTAAGAGTTCTTGCAACATTGAAAGCTAGAACTTACCAGATTTGGGATAGGAAACCAAAAGGACATCATCTTCTCTAGCATCAAAAGTATCCAAGGATTTTAAAAGTTCTGGAGAAGACCTGGTGGTAAAGGGAATCCCCTTAAATGTGTGCAGGAGCTCTGGCTCGCCGGAGTTGGACATGGTTGCTTAAGTCTTGGGTTCCTGAAAATCAGATAACAGGGATAGGAGAAAGATTTAAAAGTCACTTTTTAGTCAGGTGGTTCAAAGTGACAAATTGAGACTGAGCAGCACAAACCTCATGCTTATATACTTTGCCACAATGCCCTATCAGATACTGATTTTTTTTTCAGGTGGTTGATAAAGGCAACTGAAATATTAAAGCTAACTTAATAAATAACCAAAATGCCGCGTCATGAAAAATCCATCCCATTTGTAATTTATTGGCTCTCCAGATAAAGATATGAGGTAATGGTCAAAATGTAATTGTGAAAAATAATGAGAATGAACATTATATGATGGCTTAAAATATTCTTAATGTGATTATTCTTTAAGTTATATTTTGTTGGAAACTATTCTTATCTTCTAAGGAAAAAAGATGCATCTTAAAATAATTCTGATTATTAGAAAAACAATGTCTTATGTGACTGAAATTTTGTTTTGTTTTATTTTATCAACTATATAACAGCTTGAAATTGCAAAAATACAAATTGATTCAAAGTGCTTGGAACCAGTGTCTTGAAGATTTTCTGATTTCAGCCTGAGGAATCTTAAAAATAGAGATATTTAGAGGCACAATCATTTTTTAAGATGTTATATGTCTCCATAAGAAGAGTATAAGCAACAAAAGTCCCCAAACGAAAACAGATATTTAAATAGATGTATTATGTAGATATTTAACATTGCTTTTAATCCCGTGTGTTTTGTGACTAAAAGTGGTTGAAGATTTTTAAATATTTCCATAGAATATGCAGATTTATCAATACAAAAGTCACTGTCTGGAAAGACGCAGCTCTCCATTAATTATTTGTTTTCAAATGTTTGTTTTGTTTTAATTTGAATCTGTGGAAATTATCATTAATATTTTTCAAACGGAAAGCTTCACTTTTGTTTAATGTGACCTTAAGCAATGTGAATGTATCACAGTAAAACAAATAGCTCAGTTTTGAATGAAAACATTTTAGAATGTTTAGTATTTTCAATTTTCCTTTCAATGGCCACAAATTAATTTATTCTTTTCTTAAATTCTTTTCTTCAAAAATCCAGTGGCTTCACTATTCCTATTGAAAGACTCCTCCAACATATTCAGCCAAGGCCCTTCAATATCTTCAACTCAAAAACCTCCTTGGAAATCTTGGTTTAAAATGAAGCAATGCTTTGGGAATTTTCCAGCTTTACTAATGTTCTTTTTTTATCATAAATAACAACTTGGGTTTGGTCAGAGGAGCTGATTCCCAGATGTACTCCCACAAGCCCTGGTGAGAAGTTAATAAATAGACATACCCTTCTGATAAACACCTGAGCAGCCAGGATTGCTCACAATGAGTATGGACACTTACCAGATTCTCTGCTTGCTTATTTCTAATCCAATCTCCAGAAAAGCCAGCAATGTAAAATTGATTCCCCCCCACCCCCATTTCCTTTCTCACCCTAAAAGAGAAGTGACCTTCTCAACTGTAAAGTTGTCCTTAAAGAGTTATCACTTGCAAAACTATGTCCAAAAGACATAAAAAATCTAGTTCCTGTGTTATTCTGAATGTGCATATTAATCTGTATACACAGATTTCTGAGGCTGATTTTGTGAGTCATCATTCTGGTTATAGGCATGTAGCACAAGCCAGTAAAACTTTACTGCCTTGACCTGGAAGAAGTGATCTCATTGTAAAATGTTTTGCATATTTACCATGCTTATTCTCTTCCATTTCCTCCTGCATTCCTGCTACATTTTGAATCAGTGCATTTTCCTCATCTAACAACTTGAACCTGAATTAATCATTCACAACAGAAATTGCTAAGGTGTAAAACAGAAGCAATACAGTAGCTAGAAAAATTCCAGTTCTTTTAGCTCATTTCAGTTGCTTTTTGTAGTATCTTATATTTTATAAGTATGTGTAATGGCAGTCCAGGGGAAATGAAACTGAATTTTGTTGTCCCCAAATGCTACCTGTAGTTGGAAAATAAGGCTTATCCCTGCAAGGCAGCAGTATCCTGAATTTCAACAACTTAAGGAACAAGAGAATATTCAGCACCTTGCAGGAAAAAGCTATTATTAAAACCATGCTAACTACATTGCCATAAAATATGTTGTTATAACTGCATTGTACAGAGAGCACAAGTTTAAAGAAGACTGTGCCGAACTCTCCCTCCAAGTTTGATTTTCCTCTTTATCAATGTATGTCTGTGTGTGTGTGTGTGTGTACGTAAACATGTATATACAGACACCAGGACTGCAGTACCTATTGCCTGATCTCTGTAGCAGACTCTGAGGAGCTTTTCCCAGTGCCAAGTTCTCCTTGTCCTGGTCTCTGCTATCCATACTAATGGACTGCACACATTACCAGCAGGTTTCACAGGTGTGTCTTGCTGGGGAGCAGTGCCAAACTTGGATTTTGGGGATTCGTCATTATTTGAGCCAAACTTAGCTGGGCAGCTGGACCCTGCTTCAGTCCAGCTCCTCCTGTCTCCATATCTGGCTTACCTTCTACCATCTATAACCTTGTCCGATAAGAAATTTATTTTTTAATGACTTTAAAATTTTGTCTGTTCTGTTCCTGCCTCTGCCCTGCAAGCTCCAATTCAGACTCACCATTCTCTTCTTTGCTTGATAAATGGCAGTACCATGTACATCTCCTTCAGCTGAAGATTTCTCAGCTGAGGCCACTCTGTTCCCCTCCAAACCCCTCTCAGGCAGCACATGCTGAAAACACATTGTGATGTTGTGGAAATATGCAGGCAAAGCCATGTGTTGTTTGCACAGGTGAAAATTTGGGTGCACATCCACAGGGTTCTGAGTAGTTTTAGCTAGCACTCTCAAGCATCAGGCTTCTCCTTTTTTTGAAATGTCCTAAAGCTGTGAAATATTTCAGTGTTGTGGTAATGAATGGAGTGGTAAAACTGACGTGGCCAAGATCTGAAATGCCTCCAGTTCATCATTGTTCCAGGTCTGATGAACCCACATGTCCCTAAATGACAAAGCATTTAACTTCACCTGATGCACCTGGGAGTAGAATTTCCCTTGAAATGTTTCAGTGAAATCCCTATTTATTTTAATGTTACAAATGAAGTGCCTTGTCTAAGTTTATGGCCAATGGCTATTTAATAGAGACAGCCTGCAAAACGATGGATGCAGCACGAGTGCTTGGACCATTTGGGTCCAATGTCATTCATCCAGTGTCTGGATGCTGAGAATTTAGGAACCTCACCCTGGGTTTCTGTGTAGCTCTAAAGAAACTCAGTGGCAGGATGGGTGTAGGGCTGCCCACAACACATCGAGACTCTGCCTTAGTGAGCAGGTCCCAGCTATCAGGGAGTGTGAGTTAGCCATGGCTGCTTTACTGAAATGGGCTGTACTGGATCCGTGTACACTTCCAACAGCAGTTCTCTTCCTGACAGGGCTTCCCTGCAGCATCTGAGTGCTCTCAGTCCCTCCATCCCTCTTAAGATGTCATCGCCTGTGGATGCTTCATGCTGTATCTACAACTGAAACAGCTAATCAGAGCTAATCACAACAGTGCCACTGCAGCCAGCAGAGCCCTGCCCTGGCAGAGGGTGGCAGGCCAGTGCCACCACTCAGGTCACTGCTATCTCTTCAGGTCCTGCCCTGCAGCTGCACATGACGACACCTCTGGGACGTGAACACACATAGAATGAGGACATGAAGGGGAGGCAGTGGGACAAGTGGTCAGAAAGGAAAATCGAAGGGTTAAAACCTTCATTGGTCTAAAAATCTGATGCTGTGTGCATGCAGGTGGGCTCAGCCAGGTAAGCCCTCTCCCTCGTCTGTCAGGGCAGGGTTGCCTAAGGGCATTCCTAGGAATCCAGAGAGAGGACAGGCCATGTAGGCCTGATTTATTTTCTGCTAATCTTTATTGACTTGTTGGCCCAGGAATTAATTACAAAAACTAATGAGTCACTCTGCTATTACTGGTGCACAAGCACTTCAAGTGGCACTAGGACCTTACTGGTGGCTGGAAATTATTTCAACTTGTTTTGATTTCTCAGTGTAACTGGACAGAAACATTTTGAAGCACATGTGCAATATTAAGCTAAAGTATCCTATGGGGAGCCAGAAAAAGTCCAGAAAGAAAAGCATTTTGATGGGTTTTTCAGAGATCTACAACATGTGGAGCATCACTAAACACAGAAAAAAGTCTGAGGGCAAATGCTATCCTGTTGGTCCACACACTGCCTTTAAATTCAGCATCCCCTGGACACAACTACATCTTAAGATTATCCCTGATTTCAAGGTTCTTTAAGGTGTCTCAGTCTTAAGTTATTAGATATGAGCTGTAAATTGCTACAGGAAAATCAGGAAATGATAGAGAGGAGCGGGAAGCACCAGGAAGAAAACTGACTCCTTCCCAGCTAGCTCCAATACAGCTCAATCTTGCCCAAAGCAGTCACTCCTGGACAGACAAATTCATTCCAAAGTCCAAAGGGAAGTTACTTGGCTGGCACTTGTAACAGCTTTCTGTGATTTGTGATGGGAACAGCAAGCAAAACGCAGGCCAGATCCAGACTGGATAAGTGAAGCACAAGTTTCCTGTCAGTTCTCTGCCTTTGTGTCATCCAGTGGCTGGGTAATATCCTGCAAAGTTTTCGTTTCTTCTCTCTTGTTAGGAACTTTAATACATTTGTTAATATTTTAATATGTTTTTTTTAATACGTTCTTGTGTTACATGAACTCTTCAGGCATAGATGCCTTAAACAGGAAAGAGAATTCTTAGTGCACACTTGTCCTCTCTGACAGAGTTGGGATGTAGCTCAGAACAAGACAAGAATAAATCAGGATTCTCTGCCACACACTATTTTAGTCTTAGACAGAGTGAAAAAAACACCCGCTTTTTGTGGCTCTTAAGGAAGCTTTCAAAACGGATGTTGTACAGCTGTCCAGCCCTTTTCCTGGGATGGAACATAGCTCATAACTCCTCCCATCATTGGAGACAGCATTTTGCTTTAGACTAAAAGGTACAAATAGCTCCATAGCTGTTACCGCTGAAGATGAATAGATCACGCGGACACAGGTCAAGGTGTGGTGAAAGAAAGAGCAGAGTTTATTTTTCCTCCCAGGATTTATAGGCTCCTGACCACAGCCAGGGATTGGATGGTCAGGATAACACTTTCTCACTGCACTGGCCATGAGAGATGCCCATCACAGGACGTGTAACAGAAAGAATGTACACATATCTATGTTTATAGTTACTGTCCTGGGAAAGTCCTTAGAAAACCATGCCAGCAAGCTCAGAAGCTGAGTTTTCAGGGCGACACATAGCCACTGTAGTCAAACCACAAGTCTAACACACCTTGTAATTTCATCCAGTTGCACCCGATCAAGTATCAACAGCCTGTTGCACACAGCTGTATTTTCCATCTAGTTATGCTTGAAGTCTTCATTCTAAAGGACAGGGAAGTCACTCCGGCCATTCCTTACCTGGTAGCTAATTATTGTCAGTTATACTCTGTGTCTCACTGCTGATTTAGAAAAGTGACTTTTTCTAAATGGGAACAGCCATGAGTCAATCTACCCTGTTTTTTCTACGCCCTTCTCAGAGGTGCTGAAATATAAATGACTTAAAAGCCATCATTCATCTTACCTGGATTTTCCATGCACACTATCATCCTAAGAGAAAGTATTAGAACATAGAAAGATTTACAACATACATGCAGAAGACTCAATGGGTCCCAGTCTCTTTGGAATTTATTTCCACCATAACTCTTGCAACAAGCAGGGACAAAAGGGGAGGATGACTGCAGGTTTGGGCAGCAGAATGCCATGAGGAATGGGCTACTGGTTGTCCAGTTCCAGGGGCTCTCAGAGACCCCAGGTGTGGTCAGGATCTTGCTAAGCTAACACAGCACACAAACCAGGACTGGCACAGTCTGCATGTGCATTGTCTGTGACAGAATTACCCTGGGAATTGCTGCCTGGCCTGTGTCCAAAGAGGCTGGACTGCATCCAAAGATGTGGAGTCCCAAAAGCCTCTGACTAAAATCCCCATACCCCAATCCTGGAAAGGAGGCAACAAATAACACCTCCCGAGGCTGAGGTGAGGGAAGGCCTCTCTCCCACAGGTCTTCACAATTATATGTTAATGTATTGTTAAATTAATTCCCCCATGGGTTTATCAAGTTGATGTAATCCCTGTTCAGCCCCTGTTTACCCTATATGGATCTTCCCTAGAATGTTCTCCCTTCTCTCAATCCCCATTGGCCCCAGTTTGGTGCTATCCTCTGCCCCTGATTTCCTATTCGTTGTTCCTGTCCCTATCCCTGCCCCTGCACCACTTTTGCCTGTTCCCATTGGACCCTGCCCCTTTGATGCACCCCATTTTACCTTTATATAACCTGGGCTCTCCACCCAGTTTTGTCTTTTGTCCTGGGACCCCTTTGATGTGTGGATTGATAAACCCTGTTGGAACTCCATACAAAAGACCCTTCCTGACTCTTCACTGAAAGCTGTCCATGGTGTGTGTGTGGACTGTGTAACTGCTTGTGTGCCTACCTGAACGCCTTCACCAGAAGATGCTTTTGGGAAGGTGGCAGCATTCACCATCTACCCACACTGGTACACAATGAAGGACAATGAAGCTGGTTAAAGAGTACGGGTCTCCCATGAGAAGGCTGGAGAAGCCTTTTCTATATTAGTCTGGAGAAAATGAAGCTCAGGGTGATCTTGGTGCTCTCTAAACACCCATAAAAGGAGGTTGTAGCCAGGTGGGGGTCAGTCTCTTTTCCTGGCGAAGAAATGGCAGGACAAGAGGAAGTGGTTTGAAGTTAAAGCAGGGTGATTCAGATTAGATAATACAAACTTTTTTCATTGAACAGCTTCTCAAGTACTAGAACAGGAGTGGGCTGCCCAAGGAAGTGGAGTCAGCATCCTTGGAATGCTCCAAAAACACGTAGATGTGGCACATGAGGACATGGTTTACTGACAAACGTGGTGGTGCTAGGTTGATGGTTGGACTTGATGATGCTAGAAGTCCTTCCATGAGTCTAGAAACTAGCTTGATTTTTAGGCCAGCTCAGCTCCTCTCTGAGTTGACATATTCATGGTTGTAATCTGCAGGTTTAACAGCCCTTTTTCTCTAACAGGTGTCTGAAATTGGGAAGGAACGTTAGGTTGAATCAAACCAATTAACCCTTTCTGACTGGTTATTAGATACTGCTTCCATTTATTAATATATTTATAGAATGTAAAAATCCATTTAAACACCAAGTCCAGGAGCTATTTTGTGCATTCAAGTTTTTCCCTCAAAAGAAACACCCCAACAACCCCACCCTGTGTATCTCCTGGAGCTCTGGCAGCCTTGGGGCCGTGACGATTCCCTGGGGAGCCTGTTCAGTGCCCCAGCACCCTCTGTGGGAAGAACCTTTCCCTGATACTCACTCTAACCTTCCCCTGATGCAGCTCCAGCCGTTCCTTTGGGGCCTGTCCCTGGTCACACAGAGAAGAAATAAGTGTCAACTTCAGTAAAATAAATGGAGTTAAAAGATTGGTGGGGTAACTGCCACTGCAAGATCTTTGAGTGGGTGTGTCCTGGGGTGACTTTATGATACTGGTATCTCCAATCGTCTGGTTTATGTTATATATTAAGTTCTGCACCTTTAAGACTGGCTTTGAGAGCAAGAGAGGGGGAAGAAGAAGTGCAGTTTGTGTTAAAGAAAAACATCACTCCCACACATCTCGCTCCTGGACTGTGGTGTCTGCAGCATGGACAGAGAGCGGGACAGAGCTTCTCTCTAGTTTTTAGTTAGTTTTAGCTAGCTGAGGCAGAGGAGTTCCCTGGACCTTTGTTTTTTTTTCCTTTTTTCTTGGATCTGTGCAAGCCTGCTCTGGACTGAACACCCAGCCAAACCCCGGGAGCTCACGCCTGTGGCCCACCGGGGCCTGGGCCTCGGCACTTTCCAGCGCTGAAAGGACTGATAAGAACCTGAGCGAGCCGAGCTACACCACATGAAAAGGACTTTTCTTCCTAGACTTGCCATCCCATCGAACAGCAAGAGGTTTTATTATTTAATATTATTCAATTTCTGTTAAATAAACAGCTTTTTCCACTTCTCTCCAAGGAATTTTTTTTCCCTTTCCCGGACCAGTTGGTGGGGAGGGGCATTTCCCTGAGGAAATCCCCATTTGGAGTTTTCCTCCCTAATTTGCCCTAAACTAGGACAGGGTGTTAAGTGCAAAATTTCTGCCTAAATAAGCAATAAGAAAACAGTCATTCCAAATCCAACCATTGCTTTACCTAGGTCAGTTTTTGTTTTCATTAACAATTACTTTTTTTTCTGCAGAGTATACAAGAAAATGCCAAGAGTTCACTGATGCAGAGTGGAGTGTCTTCCTTGTCACCACTAATGAATGATCATTTTCAGCCCTAAAAGTCTTGGGTAAGGCCTTCAACACCTTTCTAACTTTTAGAATGTGATTAAGGAGTAATGTCTTATATGCAATCACATTACAAAAACTATGATGTAGCTTAGCTGAAATAATGATCCTTGTTTTACGCTATTGAGAAACCAGAATCCAATCCAGATTAACAAGGCTAAAAACCTTTAAAGGCTGCTGGGCCAACATCCATATCAATCTTGAAATTCATGGATCTACATTAGGACTTTCTAGATGTTCTCCAGCTCCCCAGGATTAATATTTCACATTTTCTGTCTCTCTTTTTCCAGAGTTATCTTGCCATGATAAATTATGTGATTAAGGTGTAATATGGGGGTATCTGTGATTTATTTTTGTTATTATTCAACTTGTTGACTCACTGGCTTCCACGCAGCCAGCTCTAGAAACTTCCATTCACAGCAGAGACACCTCATTTACCTACCTGAATGCATAATTTCTTCAACCAGCAAACTTCTTCAAAATTCTCTCCTGCTGTCAGCTCAGTAACAACTTCATGAGTTTGTTTGTATTTTTTTTTCTGAATAAATGAAAATGCTTCTGAAGACCAACAAGTTAAATGCAAAATTGAGCTAATTAGTGCCAGCATTACAAACCTGGAATTCTGGCTGCTATTCAAAAATTGCCCTCAGTTTTCTGCATGTTCAGAACCTTATTTCTTACACTTGTACCATTCTGTTATCATTATTATACAAACAGAAAGAAAATGGAGCTGGCTGAAGGATAAAAAGAAAAGTTAATGGAAGAGAAAGGACATGTAGTTAATTTCTGCATATTGGATTACAGTCAAATTCCTAAAATTCTCCTTACAAGAAAATGAAATACAGACAGCAAGTATAAATATCAAAATACAGCCTCATATTTCTAAATGGTTTCAAGTGTATTCAAGATTTTCCCTCAATTTAAAAATATTTCATCCTTTCTTGCATGAATGTAACTCTAGGCTCAGTCCTGTGTTTTGTCCTTAGAAAATTGGAAATAATACTAAATTTATTTGGAGCAGTGTGTTTATGTGTGGATGACAGGATCTGGATTTTTCATTACTATGACTGATGGAAAAATAGGTGGGTTTTAGGATAGAAATAAAAATATTAAATGTTACCAGCTGCAATAATGTCACTTTGCAACAGTTGTTAATGGCTGAAAAGAAATGAAATAATTATGTTCAGGACTTCTTTAAATGCATATGCAGAAGTCACACACATCTATGAAAGACATTGCTTTTGAATGGGGAAACGAATATATGAATATATGAAATTAATATATGTAAATGTAATCTGGATTTTCTTTTATTCCTAAAATCAGAGAGATGGTCAAATAAATATTTATGATTTGTGCAAACATCTTACAGAGTTAGTACATCTATTTCTTTTATTAAGCTTGTAAAGTGATTTATCCCGACGACAGGGAAAATTCAGCAGCACAGGTCTGCCCTCATTATCTGGCAGCAGAACAAGCTGTGGCTACAAAACTCTCATGTGATGAAGATGGATTCAAATCTCCAAGCTATTTTTCAATTCCTTTGGTTGCTTTTTTGATGGAATGTGAAAGAGCAGTACAGCAGAAAAATGGTGGAGCCAGCCAGTATCATGCACCTTAATGCAAAATTAATGTGTATTAATTTTTGAGACATAAATCTAGAGGTGTACCTTTTGTACTGGGCATTTTGCCACCATTTGGTTTTAAGTGAGTAGATAACACTTCGATTGTTTTGAATTAATTTCAAAATGCCCCCTAAGTTATATTTATGGTATTTATTTGCTTAGTGAACAGAGGCCAGTTCTATCATAAAGGTGAATTTCTGCTGACCAGCAACAAATAGTATAACAGACATTCCTTCTTTAATAAATGTATAAAATTACATGTGGCAAATATTAGGGTTGTATGCAGTTCCTAATCTCTCCATTTCAAGCTCTGGAATGTGATGATCCTGGTTTTAGATAGCAATAGAAATACCAAGTAATATGAATAAGAAAGTCAATTTAAAATTCCTAAACATGTGTTTGTCTTCTGAAGCTGAGGAAGTGAAGTTCTCCCACTGACTGACACTTTTTGTTGCTGTTGAGGCAGATCAGAGCCAGAGGGTTGTTAGAGGATGTAAAATCAGGCACTTTATAGCTGCTATATCTCTCCTCCTTTACTCAACACCTCTGAAAGTCCTTGTGCTCTTTTTCATGTGAGGGAGAGAACGAGAGGTGCAAGCCCTAGAGATGTACAAAACAATTATACCTTGTCTGTAGGTCTTGGAGAGGTGTCCAAGACCCCAAGGCTAAGTACCTTTGTCTATTTATAAATGAGCAGGTCCAGAGTCAGTGAGATATCCATGGACATCCACAGCACAAGCAGGCTGTGAGTTTCTCCACAGAGCACCTTGTGTGCTGTGGGCGGTGAAAGTGGATCGGCCCATCCTTTTGTTAACCAGGAGACCTCCAGATTTCTGATCAGCAGAGAGAGGGAGAAAGATGATTAAGCCATATCCCTAATTGGGAGAGATGCTTCCATTCCCTTTTGTACACTTCCCCACCAACACATGCAGGATCCGCCTTTCAGATCCATCAGTAGCTTTCGCCTGTCACTCTCCTGTCCACACCAACCTCAGCCACACCTCTCCTCCCCTCTCTTTCTGGTTAGCTGCAGTCCTCATAGTCCCCAGGTCTTCTTTTTTCTTGAACCCTATGCCAATAAAAGTACACCGGTATCAATTTTATTATTTAAAACCTACTTCAAGTTTTGCATAATTGAGGGTGTCTGGACCTGACAGCATTTACAACCCTTTCAGACAGTTCTGACAGAGGCAGCCTGTGCTGGCTTCCTTTATCTGGTTTCCACCTATCACTTCAGTTTATCCAAGTGCAATTTAGATTTGATAACACAATGTAGCCCTTTCAAATCATATGAAAAACAGCCTTACTGAAACCACCTTAAAATATCTTAAAATTTCTTCCTGCACATAGTCAGTGTGGGCATTTTGCACAGAATGTGTCCAGACAGCTTCAGTCTTTTTTGGTGTCACTGTGTTGGTACCCTGTTGATGCCCTGAATGTGTAGGATTAACTTATGCAACAAATGAGAAAATTGTGAATGTCTTAGATCTGGACATCATTGTTAAAACTCTAGAGAATGAGAAACATTGACAAATGCTTTGTTTCATTTTTCAACCCAGAAAAACTCTAATTTAAGTGACACTATTTTATAGCTTTACTCTATAAGCCATTATTATCCAAGCAAACTTCAAGAGAATGAAAGATTAAAACAGTTAGAATCGATATCTGAATTATAATTTTGTCATACACTGATAGTGCAAATTATGGTGCCCTGTAGTACAGGATCATAGGCAGGATGATTTTGTGCTTGAAAAGAACAAGAAGCTTCTAGGACCTGTGTCTCATACAGAATCTAAGTCCTGTATTATCTTCTGGAGGATTCTGCAGCTGTTAGCTTGAACTTGTATTAGATTTGACAGCTATGAATGCTTTTAGAAGAAGAGTCTGATGGGCTTAGATTGGTATCCTTGAAAGTGAAACATCACACATCAGTGTAAGCTTAGGATAATTGCATGAGTCAGAATTTACAGGGAACTAAGAGAACAATGTTTCATATTGGGTAAGTGGGTTTATTTGTAAAAGAAGAAAAAAAAACAAAGTTAAATATTGAAGAGTAGAAATACCAATATCTGAGTTACTAGTTCTTTCATATTACAGCAAAAGCCAGCACAATGAGATCAGACTCAGCAATCCAGATTCCTTGCTCTGGAGGGATGTTTTGCTATTAATTTTTGTTTGTTTCTTTGTCTGTTTCTGTGGGCTACATTTGTTTTCTTGCTTCTCTGAAATGCAATAAAAGCTTTTTGAAAAGCTGAGTGGTGAACTGCACTAGGCAGATTTCCAAAGCAGAGGCATCTTCCAAAGCCTATTGAAATGAAAAAAAAAAGATCCTCATGTTCATTTGATCCAATGGAAATACAGATATGTTCCTCCTCAATTTGGAGACCATCCCCTAAAATTCACTGACTCAGGCTGACCAGTCCTTTAAGTGCTCAGTCCAAATAATCTTAATTCTCTTCCCACATAATCTGAATAGTGGTCTCCCTTCATCCATTCAGGGCTGGCCTACCTCTGTGTCCAGAAAGAGGATAAATCTCCTTTTCACTGACATCAGTTCAGGCACCAAGAGATGTCCAGCCAGCCACCAGAGTAACTGTGACAGCTGTATGACAAATTAATGACATAACATCTATTTTAGTCATCAATTATCTTTAATTTTTTCTACCTGAATGTCTAATTTCAGCCCTGACTTGTGCAAAGCTTCTGTCTGAATGAACATGTATTGGGTTGATGGCATTGACTGATGCCATTAGCAAATGAGCCAAATGAGCGCCAGGCCAATTGAATTATTCAGCCTGGAATCTGAAGGAAGAAACATGGATAAAACAGGCTGCTGACTGCCCAGCACTCTGCATGGCACCATTGTTTCCCAAGGTACCTGTCCCTGAGAAGTGCTTCTCAGAAAGCAGGAGCTCAGCTGAGGGGATGAGGTGTGAATGACAATCAGTTTTGTCCCACTTGAGCCCATTGGGAGAAATCATGGAGGCTGGGCCTTTGCAAACACTTTGTTCGCCATGGTTACTCCCTACACTAAAACTTAGAGATTTTCTGAGATACCTGCTTTACCCCTTCAAAATATTCTCTGGCTGCCAACACAGCAGATTGTGTTTTGAGGCATCCAGTGAGTGTCAGAGAAGCTGAGGAAATTTCTATTTCCCATCTATCCACCTCCTGCAGATACAAAGCTTTTAGCAGGAAAACCACTCAGCATTTGTCACACTGTATTAGGAACAGCAGAAGCACAACACAGACTCTCTTAGCTTGGTTGTACAGGAGAGCAAGTTTTATTTTTCCAGATCTTCTTTTATAGACAGTTTCAAGAGGTCCGAAAAGTAAAACTCTCAAAACTCTCAAAGCACATCAGCATCATGGGACAATTAAGAACACCACCCCTTGACTGTTTCTTGCAGGTAAACAACAATGATCCAAACAACACCTGCAGAGGTTGTTTTTCTTCTCTAAGGACTGTTTGGATTCCTTATGATTTCTCAGGCCAGAGTAAGAACCTTGTGTAACTTAGTTTCACACAGGCTCAAGCTAATGCCTGAAGCCTAAAAATCTCTTATTTGACCATTGTCAGTTCCCACAAGCATTTAAAGTATTACTTCAGATCCTCTCCTGTGTGAACCTGTAGCATTTTGCAGGCTGTGGATTTTATACTAGACTCATGTTCAGGGCTCTCAGGTTCAGTGCTTGATTCAGCAGAAGCTGGATGCCTGTGGCCTTTTACCTGTTTGCACAGCAGAGGTGACACAGATACCGGCGCAGAATTTCTCTGTCAAAAGATCTCAAGTCAGAAGGATCAGGTGCTACTCACTTCAGAGCAGTGGTTCATGGCACCTTGTTATGGCTTTTCACGGACAAAGTTGAATTTGGGGAGTTAATTTGGGAGGTGGATGTTTATTTCCATAACACCAGTCGGAGAGCTTTGAAGTCCTAGCACTCTTCCCCTTTCCCTACTCCTTCTTTTAGAAGGCTGTGTGTATTTTAACTAGATGTAGTATTGATCTAGTAAGACACAGAATAAAACCCTAACAAAACAATCAAGTGTGGAGACTAAAAAGGAAAAAAAAGTGGCCTGAAATTGCTTATAAGTGCTTGTCATATTTCTAATGCTTTACAGAGATCAGCCTTCAGTAACCCAAAGGACAATTTTGTCCTTTGTTGTCTTGTAATTTTTTCAATGTGCAGTCAAAGGATGCATGTATTTGGTATAAATCTGTTACCTAAATATAGTTTTTAGCTAAAGCCAGGCCAAGGTGAGAAGAAACCATAGGATTTCTGAAAAGCAAACAAGGCAGTTTGCAAACACTTCTTAAAACACAAAAACAAACAACCAGACACACCGAGTTCATCTTTGCCCAACTTTAGTGTCCGCCAAGGGGACACTAAAGCTCCCTCTGTGATAACTGGGAACAGCCTGCAAGGTGTGTACAGAGGAGATCCAGCATGGTCACTCTCAGCTGACTTTGCCCAGGAATGACAAAGGTTTTAAGGATACAGCTCACTTAATTTAGAACTCGACAACAGACTGAGATATATTGTGCCCTAGAAATGCTGATTTCTCTTTGCTGACCAGAACAGAAACTTGGGGAACAGTTCAGATAAGGACTAGGTTTAGATTACATACTGGGAAGGAATTACTCAGTTTAAAGATTGGTGAGGCAGTGGCACTAGGCACAGGTTGCCCAGAGAAGCTGTGGCTGCCTCATCCCTGGAAGTGTTCAAGGCCAGGCTGGATGGGGCTCTGAGCATTCCCCACTCCATCTGCTCCACATGTTTAGTAAAACAGGGCATGTCTCATCCTAAAGACAGGAGAGTCCTGTACTCCATAGCCTCTGGTTCCTCATCTGGCAATATATTTATATACACAGATTTTTGGGACATCAGACTTGTTGCACATCCTTGTTCCCAGAAGGGATGGGACTACCTGTGTAGCTGAGGAGATAGATTATTTTAATCTATAGGTATAAATACAAAAGGAAAGTCTACAGTTTGTGCTGTCCAAGAGTCTCAGCTATTATTTGCCCCAAAACTCCAAGCTCTCCCACTATGAGGTCACAACAGGATGCCAGTTCTCTGCTTCCTGCTCTTCCCCTGCAGAGGAGGGAGGGGTGAATTCAAATCTGCATCCATGTGAAAGCATGGGAAACTCTAGAGTCTAATTTTAGATAGTTTTTGATGGTTAAGATGGGTTTAGATTGTTGCAAGAGTTCCAGACAGGGTAGTCCCCTCAGACTGCAAAGTTGCTAATTTTCCTCTGTGCATAGAAATCTCTGAGAGCAGTTTACCTGAAGAAGAAAGGTCAGATTCCTGCTATCAGCAGAGGGGACCTTGACCACTCTACATGAAACCACATCACAACCCAGATAGGCAAGATAGCGCACTTTCAGTCAATTCCTTTCCTTCAGGAGGTCGTCTACTTTTTATGTTGTATACCTTGTACAGAGAATTAAGTAAAACCCTGTATCCTAAATAGAGGTGGTCTGCTGAGAGAGAGAACAAGGGATCACAAATCAAGGGGGGCTGGGCTGACCTGTCATTGCTTTATAGTTACAAAAGCATTGTCCTTGCATCAATGGAGAAATAAACTATGCTTTTACCTGTTGCTATCTGACACATACAGTACAACCATAAATAACTAGCTGGTGCACCCATTGAACTGCTGTTCTGTGACTTTCCTTCTGGCAGTCACCGTCAGTTTCTTTCTGTGCTCCCAAGAAGAGCAACATCAGCATCATTTCCCATACTCATGGAAAAAGTTAATCTACTGCATCCCGTAGCTGTTTCCCTGCATTTTATTTCTTCATTTCAACTAGAAATGTGTGGCCCTCCTTCAAGTGTAAGTCTGAATTGCAATAGAAAGCACAGAAGTGACACCACTGAAGCTGTAACATGAGCCTGGATATGTATAGTATATTTTTCCCCTTGTGGTGGCCTTCATGCATGAGCTAGCAGTGAATTTGTACAATCCTGCACTCTGATTTTTCAGGATTCTTGGACACTGGTGTATGCAGTCATTTCAAATTGGCTGGTGGGCCTAAAGCTCAGTTCATTAGTCTCTAGCTATATAAAACTACACTTTTTTTCATTATTTTTCACTAGCTGCTGTCTTGCTTTTTGGGGGACTCTGCCAGGCAACTCTGGTTCTTGCTTTCCTTTGTGTTTCCTTTGTGTGGCTGAATTAAGGAAATCAGCACAACATGTGGCAGTGCTTCAGTATCAGTCACTGAAGGAAAAAATCTTGGTTTCTTTAACAGCCTGTGTTCTCTGAAGCTTTTAGGAGAAATATTTAAAAGCAGGGTTTGCCAAAGCCCTTCTGGTCTCACTCCACAGGATCATTTCATACACCATTTGTCTGCAAGATTGGATGGGCGGCAATGCTATTAAAAAGTTCAAGCTAAAGGAGTGGAAAAGAGAAAGCAGGCAGAAAGCAAGGGACTGCCATTATCCTGACATGTGGAAAAACCTAAAAATAATTGGATTATGTTGGAGTGGAATGAACTGTCCAGGGAGGTGGTGGAGTCACCAGGAGGTGTTTAAAGAAAGCCTGGACATAGCACTTACTGTCATGATCTGATTGAAAAGGTGGTGGTCAGTCACAGGTTGGACTGGATGGTCTCAAAGCTTTTTCCAACCCGTGATCCCGTGATGCTGTGACTGCTAAACCAGGGCTGACCCAAACAGCTGGAATTACACCAGGATCTATAATTAGGGCTCAATACCCTGACTGAAATTATATACAAGTGATATACTAGCTAACACCACTGGTTAGTACTGAAAAAAGATGGTGTTAACCATAGGCCAAAAGTAGGTGGAGAGGGCACATGCTCATGCAGACTTAGAAGCAACTGTAGATCAAAATTTTCCTTCAACAGACCCAGGATGGGACCTTAATTTACCTGGGCTGGAGATCTTTTAACAAGGTACCAGAGATGAGTATTGTTTGGTGTAAAGCACGCTATACTGAGAGCCATGAACTGGTCAAAACTGTTTGAGGTAATGCAGGACAGGTCTGCAATTTTCATCTAATGATTGATGGTGACTGCCAGAAAATACACTAATCTGGATCCTGAGAATCTAGAGAAGGCTGTATAGTTAGAAACTATCTTTATAGGGCAATTGGCCCCAGATACTGGAAGCAAACTCCAGGAACTGAAGGACCAGAGTGGTATGACTCAGGGAAGTTGTTAGATGAAGCTTGGAAAGCATATTACAACAGGGATGGGGAAAAGGAAATGTGACAGCCTGGAAAGGAAAACAAGAGACATGAGAACCTACTTGGAACTCTAGAGGGTGCTAAGGTACCGCCCTGTCCAGAAGAAAGAGGAAGGCGAGGTGGAACAGGAGGAAAGGGAGGCGGGAGGCTCCCCTCGTTTCCCCGACAACAATTAGAGGAAAACCAGAGCGCACTTGATAAGGAAAAGGGGCGTTGGAAGCGGGAGAGCCCGCGGGCTGGGAAGCTGGACTTACAGAGAAGACCCTGCCTTAGAGAAGATGATTTAAGGGAAACGGGGGATTCTACCCCGGTTGAAGCCCTGAGGCTGGGGAAAGAAGAAGTGGAATTCTTGGTAACCACAGGGGCAACATATTCTGTATTGAATACACATAAAGAAAGCTTAGTAAGGATGTGGTAAATGTAAATTGGTAAACTTGTAAATTGTAAATTGCAAATTTCAAATTGTAAAATGTAAACTGGTACAAATGGTAAACGTAGACAATATGGTAAATATAACTGGTGCTACAAGGAAAAGTGAAATTCAGTCATTTTTAAAGACCATAAAATTTAGATTAGGAAAGAACTGCACTACTCATTAGTTTCTGTATATGCCCTAATGCCCAGTCCCCTTAGCTGGGGAGAGATTTATGGGGAAAATTGGATGCTCAGATAACCTGAGGAGACCTAGGGGTCCTGATGCAGGAGTTGGGGACCTGGAGGAGACCTGTGGGCTATTTCTCCAAACAGCTGGACAACATGAGCAGAGGATGCAATTGCTGCAACTGTTCTACTGATCCAAGAAGCCTGGAAGCTCAGGTCTGGATAGCACATCACTGCTTTTGTCCCTCACATGGTACATCCATTCTAGAGCAAAAGGAGGGGCATTGGCTGTCCCCCAGCAGGATGCTTAGATACCAAGTTGTGCTCTTGGAACAGGATGATGTGGAATTAAAGACAACAGCAGCCGTGAATCCAGCCATTTTCCTTGATCCAAAGGTAGTGGATGAGAAAGCCCTGACACAGGCATGGTCTCCAAACCATGCAACAGGTCTATTCCAGCAGAACAGATGTGCAGAATGAGGCAATAGAGAATCCTGATTTATAATTATTTGCAGATGGCAGCAGTTTCATGAAAGATGGAAATAAATGGCAAGATATGCCATGGTGACTACCACTGAGGTATTAGAAGCTCAGTCTTTACTAATTAACACATCAGCCCAAAAAGCAGAGATAATAGCCCTTTAAAAAGCATTGAACCTGGCTGTAGGCAAAAGAGTGACTATTTGGAGTGATCCTAGATATGCATTTATTGTGATTCATGCCCATGGAGCCATATGGAAGGAGGATTGCTATAAGCTCAAAGATCATCTGCTCAATGCAGAGAAGAAACTTTATAACTTTTGAAAGAAGTTAAAAAAACCAAAGGAGGTGGCAGTGATCAATTATGAAGCACATCTGGACAAAGTAATGTTATAATGGGAAACCAACTGGCAGACAAGACAGCTCCAGGAGGAGTTGAAAAAGGCATCCAAGCCTTCTTTTTTTTTTTTTTTAAGTGACACAAAAATAAATTGGCATAATTTAATGCTAGTTCTGACAGTGAGGATCAATATTTAGAAAATATATAAAAGCCACTAAGAATCGAGAGGGATGGTGGGTAACAAACAACAAACTTACAGTTCCACTTCCTTTAAGGAAGAAAGTAATGGGAAAAGAACACAACAAATCCCACAGGGGAATTGAGTCCCTGACATCTAGTCTCCAAAACTCTGTACTTAGTATGGGAAGGACTTAAATAGAAAAATAAGTAACAGTGAAATGTCCAATTTGTTTAAAAAGCAATCCCATAAGCAGGGAAAGGCCACTTTCTGGAACATTTAAAGACAAGCTTCATAAGCCCTAAAGGGGAGAATGCTGCCAGATGAAGAATAGTTTGCACCTGATGGGTTAATACAATGATCATTCTTGAAAAACCACTGGCCTATGGAACTTCACAATGCCCATTCTGTAGGAACAACTGGAGAGCAACCAGCCCAATTGTGCCAGCTTTTATCAGTTCATCAGGCAGTCAGGTTTGACTTTGGGATCACCAACCACCAGGGACCACCTAGGACAGAAAAACACATCTGCAGAGATGAGGGAAAATATGTTAATGATTCTGGGAAAATGATTATCAAACGTATGTTTATTCCAGGAAAATCAATGAATATGTGTGTAAAATAAAGCCTCTAAATAGGAGCTTTTTCTGTACTCAGATGCACAATATTCCAAAGGCTATTCCCTCATGCATCCAGCCAAATAAAGAGTGTCTGCTTCTTAATGTTACATTTGTGTTAAGTAGTTTGGTTTTTTGCCTATTTTTGGTAATAATGAAAGCACAATGTTAATAGCAATGCCGTAGAAAGTGAAGAAGAGTAATCAGTAAGCTTCATTAAGAATGAATTAATTATCCCTTTGGAGGGGTCACTGTTTCATGTCACACTGCAATTTTTTCTTTAGGAATTGTTTCGTCACTTTATCTGCTATTTCTCCAGTTGGATCATTCCCGAATTTGAGATCATCGTATGACTGAAATTCAGCTAAAATAAAGTGATGATCTATCGAATTATCACACCGATAATAAAAAGTCCGGAAAAACATTAGTAATTTTTACTTCTTTTCCACATTATATTCCTACCAGTTTCAAAAGCTGTGCATATGAGAAAAGCTATTTTACAGTTTTGCTGTGTCTTTTCTTCTAAGACTTCTATAATACACCAAGGAATTTAGAAGATGGAGACAAAAAAAATATTGGTCAATTCCTATGTAAATACAATGTCAGTAGGTCATCTTTCTTTCTTTTTTTCATTCTTTCTTATTTATCCATCAGGACTCAGAAACCTCCTTCCAGCAGACATGGATGGAGGGATGGATGGGTGGATGGATGGATGGATGGATGGATGGATGGATGGATGGATGGACGGATGGATGGGCTACTGCTAAGGCATGTTTATACTGCAGCACTACTTTTATAATTACAGAATGGCAAATGGATTTTAGCCTGCCTTGAGAGAATACATTATTTTCATGAATCCATTGGTTCTGCTCTGCAACTCTAGAATGCTCCACCAGGGCTAATGATTCACCAGTTTAATGTGAAAGGGCTGTGATTGCAACAAAGGGCAACAAGTCTCACTAGCTGCTGTCCTGCCTTTAACAAACATTAATGCACCAGTCCCAGGTGGTTCCCAAACACAGTTACATATTACTGCAGAGCATTTTTTTCTGTCTCAGCTATTCAAAAGAGAAAGATTAGGAGAACTCAATTACATGACTGTAATAACACTCAGGATAGCCATGAGCACTAACAGAAATTTTAAGCAATTCTACGAGACACAGAAAATTAATGGGTCATTGAATGGAGCCTGTGAATATTACCAGCTGTAGGACTAATAGTATCCAGGACAGGAGAATCAACATGTTATCCCTCTGCTGCAAGGGATTTAGGGGGACTTGGCTGGCCATGTAGGACCTGTAAATTAACAGACTCTCAGCTGCAGGAGTGATATAGCAGGACATGACCAGGTAGGAGGGATGATGGCTGAGCCTTAAAATGGGAGGTACAAGAGATGCTGCATATGAGAAAAAAAATTTAAAAATATATATATACATATACATATGTATATGTATGTATATTTATATGCATATGCATACAGGTATGTTGCATACACATATACACATATATGCCTATATACACACATACACATATAACTGCAAATCTATGTCAATAGATAGATAGATAGATAGATAGATAGATAGATAGATAGATAGATAGATAAAATGCTGGATATGGTTATTATATGGAAAACTCTTTCAAGTCAGTAGATTGAATTGTCAGAGGTAGGACAATGTGAGTGCAGAAGCAGAAAAGGTACTGGAGGATAGAGAGGAATCTGAACTCCATTTATACAGGTCAGTAACATGACCTTCAACCCACTCCCCTCAGGGTAGGGGCGGGGACAGAAATAATTGGGAAAGAACAAACTCAGAGACCCTTTCTGCTCATACAAGGGAAGGGTCAGGCCTGCAGAGATCTCATGATGCCCTTCACTGAACTAGTTAAACATCTAGAGTAAGAACCTGTGGCTACTTCTCCTGATCAGACTGGAAGGTTTTAGGAATCCCTTCAAAAGAGGAAGAGCAAGAGAATAACAAAAAGAGACAGGCAGAAACAATCAGGAACTGCCAGTGACAAAAAGGAAAAGAGGGAAAGCAAAAACCTGAAGGGCAAAAAGAAGTAGAGTAGGAGAAAGAGATTGGATTCAACACACAGCACGGAAGCCGCTCCTTCTGGCCAGTTCCACTTGGAACTGGTGAGTTCCACTGGACTGATGAGGATGAACTGAAAGTAGAAAGGACAAGAAAACTCTGAGCAACTTGAGACACCAAGAGGCCACACAATCACCTTACAGGGATGCATAACTCAGTCATGATCTGCTTTGTTGTGGGAAGTTTCTTATGGGTAAGTCATCTCTGACATCCCTCAGGGTCTCTGCTCAGATGTGGAGTTACCTTGGAAAGATGGAGGGCCATTAGCAAAAATAATTTCCTGGATATTTAAAAGGCACACACCGAGAAGATATTTGCTGCTATTCCAGGGACAGACATCAGGGTACCCAAAGAAAAGGAATGAGAAGGGTAGGGGAGTGCTGGAGGGACAGAGCAGTTTTCAAGACAGGGTGGGTATAACATGAAGCAGGGTATTTAAAGTTTCTTAATATTTGAGCATGGAGAAGGATCTTCAGGTGGAGAATGACATGGTTTGTACTGGAGAAAGGGAAAGTTGTAGTGATGATGAAGTTAAGAACAGTACTAAAAGGATTTTGAGGACTACAGGAAGTTAATATATGAAACAATGCTGTTGGTAAGAGTAACTTCAAATCTACAGCAGAATATATGATAGAAACAATGGAAAATAGGTAACAGTATGTCCTTACCATAGGAGATCCAGACTCATAATATAAAAGATATGCAATATGCACATTACAAAGATTTAATTCACTCTAGCTATGTCTTTGCTGCTTTTCTCCTTTCAGTTCCCCCAAGTGAGAGGTGAGGAAGGCTGCCTCAACACTGAACTGTTAAGTATTTGTCAATCTTGCTCTTCTTTTGAGAAAACAATGAACAACAAAGGCAATACTGGACATGAGTGTTATGACCTGATGGTTGACATTTTCCAGAAAATCTTATTTAGTTGTATTCAAAATTCATGTAAAATCACCATTACTTTGAATATGAACTGTATCAACTACTATTCTTATTGATTAACATACTGATTGTGTGGTACTGCTCCTGCTGCCTGTTTGCATTACTGCAATAGTTAAGAGCTTTCTGGTGTAATTTCAGTTGATTTGGATTATGAATTTAGAATCAAACTTTCCTTGAAAAAATGTTTTGAAATATACTGCTTTGCTGAATATTACTATCATTAATGTAATTTGTAAAAATGACCGAAATGATGTATTGATACAAAAGAAAAAAAGCAAACATGAATGCAGATTTCTAAGGTTTGCAAAGGGAATTGGGCAAGGATAAATATCAGGAAAACAATCAATATATAAAGCAAACAGAAGGGAAATTCACCTAACAGGGATATTGATGAGGTTGGACAACTGTGCCCTCCACAAAGCACAATGAGTTTCTCATCATTGTGCCATCTGGAATCTGGGCAGTAAGTGAGGAGCATGAGGGGAGATGGAGGAGACTACCATAGGGATCTTCACATTTATTTGGTGCTCTGTTGATAACTATTTCTTGTACCCTCCTCTCTTCAGGTGTTCAGGTACAGCGTGGGACCGTCTGTGGTATATCTGGTACGGTAACATGTTTACTCTAAATATCTGCATCCCTAGACAATTCCAGTAGCAAAGGGTGATTAAATGTGACCTGCTCAAGAGTGATGCCATGCCCTCATTTTCCCTGGAATTCTCTAAAGCTCTACAAGAGCAAGACAACCCCTTAGATATCTCACTGTCTTTAACGAAAGTTGACCCACCAGCCTCCTTTTTTATTCTACATGTTTAGTCATATGAACACTATTAATAAAGTATTCATGGTACAATATGCCTTTTAAAAGACTGATTTTTAAAGTTCTGTCTGATTTCTTAGTCATTCATACCAGGATGGTATTAAGAAGGATGGTAGTTGTTGAAAATCTAGAAGACTGAATTAATAATGTATGCCAGAAGATGGCACGATCCAGTTTTTCCTCTCTGCTTGTCAGTCATAACAAGGTGTCTAGCATACTTAGTTTTGGTCCCCTAGTACGAAATAGATGTTGGAAAACTGAAGCCGGTCCCCTGGAGAGCAAATTAAAAAAACGAGGTTTCTTCAGCCTGGAGGAAGCTAAGACAACAAAGTAATTGCAGTTTTCCACTACTTAAGGGGGATCTTGAGAGAAGATAAAGGCAGAGACTTCTCAGAGGTGCTCAGTAGAAGCACATAAGGTGGCTGACAAAGCTGCAGACAGGAAAATTCTGATTAGACAGGAGAAAACCACGTTGAGGATGGTGCAGCACTTGAACAGATGCCTGGAGGGATGACCAATCTGCATACCCGGATACTGTCCACACTGAGCTGGACAAAGCCCCAGGTGACTTTGTGTAGCTTTGAGGTTAACCATGCTGTAAGCAGTCAGAGACATTAAGAGGTGCCCTGTAAACAAAATTTTTCTGTCCTAATTCTGTGTCCCCTCCCGTTGCAGGCTGGTGCTGGTGATTGGGGGGCTCCTGCTCCTATGTGGCCTGGTCTCTGTCTGCATGAGGTGCTGCTTCCAGTGCCATCAGACAGGGGATGAATCTGGCCCCCAGCCCTATGAGGTCACCGTCATCGCGTTTGACCATGACAGCACCTTGCAGAGCACCATCACTTGTGAGTTGGCCTTGCCAGATCCTGGGGACCTCAACACCCTGTCAGGTGAAGGGGCTGCACTCTGTAATGCCCAGCTAGTGACACCCCAAGGCTGACAGAGGGAAGCTCATGGCAGGATGGAGGACAAGCTACCTCTGTACATGCTACAAACTAAGGTGCTCAGCTGTGAGACAAGTTTGGGTGGAATAAAGGTAGCTACAGGTTTCAGTGGCATTTCAGGAAAGAGGAACTGTGGGATGGTGCTAGTGTGTATGTGGGATTTCACATACACATGCCTTTTAGGGAAGACTGAAGGAGCAGGAAAAGGAAATCAACCTGGCTGTGGGGAGGGAAAACCCTGCGGATATCCTCTAAAGGATGAGGCAAACAGCTTTTGTCTCCTCTCTTCCAGCTCTCCACTCAGTGTTTGGGCCTGCAGCCAGGAGAATATTAGCCGTGGCACACTCCCACAATGCTGCCCAGGGAACACCTCCACTCTCCACATCAGACACCCCTCCAGTGTATGAAGAAGCTTTACACATGAGCAGGTTCACAGTCGCCAAGGCGGGGCAGAAGGTGCCAGACCTGGATCCAGTGCCAGAGGAAAAACTGCCGGCACCTGAAGAGCGCAAGGATGCCCAGCCGCCCCTCCCAGGACACTGATGTCTGGTTTTACTTGACAGCAAACAATACAGGATAGTTACATGCAGAGACTAATTAAGGTGGGCAAATTTAAGAATTTCAGATTCATTTCCGTAGTCAATTGAGAAAGAGAGGGGAAAAGCAACTAAAATTCCAAGTATTTTCAGGTCTAGCATAGTCTAATGGCTCTTTTTGACACCTCCTTCAGATAATTTGCATTCTCCAAGTCCATTCATTACACGCACACAACACTAGAATCACACAGCACAAATAAGCAGGCAGCAGGAGCCTTTTTGTAGGCTAGTGATCTGCAGGGTGGCTGCTGATGCAGTCTCATTCCTCTTGCCTTTAGCCTCAGTTTCCTCAGGATGGCAGAGTAGTCTTCAAAATAGAAAGAAAAAAAAAAAAGAAGATATTTGCGAAGGTCTATGGATGCTAAATGCGAGCAACAAGCAGGGAGCACAGTGCCTGTGGAATAGCAGGCCGCATAACTTTCTCAGACTCACCTGAGAAAGCAGCCTGGGAAATCATAAGGAGAAATCAAAACAATCCTCAGAGACAGAAGACAGCCTTGCAGGTATTGTTTGTCAGTTTCTTCTTTTCTTGCAAGAGAAGGTCGAGGGGTGGTGTACCCCACTGACCAATGATGGTGATGTGTTAGTTCACTAACCAATAAGTTTTACCTTTCTGTACTTTCGCATATCGATCTATAAAAGAAGATCTGAGGTAATAAACCTTGCTCTCCTGTTCAACTCACAAGAGAGTTGTGTTGTACTGCCTTGCCGTTCCTAAAATAATGCGACAAAAGTCTATTACAACTGAATATTAACATCCAACCTCTGGAAATTGCCAACCAGCAAATTAAAAAAAAAAACAAAACTGAAACAATCTGCATGTAAAGGAAAGAAAGCATACATACAGACTGTATGTACACATTATGCCCTTAATGCCCTGCAGGATACATAGAATGAACAGTCTGGTTCTAAATGGGATATATAGCAATTCTGAAACGGTAGTCACAAGCTCTTATATATGAATTTAAAAATATTAGATATGTACCAACAGATCAAACAAGGAGAGGAGCAAGAACACTACCTCTGAAATAAAGCTCAATCATATTTTCAATGCATTCCTATAGTATAATTTATTAATTCCTAATTTTGCTGTCAAAAACAGATCAATTGAAGTGGGACCATTTAAAACATGTAAGCCATTTCTCAGACTGAATAATTTGTGGGGCTCTCCTGGTCAATACAAATATGTTGAACAATCCAGAAATATTAATAAAGCTGGATTAACATAGGTATGGCCCATCTGTAAAACCTTGGACTAGGCAGTCAGGAGAAGGTGAGTGTTGAACTGCATCAGTGTTGTCTCTACCCTGGATTCAGCACCTGAAATCATTAAAGCAGACAACATTAAATATCACATGATGATTCATTCAGCCATTAATAAATTGCCTGCATATGTTCATGTTGATATAAAGGCACAGGTCACATCTTTTTGAAATGCCTGCATGGCATTTCCTGCAATTCCCACTTTAGTTAATGTGCTGGTCTTCTTTGCTGTGAAATACAGAAAATACAGTTATTTTGTAGATAAGAACAAGGATAATGTTGAACAAGGTCTCACATGGACTAGGTCCCAAACATGTTTAGGAACCTAACTGCTGTTAAGATTACAGCCACAGAAAATTTTAGAGAAGGTTGATAAAATAGCCTTCAGGGATAGATAAAATAGCCCTTCAGGGGTAGAACAAAGCTAAATTGAACAATCAAAGCATCTTTGATGATGCCCCAGGCTTTGACCAGTCACAGGAGTTTTGTATCTAAAGGAATTTATTGAGGATCTTGATTTTGAGGTCACAAACTTCTTCCTTGTCTATTCATTTTTTATTCTATCATTAGCAATTGATAAACTGGAATGGAATAAGTAAATAAGTGATATGTAAGTTTATGTCCCTTCTGCTATTACACCTTTCTTCAATCTTGGAATTATAGAATTGTTTGGGTTGGAGGGGACCCTAAAGATCATTGAGTTCCAACATCCCTGCCATAGCAGGGACACCTTCCGCTCAACCAGGTTGCTCAGAGCCCCATCCAGCCTGGCACTGAAATAGTAATTATAACTGTCTGTGGAACACCTGTTAGAGTGACCTATTTTATCAACTGCACTGTGAAGTGCTGTTCAGGCCTGGCTTCACCAAGCTGCAGAACATTCCCTGGAAGGCTCTTATTTACTCCACAGTAAACGCCTGAAGTGAGCAGAGACATTTGAGTCCACTGAACATGTGTCAAGTACTGTCAAGCCCAGAAACTCCCTGGAAGTCTTCACAGTGCTTTCTAGGAGGAAAATCCAGCTCATCCTGCCTGCAAACCCTGAGCTGTCCTGGCATTTAACACATGATCATCTCTCTGCTCCACAAGGCAGCAATTTTGCCCAGAAAGCCCAATAGTCCCAGTGCAGGAGCAGTCACTAAAGCATCTTTCAATTCCTGAAAGCCCTTCCTGCAGTCAGGCTCAGCTTTCTCTTAGAAAGAGGCTCAGGATTGGACAGACAGGCTCTTTTCCTTCCTGGACTGAACTCCTTTGTCCTTGTGAAACAGTAAATATCCTAAAACACCATTCCAGTTCTGAGGTAAAGCCTTTCCAGAGGCCGTTCCCCAAGCAGCCCCAGTGCTGAGCTGCCCCAATCCCTCGGCTGCAGGACAAACTCACGCAGCTCATTGTGCCACAGGAGCCTGCAGCCACACACTTAACACTTGGGATTCAGCCTAGACTGCAGCCAGAGCAGCCCCTTTTGAGTGGTTTCCCATCCATTCTCTTCTATTGCTAACACCCTCGGATCTCTAGGATCATGCATACACCCCTTCCACTAATCATATTACTCCACAAATAAAAGAAAAATAAAAATCAGCATATGGCGGGTGGTCCATTGCATTCCTTCTACAAAACAGCCTTAATTGCAAAATGGTATTGTAATTTGCAGTCCCATTAACTGGTCCCTTTTCACAACTATTAAGTTTATATATTGGCCATCAATGATTACAATATTCAACAAGTTGTTTTCCTGCCAGGGGGTCACACCTCCCAAACCCTCAACCTTTTCCTGTTCCTTAGGACACAACCCAAAGAGAAACCCTTTGGCATCCCTTCTCTTGGGAGCTATGAAAGTAGCCCCACTCCCATATTTACCATCTTAGGAAAAAAACCCTTTTAACACCTTTAAAAGCTTCTACAAGCTTTCTGTAACCTCTTACAATCTTTTACAACTTTTTACAACCTTTCCGAAAACCCAAGCTGGTGAACATTTGAAAAACCTCTGAGACTTACTCTCCAAACTTTCTATTAGTGCAACTTATGGGCAGGAAAAATACCTTCAAATATAGTATCTTAAGAAATGTTGTATTCTTTTTCCCAGAAAGGGCAGTGGCCTACTCACCAGACCAGGAAATGGGAAGATCTCCCTGAAAATATTTTAGTGTGCACTGGAGTGCTGACGATTCCTCTGGTCCACTGAACTGGGACCTCTTTGTTCCATCTGGGGTATCAGAAACTGCCACCAAAAGCTGGGAAATAAACTCTTTAACCATTTTGTTAGAGTAGAAAGTCAACATTACTTTTTTCATTGTTAGGGTACGTGGGGATAGCTCCACAGATCATGCCAGTTATCAAAACCTTTAACTGTTTATACATTTGAGCAAACAAAGAAATTAGTGTTCTTTGGCTTACAAGCTACATAGTTCTCTTCATTAATTAGAATTCTATCACCTATTGTTATTTATTGCTTCTAATGCTAATTAATCCACATTTTTAGCCTTTTTATTATTTATTTCTTTTTTCCAGATAGAGAGAATCTCAGTAATTGTCTTTGTTAGTTTCTCCTTCATCTCCAGTTTCTGTAAGTGTCTTTGTGGTTTATAAATTCTGCATTCTTTGTGTAATAAATTATTGTTGTATTAAAAATTCGAAGTGTATATAAGACAAATATGTTTTGCAAGAATATAAAAAAAAAAAAATATATAAAGTATAGAAAAACCTCTCCTCAGAGTAGGACGAGGTTTTTCTCCAAGAAGTTGCTGATTGCCAGCAACGCCCAAGACAACTAACCCAGGCCGGCCCATCAACTCAAACAAACAGACAGGACACGGACCATCAAGAAGACAATGGAACTGGCTCGGGAAATTATCTACCTCCGGACCCAAGCAACGCCCTGCAGATTCCAGTGGGTACAGAAACTGATCAGTGAAAAAGACAAGTTCCAAAAAGAAAGACTTCGCCAGACCTGAACATCCCTGTGTTGAAAAAGCAATCAGGGGAGACAAAAGGGAAAACCCGGCCGAGATACCCATCGGCACCAGCCCGGATTCCACCACCCTGCCATGAAAAACCTAACATTGCAACACACACAGAAACTCCTTTACATATGAGGAGATTCTGGCCGGACAGTAGTTAATGTCTTTATTCTATGCCAGGAAATCCATTCACTGGACAATCAAGGACACTTGGTGAATGGAACCGGCCTGGAATTTTAGCCTGAGGACTTAAAAATCCTATAAAACCCCAAGCCTGAGAGCGCTCAGACGTGGACTTGGGAAACCTACACCTCGGGTGTAGGTCCTGTCCACCCAGCGCTGCGCTGATCATTTTTATTGTGGTTTTTCTCTCTGTTTTTTCCTATGTTGTTTATTAATAAATTTCTCTTTAATTTTATCCAAAAATTGCCTTTGCATTTATAACAGATTGGTGCCGTGGACTCGGATCGGAAAACTGTGGGAGAACCTCGCTGTCCAGGGGGGTACCCCCGCTGATTTCAGCGGCCTGGGAAGCCGAGAACCTCCGCAGTTCACTCCGATATCCGAACCAAATTTAGGCTGAGGTAAAAACCACAATAAAAGAGGATACGGATCCAAGAAGAGCTCGGGAAAAAGCCATGGCTTGGTAGCTCATAAAAAGTCAGTCGTGCACGAAGACATCCTCGCAAGAAAATTGCTGTAAGTACTGCGAGGTTGAGCAGGGTGATTGGGCGAGCGTGTGTGAGACGTGATCTGATCGCGGAGCGAGAGCGGACTCCAAAGCCGCGGTTCCATCCTCCCGCGAGGGAATTGGCCGGCCACGGAGGAAGCGAGTCGGGGTGAGAGGACTCTCTCTACACGTTTGTAAAGCCTGGGGCCAAAGGGGTGCTCTGGGGGACCGATCACAAAGGGCTGGAAGAGGAAGAGGACGTCCAGTAGAGCTCGGGAATGAGTAAACTCTTCTAGCAATCAGGGCCCAAGGAGAGGTCCGGAGGAGAGATCAAAGCGCTAAGAAAGACCCCGGTACAGCAAACAGCGAAGGTGAGTATTAGCAGACTTTTGTCTCTCAAAACACAAACACAACGCAGAGAAACAGGTAAGACTCCCTTTTTCACCATGGGACAGAGAAAGAGTAAAATACAGAAGCCAGTAGATAAGAAGAATCCTTCCATAGAAACGAAGGAATTGTTAGACATCCCACCAGAAAGTCCTTTTAGGTTGGTTGTTAAAATATTGAGAAAATTGCCCTGAGAGAAAAAGAAGTCCAAGGCAAAAATGATCTACTATTGTGCCGAGGTTTGGGGTGGGCAGGAACTGAGACCCCATCTCATTTGGCCAATATTAGGAACGTTTGAAAGGTGGACGTGTAATGAATTGCTCTCTTATGTAGAGAGCAAGGTTTCCTCAGACTCTGAGGAGAAGGAATACGCCAAACTCTGGCTAAAGGCCAGAGTAGGGCTATTTCCAATGAAACTAAAAAGCGAAACAAAAACAGAAACCTGGGAGCCCCTTGATCATTTACCCCCTCCGTACCACGGGCCGGCAGGACCTCCCGTGGTGGATCAAGTGGTGCCATCAGCTCCCACGGGCTCGCCGGCACAACCAGGTGAAGCACACACATCGCAAACAGGGGAGCCGGCGCCAGCAGTGGTTCCGGTGGCCCCCCCCTCTGGCTCCTCCTGTGGGGACCGCAGCCGCCGCCGCTTCTCCAGAATCCATGGTGGTGCAAGGTCGGGGATCTCCTTATCCCCCATTGCCCGTCCCGCTGCCACAGCCAGGTCCCTCAAATTTGACAGGGGGAATCCTTCATAATAACCTGGTGGCAACTGACTTTACATCAGTAATAAAGGACCAGACTCTCAAAAACCCCTATTCCCCCCCGCAAGCAGGACTCGTTTTAAGTCTAGGCAGATAAGTGAAGAATGGGAAGAGAATGAGAGTAGGCACAGAATGTTCCCTCTCAGGGAAGTGCCTACTGCTCCGGGAGTGATTGGGTTTGTGAATGTACCCCTAAACTCAGGGGATGTGCGAGCGTTTAAGAAAGAGATGAGACGATTGATAGATGAACTGTTTGAGGTAGCTGAGAGGTTGGACTTTTTTTAGAAGTAGTAAGCAAGTTGGTATCAGGGATTGAGAACGGCGTAACCCACAGGGGATGCCAGGCAGAAAAATGGCCTAGCGTAAACCCGAGCTGGAACGGCCAGACAGAGGAAGGTAGGAGAAGCATAGTGAACAAAGAATAAGAGAAGCAGTCCCCCGAGGACAGAATATTAGCAAAGAATTTGAGGAATGCCAAAGAAAAGAGGAATCACCCACTGAGTGGTTAGAGAGATTAAGGAAAAGTCTGCAGATATATTCTGGGACTGATCCTAGCCCTTCAGTGGGGGAAGTTTTGCTCAAAAACCAATTTGGGGAAAAGTCATGGGAGGATATTAGAAAGAAATTAGAAAAGATTAAAAGGTAGCAAGAGAAAAGTCTCCAAGAGCTTCTAAGGGAAGCTCAAAAGATTTACATGAGGAGAGAGGATGAGAAACAGAAACTCCAGGCCAAAATACTAGTGGCCACAGTAAAGGAGGCTCAGAAAACACGAACAGGCACAGGGCAAATTTAAAACAGCGCCGAAAAAGCCGCAGGAGTCTCAAAAGGACGGCTCCGCCCCGCGGAAGGATTCCCCAGAATGTTTTTACTGTAAGAAAATAAGACACATTCAGCGGAACTGCCGTCAGAAATTAAAAGATAAACAAGTATTTCAAGAAGATTAGAGAAGTCTTGGGCTCTTTCAGATAGGAATGGTAACAGCAAAAGAACCCTTGATAAAATTAAAAGTAGGTCCCCATCACCAAGAAATAGAATTTTTGGTTGACACGGGAGCTGAGAGAAGCACCCTGCAGAAATTACCCAGGGGGTGCGTGGCAAATAAAGAAAAAGTAGTTGTAATTAGTGCTAAAGGAGATCCCTTCAAAGTTTCTGTAATAAAAGATGTGGAAATCGAATCTCAAAATAGAATATGCCTAGGAAATTTATTATTAGTAGAAGAAGCCGATTACAATTTATTAGGAAGAGATATGATTGTCGCATTGAGTATAAACATTGTTGTAAAGAATTCTGAATTAGTAATAAAGATATTCCATTTAACTCCAAGAGATGAAAGGGAGATTGATCCCAAAGTATGGCATTCAAAAGGGGAGGTGGGGAAATTAGATATTACCCCCATCAAAATTGAAATAGAAAACCCAGAGGATCCGATAAGGATCAAACAATATCCCATCCCAATAGAAGAGAGAAGAGGTTTAAAATTAGTAATTGAGGACCTCCTTAGAGGGGGTACCCTCGAACCCTGCATGTCCCAACATAACACCCCCATCCTGGCAGTAAAGAAAGCGGATGGGAGCTTCCGACTGGTTCAGGATCTCAGGGCAGTAAATGCTAGAACCCGAACCAGGTTTCCGGTGGTGGCAAATCCTTATACTTTACTTAACAGACTCTCACCTGAGGATGTATGGTACAGTGTAATTGATCTAAAAGATGCATTCTGGACTTGTCCTTTGGATAAAGGGAGTAGGAATTTCTTTGCCTTTCAGTGGGAGGATCCTGACACGAACAGAAATCAACAGTTAAGGTGGACGGTCCTCCCCCAGGGATTCGTAGAATCACCAAATTTATTCGGACAGGCATTGGAGCAATTACTTACTGAATTCATTCCAGAGGAAGGGACAAAGCTCTTGCAATACGTAGATGATTTGCTAATTGCCGGAACCATGGAAGAACAGGTCAGAAAGAGTACAATATCGTTGCTGAATTTTTTGGGAAAAAAGGGTTTGAAAGTATCAAAATCCAAACTGCAGTTCACAGAGCCCGAGGTAAAATATCTGGGACATTGGATTTCTCAGGGAAAAAAGAGGTTAGACCCTGACAGAGTGGCCGGGATTCTAGTACTCCCAGCCCCAAAAACAAAAAGACAAATCAGGCAATTTTTAGGGCTCCTGGGATATTGCAGACAGTGGATTGAAGGATACAGCGAAAAAGTAAAATTTTTTTGTATGAAAGATTAAACACGGATAGATTGAAATGGACTACTCAGGATGAAAGCAAGTTTCAGGAATTGAAAACTGCACTCATAACTGCCCCTGTTCTAACCTTGCCAGACACTAGCAAAGAATTCCAGCTATTTGTCGATGTAAGTGGACAAACAGCCCAAGGAGTTCTGACCCAGGAGTGGGCAGAAAAGAAAAAGCCCATAGGATTTTTATCAAAAATCCTAGAGCCAGTCAGTCGAGGGTGGCCTACTTGCTTGCAAGCAATTGTTGCAGTAGCTCTGTTAGTTGGGGAAGCAAAAAAGATAACTTTTGGAGTCTCTCTAACAGTCTACACCCCACACGATGTAAGGAATATCTTACAACAAAAGGCCGAGAAATGGCTAACTGATTCAAGACTTCTGAAATACGAAGCCATGCTAATCAGTTCGCCAGGCCTCAAGTTAAGGACAACTACTGCCCAAAACCCGGCGCAGTTTTTGTTTGGGGAACCAACAGGTGAGCTATTTCATAATTGCATTGGAGCGGTAGAATTGCAAACTAAGGTAAGACCGGACCTGGAAGATCAAGAGTTAGAAGGGGGGGAGAAATGGTTCATTGATAGTTCATCAAAAATAGTAGAAGTAAAAAGAAAGTCAGGTTATGCCATCATAAATGGTATGACCGGACAGATCATAGAATCCGGTCCCTTGCAGGCATGCTGGTCGGCTCAAGCCTGTGAACTATTTGCGCTCCTAAGAGCCCTCAAAGGCCTGAAGGGAAAAAGGGGAACGATTTTCACGGATTCAAAGTATGCATTTGAAGTAGTGCATACTTTCGGAAAAATATGGGAAGAAAGAAGTTTAATAAATACCAAGGGAAAAAGATTAATACATGGAGAGATAATTAAACAAATTTTAGAAGCTATCAGGGAGCCCCAGGAGATATCGGTAGTCCATGTAAAAGGACACCAAACTGGGTGGCAGTTTCACACCAGGGGAAACAATTTAGCGGACAAAGAGGCGAAACGAGCTGCATTGCTGGCGGTAAGTATTCCTGAGATTAGTCCCAAGGAACCCCCAGAAGTATCCGTGCTTCCTTCGGAGAAGGAGCGAGAAGACTTCAAGAAGGTAGGTGGATATTTCAAAGAAAATAAATGATGGTTGCCAGACGGGAGGGAGCTAGTTCCAAAAAGTATAGCGAGAGGAATACTCA
This sequence comes from Poecile atricapillus, assembly GCF_030490865.1. NCBI lineage: Eukaryota > Metazoa > Chordata > Aves > Passeriformes > Paridae > Poecile > Poecile atricapillus. The sequence goes on along the minus strand of NC_081288.1, from coordinate 102,483,826 downwards.
GGAGATTGCATGAACAAACCCACTGGGGAACCAGAGCACTGGCTGAACAATTTTTAAAATTTTTCGGATGTAAAGGAATTTTTGAACTTGCCAAGCAAGAGGTACAGGGGTGTGTGATATGCCAGAAAGTAAACCGTTCAAATTCAAAACAAACAAATTGGGGTGGCCGACCGCTTTCGTATAGGTCATTTGAGAGAATCCAGGTGGATTTCACAGAATTACCGAAGATTGGAAGACAGATCAAGGTACTCACTTTACCTCAAAAATCATTAAACAACTGTCAGAAGCATTGGGAATCAGATAGCAATATCCCTGGCATCCTCAAAGCTCGGGACAGGTAGAAAGGATGAATCAAACATTAAAATCACAATTGTCAAAATTATACATTTTAAGTGTGCTTGCTGTAAGCAGATTTGGGTAGCTCATTGCATAAGGGGTAATAAACCGAGGGAATTGTGCTCTAGGTGCCACGAGAGAGAACTAGACCAGACAAACAGATTCCTGATACTTGCAACTCGAGCGGGCCTTTTAGAACTAGACTCTCCGGAGTGGTTCTTGTTTTATCAAAAAGGATTAGGGGGTCAGCTTGATTGCAAAGCAGAACCCTTGGAAATTGAGTGCCGTAAGACCGTGAAAGTACCTTGCAGATTTGAACCGGTTAAAGCGTCTCGGTGGGCAACCTTGAAGCGGAGGTTTGCCATCAGGACATCAAGGGCCCCTGAAGACAGTCCTTGCTGCCGAGAAGATGGTTATCCCCGCCGTATACTTTTGTACGGGCGGAGGGAATGGCAGAGGGATGCAATTGTGGGGAATCCTGATGTCCCTGAGCCTAGTCATGTGCTCAATCAAGGAAATAGAGCCCGAGGTACCCCCAGGGGAGGGTCCCCAGGGGAAGTGTGAGCAGTGTCAGACTGCCACAAAAATCGAGCGCTTGACCGAGTGCCCTTCAGAACTACACGCAGGTATTTGTTGGTTAAACGGCACTCAGTTCAAATTGTGTAAATCAAAAGAGAAAATCTGGTGCTCGAATTCGAGAGCAAGTATCAAGGAAAAACCCATTCGGAACTTGGAAGAAATAGGGGTTGCAATGACCCACTTCCGAAACAAAAGAGAAATAAAGGGAACTCCCCCAATCGAAGTCTGTGGACAGTGTAATAAAACTGTCTGGATTGGGGGAAAGAAACACTCGACATTTCTGGCTTACCACCGAGTTAACCCTACCTGCTACAGTAAAGCAAACTTAAAACCATGCATGATGGGGGGAAAATTGTACTGGGAAGGGAAGAATGTGAAACACGAGGCAAAGCTGACATTCAATAATGAACCCATAATTTTGGAACTATTGAAGTCAGATGACGAGAACTCGTGTCTTCAATTTAACCCAGTGTTCTGTTTTTCAAAAAGATGAAGAAGGATTAGACCCAGAAAGTAAAATAAAAAAAAAAAAAGAGAGTAAAAAGGAGATACTTTCCTTCAAAGGAAAATGTGAAAATAACGAATTTTTAAATGTAATAAATTATTAGGTGGGGGACTGTAATAAATTATTGTTGTATTAAAAATTCGAAGTGTATATAAGACAAATATGTTTTGCAAGAATATAAAAAAAAAAAAAAATATAAAGTATAGAAAAACCTCTCCTCAGAGTAGGACGAGGTTTTTCTCCAAGAAGTTGCTGATTGCCAGCAACGCCCAAGACAACTAACCCAGGCCGGCCCATCAACTCAAACAAACAGACAGGACACGGACCATCAAGAAGACAATGGAACTGGCTCGGGAAATTATCTACCTCCGGACCCAAGCAACGCCCTGCAGATTCCAGTGGGTACAGAAACTGATCAGTGAAAAAGACAAGTTCCAAAAAGAAAGACTTCGCCAGACCTGAACATCCCTGTGTTGAAAAAGCAATCAGGGGAGACAAAAGGGAAAACCCGGCCGAGATACCCATCGGCACCAGCCCGGATTCCACCACCCTGCCATGAAAAACCTAACATTGCAACACACACAGAAACTCCTTTACATATGAGGAGATTCTGGCCGGACAGTAGTTAATGTCTTTATTCTATGCCAGGAAATCCATTCACTGGACAATCAAGGACACTTGGTGAATGGAACCGGCCTGGAATTTTAGCCTGAGGACTTAAAAATCCTATAAAACCCCAAGCCTGAGAGCGCTCAGACGTGGACTTGGGAAACCTACACCTCGGGTGTAGGTCCTGTCCACCCAGCGCTGCGCTGATCATTTTTATTGTGGTTTTTCTCTCTGTTTTTTCCTATGTTGTTTATTAATAAATTTCTCTTTAATTTTATCCAAAAATTGCCTTTGCATTTATAACATTTGTGTCCAGGTCTCAACAACAAATTTCTCTCCCTGGTTTAAGAGCACTGAGGCACATCAGCCCCTAAATTTGTAATTTGTTTTTCTAACACATGGGCATCACCCATCGCTTACCTGTATCAGGAAAATTATACCACAAACCCCAGAGGTTTATGTCCAAAAAGGAGACAGAGGAGTCCTTTTACTTTATTCAAATAAAGGGAGAGGCCATGGGACATTCCCCTGGGGTCTCTCAAATTTTTGGAGGGTGCAGCCTCGCTTTTATCCTAATTCCTGGCCGCTTGTCCCTTCTCTCTTTCCCCATAGGCTGAGGTACTCGAGAGGTACAGACTTCCTGGAACGCCTGATACCTAGGATACCCACCCCCACAGTGCATAATCCCCTTCTTAATTCTTAACCCTTGTGGAATTTTGTGGTGTTTCCCCAGTCTCTTTCATCTTTCAGTAGAATTCATCCCACTGTTTCTGTTATCTCTTAGTGTTAGTTTCATTTTATCAGCAGATCTACAGCTTGTTTGTAAAGACAAACCCATCATTCCTCTCACCTGTCATCCATTATCCATTTAATGGATTAAATCTCCTTAAAGCAATTTCCCTCCCCACACTGCTGCACAGGCTCCTTTTAAAATAAATATTAACTTGTTTGGAAACAGTGCCACCCTTAGTGGCATGAACAGTCCCTAAAACATGGAGTACTTGAGAAAAACCAGTTTTCAGAAGTATCCCACTGGCCCCACTATTGTTGTTGCTCCTTTGTTTTCACAGGAAGAGTGAGGCCCCTCCCCAACAGGACACTCCAAATCACTGTCTGGAAGAAAGGGATCGCAAACTGCTGTGCAAGTCTGGGGGGCTGTCCTTTATTTCTGGTTTTGATCACGCAGCAATTCTGATTGTGCTCCTTTATCTCCTCATGACATAATTTGAATGCCTTTAAGCAACTTTAGCTGAAGCTGGGCCATACAAGAATTATGGTAAGAAAGAGCAGCTTTTTTGGTAAAAAAAAAATAAGAAATTGTAGAAAATAGAGCGGTGAGACAGCAGCCCAGCATGGACAATACAGAATGCTTTTCTAGAGGAAAGTAAAATATTTAGACAATTAGACATTGTTTACTGGGAGTGACCAACCCTGTGCCCTCATCCAAGACTGATGTGCTCATACTGGCTCTGAAGGTACTACAGATCCAGTGCCAAGAGAAACTGGTAACCAGTCACGAGGGATATAGTACAGATGTACAAAACATGCTTGCAGTGAGAGTCTTCTCCAGGGTCAGGCTGTTCAGGTATAAGCAGTTTATTATTTGGGTAGAGGGAGGAAGGGATCTATTTACACTGCCGGCCACAGCTTAAACGTGGTCAGGGAGGGAGAGAAAGAGTGGACAGAGGAATGAGGGAGCATAAGAGAAAAAGGTAATTAAGGGGGTAGAGAAAGAGGGGCCAGAGGGGCTAAGAGCAGAGAATAAGAGAAGTAAGAGCGGAGCTTAAGAGAAGGTAAGAAGTTAAGAGAGGGTAAAAGTAATAGAGGGTAAGAGAGAGGGGAGAGAGCTTAAGAGAGAGAGTAGGAGAAGGGAATCAGTGTAGAGAAACATTTTAATAGAGTAAAAGCACGATATTTTAGTAAAAGCCTGCCTGCACAAGCCAGCCTTTAATCCAAGCGACAATACTAAAGACAGTGTGCTTGAAACTCTCCTAGAGCAGCAAGAATAAAGAAAAACAATAGCCTTGTGTATTGAGAAAATAGTAACTTGCTAAGCCCACGGACCCTGTCGGACCCTATAAAAGTGTGCTAAAGATAGAAATAAACGATGTTCACCATACTTCTGTGCAGACTCGGCTGAATAGTCTGAGCGGTTTTTCAGTATCTGGCACCCGAACAGGGACCTCTTACAGGCAAAGGGATTAGGCGGGTCCATGCGCAGAGAGATGCAGATGCAGCCCGGCGGAGTGGATCCTTGTGCGGAGAGACACGGACACGGATCGGTACCAGATAGGCAAGACCGGACGCGGGCAGCTGGGGGAAACTGGGGGCAGAAGAGTTGAGGAGGGGTCGCTCCCCTCCACCTGCCCGCAGGGCTGCTAGCATGGATGGCTTTGTGGCAGCATGGAAACTGCTTCTAAACATTATCATTAAATGAAGCGAAGCAGTCAAGGATATGGATCTTGGAAAGCTCATTTTATGGGCTAGAGATAATGGGCACAGGCACCTCCAGGTCCCGCTGCTGCCTTTTGCAGTGGAAGAATGGAAAGACATAGGAGATTTGTTGTGGAAAAAAGTGATCAAGGGGAAAATCAGCCATCTGGGTGCTTTCTTTGGGGTTGGGCACGTTCAGCCTGTGAAAGGGCTCACAGGGAAGCAATGTAGCTCGGTCTCGGAACTTTTAAGAACTCAGGAGTGTGCCAGGGCAGGCGAGACCGGGTCAGAGAAGCTCAAGCCAGAAGTTACCCCACGAAATGTGGATGTAGAAATGATGGCGTCTCTGGAAGGAGACGGCGCCAGCCCCAGCCAGGTGGAACCCTGAACATCAGCGGAAATCAGAGCCCCAGATTGCCAGCTCCCATCTACTGTTCACTGGGGAAAGCCATAGGATGTCTCTCTCCCCCCGATGGAGACGTGTCAATGCATTCAGAAGACGGGCAACCACCGGCAGGAGAAAAAACAGTAAATTGTAATGATGCATCAAAAAAAGATCTACTAGGGTGGCAACAACGAATAGAGAGACTTGTGCAACAACTACAAGCTCATACTGAGCAGTCATTAAGTATAAGTGGAGCTCAGTGTTATCAAGAGAAAGCAGCTCCACAGGAAACGCTGAAACAACAGAGTCTGTTCAGCAATGGCAGGATGTGATACATCCTGAACTATCTGCTCCACCTTTGGAGACACTTTTAACACCATAATCTTATTCAAGTTCCAACTTTACTACCCTGGAAGAAGAGAAGACAGATGTAGATTGGTTTCCACCCAGACCAGGAGGGCATGGGGAGAGCACTGAAGTGTGCGCAGAGAACAAAGGCATCCCCAGGGCAGAGGCAGTGCAGAAAAAGCTCCAAAACCACGCAAGACAAATATCAGCAATTACAGAAACAGTTGAGCAGAAACAGGTGGCTCAGACAGCTTCAAAGAGAGACAAAATAGCCAAAAAATCGCTAACTGTATGATATCTAGTTCGAAATTCATCACTAATTAAAAGTTAATAAGTTGCAATGATCACCGTTGTTACCACCTGTCCTTGAGAGGCTTTTTGTGTAACATCACCGTTTTTGTAAAATCGTGCCCTTTTTCCTCTATCTGTGAACAATGAGAGAAACATTGAGAGAAAGAACTACATTTGTTAAAGTTAACTTTGTGAGTTTTTTTTTGCTCTCCATTTTTCCCCTCTGCGAGAGTATGCGGGGAATGACAAAGACTTCATTCAAACCTTTTAGAGATAACAGCACCAGAGCAGCAGCAGAGCGGGCAGTTCACCCCCACCCCCCTCTCTAAGAAAAAGCACCAGGTTAGTACCCAGTTTGTTAAAAAGTCATGATTCATTGGTTTTTTAAAATGTTTTTATATACCCTTTTAGAGTTAATTTTGTGTTTTAAACAGTTGTGAGTTTGTGCAGTTGCAGTTTTTTTGAGTTTTACTACAGAAATTGTTGTGATTCTTTAGAAAGTTCAAAAAACCCCTTTTAAAAAAGATGTTTGATGTGAATGTTGACGGAAGTAGAAGTTACCTTGTAGTAATTAGTTTTAAAACCTAATGTCAAAATATTGAAGGATTTACAGTTGCTAGTAAAACAACCTTGCGATTAATGTTATCTTACAGAAGATATTTATGGTTTAAAAAATACCATAGCTAGGAGAATTTTACTGTACAAGACAGAGTTAAGTTAAGCATATATTACCCATTTGCTTGTTTTTTCCACAATTTCAATAACGTAATTTCAGTGTGAGTCCTTTTGTTATAAAAAACATGTATAACACCATATATACCAATTTGGACTTCAGATTTTAATTAAGAATCAGACTTGATGTTTCTAAAAAGTGCTACAAAAGCTGAAAGGCAATCATTCATTTCTGTGTTGAAATCCTGTGTTGTTGTGGTTTTTTTCTAGTAAAACTGCACTTTAAAATCCTAACCAACTTAAGCATATACTAGGCAAATTCCTGTTATAAATAAGTATTTTTAGTAACATCTGCAATTACTGTGAATTATTCTCAAAGCCAGATGACATGGAATTGTGATGTATTTGTTACATTCTTATAATCTCTATAGTGAATCCATGTTGTTGTTATATTGTGTTCAAAAGGTATATATCAAACTTTCAGTTGCCTTTTTATAATAATAGAGTAAGATTAAGTTATGCTTTTATTTGATATAGATTAAGTGTTAATAGAATTAAGCAAAGTTAAGTTTCATTAAGTTTAAGTTTGAATGTTTTTAAGTTAAGTTTTATAATTTTGATATTTTTTTAAGGTTAAATTTTGTTATTTCCTTTTGTCATAATTAATTTTTACCAGGTTTAAATATCGTTTAATTTAAATTGTTTCACGTTTTGCTAAAGACACTTGTTTAAACTGCAAAGTATAATTTTTTTTTCCTAGAAAGATGAAAATGTCTACAACTGAAACAGCTGTGATAGAACACTGATGAAACCTGCTTGTGGATAGAAGTGAATGCAGTCTGTGACACCCTTGATTTCATTGGGAGTTCTATTGTTTGTTGCAATCTCTGCAGTTTTTGTTTTTTATAGCTTTATTATTTTTCAGTGTTTCCAGAATTCCAAGAAAATGTACCATTGTTGAGGGTCAGCTGCCATGGGAGAGGCTTCAGATTAAACCAACTGCTGAATGGTTTAATTAGTCTGTTACCTAAGGCTTCTGGTCATTTGTTTTGTACAAATGCATTTGAACAGTTTGCTGAGCTTTAAGCATCTCATAGCTGTTATTATTAAGAACCTTGTTTTGAAAATGAGTTAAGAGACATCTTTCCAGTTTAAAGCCTAAGGCCCATACCAAGCCTTGACTTTACCTGGACAGAATGTTTGCCAAGAGATCCAGATGTCTTCTGTACCAAATCAGTATTTGAGTCACTTTTGACTTGGCAATTTGATCCTATTAATATGACAGCTAGATCAATTTTGAAGTAGGCTTGGAGAATCATTTCCGGAGGTGGTTATCCAACCCTTCACTGATTTTGTTGTTCCTTTGCAGACTATGGGGTGCTGGTGCAGTGTTTTAGTAGTTAATAGTAATTTTACATCACATATGTTATTAATAATGTTTATTATTTAATTGATTTTTAACTGCTATAGGTTTTTTATTCATTGTGTATATGGTTTTGTGTTGATATTGATGTACATGATGGAAGTACATCTCTTTTTTTTTTTTAAAAAAAGGGGGGGGGGGGGCAGCAGGAATTGATGCCCTAAAATCATTTGATTAGTGCAATATGTGCATTAGAAATTTGGACCACAATAATGAAATATTTACATCAAAAATTTAGAAAGATCATATAAGCTGAATTTACCATTAAGTGTACTATAGCTAAGTCAAAATGATTCATTAACTTCAAGAGAAGTGTCTGTGTTTTGTTGGCAGGTTCAAAAAGGTCACCTGTTCATCTGACCAGACTGTGTGCCTCTGAAAACATGAGACCCAGTGAACAGGGAAGTCACCACACAGCCTTGGTACTCAAAACAAGATCAGAAGTGGAGCTACCAGGACACAGTTGTGTCCTAAACTACACAGACAGTTTGCCAACAGAAATTTTATGGTGTTATCATGATGTTGTGTCTCTACTAATTTTTTTTCAATTATTCTCTGTTTTAAGATTTAGAAAGATGTGAAGAACAATCTGAACATCGATGCCCTCAGTCAGTCACTGATCGGCTGCCAGCTGACGTCACAGGAGCAGTGGATGTTCCAAGACTGAATTGTGTTAAATCATAGTCTGTTTGTGAGAATAATTTTGTAGAAGATCTAAAAGAGACTCTGACTGTATATAAAAGCAAAATTGTAACTGTATTTTTACCCTTTAAGCAAATTGCTTTCATGCTTAAATTGCACAAATACCAGAGCACGTGTGTTAAAAGTAGTTAGATAATAGTTTAAGATAAAAAGTTTAGCTTGTGTGATAATTGTTATTTGTAGGTTATTGATAATTTTAGAGAAGATATTAGTATAAGGTGTAAGTATTCCCCCTTCAAGAGTAAAAGTGAGCATTTTGAAAGTTCCTTTAAATTTGAAACCTAACTGTGTTTCTGAAAGTGTGGTGTCATTTGCATGGAACAAACTGCTTGTAGTAATTGTGCTGTGTATAGTCCTGACCAACTGTCTGCTAACTAACATCCAAAAGTGACAGAACATATGGGTCACTCTAGCACACTAGACAGGCCAAAAATCAATGTGTTTGAGCCTAGCCACACCTGGAGATCCTTTCCGCACCTGTCTCATAGGAGTCCCTGAATGGGATCCTCAAGCATTTAAAAGTTTAGTTAGTAATGAAACTTGACTGAATCAATTGGCAACGTTATGAGAGTGCAATCGCACTGTTGGCTTCATGTCAAGACAACTTGAAGCCTGCTGACAAACAAAAATTATTGAAGTTCTCAATGTTACCATAGGGCCCCCAGAAGAATTGGACTTGTTAGTCTCCACCAATACCTCAGGTGGATGGATAATGTTTGAGCCCAGACAAAAAGCCACTCCAACAAAGTGATACAACAGTGGGCTACAGTTAACCCTATAGTTGATCTTATCACTAACACCAAAAGTAAAGCCTTTTATTCACGGTGCAATCTCACAAGATTATTACCAAAGCGATTACCTAATGCAATATTTCTAATCTCTGAAAATAGAGCATGGAATGGAATTCCTGCTAGCCCACCCACATAGAGCACCCTGTTCTTTGTTCCATCCAAATTTACACCAGCTGCTGAATATAGCTGGTAAAATAAAAAACATCAAATGGTCAAAGCAAAGCCTGAATAAATTACAATGTGATGATGTTAGAGACCCAGACTTTTAGGGTCGTGGTATAATATGGCTAGCCTCCTTTTTCCTCCAGGAGCAGCTGCTGCTAGAATCTTGTCAACTCTAAAAAAGGTAGCTTGTTGGACCAGGAAAAAACTGAACTTAACATCAACAATGTTAAGTGAACTTTCAGCTGATGTGAGTGGTGTGCGCTGTATTGCAAAATCAAGCTGCAACTGATTTCTTGCTCTTAGCACAAGGATATAGTTGTGAGGAGTTTGAAGGTGTGTGTTGTTTGAATCTTACTGATCATTCAGTTTCACCCCATAGACAACTAAAACAGCTACAGAATGAGTTATATGCCCTGAAAGAAGATAGTGACCCCATTAGAAGTTGGTTAGCCAACTGGGGCATTACTGGATGGTTAAAGTCTCTTGTGCTGGAAGGGGGATGAATTTTACTTATGATGTTAATTGGGATAGTTGTTTTAAGCTGTATGTTATCTTGTATCTGTAGAAGTGTAGAACGAATCGCATCTAAAGCCTGGCTTGTGCAAAAAGAGAAAAGAGGAATTGTAGAGAAACATTTTAATAGAGTAAAAGCACGATATTTTAGTAAAAGCCTGTCTGCACAAGCCAGCCTTTAATCCAAGCGACAATATTAAAGGCAGTGTCTTTGAAACTCTCCTAGAGCAGCAAGAATAAAGAAAAACAATAGCCTTGTGTATTGAGAAAATAATGTAAAACAATATGTATTAACCAATAGTAACTTGCTAAGCCCATGGACCCTGTTGGACCCTATAAAGGTGTGCTAAAGATAGAAATAAACAACATTCACCATACTTCTGTGCAGACTCGGCTGAATAGTCTGAGTGGTTTTTCAATAAATCAGAGTTAAGAGTGAAGTTCTTGTTACAATACATTGTATCTTTTTCTATAGTGAATATTCTAATACCCAGTAACCAACCACTATATGGCACACATTCTATATAATTTACATATAGCCTATAGAAACTACTACATTACCATACAGTGTTACATTTTAAACTCTAAAAGCTACTTTTCAAATTCTTCTCTTGCTGCTTTTGACCTTTGGATTCACTGTCAGCAGAACGGTATTGTTTCATCAACAGGGATTCTTCTTCAGCTGGCTAGGCCATTATTCTTTGGTTATATAGTAACTAGCTCTCAGTTTCCTATAGCTCAAAGCTAGTTTTCATTTCTATTTCAATTCTAGGCTTCATATTTTCAGAATTTTTTGCTAAACAATCATATTCATAAGGTTTCACTGTTTCATCTTCCCCAGCAATATAGGAGAGACACCAGGCAAGGACTGTGCCCTGGATGGCAGCAAGCAGATCAGAATCACAAGTGCCTTCAGGTATGCCATCGGTGGTTTAATCACCATTCGGAGCACAAAGCACAAATTTTCTGACAAAAGAGACTTTGATATGCAGAGTTCACACTAAAGATTGTGAAAAATGAGGTTCGCATATTTTTTATATAGAATTTTAAAAGTTTAATAGAAAGACAATTAGGAGATAGAAACAAAGTAAAATATACAAATACAGCTGTGTGTCTCTGCATTCAGCCAAGAGAGCACACCTTACTAACAAAGGATTGTCCCTTAAAAACAGAACCCTATTACATATTCATAAGTTCTCATACATAAGTCAAACATTTCTCTTAAGTTTCAGATGTTTCTTTGTTTAGTTTTAACTCACCCCCTCCCAAATAGATCAATCTTCTCAGCTCCATTCAGTCTCACACTCTCCGATTAACAGAGGTGCAATAAATTCCTCCCCTGGAACACAGGTCACTGCTGTTTTCATCTGGATAAGATAATCTAAGAATGCAGGGGGGTTTCTGACTATCTTTTCAGTCTCTGGGTTATATAAACAAAAGTAGTTTTTGCTTTAATATCATGTTATAGCCTAACATATATATGTATTATACCACTATTTCTAAGTTCCATCAATAACAGAAATAGAAAGAACTGTATTAATACAGCAAAGTTTTCTAACCTTATACAGATAACATTCATTTTAGTATTTGTGAAAAGCCAATAATATAATATGCACTTATAACAATATTAAAAAATAAATAAATAAAAAAGAAAATAAGTCAGTCTGTAGAGGCATAAATTACCCAAGGGGAGGTAATAATGAAAGAAACATCCAAGGGAGTCTAGAGTTGTAAGTAGGAGGACTGTATAGTACAGCACAGTCTGCAAATCCTGTCCCCAGATTCTGTGCAAATATTTTTGTCTCCTGCTCCTATGACTGCAGCATTGGCAACGCTTGAGAAACCACTTGTAGAATGCACCCAATGACCTGCAGACACAGCAGTACAGTACGTGCTCAGAGCTGTTTTGACACTCTAGATTAAGAAAAGATATATTGTTTTGAGTCTGTGAAGGACCACTTTGTGTTGGCAGTCCAGGGTAGGAAAATTAACCAACATCATTTCCAGTTCCTCCCTCTGGCAAACAAATCCAGAATGTGAGGTTTGTCACATGCCCATGGGTTGACATTTTAACAACTCTGAGTCAGATGTTTAGGTGTTTGTCACTGCTTCTGCATGTATCATCTTCCTGCCTGTTTTGCCAGTGACGTTATTGTTATTATTGAAGCTAAAGGAGAGAGCTGGGAATTCAGTGACTGACAAAGTGGGGAAGCAGGAGTGAATCTTGGGGCTGTACATGCAGGGCTGCACTCTCAGGGCAGGAAGAGAGTTCAGTCAGGAGATTTGCTGAGAAGTCATCTAGCAATCCACTCACAGGGCCATGTCTTTGCATCAGAACAGGAAAAATCCTGGCACTTCTCTCTGATTTATCATGAGAAATTAAAACCAGGTGTTATCTTAGCTGCCCTGGGAGGAGTCCTGGGGATAAAAACAGCAATTCACAGGATAAGAGGAGTTTGAGATCAGTCTGTTTAAATTGCCAGAATATGTTGGTGGCTTAAGGTGAAACAGGCTAGAAAACTTCCTCCCTTTTGTCCTTGAGAAAGAGGCATCACTACAGACCCTCAGTACACCTCAGCAACTGCTAAGCTGCAGGCAGTTAGGAAGCAAGGAGGCCAAACACAGGCTTAATATAAAGGTTTAATGCCAAGAAACCAGAATTTTCCTTAGGTCTAAACCCTGGGATTCCTTCAATTCAAGCTATTTGCTATGGGACTGCAAAAAATAATGCTTTCCTTCTGACTCACCCCTCTGAGCTCCTCTGGCACTACGTGGCAACTATGGGAGAATGTTTACATGTCCTAAGACAGACAGAAATGTGTTGATGGTGCTTCCTGTACAAACCTTATGCACACAAACTAATGAGGGCTGGGACACGCTGGCTGGTGACATTCCCACTGTAGGCTGCTTTATCCTTAGGAGATTTGGGCACACACCTGCTGGAACTGACCATTAGCAGAAGGTCACACCACCCCATACTAAATAAAAGTATTTAGTATAAAAAAAGTACCAGTAATTAAAGCTTAGAAAGTAAAGGACCTGCCAGAGTTTTTGCAGATACACTTCAGCCATCCAAAAGTAGGTGTCATGATTCAGGTGAGAAAAATCACACCCCAACACAGCTTTTCCTACCCCTGTTCATCCTCAGTCAAAACATGGGGTTGAATTAGGAAATCTGTGTCTTTTTACCTCTGCCTTTGGTGTGGCCATGGAGAATTACCTTAGCATCTGGCTGTTCCACTCATACTCTACTACAACTAAAACAACTGCACAGATAAAAGATCAGCCTTTGCAAAATTCTGCTTTCTCTGGGTAAAGTATGCAAAGAAAAAAAAAATTAATACAATACAATACAATTTATTGTTCCTGGGGTAGCAGCAATTGATTTTTGTACTGATTTGAGTATGCTGAGCCATTCATTAATTCCTGCTCTTCTGATCAGTGAATAATTGTGAGTCGATCTACTCCAAGGGGAAAAACCCCAGATATTGTACAGATATTCTATTTGTCAGTTGAGTGACTGGGCTGAAATAGGCTCACTATTTTGGCTTGTTTGCAGACAGTTATCTTTAGCTGCCTGCTGTTTGCAGCACGCATCTGGTGTGACATAGCACATGGCACACCTTCTGCCATAGAGAGGCTACAAACACGCCAACAATCCAGATCCATCAGCCACGGGGACGGTCCGAGAACAAACTATTTTAATTGCGTTTGCCACATCTCGCAGCTACACAGAGCGCAGGTCACATTCATGTGCACAAGCAGGGGCATTCAGGCCTCACCCGGGGAACCCCGAACCGTTTCCCCACAGGGCGCTGGGCACAGAGCGCGGGTGGACGGGGTACCTCAGTACGGCTGGTGCCGTGTTTATAACCCGAGTCATGCTGCGGAGGGCGGGCAGGGTTCTGCTGCCTTTGAACTCAAAAAAAATTTTAAAAAATGTTTTAAAATATTTATTTGTTTTATTTGTTTACGTATTATCGGGCAAATAAATCAATGCAAGAACAGAACGTGAGGAGCCGGAAAGCGACGCGCCCCTCCTTGCCCCCTGCCTCTCCCCGTCCCGGGCAGAGCGGCACCTCTCCATGACGTCAAAGCACGTCAAAGCGCGTCAAAGCGGGGCGGGGGGGACGGGCACCTCCGGGTGACGTCACACCGGTGCTACGTTGGGGGGGGTCTTCCCGTGACGTCACACAGCGCTGTGTCAGGGCGGCTCCTGCCCGTGACGCGGAGCGGCCGGAGCTCGGGGGCGGCGCCGGGCGGAGTTCTTTGCGCAGTGCCGGCCGGAGCGGAGGCAGCCGCAGCAGCAGCAGCCGCTACGAGCGGAGGGACAGGCCGCAGCCATGAAATTCCAGTACAAGGAAGACCACCCATTCGAATACAGGAAAAAAGAAGGGGAGAAGATCCGGAAGAAATACCCCGACAGAGTCCCCGTGAGTGCGCGAGTCCAGGGCTGCCATGGCTGCGGGCCCGGGCTCGGCCGCCTTTGTTTTCCGTGCCGGCCGTCGGCTGCTGCTCGCTTCATTTTGAAGGCGAAAGAAATTAGTTTAGTACAGATGATTGTGGTCTCGCTGATGTGGTTCAAGTCCCCGGCTGCTTTTCTCCTTAGTGCAAAGCTGGGTCTCTTTATGATGCGGGAAGGGCTGCAGTGTGGGTGGGTGGGTGCGGGGTGGAATACACCTTTTTCCCTGGGATCCGCAGTAACTCCGCAGTGGGAACGTTGCTGGTCTTTTTCTGACATGCGTGGGGGTGAGTGGGGAAGGAGCTTACCCTTGTTTCTGTGAAAATGGAGATCAGTGAGTGGGTTAACCGGCTACTCTTTATACTAAATATGGTCTGCATCCGGGTCATTTCATACGTCCCTGTTATTTTTATTTTACTTCAGTTTGGCTTGTCTTTTCGATATAGCCTTGCTCTTTTCCTTTGCATGAGCAAAAAAAATGATACTTCTCAATCCTTTTGCCCTCCTGTTTAAACATCCTGTGGAGAAAATGTCATTTGGAATGCAAGGTCATCTAGCTAAATTTTGCTTCCTCATTCTTAGGCCCCTTTGGAGTGCCTGTGCAAAACTTCTGGCTTCATAATTCCGAATAATTATTGGGACAAAAAAAACCCAAAAAACATTATAAATCTAGTTAAGTGTAGAGTGGGTTTTTTTCCTTTTTAAATAAACATTTTGCAAGTATTTTTTTTTTCCCATTCCCACTGGAGAGGTCTGCCCCAGATTTACTGCACAAGTGTACTGCATTCAAAAAAACTGTGACCCCCCCCCCCCCCCCATAAAACTAATGGCAAAGGGGGAATAGTTACATCCCATGTTTTCCTGCTGGCTAACAGCATTTTTTTATCTTGGGAGTGGCCCTCAAAAGGACTTGGAAAAAGTTTTTGGAAGTCAGTATTTGGGTGCCTTTGTTCTCTCTCTTTTTGGGAGGCTTGGCACAGCATAGGTTGAACATGCAGCAGGTCAGCTTGAAGTGTATGGGGTTGGGTACTTAGGATGGCTCTGTACTGTAGGTCTGGTGTGAGACAAGGTGTAAATTGAGGATTAACGTGGCAGATTGCACAGCAGGCCATGACAAATGTGTTAGGAAGAACCCTGTGGGGAGCCCAGGAGGAGGCCCAGTCTTGTAGGAGGTAAAGGAGGTCAGGATAGGGGGGCATCGGGAGAACTTTGTAAACGAAACCATGACCAGAATAACGAGGTGTGCTGGAGTTAATGATAATTGGAAATGATGCACGGCAAGGCACAGATGTGAATCAGTAAGGGATAGCCTCTTGTCAGAGCTGCATACAAAGAAATGAATGCAGCACTCTGTTCTTCACATAAATTCTGTCTGCCCTTCCTGACAGCAGGATCCTTGAAGATGTTATCCTTTTGGCTGCCTACACTGCAGTGCCGTGATACATCTCAGCATTTTGATGAGATTTTACTGATCTGCATTATCATAGTCACCACCCAACAACAACGCAAATGTAGATCATCTGTATTCTACCCTTAGGATTTTCCTTGTAAGTTTTTTTATGTACGTGAAGGGTTTAGTGCTTCAGAAGAGATAACCTGCATTGTTAAATGCTACAGTTAACTGGCTACAGTTGCCAGTCAGATTAGCAGAGCGCCTCCATTCCTTCCCTGCATCTCCCAGGAGAGAGGTGTCTCTTAAGACCTCTTAAATCTGATTTAAATATTTCCTAAATATTTCCTAGGGGCTTAGAAGCCCCAACACTTACCTTGTTCTCATAAGCATGACTTCTTTTCCTTTATTATGTAATGGCCAATCGACAATCCCCCTCCTTTCTCACCCCCGCTTCCCCCCCACCCCCAGCCCAAATCAGGGTAGTCACAGCAAGGAGTTTGGCTTGTCAGTAGTTTTTTAATTGGAGGCAAGAACTAGAGGTTTCTCCCCACTGCAGTTTATTGTGTTAGATACTGCCTTGTTCGGCTGTGCTGGTACAAAATGTAAAAAGTGCTGTTGCTGTTCAGGTGAGATTGTGGTACTGTCCTTTCCTCACAGCATTTATCAGCTGCATCTTGTACAGAAATGCATGTCCTGCCTCAAACTGCCTGAAGGAGCTTAAGTGCCTTGTGTTAACTTTGGTACTTGAAAATCTTGAAGTAGCTGAGGCAACCATGTTTCTGTTTAAAATGAAACTTGAAGTTTCAGGGGTTTGGCTGTGTTGGCCACATTCAAATGGAGCCCAGTGTAAGAATGTCCTAGCTGGTACCTCTCTGGTGTGAGATTTTTTGCAGATACTCACTGGGCTCTAGAAGGATTCAGGTTAGCATAGCACCATATCCAGGCTAAATATACCAAGCTCATGATAACATTTTGTTTTGGCGTGGTGTCTTACTGGTGGGGCAACATAATTTTTTTTCAAAAGAAGGCTTAGTCCACAGCAGTTCAACCTTTTCTCTTACACAACAGCTGTATTTGCTGATTTGGGTTGCCAAAGAGCTATGGGAGCATGGAACCCTTAGAAATTAGTCTCACAGTGTCTCAGGTGGAGTATTTACCATTATGGGGTCTAAGGAAATTTAAAAGTTTAGGAAGTTCAGAAAATCCAGCTTTAGATTTAGGTTAGGTGGTCAGAATTGCTTCTGCAGAACAGCAAGCCACATAGATTGAAACATTATATATCTTTTACCAGTTCAAAAAATACATATCACAAAAAAAAGCCTGCAGTTTTTTTTCTGCACAAACACAGTAGTTCCAAAGGTTTAAATGGAAAAGGAGATCAGGTCATTTTTGGAATACTTCCTGCTTCTGAGGTAAATATTTTACCTACCTCTACTAACAAAAAATTATCTTTTAGCAGAAGACCTCTAGGTCTCTTTGATCTTAAAGCTGCTGAGCTTTGTATTTTTCTGTGTTGGAATATAAGGAAAATCGTATTTTGTGTCAAAGGTCACTGTGGGTCCAGTTGCCCAGATGATAGGCTGGTTTTAATTATTGTATGTTTATATGATTAAGGAAATGCCCAGAGCTATGTGAAATATGGATAGTAAACTTAAAGGATATGAATTTCAGAGTAGATGATAACTCCTGAAGAACTGGAGATTTTAAAAAGAAACATTCCTCAGTGAGCTGTAGTTTCTCTTGAATTCTTCGCTTCACTCTAGAGCACTTGGCATTGGTGAAAGTAGAAATTAGGATGTGGGAATACTGGGAGTAGGGCTGATTTTGGGCAAGGCAGTTTGGAACTGTAACCTGGAAACAGTTTAACTTATTAGTGTTCATGTATTAGCCTCCTGACAGCTTCTTCATACAAAATTAACCTTAATTGGGAACATCAAGGTGTCCTATATTTTTTTTTTTCCTCAGCCATTATGGTTTATTTTTATGTCTGTTCTTTTTTTCACTCACCATGCTTATTGCTGCAACCCTGGACTCCCAGCACAGCTATTGGGAGTGATTTAAAGTTGTTTTCTGTTCTTCTTCTTTAAGTCATCTCACCTGTGTGTTCTCCAGTGTTGTGTATTTGTTACAGATTAAATATCTAAAGGCGTGGTAGCACCATCAAAGGGTAGTATCCTTATCCACTGATGCTTTTTGGACTGTTTTTGTTTATGGTACTCATCATCTGTTTCTTGCTTTCTCTCTCTCTTTTTCCAGGTTATTGTGGAAAAAGCACCCAAAGCCAGAGTACCTGACTTAGACAAAAGAAAGTATCTCGTGCCTTCCGACCTCACAGGTAACAATGCTTACCTCCTTTCTTCCTGATTTTCAGTGAGAGGGTCTCAGAAGTGCTTTTTACTCTGTGATCAGCACAGAGAAAATATCCAGAGAGGCTCAACATCTTGTTTGTCTGCTGTCCTTGTTATATTTATACCTTACAGCCTGGATTACAACATGCAGAATTCTCTGAGATCTTTTGAGGTATCTCACTGGTTTAGCTAGCATGTCACAGCTGAGTTCTAACCATGATGACAGTGACTAAATTGTGCATCATGGGCAGAGTCATCATTACCAGTCAATGATGACCTAGCTGCAGAGGTGCCAGAGGCTGTACTCTTGTTGCAGAAAAGGACAAGTTCTTGCAATAATCCCTTCTTTTTCTACCTCTGTAGCTGTAGTCATAGCTGCAAAGTTCTTTTTCTGAATAGTCGTGGTGATTTTGAGTGTGATTACCTCTGTTTTTTGTTTAAGAACATGAATGAGTTAAAGGAACAGCATTTCTTCTTCTTGCAGTATTTAATGGACTGTGAAAAACATTCTTGGGCAATGTAGTTCAAGTAAATGAGTAAGTTTTGGTTTTTTTCAGAAATGGTGTAACCATTTACACCAAGGCTAGATTCTCTAAGGTGTCTTTGATCTGTAGGAGTTAAAGGTTAAGCGAGTTAAAGGTCTTCCCACCAATCCTCTCAGTAGAGCATTTCATCCCATAGTAGGTGGAGTGTGCATATAGAGGGGACATGGTATGGGGTGTGTACCAGAAAAACTGCCAGTTCTGAGTGGATTGGCTGCTCATGTTGTTACAGTCATGAACTTACTGCTTTCTTCTATTGCTTTTTTCCCTGCATTATTCATTTTCCCCTACTTTTTATATACAGCATGTGACTTCCACCACCAAAAGAAAACATCCATGGTTAGGGTTAAAATACAAAAATAAACAACAACAAAAATATAAAAAAAAATTCCAACATTCCTGCATCTAAGGCATTCTTTGTTCTTCTTCAGTTGGTCAATTCTACTTCTTAATCCGAAAGCGGATCCACCTGAGGCCGGAAGATGCTTTGTTCTTTTTCGTCAATAACACCATCCCTCCCACCAGTGCTACCATGGGCCAGCTGTATGAGGTAAGCCTGGCCCTTTTCTCTTGTCTGTTGTTGGCAAGATCAATGTCCAGAAGTGTCAGTGGTTTCAACTTGGTCACAGATGCCTGAACACAGGACGCTCTTGCCCTGAGCTGTGTCCCTTCACCTGGTCAGGGGAGTTCCATCCCCCAGCCACAAGCTGGGGAGCCTTATCAATTCAACTAGTTGTTTGCTAGTTGAACGTGTTGTGGCAAATAGTTGCCCCAGCAGTGTTATATTTGTTCTACTACTTTAACAAAATCTTGAAATAAACCACTTCCTTTTCAGAGGATGGATTTGGGCTGGGGAGGGTGGAGAACATAGGTTTTGCTGTGTATACAAAAGATATTTCCTTTTAGCCAGTAAAAGTAAGTAAAAAGCCAGTAAAAGGGCCAGCATCACTGGACATCCGTCTGTCTATAAATACTTTCTTAGGGAACACTTACTCTTTGTCTGGAGTTACTTTTTCATTGTTTGTACTGTATAAGTGAGGGTTATGTAGGATGCGGTGAGTACTGCTGCCTAGTGTTTCACTCAGCAGTGTTACTTGATCAACCTTAAAGGCATATTGGATGCCCATATTTCTCAGTTCTGTAGCCATTATATCATGGGTGGTTTGTAGCCTGGACTGATTTCTCCTTCTGCTGGGTGTTTTATTAAAAGAGCTCTGGCATGGTGCTGTGAGCCTTGCTTGGTCTGTCACTTTTTGACAATAACTGGTCACTTCATCCATCTGTGTGCTGATGAAGAGAATAAAAGATAATACAGGCAAGGGTGCTTTCCAAATCTGAACACGTCAAAGGAGAGGGTCTGACTGTCCAGATCTGAGGTCAGATCTCTGTTGCTGGCACTCTGCAGAATTTTTGTGTCAGTGTAATCATTTAACAGCTCTACTGCCCTTATGTAAAACAGGACTTAGAAATACAGCCACTTGTCTAAGTGTTCTGAAAAATTAAAAATACTATCTAGAGGTGATTTTTGACTTGTTAGATCCTTCCAAGTCTCTCTCTCACTCTTAAGACCATACCACTGCTGAGATACTGATGAGCAGTCAGAGCTATTTCTGTTGCATGCTTGCAGCACAGCCTGGCTGTGGCTCTTCAAGTAAATTCTCTGAGTACAGAAATGTATTCTGCCTGTGTGTAGAAGCAGAGCTGTGACCAGTGTTCTCTTTGGACTTGGGAAGCACAGCCTTCAATGTAAAAGGAGAGGAACAGTGAAGGAGTTCAGTATCACTCATCTATCACTCATGTGCAGTGAGTTTTTAGCTTTGGCTCCTCACTTTGTCCCTTTGTCTCCTGGCAGGACAACCACGAGGAGGACTATTTTCTCTATGTGGCCTACAGCGATGAGAGCGTCTATGGCAAGTGAGCAGCAGCCCCTGAGGCATGCAGGCTGGATGGACTGATGGAATGGATTGGTGGGGGAGGGGGTTGCTGGAGAGGCAGGAGGAGGATGCATGAGAAGAGACAAAGAGAACTGGAAGTGAACCACATTCACAATGTCATCAGCTTCCACGCATTAATTATAACCATTATTTTTTAAATTGAGGGGAGTCAGGGTAGGGGGACAAGGTGACCTTGAAGACTTAGCAAGAGGTTCCATACTGGGGGGTGTGGAAACTCCACTCTTAACAATTCTTCTCTTGCCACAGCTGGAAGTAGTGCTGGAGGCTGCTAGACAAGCCAGTGTAGTGAAGCTCCAGGAGAATGACTGGGCAGGATGGCCATTTTCATGTAACCCTTTCATTGGATGAAGAAGGCATGCCATGTATTGTACACTGACCTTGTCCTGTCTTGTCCATGGCTCCCATTCAGTGAGCTATGAAACCCTTCACTCTGCCCACACAAGGCTGTCCTGTGCTGGCAGTCCTCACTCACAGCTGCTACCTGTGAATTGTTCTAAGGTTACTGTGTTTCCTATCATTTCCATCAGTATTAGAAGGACTGGTAGCTCTGTCCATCAGTATTAGAAGGGCTTACTCTGAGGGCTGGGAACTCCTCAGCTGTGAGACAGGAAGGCTGGGGAAAGGACAGAAAGATCCTTCAATTTTTTTTTTCCTTTTGTTGCTTTAATTGCAACTGCTGGACAGAAAAATGACCCTTTTGTTCTTTTCAGTGTAGTCAACTGATAAACTCTTAAGCACAGGGCTAGAAAGGACCTCAAGAGCCCTCACCATCTCTGAGACAGGACTGAGTATCCCAAACATGTCCACCATGGCTGTTCATCAAACTTGTATTTAGTGAACTTCACTGAAGAAGATCCTGGAGGTTGCTGAGATTGTCTGTTCAGTTCCTAGCTAGCCTACAAAAGAGATTGCTTTTCCTGATACCTAACTTTAGTCACCCTTGCTGTGCATTAAGGCAACTAACTACTAGTGATCTTGTTTTTGGTGAACACAGAAAATTATCTATCAGTGTTGTCCTTGTACCAGTCTTCTGCAGATTTGAAGAGGGGAGAATTCCTGTGGGTTTAGCTTTCCCTTCCATGTCTCATCCCTGTACAGCCCTTGCACCACATGCACAAGCATAGGAAATCAATCACTGCCACGTGTGTTCTGCTGGCTTTCTGTGATTGGGTAACAGTGCCTCTCTAAGTCACAAGAGAGGTTCTTGTAGACTTGAAGGGAAAAAGGAATAGATTATCTGTAGGCTTTTTCCTTAAATTATTTTATTTTAAGCCAGTGTTGTTCTTAAAAGAGTGCCAGATGGGTGCTGTCCTGTGCAAGCCTTGTGCTGTCATGCCAAAGCAGTTTCTTCCCTCATGCTGGCATGAACAGCAGATTTTTCCATTACTGCCGTAACTATGATGAAGGAATGGTCTTGGAGTGTGAGCTGACTTTCAGGAGAATTCTGGGGTCTTATCTAAAAATCAGAGAACTAGGCTTGAATTACTGTAAACATTCCTATATTTAAGAGAGGGACCAAGAGGGGAAAAAAGAGAAGGATGAACAACACAGGCAAAATCCCAATTTAGTTGAAGGCGTTTGCTCAGTTTACTTACCTGTAAAGTTAGATCACTGTTCACTGTGTTCCTCAGGAATGAGAAATCAAGATGAATGCTCCTCTGAGTGTGGGGAACAGGAAATCAGGTTTCAGCCTTCTCTGTTGTTACATGGAGGTGCATGAGACGGGAGACCTGATGGGAGTGTCAGGTGGGAGTTAATGGCAAAACTGTGTGAAGGTCAGGGAGGGCAGCGTGGTAGGGCAGAGGGGTTACTGACTGTGTGGGGTGGGAAGTACCAGAAGAATGGGAGAGAAGTGAGGAACCATAAAGGATGCAGACAGAGTAGTCGGAATGGGCAGACAGAGAATGAGGGAGCAGATGATGAAATGGATGGCAGAATATCCCCAGTGTTACATCCTGAACTTCAGGTTTGCTGTTCCATCCTTTGTTCATCTGGAATAAATGTGTTTGGATGAGTTTTACCTACTGCCACTTAGATAACTTCAGTTTCTCCTTGCACTGCTCAGTCCTCTCTTTTAGACTCAGTCTCCTTCGACTACCAGGCTCTCTTCATGTCCTTTGGGTGCAAATCTGCATCAATCTCTTGTTTTAGGAAGCTCTGAATATTCTGAAGCAGAGAACAGACCCAGGAGACTTTCTAGGATAAAAGAGAAGACACATGCAGATGGTATGCATCTCTGCTGCTGTCATACTTGTTCATACCAAGCACGTGGTTAAGCAGGGGAGAAAGAGTTGGCATCTGGGGTGCTTGGTTTTGTGTTCAGTCCTCCCCTCCCGCTGCTGGGTTTATAAATGACACGTGGGACTAATCACAACTGTTCGTTACGTGTAGAGTTTATGATTTAATTTAGTTCTTTAACAGTTCTTTCAACTGAATTGTGGCATTTCTGGTTTTGTGCTAGTATTGTACAAGGTAATGATGGTAATTTTTTTGGTGTTGGTTAGCTGCAGGTTCTTGTAAAATAAAGTTCAGACTAGAACTTAATCAATTTATCAATAAAGATGCATTTGAAAATCACAGATTGGTCCAAAACAGGTGACTAGCATTTCTTCCCAGTGTGAGCTTGTAAACAGAGGGACAATTTTGCCAGAACTTTCACTGCTACTTTTTCCCACAGCTCCAGCTTTACTCTGTCCCGTCTACCAGGACAAGTCCTATCTCTCCTATTTTTGGTGGTATTGTCACACACCTAGCTGTGTCTTGCCATGCCAGCTGTGAGAACTTTAATTAGACCTGGATATGTGAGAACGACTTAAGGTGCATAATGAATACACTGATGCATTTTCTGTAATTTTAAGGTCCTGAACAGTGATGGCACCTTGACAGCATCACCAGCCCTGCCTGTCCCTACCAGGCACCTTGGGCCACCTGTCCCAATGCTCATGGCCCAGGATTGTTTTTATCTGTCCTGGTGCTGTCCCTGTCAGCCCCTCAGGACTGTGACCACCTGTGCTGGTGCAGCCATGATCCTGCTGAGCCCCTGCCTTTCGCTGGGCCCTGGCCTGCCGGCAGGATTCCTGCCTCATCACCTATGGATGGGGCTTATCACCACCTCTGGCTGTGCCCCACTGCCTCTGGTGGATGCTGTGGGACAGGTCCCATGTGCTGTGCCAGCCACATCCCTCGTGGAGCCAGCCACTCATCTTTCCTCTGTCACCACAGCCCAGGCTGAGGTGTAATTTGCCTTGGGAAGAAGTGGGAGAGGCCCAGGGGGTCTGCCATGCCACAAGGCCCTCTGAAGGTAGGAGAGCAAAGATAAGGAAATATGGGATTCCTTGAAAAGGAAGCCTGCAGTTGTGATAAATGAGGTTGCTTTTCCTTGTGGATATTTGTGCACTGAGGGGAAAGGAGTCCTGCTGGGAGCTGGCAAAACCAGCGAGTGCTATTTGTTCAGCACCATGACTCCAGGCCAGGCTCTGGCAGTGTGTGAAGAGGAAAAGGATGCATGCTATCATCTGGAGAAGCAGTGACAGACATGTCACTTCCTGCCCCTCCCTTCTTCCTTCCATGTCACCTGTGGTTTGTGTGAGTCCCTCTGGCTGAGGGGCCAGGAATGGGCCATGGCAATGCTCCAGAGGGACCATTGGCTCCAGCCCTGAGAACTGAGTGAGGGAGTTGCTTGGAGTGATAAAGTCAAGAATTGCAACACTGAAAATCACAGTAATAAAACTTGCTATGCTCAAGAGGACCTTCTCTTCCCGCTGCATACAGAGGGGAACCACTGTGAGAGCTTCTGTTGCTGCTACTGAGGGAGAGGCAGTAATTCATCTTGCATTGGAGCCTGCCCATAGCGGCAATTTCTGTGCTCAAATCCACCACTGTGACTGAAACAAGCTGCCTCTGTGTGCCAGTAGGCTGCTGTGACTACAGCCAGATGGGCATAGATGTAGCTAAAAGCATACACTATTAGCTGAAATAATTTGAGTTTCAGTTTCAAATACAGTGAAGAATTTTCTGTGTGGGTCCTGGTATTGTCACACTTGCTGTAGTAAGGTGATTTAAGATGTGGTGAGATGATTGTGGTACTTGCTGGCTCAAGTAGAAAAGTGGTATAAAGTAGTATAAAGTAGTCATCTCCCACTCCCCCTCTCACCCCTTTCCTAGGAAAATGGTGCCACAGGGATGTTTGTACCTGCCATGCTGCTTTGCATGTTTGTATCAGTGCCATTGCTGAGAGGCACTAACACAAAATGTGCAGGCCAGTACATTGCTGAATGTAATTTACCTGGTCCAAAGGTGGAATATTAGCTTGTGCTCCAAGGCTGTTTTATTTATAACCTTTGTTCTGTGGGTTATAGAAATGGTACTAAAGCAAGGCCTGAGGGAAATTATGAGCTCAGCTGATTTAGAGAGGTTAAATAATTAATACTCTGCCTTGGTCACTATGACTGCACCTGGGATCCTTTCTCCAGTCAGTCTGATGCTTTCTTTTGAAGAAAATATTTTCCTGGAGCAGAGACTACCCAAGTTAAGAGATCACTTATCTTGGGGCCTTACAATATCACTGTGAAGGACATATATGGAGTAATAGAAAAAGTCCCAAGTCACACTGAACACCCATGTTTTCACTACCATGAAACAGTCATATCTGAGATGAAAGAAACACTGATTAAAACATAAATAAAACTACCAGAGGGAGAAAGTCCAGTTCATTGTTGTCACTCCATCTCAGATGAATGCTTTCCCAGGGTGAGGCACAGAGAGTGACTGGAGAGCTCCTTGCTGGCATGGCACTTGCAGGACTGACCCAAGCAGAGCACAGTGGACTACAAACAACAGCTGCTGCTCCAGAATGTGTTGCCAATCTTTAGGAGCTGTTTGTGTTCCTGGAAGCTTGCAGGCATCTCAAAGCACAGCTTGGGCCTGGATATAGATACATTACAGGAATTAGTTAATATTCTACTGAAAAAGCCGGATCTTGCAGCACCTTTTTGTAAAGGAAGGGTCTGACTCTCCCTGTTTTGGCACTCTGGCCAATGACAGCATGTTGTATTGTTCTTTGGGAATTAAAATGTTGTTAATAAATGCTGAAAATAGTGATACATATGAGCAAGGGGAGAACATAAAGGTCCTAACTCTCAAGTGAGGAATTGCTAGAACTGCATTACGGCTGAATGTACTGAATTATTAGCTGAAGGAAAAAATTATCTATTTCCTGACCACCTTTTATTCCCCCATATCTGGGAGGAGTCTCTGTCAGAGCTCAGGATCCTGTTCTGGCTTTTTGTCACAGCCCTCCCTTTATCACTTGAGCTGCCTCCTGCAGTGTCTACACACCATTCAGAAACCTAGAGAGCTTTCAGGAGGTTGCAGTGCTTGTGCCTCACCATCCTTGAACCAATGGATATAACCTTTCCAGGTTGATAAAACCTTGGGTTTGCTAGCTTGCTACTTGACCCCTTTAAAATTTTCCATGTGGCAGAAGACCTTTAGGTCAGTGAATGTAAACCCCTACATTAATAAATCCCTACTGTTTGCAGAGGCTATAACTCTCTGCTGTTTACTAGGGAAAAAGCATTCCCATTCAGTGTTCCCAGTACGTGTGGCAAGTGTCACAGCTGCCACCAAATCTGCAAACTGTTTCCTTGCTGCTGAAAATCTGGCTTTGCTTTCCCAGATGCGATCCCTTCAACTAGTGCTCAGCATTATGGATGCTGTTCCCAAGGGACTGATGGAGCACCAGGGATGACAAGAGGGTGGCAAATGCCTGCAGAACTTGAGTGTTTCCTAATGTGTCAGGGAGATCAGGAGTTCATGGTGTTACTCCTCTTTGGAGTAAACCTTTTAGCTTTTCTTTGCCTCTTGTATCCTGCGGTATCCTGCTATTCCTCCAATAGCACCTGCCCTTTTCCCAGCAAGATTAGCAGGAACAGAAAGCTTTCCTTACCCTTTGAGGTCCAGCCACCTTCTCTCTCAGAGATGACAGAAGATCACACCTCTGTCATGAAGCAGCCATCTCCTATCTCCATGACCTGGGGTTCAAAGACATTTTGCAGCCAGTGAGTAGGGCTGAAAATGCCTCACATGCCACATCATTCCCACAGTGAACACACACCTGTGAACACACTACCTTGCCCACACACCCAAAAGTGTAGCTACTCCCTGTACTTTATTTCCTGTACACCACACCATGTTCATCTCAAACACACCTGGATCATAAACACATCCACCTTTTCTGCCACACCTCCCACCACAGAGTGGAAATGAATACTGAAACACAGTGTGGAAAAAATGTGTTGGAGTAATACACAGTCATGGGCTTCAGGTGATTACAGAAAAACTTGCAAGTGTAAAAGGAAGGAAAAAAAACCCTGTAGCCCTCAGAAAAGTCTGCAGCCACTGAAGTGCCTCTCATCTGTGGAGTGCAAAGGTTGCCAAGAAAGCATTGTGTCATAGGAAATCCTGAAAGAAGGAAGCCCACTACATATTCATATTTTACTTATACATTCATATTATACATATTCATACATATACATATTTCAAAGGTGAAGAACCTTGAAATCCCCCTCTTTCTCTACACTTTGCAACTGAAGGTGGAAATCAGAGTCTGAAAAAGCAGGAGACCCTTCTGACTAGGTCTAGATTGTGTTGGGATGAAAAGAGGGAGCCACACTCCTGTTTGTGGAGTGCAGCTGGAGGTAGTAGCATGGTGTAACAAGGCGTGGGAGGGGAGTGAGGACAGATGAGTGCGGAGACTGCAGGATATAGATGAACCTGGCACAACTTTGTGGGAGGTCCAGCACTGAAGTAACATATTAATTTCCAAGGCAGGAGTGGAAAAGAACTTAAATTAATGCTAAAGGTATTCCAGAAAAAGCTCCTCCAGGTTAGGTGGGTGGTTGCTCCAACAGGCATTCAGGTTGCAGGTACAGGACATCCTAAATGCTTTTGCCTGGTACCACATAGAAAACTCGTGGCAGGGCAAGGGAGGGAACAGCTCACATAGGGATGACCCTTCTTTTTCTTTGGATATGTTCTGAGCCCAAGAGCAAAATGAGCATATAATTTAAGAAGTGGTATCATTATTCATATATGCTGGCAATCAAAGTATTTAGGAAAGAAAAAGTAAAAAGCAATGGGTAAAACAAGTCTTTTAGAATGAGAGCCAAGAAAAGGTGGGAGTGAAGCTGCAATTCACTATGTAAGAATGTATATAATAATGATGAAGAAGGTAATACAGATTAAAATCTGAAATAAGTATTGCTCCACTTTCCAGTGGTCATTCAGATGTAACACTGGAATATTTCAGATCTAACTCAGTGCATTTTTTCCAAGGAGCATACAGCAGAAAATGAGCAGTGACACGTCTGATCATATTTCATTAGTTTGCATGTTATTACTTCACACATATATACTAAGTTCTATATGCTAGTCTCAATTCTTTCAGAAATTATCTATTAACACTCTCAGTGGCCCCATGGGGTAGCTGTTATTGTCTCCAGCCTGCTGCTGGGGAAATTGAAGTGCAGACATGTGGACTGGCTTGCCTCAAGGCCATACAATAAAACAGAGTAAGAAAAAAAACCCTTGTCTCCCTGATCTCTAGAACTTCTAATAACAAGCTTCTGCTCTTAACACAGCACAATTTGAAATGTGGATTCTGTACATTCATAGATCTTTCATTACTGAAAGAACCCCCTCATTAAATCTAGGAACACAGCATTGTAACATTTTGATGTTCTGCCATTTGTGGCCTGGAAAAGCTCTGATTTCTTTGCCAGAACCAGCAACAATAAGGTAGCTCCTCCTCTTGACACACTGCCAAGAAAACACTGCTGAATAGTCTTTGAGCAACAGCTCTCTGCAAAGCTCATTGATACGTTTATCTGTTCCTTCTTTCTCTGGAATAAAATAGAAATCATAGTGCAGGCCTGGAAAAAAAAAAAAAGGCACATTTTCTTCTTGTCATTTGAATTTTGTTGGGTTTTTGGCAACTTAAAGGTATTTAGTATCTGGTTTCCTATTTTACTACGCATATGTTTCATAAACTTTGCAAATTTTGAAAGTTCCAGAAAGCAGAATGAAGTGGGTATTTGGGCCAGTTTCTGAGCTCTTGAAAAATCACAAAGCTGCTAAGGCAGGTTCATATTTCAGCATCTTCCTTCATTGTAATATCCTCATATTTTTCCAGAAAGAAGAAAGCACACAAAAGTAGGTCATCCCATGTAGAAGGAACTGTAATTTGACATGATACACTCACAATTAACTCAGGTGTTGTAGGCCAGTTGCTACCATAGCTTGGACATTTTCTCTGCTTTCTGCAGTTGGTATTGGGTTCTCCAAACTACAAAATTACAAAAATCTCCTCTGCAAAGAGCTCTTGGTCAGATCCTGCTCCCCAGAGAGGATCTGAACATGCCACCTGGTCTAGCAGCATATGCTTGAACAAGATAGTAAAGAAACAATTCTAAAAGAAAAGTAAGCTGTGCTGGGAAATTCAGAGTGAGGTAGCAATAAGAACACCACTCAGTGACTTAAAATCTAAGCTTTGCTTGCTAAGGGAGATGATTTAGTGGGTGGCTAGCAGTTTTTAGCTGTTAAACACAAACATACACACACAGGTAATCCAGCTGAAAACTCCATTTGTGTCTGTGAGTGGTAGGGCAGCAAGCCTGTATTGAGCAGGGTTTCTGTAGCAAGGCTGCCAGGTTGCCATGTGCAGGAGCTGCCTCACAGCTACTTCCAGCTAACTTTGATATGATATGGATGTGAACAGCCCAGGATGCTCCAGAATCCACAGCCTGTCAAAACCAGTCAGATCCCCAACAGAGAATGTGACATAACTGCTCAAACAGATTTAAGAAAGAGCAACACACCCACAACAGGGACACACACACCTGAGGGATTGTGGTTTGTGGAAAACCCACATCAGAGCAGAGGAAAATGAGCCAAATGCATGGATTGGCAGAGAAAAACCACTGCATTCCAACCTCAGCCTCCTGCACTGCCCACCACATCCTTGGAGGGACTGGGAGAGACTGACTGGAATGCATGGCAAAAGCAAGGTAAGTTGGGACCAGGAGGGGTGGGAGTTGTGTTGGAAATTGAGTTGGGAGGAAGAGGGAAAAAAAGGTGTTTACCTAAATATTTGTTTAATTGTCTCGTTTTTCTTTTTTTTTTTTTTTTTTTTTTTTTTTTTCTCAAAGGCCAAGTCAGTCATCAAAAATTTGCTCTAGTTGGTGATAAATTAAATTAAATTCTCATAGTCAAGACTGCTTTGGCCATGACAAGTGCCCTTACTCTACCTGGTGAAACTGTCCAAGAGCAACCTGGTGGCACATCTTGTATATGTACTAGTTCCAACTCAAGTTTAGCTTTCTGTGTGATGGGGTTCCTGCCCTCAGCAACAATTGTTTTGATGCCTAATGGAGGTGGCCAGAAAGTCATCAATTTCTTCATTTTCAGGTCAGGCAAGTCTACTTTAGATTTCTCCACATGTTAAGTAATGGTCATTTCTGGTGTCACTAATATGACACCATATTAGTGTTGTTATAAGGTTGTTATGACTTCCTCTGTGTTTCTGATCTGTACCTGAATTATTTGGAACAGCAAGGATGTAGTTCAGAGCCTTTGCTGAGCTTTCCCCCAACAGCTGTTTGTTTTCCTTAGGACTTACCCAGATTGAGGTCTCATTTTGTCCAAGTGATAGCTCTGTTTATAGAAAGGCAGCTGTTCTTTGAGCTGCAGAAAACAATCACATATCAGCTACCTACAGGGTAGAAAAACCATTAAAACAGCAGGGCTCTGAAGCAGGAGAGGGGGATACTGTCTGCTGGAACTGGATCAATACTTGCAGAAATACTGAAGATAACTCGCTCATAAACATAGTTTGAAAATTCTGTCGTTTGCAGATGGCATGGTTTTGATTGGAAAAATGAAAGAAGTAAGCCACGTGTAATGTGGGAGTTTTGAAAGCAGTAAAAATGAAAGAATAACTTACATAAGGAAATGTCCTGGGGTGACTATGATACTGGTATCCCTAATTGTCTGGTTTATGTTATATATATTAAGTTCTGCACCTTTAAGACTCACTCTGAGAGCGAAGGTGAGGGGAAGAAGAAGCCGCAGTTTGAGTTCAAAGAAAACATCACTCCCCCGCATCCTTCTCCTGGACTGGGCTGTCTGCAGCACGGACAGACAGCGGGACAGAGCTTCTCTCTGTCTTTTAGTTCATTTTAGCTAGCTGAGGCAGTTCTCTGGACCTTATTTTTTCTTTTTTTCCTGGATCTGTGCAAACCTGCTCTGGACTGAAAAACACCCAGCCAAACCCTGGGAGCTCACGCCTGTGGCCCACCGGGGCCTGGGCCTTGGCACTTTCCAGCGCCGAAAGGACTGATAAGAACCTGAGTGAGCGGAGCTACACCACATGAAAAGGACTTTTCTTCCTACATTTGCCATCCCATCGAATAGCGAGAGGTTTTATTGTTTAATATTATTCAATTTTCTGTTAAATAAACAGCTTTTTCCACTTCTCTCCAAGGAAACTATTTTTCCAGTTGGCAGAAGGGGCATTTGAATTTTTTTTCCCTGGGGAAACCCCCATTTGGAGTTTTTCTCCCAGATTTTCCCTAAACTAGGACAGGAAAGAGCGGTGGTTACAATTTGGGGATAGTGTGTTTTCTGTGCAGTTTTGTACTGCCTGCTAAAAAGTACAGAAAAAGGGATGGGTTGAACTAGTCTAACCTAGTGTGAGACAGAAAAGCCCCAGTTTTTCTGGTTTTTCACTTTCAACAACTATCATAAGCTTTTTCTATTAAGAACTCATGTCTTAGTGCAAGGACTCAAATAATCACTGCTTACGTAAGATACTAATTTGTCTTCCTGGTGGGATGTAGGAGCTGTGAATCTCCAAAGTGTGGAACAGAGATCAAAAACTCATCAGATGGGACACGATCAATAATGCTAGTGCAGAACCCAAGACCACAACATCAAGTAAGATTCACTGCTATGAAATTTAGACAAAAATTTGTCAATCCTGTCAATACTGTGAAAGTATTTACAGTGTAAAGGAGAATAACCATATCCTTCCAGCTGGATAACTAGGACAAAGTAACTAACACACTCTGGAGCAAGAAATATCAAGAACCTTTAAAGGTTAGGAAAGAGCATCAAAGGTTCCTTAAGAGTTTACACTAGGAGAAAAATATTAGCTGCTTGTTTTTGCTTTCACTGGCATTACAGAAAATCTTCAGTTTGGGTTTTATTAGAGCATGCTCTGCATCTAAAATCTGAGACAAGATTCTGCTCTAGACTGCATTCCTGGCACTGAGATTGGTAGAGTTGCACAGTAACATCTTGTCTAGTCTGTAAACACCAGCTTAAAATTTCTCGCCTTCTCTGGCATCAAAGCAAGTAATTTGATAATATCAGGTTTCCTTTAAGCATTTATTTTTTCCCTGGAGAATGTAGCACTAATCAAATGCATTTCATCAAAATACTTGGGAATTTGAAAGAAAAAACAAACAACAAGCAGAACACCGAAATTAATTAGCAGGTCTGACTCACCTACTTGCTTTATTTGATGTCAACTGACAAGATTCCAGTGTGGAAGTAATGAAAGAAAAATTTAGAAGGCATTTAAATTAATTGAAAATGTCAAAATGCACATCTGCAGAAACATTTCATTTAATTGGAAGTTTATTTCAAGCATATTACTTACTTGCTGCTAGATAATTACTGTTGCAAAGCACATTTTAATGGTTCAAAGTGCTAAGAGTTGCCAGATATGGCAGCATCTGCTCCAGTAGGAAGTTGATAAGACAGGGGTTTTTTTTACACACATGATTTCTTCTGCTTTGCAAAATAGCTGCATAAAATTGTACCTATTCTTAAAAGTTCTCAGCTGAAAATCAGCTGAAAGTTCCACCCCAAACCACAATAGTGGAATTAATGGATATTTCACCCCTCTAATACCCAAAATGCTGGCAATACAAAAGAAGTCAGATCACAGTGAAAAATTCCCTTCTTCCTCTGTGATTAATATTACTAAACAGAATAAACTAGAGATACAAATTAGTTAAAAAGCACTGTTTATCTAAACTTGTTTCTTTCTCCAGTTTATTTTTTCTGACACTGCGTACACAGCAGAACTTCTTTCAAATTGTATAAAATACCGTAAGAAAAATCTTAGTCATTTAACTCCCTGAAGGCAGTATAGAACAGACAGCTAACAGGGTTTTCACCAAGACAAAAAACAAGGCAGATATATTTAACATTCTCTCTCTGTTTTTCTGATGAGCAGTTCAGCAGTGAACATTGCCTTTAAAAGAAAGCTGTGCTATAATATTTATTTTTTTTCTTAAAATGTGTACACAGCTGTTTTCATTCCATAGCCCAAATAATTTTCCACATCTCCAGTACTGTAAGTATAGTTTAGAAATCTAATAGTTGATTATGGAAAAGTCACAAACTAGCTGAAGTAACACATTACTATTTTTTTCATGCCTCAGACTCTATAGGGAGAACAGGACAAAAATTCCATGTGCGGAGAAAAGACGTGTATATTCATGAGGAGTAATCATTCATACTAAACAGGAGAGTGCTCCTCAGAGGCTGAAACAACACCCCAGGTGAGAGGAATTAAAAAGCAAAGGATCCTTCCTGGTTTGCTTTACATTCTTCTAGCAAGAAATATTTGGAGCACCTCTCCTGGTCTTCTCACATGCTGTGTTGGGTTTTGTGATTCAAAGTGAATAGCTCTTATAGGAAACTACTGAACACAAACAAGTAACTTTTCAAATAGATTCTAAACAGGTAACAATTTAAAAATAACTAAGGTATGATGAGAATTAAACATTCTTTAAGATTACTTAAAGAATGCAGGATAATACTAAGCTACTATTGCATAACTTTAATTAACCTTATATGTTTTTTAACACCAAAGGGGTGCTATTTTATTTATTTATTTTATTTTATTTATTTATTTCAGAAATAGTCATTAGGCAACAACATTTTTGTCATCTCACATCTCCTGGGTGTTACACTAGCATCTCAATTTTATTGGTAAAAAACCAGCTTTATTTCTGTAAACAAACATACTTCTTAATCTAATTCTAATAACTTATTTTGTGACTGCTTAGGGCAATGAACCTAACAACATAATTATTAGTATTTTAAGAAATACTGTCATAAGATACCACTAAAATACCAATAGTTTGTCCTTAAAAAGTCATCACAGTTGTCCTGTCATGCAGTCAAGGTGTTGCTGCACAGCACAGGACATTGTGTGATTGTGGCCTACTTGTCACAAAAATTGGAACTATATTTATCTGTCTGCTGCATCCCATGGGAAGAAGTGCTGGATGAGGGGTCTGGCAGGAATTCTTTAAGGAGAGAGCTGTTCTGGAGGAAACTCTGAGCAGGGGCCAAACAGACCACTCAGGGGTGATGCAGGGCACTTGAGCCATGGCCAAGGCAGGCCTTAGGACAAAGGGACTGGAAGATGAAGGGCTTCACTCATTTGGCTACAGAAAAAAAGTAAATTTGTCAGTCCTTAATCCCTTGGGGTAGGATACAGTTCCATGGCTGTGGTTGTAATTTTCTGCTGCAGTGTTACTGTGAAGTATTTCAACCCCTGCTCTTCTGAGTCTGTTCCTGCCACCAGCTTCCTTTTGCCTTTTTATAAATCAATTAATGCACTATCCAATAATATTGGGGAGGAAAACAGAAAAAGTCACTACTGAAGAAATTGTTAGAAGCAATTCACATTTATTTTCAGCTCAGCAAGGCAGTAGGTTCACTCCTTCACAGCTATTTACACAGCAATGTGACACTAGAGGCCGTACTCCAGTTTTCTCCAGATACAAACATAAACCACAGAAGAATTTAGGTTAGAAAGGTCCAGTGGACATAATCGATATCACTTGCAAAAACAGACCAACTTCAAACTTCAGGCTAGCTTTCATCCTTGGTGCATGTCACCAGTGTCACAAAAGAGGTAAATAAACTCAGAGCTC
Organism: Poecile atricapillus; assembly: GCF_030490865.1. NCBI lineage: Eukaryota > Metazoa > Chordata > Aves > Passeriformes > Paridae > Poecile > Poecile atricapillus. The sequence goes on along the minus strand of NC_081288.1, from coordinate 102,449,359 downwards.
ACAGATTACAAGCTCACCTCTCCCTAGGATTTCAAAACAGCAGTGACAGTGCTCAAGTACCTCTGAAAATGACTGACTCAGAGAAATCTCTCCTATCCCTTCTCTACCACTCTGATGACTGTCTGTCACTAGGTGAGGGCTATGAGTGTGAACATCACCAGAGTGGTCCTGAATGGAGACAGGAGCAGCACTCAGAGCTCCTGTGGCAGCTGCATTCATTCCTTGAGGAGTAGTAGGTGGCACAGGAGCAAGGAGCACAGCTGCTCTCGGAGAAACTTCACAGGAATCAGGCCTTAGCACAGCTCTCCAAAGAATGCTTCCTAAGACAAGGTCCACAGAGGTCACTGAGCAGATTTCTCACAGATCCATGGGGCAGGGACTTGACAGCTGGAAGCATAGTTGGCACCATTCAGCAGAACAGCGCAGTTCTGTTCAGGGCTGGTGGACTCGACCGTGTGGGAGACAGAGCACACAAGCAGGGTGACATTAGAGAGGGGTCCCCACTTTGGCAAAGGGAAGAACATCTCACACCTTTAGAGCGAAGGGACCAGCTGCAGGTCAGACTTCATGAACTGATGGCAGGGAGGATCCATCCTGGGATACAGGTGGTCCGGAAGTGGCACTTATAATACCTGGAGCTCAATGTGAGACTTGCAGTTTGCCAGTCTCACACTGGGCTCTCCATTTCCCATCACTAAAGAGCAAAATGTTCTGTTGCACAAGGGATTTTTTTCTGTTTTACTAAAGGCATTTGGGACAGAAAGTATAAAGTATCCCAGCTGAAGTATCCAGTTAAAATCATCTGTATGGGTATGTGAAAGGTGGAAGCCTCTGCTTCATTAAGGTTATCCAATCAAGGACTCGTTCAGTGCAAAAGATCATAATGAGGACAAAATGATGAAACAGAAATCCACAGACACAAACATTCAAGAAATAAAAGACAAAACTGCAAAGACCAAAAGTCTTCAGCTACTAATCAATGGGCCATAAAAAACCTCCAGTCACAGCTTTGGACAGAGGCACCTTGGGCTTTGTAACAGATAAAAGGTGAGGTGAAAGTGGAACTGGAGGATTTGAGTACATTCAAGGTGGGCCTGTGTGCCTGTGCAAAACTTGTTGAGGAACGTTAAGGGGACAAGGAGGAAAGAGAGGGGATGAGGTAAAGCAAGGAATGGGTCTGATTCTCTGGGAGCAGCTAATGATTACAGGCACAATCACTGTCACAGTTTTGCTTGCATGTGTGCCTGTATCCATATTTGTCCCGGGACACAAAACAGGTGGGACCTACTGGCAGGAATGTAGCAGCTGTGTCCATTAGCCTGGGATAAAGACTCCCAGGCACCCAGCTGGGCCCTGGTAGCTGGGCAGGAAGAAGCCCTTAGCTGCTAGAGCCCATGACTGCTCTGAACATCCCTTAGCAGTGTGTCCGTTGCTGGTTGACTTCTGCCCAATTTTCATGTCAGAGAGGGGAAGGATCTCAAGCATTTTATCTAAAAGTACAAAGGAAACACCATACTCGATTTTCACTGCTCAGTTTTGAGCCGTCTTCCCAGGCCCAGTTCCCATCAGTGTTCCTCTGCAAACCAATCCAGTGGGATTTGCTGTGTAGTATCTGGAAGAAGTCCTAGGAGGGATGGAAAGGCAGAGAGATCAGTAGACTCAAAGAAACCCAGTCAAGTCCTGGGTCTTGAAGGGTAGAGAAAGAAGCAGTGTGTGAGAGAGGAAATTTTGGGGCCATTTGTGAATGTGAACACCTATTCCCTTCCTTCCTTCAGAGACCTGCTTTTGTGAGACTCAGCATTTCAGAGTGCCAGGCAGCTTCCCCAGCTGTGGGTTATGAAGGCTGAACTCATGACAAACAAAACTCAGCTGAGTCAGGTAGAAAGAAGCAAGTCCCTCTTGCAAACTGTCTAAGGGAAGGCCTTGTCTTTGCCAGTGCAGGGTGGTGGTGGGTGGGTCCCAGGAGCCTTTTATGCTCTCCCTTCCTCCCAGAGGGAAGGAACTACCATAACAGTGCCAGGGACTTGCTCCCACTTCATCCTGCCCCTGCCTCTGCAAAGGCACCCACCATTTCACTGGTATTGCTGATCACCAGGAGATGAGCTCTCTCTGCCCGGCAGGATTCCTGGCTGGAATTCCAGTCCTTCTCCTTGGAGGAGTAACAACTGCCTCTGTAGGTCACTCACTGCTCAGGGCAGCATGGACATGGACAGCCTGAAAAAGAATCGTACATGTCTCTTCCCATTTGTAGTCATGTCTAGTTCCTTACAAACTCATTTCCCAAATGTGTTCTTTCAGAAAATTTTTCATTTATTCACTTATTCAGAAAATATTCATTTACAGTAATGCCATCCCCGGAGCTCTTCTGAGACTGGCAAAGAATCAGAGTCTCTGAAGGAATCTGTGAAGGACATCCATTTTCCAGATGGAAATAGGTATGAGATCAAGTATTTTTTTAAAGAGAAGACCTCCACATTCTTCTTGGACCAATGAGCAGATTTCAAGAGCTCTGTTGTGATGCCTGATTAAGTTCTAAATTCAAATTAAGTATTTTCAGTGAAGGAGATTTACTTACCTTTGGTAATAAAATGCCCTGTTATTCCCAGCAATACCAAGAAGAGGATCCCTAGAATCACTGCAATAATCCAGTAGGTAGAAAATCAAACAGGAAAACCTAACAAGAAAAAAACCATAAATGTGAGGAAGGTGAGGTTTTTTTAATGGGACCAGCTCTAAAAATACAATTCATGTTAAACTGCAGTGTCAGTTTACCTCAAGCCTACACTCATGTCAGAGTCCAACAGTGTCTGACAAGGTTCCTTTCAATATTCCACACATTGATAATTTAACAGTTAATAACAAATTTGCTTGTTTGAAGACATGTGATGTTTCATGAGATTCTGATTTAGCAGAATGAACCACAGCTATGTGTTGGAAGCACAACAAAAGTGCAAGCTAACTGTCCTGGGGTGACTTTATGATGCTTGTATCCACAATCACCTTGTTTATGGTACATATTAAGTTCTGCATCTTTAAGACTGGCTCTGAGAGCGAAGAGGGGGAAGAAGAAACCTCAGTTTGTGTTGAGAAAGAGCACTCACTGCCCCGAATCCTGCTCCTGGACTGTGTTGTCTGCAACATGGACAGACAGCGAGACAGAGCTCTTTCCTTTCCTTTTAGTTAGTTTTTAGCTAGCTGAGGCAGAGAAGTTCCCCAGACTGTTTTTTTCTTTTTTTTGGATCTGTTCACACCTGCTCTGGACTGAAAACCCAGAAAAACACCAGGAGCTCACGCCTGTGGCCCACCGAGGCCTGGGCCTCAGCACTTTCCAGCGCTGGAGGGATTGGTAAGAGACTGAGTGAGCCAAGCTACACCCCATGAAAAGGACTTTTTCTGGATTTGCCATTTCATCAAACAGTAAGAGGTTTTATTGTTTAATATTATTCAATTTATCTTAAATAAACAGGTTTTTTCCACTTTTCTCCAAGGAAATATTTTTCCTGAACCCGTTGAGGGAGAGGCCACTTGAATTTGTTTTCTGGAGGGACCCCATTCTGAAGTTCCCTCCCAAATTTGCCCTAAACCAGGACACTAACAAAATATAGCAATATCAATACAGACATGAATCACAATACAAATGTGATTCTCACTGGCAGAATTTGTGATATGCTCACCAATCCAATCCTGGCTGGAACCAAGAAGAAATATGTATCAGGCTGAGCAGTATGTATACTGCCCCCATGCTGGTCTGGTTAACTTTGAAAGACATTTACACTCTTTTGATTAACTCATGAACAAAAATTTACACAGCTATCTGATATAATCAGCTGATCCACCCAACTGATGAAAATATTTATCAAAAAAATTCAGTCAGAGCAGAATTCATCAGTACATTGCACCTTCCTTTGAGACTCCCTCCCTTGAGACTTACCCCATTATAAGGGCTTATTGATCAGTCACAACTCAGGTTTCCATCTGAAGGGAAGTCCAAATATCATGAGTGTTTTGATACAGCATCAACAGAAGTTCTTAGATCACTGTTGGCGCTGCAAATCTCCAATTTTAACCTATATAAATATACATACATTTATATATATATATACACACCAATATATAAACCAGTTTTAACTTGAACTGCCCATCCTTCCCAGTCTCAAACAGCAGGACAGAAAGGAAAAAAAATTTAGCATACAAATGCAAATCTCTAATACAGACATGAAATCTACTAGACTGCTTATTTCCTAATGCATGTATCTTTTCCATTTTTAACAGACTTTACCTTTTTTCTTTGCGTCCCTGTTCCCCTCTGTTCTTCGTCTTCTCCTCTGTTTCTTGGCAGTTCTGTGTTTTATATTCAGAGAGATGTGTTCTTTTTTTCCCTATCACATGCTTTTAAGTGTTGCTTTTTTTTACTTTGCTTTACTTGGAATTTAGAAGTCCTATCTGCCACAAAGCCTGGATCTGGATTTCCCTGAGGGTCAGTTGAGCTTTCCTCAGAGCACTTTGGAATAATTTCTAATGACAGAGCATGTTATTAGCAGAAAAGTAATATACGTAAGGAATGATGTCATACATCAACTTTTTGGAATACAAAAAGGTTTAAGCAATGACAATAACTCACAAAGAGGTCAATCTTCCATGATTAAACTGTTGCTCTGATGGATGCTTCATAAATCATTGTTAGACAGGGAAACTTGCTTTGATAGGGGAGTGAAGTCATTCAAGCATTCTTCACATGTAAGATATATATGAAAGCAATTTAGGCTTGACTAAGATGAAAACGGTGAGGAATTAAATTTCCTCATGTAGCAAATAGGTAATTCTAGTTGGATAATTTACAGATTGCATTTCCCTCTTTCACTGCAAGCACTGCCAATGAAGGCAATGCAGGTGCATTTGATCCATATCAACATCCTTAATTATATCAATTTGTTTATATCAACAACACAGCAAAACACAAGAGTTTGAGAACTGGGACAAGAAAGTTGAGAGGGGGTTACCTTAACTCAAGAGGAGGAAGCTGAAATGTAACAGTAGAATAGGTGGTGCCTCTGTCTTGTTTCCTATACACGACTCTGCAGGGTGACAAAGCAACCATTACCATCGGACTGAAACAGGGCAACTGCAGCATGAGGAATAATTACTGTGGTGACCCACACAGGAGACTTGAATTCTTCCCCTCCAGAACAAAGCTCTACCATTTCAGATTTGTAGTGACAACCATGGCAACCTGTTCCTGCCATAGTTGCACCAAACTCTGCTTGAGCTATTTTTAATGTCATGTTCATGGAGCAAGAGAATATATTGAAAAGGTTCAATTTGTAGAATCCATTACAAAAATCATATGCTTGTACTGCCAGTCCTTTTCCACAACAACAATTTCACTGACCTGTCCAACAGTATCAGTCTTTCCACTCAATTCTTTGATTTGTGTAGAAAAGAGTTGCTCATGTTTGCTTAAGAACAGGTCACAACCTCACCTCAGACAGAAAAAAAACTGTAGTACCTTCAGAACAGGAGACTTCACAACTCATTAATTTTGTTAATTCTGAGAATTATTAAAAATCTGAAAATATAATTCTATTAAAGTTTGTGTGATTATTTTTTCTTTTTAAGCTACCAGGAACACATATATTTAATTTTCAAACATATAAATATTTTCTACCCCTTTTCGTAATTTCCTTTCCCTTCTTTTTCTTATACTCCATCTATTTTTAAGAAGACAGAGAAGAATTGGCCAGGGACATAAAGACTGGCAGTAATCATGAGATGCTGGAGTTTCTGAAAAGAAGGGAAAAATACAAGAAGAAAATCACAATCCCTGGACTTAGGGAGAACAGACTTTGGTCTGACTGTGAGTCTGTGTTCATGGGAGAAATTCTGTGGCAGAGAGTCCTGTAGAGAAGAGAGGTTCAGGATAGGACTGGTTTTCAAGGATCTGCTCCTCTGAACTCAACAATGGTCCATCCCAAAAAAGCAAGATACAAAACAAAGGTGGAAGCAAATGTCTTCAAGAAGACAGGACAGTCAGGCTGACATGAGGAACTGGCATTTTTAAATAAATTTTTACAATGAACCTTTGGCTACTGAAAGGGACTCCTTGGGCTTGGACAAGTTGCTCTGTCTTGCGCTGTGTTGCCTAATAAGGTCTAAAGGAGATTTTTCACAGCCTCCACATCCAAAGATCTCATCCTCCTCCCTCATTCCACTTTATGTGGTGTGTGGTTTAAGTGGCTGACAGGTCCATGCCAACTGCAGGATGCTGTTGACTCATTTTCAGAGAATAATTCTGTGGCTTTTTATATTTCAAACTCATCCAGACAGGGTAGTGATTCAGGGGGCAAAACAAGCTAGTACAGTTTCTCCTAGAATCAACTGTGCACACAGCAGAAATCACAAAAAGGATGAACACTGACTGAACTAAGAACTGTAGCCCTACTTTACAAGTTTGTGGCTCCTTGTGAGCAGATTTTTGGTATAAACATCAGACTTCTCCCACTTGCCTACAAACTGGATCTAAATTCTGCCTCTACATCCCTGATTTCTTCACTGTGCTGCTGCAGCTGACTGTATATTCTATCGAAAAATTTAAATACAGAATGCAGGATTGAATTATTATGAAAAAAATCAACAATTCAGTGTAAGAGATTATGTATTTACATTTATTAAACCTAACTCATCAAACTAAATGCTCTTCTCCAGCTTGGAGCTGGAGTACATTTGTTCCAAAAATACACATTAAAAAAAAACCACATTTGATCACAGACAATTCAACTTGTATCTAGCTCCTCTTTCTTTTTCTCACAAATGATAAGTCCACACTTTGAAAAGATAACACCAGCTCATAGGAAATACCTTTTCTGAAGATGTTAATTTAGACCAGGCAGGAAACATGAGCTTGTCTTGAAGGCATGCTGATGTCAAGAGTGGAGAGCTGCAGCTCAGCTGCATACATGCTATTGGTGTAGTGAAAAAAGTAACAACTGTCCACAACCAGACTCAGGCATAAATATTTAATTGCTCTCATTCTTGTTGCTCAGACAGAAAATTAAGAAAGATTTCTCCAGAGGCAACAGCTCTGCTATAGTTTTTCCACATCAAAATATTCTCTTCTTGCCCACCCAAGCCTAAACCTTCACCTCCATTTACTGAATTTTGAAGAACTAATAGGAAGCTGATCAAATCAAAAAATAAAATACTTCTGCAAGGCCATATGAGAGTTGAGCACGTCCATTTCATTACTGTCACCCAATCAAGGTCCATTTAAATGCACAAGAGCATAATTAGCCACAGAGACACAAACCTGGCACACTTAAAATAACAGAGCATTTTCCACATAATATCAGAGGATGAATGTGAAATTCTGTGTTGTTTTATTTCTGAAACTGTTGCACATGAAAAGGTGAGCAAAATGAAATGAAAAATCAAGACAGGCAATTTGTCTTTCATCCCTTCATTATTTATCTTTTGTTTAACATCAGGATGAAGAACAATTCCCCTCAGCAATCCTTGTGGATCCCTTCCAACTCAGGGCATTCTACGACTCTGTGATTCTCTGAAGTAAAATACCCCTTGCAGAAGTGGGGGCTGTTTAAAAACAAGGCAAGAGGAAAACCCCAACTCATCTCCTCCTTTTATCATAAAGACCTGTTAAACCATCCACAAATACTAGAGTAACATGACACTAATGTGAAAAAGTAGCCTTTTTATGTGTCTTGGAGAATTGGGGGGATGATTGTGAATTATTGCTATTTCTTGGTGGTGCAGCACCTGCTACAAATAAAACCACAAGGTATAGGAGGTAGCACATAAACCAATGCACTCTCACATTCATGACCAAACCAAAGCCCTCACCAAAGATGCAATTCTGTGAATGCAGAAAAGCAAGAGTACTGCAGTACTTCTCTTCTGTGTGGCTGAATGGGAATCCTTTGCGACAGGCCCACTGTAGCACTAAGAAGATTTCAGAGTTCAAAGACTCTTAAAAAGCTCATGTTGCTCATATGTGGTTTCAGAACATTCCAAGCATGCTGAAACCAAATCACACCAGGAATATTTACTATCTCTGCCTCCTGTTGTCACTTTTTGGACCACTTCTTTCACTCTCTGCCTGCTCTGGACAGGATTTCCTCATCCTTAGAAGATCTATTGGATCTAATTCAGTCTCTTACGGAAAAGGTGATCAGATGTCTGAAGAAGACAGGCAGAAGAGATAAACTTTTATGTACAATGAAAGATAAGCTACATTTGAGAAGAACAGAGAAACAATCCACCAGAAACTAACTAAATTACACAGACGGCCCTGCCATCTTTGAGAAAATTAAATATAATAATTGAAAGTCAACATCTTGATGGGAACAAAATATTCTAATTTAACAACTAGAACAAAGTCTATCACTAAAAACTGAAAATCCATGATTCTCCACAAAAGAACTGTGAAAAATTTCCAACAAGCCCTCAGTGGTTTCACTAAGGAGAAATTCATTCATGAGTCTACATTGATCCTAAAATGGAGACTTGCTATGTAGAAAAGATTTCTATACAGATGACTTAAAAAAGCAAGGAGAGCAGTTAAACCAGGGTAACTCCACATGTACAATTACATTTATGCCACTACAAAATTTATTCTAATTTAGATTCAGTTACTCCAAACCAACTAAGTTAACCAGGGGAAGACAAATCAGAGTAAGAATGCTTACATTCTTAGAATGAGTAAGACATCTTTATTGAAGGGAAATGAGATTATGTCTTACAGCAGGAAAGTGCCTTTCTGTGGGCAAATGCATAAGCAGGGTCTTGGCACATACTTGTTTGCAGGGGAAACCAAAGTAAAATCTTTTGTTAGAGGCTGTGAGGTGCTCAACATCTGAATTCTCATGAATTTCCTTGATCAGAGCATTCAAAACAGAAATAAAATATGAGCATTTGTGTAAAGCAGAGCATTGCTTTCTGTGCTCTGAGAACAGTGCTGCATTTGTTACCTTTAGCTCTCTGTTTAACAAGGCTCCCTGTGCATTATTTGTCAGGTCTGCAGCAGCACTGAGGATGCTTTCACAGCTCTGGGATTGTATTACCTGCCACACACCCAACTTTCACAGGCAAGACCTTTCTGAATATCCCACTCTTGAGTGGGAGGTTTGAACCAATCAAATAGTTATTTAAATGAATGGTTTATTCACCAAAGATAACTGTGAATTTGACCAAATTTACCAGGTAGCTCTGAACCTGTTATCAAGTGAGGGAGAGAGAAAAGGATGTTATTATTTTACCATTTGGTAAAAGAACGTACCTCAGTTCTCCAGGTCAGATTTACACCAACTGGTTTATGAAGATCCAGGTGGCAATTAGCCAACACCATAGGAAAATTCAGAAACCTGACTGCTCCCTCTTGAATGGACTTTGCAGTGTCCTGGTGTATAATGGTGGCACACACACTGTATGAACTCACATGACATTTGTTTATGGAAGGAAACATAATTTCCTACAAAGCCCAAGTGCCATAGAAAAAACAACTACTTCATTTGTGTCATTTTGCATTAAAAATAGAAAACTTCTTACCATTGTCTTTGGAAGAAGACCAACAAGTTTTGAGGAAAACCAGAATGGAAACAGCCATGCTAAGTGGCGGGATGCTAAGTGAACACTGAATCCACTCTTCACACAGAATGGTAAAATTATTCCTTTAATGTGCATTTATTCTTCTTTCATAAGGATCCTCAATGTTCAAAGTGCCAAAATAGTAAGAGAAAAAAGCCCTTAAGATACTGTTAACTTTAGAAACTACAAACAGAAATGTGAAAATTTATTTCACAGACTGTCTCTATTTCTTTTTAAATGAAAGATAGTCACAACTTCCAGTGCCTCTAATTTTTTACGAAGTCTGCATGTCCACTAAAATCAATGATAAAATAATTTCAGATCTTTGGAGTACTCACCTGACCTGCACAGAAAGCACACTGTCCATGAAGTTGTATGACATTTACGTAACAGCTTCTGCATCCACAGACATGAAGGGTTTTTCTTGGTTTTGTTGTTGCTGTTGGGCAACGAGGTGTGGGAATTGTTTGTTTGTGGGTTTGTGTGTTTGAATACAGTGCCCATGCTCCCATGGGAAGCTAGAGTATAAAGCACTGGAGAAATCCCAGACACTTACTGAATACCACCCCCAGCACGTTTCCCAGGTCATCTCCTCTTTCAAATATCCAACAGATGCATTTTCCTGGGACAGAAAAGATGGGGAAAATTTTCCAGAAACCTCATGGTGGGCTGACTCTGGCTGAATGGCAGGTGCCCATGAAACCACTTTATAATGCCCTTTTCTTAACTGGACAGGGAAGAGAAAATGTAAAAAAAGACCCCAAGTCAAGATAAGGACAGCAAGAGATTGTTCACTAATTACTGCTACAGGCAAAACAGACTCAACTTGGGAAAAACTAGTTTATTGCTAATCAAATTAGGAAGTATAATGAGAAATAAAACCAAATATTGAAACACTTTCTTCCACATCTCCCCAGGCTCAACTTCACTCCCAATTTCTCTACCTCTTTTCATCCAGCAGGAACAATGGGGGTTTTGGTCAGTTCATCTCACATTGTTTCTGCTGCTCCTTCCTCCTTGCGGGGAGGACTCCTCACACTCTTCCCCTGCTCCAGTGTGGGGTCCCTCCAAAGGAGACTAGGTCCTTCAGGAATTTCTCCAACCTAAGTTCTTCCCAAGGGTTGTTTTTCATTAAGTGTCCCAGCATGAGTCCCTTTCCATAAGGTGCAGTCTTTCTCCAATGAGGGCTTCTCTCTCCACAGATTCTGCCAGGACCCTGCTCCAGCACAGACTTCCCTTGGAGTCACAGCCTCTTTCAGGCATCCCCTTGCTCTGGTGTGGGCTCCTCCAGGGGTTGCAGGGGCTCAGCTGCCTCTCCATGGGCTGCACCACAGAATCTCAGGGGAATCTCAGCTCTGGAGCCTGGAGCAGCTCCTGCCCCTCCTTCTGTCCTGCCTCTCCTTCTGTCCTGCCCTGGGTGTTTGCAGAGCTGTTCCTTTCACAGTCACACTCCTCTCTTTCACCTGCTGTTGTGCAGTATCTTTTACACTTTCTTAAATACATAATCACAGCAGTGCTACAAGTGTTGCTGAAGGGCTCAGCCTTGACCAGCAGTAGGTCCATCATAGAGCTGGAGGAAGCTTCTGGCATCTTCTCACAGAAGTCTCCTCTGCAGTCCACCCCATCACCAAAACCTTGCCACACAAACCTAACACTCCTTTAACTCAAGTTTCTCATTACATTTTCTACAGCTTCCTAAACATTTTATTCCCAAATGACACCAACAGGATGATTTAACAATAATGCTAACAGTTTCTTGTGTCTGGCATGGAGGAGAGATTTTATAGATGTTTGAAGAACAAAAGGACCCCTTCCAACATACACACCTCATTCTCAGCTTGAAAAACATTTAGAAAGGGAAAACACTGAGACTTCTTTCTCCTTTACCAAAATATGAAAGGACCCTTCAGAGGATCGTGTATTCCCTCACCAGGCTGTACACATCAACACCAGCAATATCAGCATAGAGTTCAGGCACCACTGGCTCAGGCACCTGCAGCACTGTGTGCCCATTGCTGGTCTTCATAGCTGTTTTCAGGGAGCACAACAGGTGTGCTGGAGAAGGCCGGTGAGCTGCAGTCCACTGCCAGCAGGACTTCATGATGCAGTACCTGTAAATTATGAAATCATGTCTTCATGCAAAGAAATGTACCTTAGATCTTCCCTGTGGATACTTTGTTCATTTCAGAGAATATCCTATAACTTAGATGAGAAAAATCATTCCCCAGCAGCGCTGCACCTTGCAAGGAAGCAGTGGAGCAGCAAAATGCAAGGGCTCTTAAGGAAACAGAAACAAGTGTCACTTTCCAGAAAAGGACAGAAAGGTTTTGGCCACAGACGTTTTACACAGCAGAACAAAATAAGATGTGGCAGACACAAATCTCCTCAGCTCTCAGGTTACTCTTGGTATAGTCTAGACTTAGAAATCTTATGTAAAATCTCATTTCCTGTGTCTCACTTCTATTTAGTTCTGCCAACCTCATGTTCAATTGTCCATAAAGCAAGTGGCTTACATGGCTTGCTGGCAGCTCGAGGGCTGCTTCATAATGTTCTGTTTCTGCAGGTATGGTAAGATGTCAGAAGGTGGCACCTCAGGATATGGCGGAGCACCTGGAATGGCAAAAGGAGCAATGGTAGAAAACTCTATGGCAATGATTGCAGAGAGCAGCTTCTGTGCAAGACTTCCTTCCATCCCTACCAAGATCTGGTTTTTTTCCTATCACAATTCACAGTAACAGAAGGTCTAAAAGGAATTGACGAGACTTTGCAAATTGGAAAAAAAACAGGGTGCTTATTTAAATGGCCCTACTTTACATTCTAAAATTCGAGATTTTTGGGTCTTGTTAATTTGCTGCTTCCTTACATATTTTTTTTAATTAGCATTCAATCTTCTTACCTAATGTAATCATTTCATACAGTAGAATTCCAAAAGACCATCTGCAAGAAAAGAAAACAAAGTGATGTTGTTTGCTGGTTTAAATAGATAAAAACAACTAGGCATGGCCAGCAGACAGGAGAAAGCATGAGCTGTAAAAGTGGAGCCTTAAGTGGAGCTGAAAGTAGATCTGCCTTCCTGTGAACTTCAGGACATGAAATGATACATAAAGGAGTGAAAGAGACAGATCTGACAAACAGATGAACTTCTAGTCCCAAAACGAAGCCATACATGTCTGCCTTGATGGTAGGGGGTTTTCTCAGGAGCCTCTCTGGTGCCTGCCACTTGATTGGCACTTTCCATGTGTCTGAGCTGGCACCACGTGTGTGAGTTTCATAGGCTAGGCCCAAACCACAGAGCTTAGCAGTGAAGTTGTGATGAAGAAGGACATTCCTGGCAGCAATGTCACCATGGAACAAGTTCTTTTCTTCAAGATAAGCCTGGGAAATTGGAAAAGAAAGAAAACAGGATTATTTTAAATGGAAATGTAATTTTTAGAAATTTTCACTTTTTTATGCTTCAGTTTATGCTTGTCTTAAACAATGGGGAGTAGAGACATGTGCTCACCAACATAATGGAAGCATATTTTAACAAAGTCTTTATTCTTAGGCCAAGAAGACTTGAGCCACCATGCAAATTTGTGTTGCAATCAAGCAGGAAGGAAAAAATGCAGCCAACATGAGCAGACTTACCAGAGCTGCTACAACCTGCTGTCCAACCTCATATACCTGTCTCTCAGTGAGGTCATAGGGGACACCATCCATTGCCATTACATTCTAGAGACAAAAATAAGAGACCTTGGTTCAAACAAATGCCACAGCAGTAGAACAGTGGAGAATGTTTACTTCTAATCTATCTAATCTTATGCTCCTCCTCAAAATTGCTCAGAAATTGACTGAAATATAAGAGGACATAGATGGATGATGCTGATGGTGTGTTGAATAAGACAAGTACACTAGAGACAACTGGTGGGCAAATTGACATGTGGGGAAAAAATTAATAGGTTAGTCAGAATAACAGTGAAGAATGACAATCCACACAGGTCAAAGAAAGATATATTATAAATTAGAATAATGAGCAGAAAAGCACATTTCTAACATATGAATTGGGTACCTGGTATGAGACTAACAGTCCATCTCTCCTACCACCCTACCTGTAACAGTAAGAGAGAGATGAGAGAGAGAATAAGCACACAATGTTCTTCCTGTGCCATTTTACAGCCTACAGATACAGTCAATTTAAAACTTCCTGGGATGGTTATGGTTTCAACATGTTCAGCATCCTTTGAAAGGTTACTTTCCATAACTGACCTCATAGGAAGGTCAGTATCCACAGCAGTCAGTGGCAAGACTGCTGTTAGTCAACTCCTCACTTCATGAAGAACCAGCTCCATTTGTTTGTTTTGAACATGACACGTACTAGCTATATTTGCTACCACCTGGACGTTCAGCTGAACAGGACTGGAAGCAATCTTTCTGTATTTAGAGTTTCAGATGTAGGAAACTGATGGATTTACAGTAGTAACAGCAGAGCTGTTTCCGTGCCTTTTGTAACAAAGAGTCATAGAATCACTGAATATGCTGAGTTGGAAGGGATCCACAAGGATCAAGTCCAGCTCCTGGCCCTGCAACGGACATCCCAACAATCCAGCCCTGTGCCTGACAGTGTTGTCCAAACACTCCTGGAGCTCAGACAGCCTTGGAGCTGTGACCACTGTGACCTGGAGCACCTGTTCAGTGCCCCACCATTCTCTGTGGGAAGAATGTCTTCCTGCTATCCAATCTAAACCTCCCCTGATATTTGGGCTCTTTTTTAGCTTGAGTTAACATTTCCAATGGTCTGCGTATTTTCATACTACCAGACCTCATATCCCATCAGATTTTACCCCTCAGCAATGGGCAGATATGAAGCCATCATTCACATATGTGAAACTTCTTCCTGTGCATTATTTCATTTTTAACTACGCTGAATTTCAGCTGTTCTTTTTATTGAAAAGTGTCTCAGTCTTGGAAGATCCTTCTGTAATTCCTTTGGGTCAGCCCTTGCCTTTACTGGCTGGAATCATCAGAAAATATCATCACATCACTGTCATGCCATTTTTAGGTTATTAATATATGCAATGAACAGCACCATGTCCTAGATAGCTGACCTCCTTTCAGTGCAGGTACCAACCTTTCATTCTTATATTGTTTCCTGGCTTTTACCCATTAGTTACCATTCCATGACCTTCCCCGTGTTGTAACAGCTCTGCTTTCTTAAAAGCACTTGGAGTGAGACATGATTTAAAACTTTAGAAATTCTGGTGGCTGTATGAATTCATGCTAATTCCAGTGCCTCATAGACAGGTATGTACCTATGTAATTTAAGAATTCCTTAAGAACTTCTTTTGACTCACCTTCCGACATGTCCACAGAAATGTCAGCAAGTCACCAAGAGACACATCTTCCATGATCATATAAAGTGGGAGCTGGTCTATACAACATCCAACCAATTCAGCCAGGTTCTCATGATGGCCAAGATTATGATGGAATTTAATCCTTCCCAAAAAATCCTTTACTTTCTGGGGACTAGCTGGGTCTGAAAGAACAAAAGAAAACCAATTAAAAACAAAACAACAACAAATGGAAGCAGCAAAGAACAGGTTGACAGCTAAAATCAACATGGTCAGCAACCTTTAATCCTACCAGGACATTCCTACAAGAACATCTCAGACTTACTATACTGAACATAGCTTGTTCTTGTCCAGTACTGATGACAATCCTCTGCCCAGCAGCATGTCTGGGATACAGAGACTGTACCAAAGTGGATCCTAGCCACGGGCCCTACCTTGCAAGGCTTTCAATACCACAGTCTTAGTCTTCCCAGAGCTCCCAGTTTCCAACTGAGCTCTGTAGATGCTCCCAAATGCACCAACTTTAATCAGCTGCAAGGTGTCTGGTAAGAGTTTCTCTCGTGGTATCTCTAATTCTTTCAGAGTCAAGGATGCAGAATTTAACAGGCTCTCCAAAGTTCTCTCACTCAGCTGGATGTAGCAGTTCTCTGTTGAGCAAAGTTCCTCCTGATTCTTTTTCGTCACTGACAAAAGCAAATACATATGATGCAAAAAACCCGACATACGAACTCCTGTAATAGGTGGCAATGCTCATCCTTCTATGCTCTTTAATTTCTGCTCTACAGTGCTTTGTAAATCAGGGGGAAGTAAGGAACTGTTATTGTATCTTACTTACCCTGGCCCTTGAAGAGGAGAAAGAATTTATCTCCCACTCTATTTGATGAAAAGACAGAACCAGTCTAAAAATTTCTCCCATATACTACATAACCTTTGCAGATAAGACACATTTGGATTTCATTCCCATGTGCTCAAGCACTGAACATTTTCTTTCATTACAAGTTCTCAATTATTTCTCTTAATATAGGCTCAAGAGGCTGTTTCCCTCTACATACCCCAAATTAGTTCAGAACTGTACTTTCATTTCCACATAGCCACATGTGTAACAATAAATTTTTCCCTACCCCCTCACCAGTCCGTGTTCTACTTCATGTTGTCTCCACAGGAAGAGGGAGACAGCAGTTTGAAATTAAATTTCTTAAATGGCAGCAGAGAAAATGGATTAACTAGACATAATATATCTAAATAATATATCTAAATAATAACTAGACATAATATATCAAAATTACTGTCATTCATAACTACCCCATAAAACTCTCCTTGCAGCAACCTCCAAGAGGCTGTTACATAAATACACTTTTGCAGCTCTTGTGATGTTACCACAGCATGTTAAACAGCCTACATGGCATGATGCTTTAGATTTCCTCAGCTCCATCTACACTACAGCTTCCACTACTGCTGCTGCAAAATGGAGTAAATCAGGGTTCCCAAATTTTCTAATATTTACTGGATTGCTGAATACCAGTCAGGATCCTCATAAATGATTCTTCTTAACAGCTCAAGCAATGGGGAAATAAAATTGGCTTCTAGCCACTGAAACCAATACGCTTTCCTCTGGTTGAGAAGCATTTTTTTTTTACCTTGGGCTCTAGCTGGTGCTGATTGCACATGCTTTGCTCGCAGGCCACGGCAGTGAAGCCAAAGGATCACAGTGAGCACAATGACAAAAAATCCCACCAGGAGAACTGGGACAATGATCACTTCCATTTGATATTCACGCACAACTGTCAGCAGAGAAAGAAAATGGAAAACCAAGGAATAAGCCACACACTGGTTCTGTATAACCATGTAGCAACAATCCATTTCACTAGCTTTCAACCCCAGAAGTGTTTGTTCCATCCTCTGGAATAGCTGAACACTGTTAGTCCTGCCACCTTCTTTTCAAAGGGGCTGACTACCTAAACTGCATGAAATTGCTAAGACTCCCCACACCTAAAGTCGCTTATTTAATTGCCTTAATACAGAGGTCAGGAATTGTAGCAATTTGAAGCATCAGTGAAACAGAAACAGCACTGTTAGCAGGAAAGCTGGATATTGTGATGTCATTATGTTCAATTACAGCTCCAGCTCCCTCCAGTAAAATTACACAGAGCATTTTAAAGGAAACTGCGTGTGGTCTCCTTTAGAGTTTCATTCGAAGACACTGCAATTAGCAAGGCTTGTGAAGGTAACTATCTTTCTCCTGTCCCCAGATTTGGAGGTGGTTGAGACCATTTTATCAGCTCCCAAAGATGGCAGAAAGTCATGAAATCAAAATCCCATAAAACTGGTCCTTTGGGAAGCTGCAAGGAATCTTTAATGCCTGCTGTACACCTCATCCAAAGTAGGAATTTTCTAAAATGGCTGAAATTATGTGAGATTAATCCTACCACAGAGACTTCATCCTCATAAACATTTCTCCCCTGAAACACAATGTAGGGAAAGCTCCATCAATTTTTTCTTGTGTGGGCTGGGATGCAGGTAGAGGAGGAGAAAGGGCTTGGCACATTTTTTAGTGAAGCTGGCCTTCCTGCCCAGCATGTGAAACCTTATTAAAAGAGTGTGTGAATCTTACCACACAGCTTGTCATTGCTATTGCACTCCAGCAGCATCCGTGAGAATCCTTTCACATCCACTGCCATGCTCAGCTACAATCAAGCAGGTCTCCAACCCCCACTTCCTGCACTGACATAAAGAATAATAACAAAATTTATTTGGAGAAAGAATGATGATGATGAAGCAACAAGTGATGTGAATAGGGAGCTTTCTACATCTTATAATCAGTGGCTGCATGAAGCAGTACTGGGATTTGAAGGCTTAGAAAATGACACAGGACATGCAGTATCACATCTTATGTATGATGCATTGTATGACCAGAAAGAATTTAGGGTTAAGATTGTTCTACAGTGTTCCACAAGCAAATAAGGACCCCTAGGCCTAAAGGCTGGCATATGTACAAAAATCCATAGATATTAATTATATTTAGAGAACATCTAATACACTCCTAGCTAACACATTTTCTAGATGCCAGAATGGCTCAGAATTTTATCTTCTGGTCCATTACAAGTGAACAGATCAGCAGCATGCATAGAAAATGTCATCCTTGACTACAGTCCTTGCCACAACTCCTACTGTTGCTCTACAAAGAGAAAGAGAAAAAAGACTTGTCATTAGGGCTCTCTGGTACCAACTTCTGAGCACTGCCAAGTCTGTAGGTATTCTGAAGCACAGCATCTGTACATCTTCTGCATTTGTAGATGAAAATCCAGAGCCTATACAAGCATGCACCTTGTTTAGCCTCTACTTCTTATGAACATTGCTAAAATGTAAGACTTAACAGCTTTGCAAACAGTATCATCTAGAACCTTTTATAGGAATTGTGACTTTTATCCTGTAAGCACCTACTTCGTTTTTGACTCTGAGTTTTAGGCAATTAACCTCAATGGCAAATACAGGGCATTGATTTCGTGGAATTTGGTGATTCAACAGTTTGTTCTCATGTTTAAAACTAATGAGTGAAATTATTCTTTACCAGTTGCACAATAGAGGCAGCAGAGAGAGGGAAATGGAATATATCTGTGCTTTAAGGTATCACAAAAAGTCTATTCCCTTTTTTTATTTAATTTCATTCTTAATGTGCTAACAGATTTACCTGGTTCCAAGGTGTTGCTACACTAGGAATCCAGTCAAAGGAGTAATAATACAGCAATAATACCAAGCTTTTCAGGTACACTCGGAAAGCAAGCACACTAAAACAACCTGCTTCAGCTTTAACACACGCACACACATACACAGGACCAGTCCTGGCTTCTTTCATTCTCAGGTACACACAGACTTCAGGATCATTAACCAGCAATCATATTGTATAATCTAAGTCATGAACAGTCCAAGCTCCATCTTAAGACTTGCTTTAAGGCTTTCTACAGGTGCTTACTAGAAATGCACACTGACATTTAAACACTATGGATGCTAAATCTGAACCAGAGTGCCTGTAGAAATTACAGGCCACATAGCTCCTCAGTCTTGCCTGAGAAAGCAGTCTGGGAAAAACATGAGAAAGAATTAAAACAATCCTCAGGGACAGAAAACAGCCTTGCAGGTGTTGTTTTCTATCCCTTGCTTTCTTTGCAAGAGAAAGTCAGAGGGTGTTGTGCCCCACTGACCAATGATGGTGATGTAGCAGTTTACTAAGAAATAAGAGTTCCCTTTCTGTACTTTGCACGTATTGCTTCTATAAAGAGACCTGAAGCAATAAACTAGAAAAATTCTCCTGTTCTGACTCCATGAGAGTCTGTGTCGTCTCTTCCCAGCCGTTCCTAATAGAGCGACATCTGGTGACCCCGACGTGATGTGCATCTGCTGAACCCCCGAGGGAGTGCAGACAGCGGGCAAAGAGCCAGCCCTTCCCCCCAGAGGGGTAAGTGGAATTCTCCCGGGCTTTCCTAGAGAGAGCTGGTTTTTAAACCAACGGGATAGTGGAGCCCTGCCAGTGAGCAGGCTTGGAGCAGCTTATCTTGACGAAGCAGAGTTCGGAATCCCGGGTCTGAACCGAGATAGCACCTGCATTATTGCATTCGCGAAGCCGTCAAGATAGACGGTTCTCATAATGTGGAACTGCATTTCACCTAATGAACAACTTATCTACCTTGCATGGCAGGATGCCTTGCCGCACATGGGACTCTGTACTCCTGAAGAAGATATGCGGACTTTATTCCAGTGGGTAAAAGCGCAAGGTTTTACTATAACTATAAATAATGCATTTAACCTTGAAATTTGGCTATCAATGGGAGACTGCTTGTGGACTGAGCTAGCTGTGGGAAATACCAGCGCGTGCAGCTTAGCAGCAACCTGGGGAGTGATTTTTAAAGTGCTGGAACGGTGCCAGTCTAAGAACAGTGAGGCCGGGATAAAAAACTTAGATGCCAGGAGTGCCTCCTTTGTACAAGATGAGAGACTGGGAGATGAAACCGTAGATGAGCAGCGTAGCGCTCCCTCGGCTCTGCCCGGACCCTTGGAGGACTTTAGCCGCGGGCAGGAGCAGTTTGTGAACCAGAGATCTCCCTCTCCAGAAAAGTTTGAGCGCCCGCCACCCGCGGAGCTGAGCACGCAGGCTTTGCCAACGGAAAAGCGGAGGAAAAGCAGAGATCGCGTGGCTCCGCCTGCACCCTCCGCGGCACCTTCACCAGCCCCGCAGGCACCGCCATCACCGGCGCCGCGAGAGCCGCCTCCGCCTGTGCCACCCGCAAAGCCTCCGCCGGCACCAAAAGCGCCGCTGCAGGCGGCCACAGAACCTCCTTTCTCCGGCCCCTCCGCGCTATCCCGAGCTTCTTTCTTCTGTGCCACGAGCGGAAGCGCGGACGCCCCCCCTGCAGCCTGTCAGCGCGGTGGGGGGGAGAGAGTCAGTGCTCAGCTCACCCGTGCCCAGCGCGCGGGGCCCCGCCGAAAAACCCGAGCGTGAGTCCGGAGCACCACGGCCCGCTGCCGCCGGAGGGCCCGGGCGGCCGCTCGGGCTGCGGCCACCAGCCGCTGAGAAACCCGAGCACACGGACGCGCTGCCGCCCCCTGCAAAACCACCACAGCGGCGGCGGCAGCAGCAGCGGCGAAAAGAAAACGAGAGAAAAGATGGAGAAAAAAGAAAAAGCGAGTCCAAGACGCTGCCCGCCGCGGCCGGCCAGCGGCCCGGGCAGCCGCCGGCCGGCCGCGAGAACCCCCAGCGTACGCAGCGGGGGGGAAGCCGAGCCCGAACCCGGCTCTGGAGCTGGGGCCAGGCCCGCAGCAAAAACAGCAAACCCCCCGCGTACACAGCAGGGGGGGGGCAGTGCCCTCACAGCCACCTACGGGGCCTGCCAGCACCGCGGGGGGAAAATCGCCCCCCCGCGCCCATCCGAGCCGCCAGCGGAGAAGCGGCGGGGGGGGAGCAGCAACCTCGCTCCCCCCACGCTCGCTAGCGCGGCCCGCGCATGCGCGAACCGTGCTGCGGGCGCTGGGCCGGGTTCTGCCGGCCCCGTGCTGCCAAGTTCCTCTCCTGCAAGCCCGAGTTGTTCCGCGGAACGGCGCCGGGTCTCCACGAGCCGTGCCTGGCCCGGTGCGGGGGGGCAAGCAGAGCCGCAGGCGGGGCCGCTGCTCGTGCCAACTACTGCAACCTTGTTGCCACGGCAACCACCGCTGGAAGCGGCAACTGCAAAGCAAGAACTTCAGTGAACAACAACCAACAACAAAACCAACACTATACTGAACATACAGACTTCAAACCACTCAGCAAAACAATTATAAAACCCGACGAACAATAACAGCAGCCATGTGAACTTTATAAATCCCTCAAAAGCCCCTCAATTATATTTGAGGGGAAAATCCAATGAAAAAAAAAAAAGGGGATAAGAAGGGGGGATCAAAGCATCGTAAATTGCATTGTGCATTGTTAATTGATTTGTAAAAGTTTATAGATGGAGTCTGACCAACAGTGCCTCCTTACAGAGTGCGCTGCAAAACTTTTCAGGGCAGATTGTTTATCATCTGCCCAGCCACAAACTGTTGCAATTAGCAGAGTCAGCTGAATTGTCGGTTCAGCAAAAAAGTAGATTTTATATAGTAGAATTGAGTAGAGTTTCACTGAGTTTAAATCTAGGTGTTCTTAATGTGAGTTTTATCACTTTAGCGTTCTTTTGAACTACTCTGTCGACAAGCTAGACTGTCAGAACAGACTAACAATGTTTTATTTGTTGTGTGTGTGTGTGTTAGTTCACTGAACTAGTTGTGTTAGAGTCAACCATCAGATCCTTGCAAAGAGGACAATCCTTAAACACCAAAAACATAAGCCAACATTCTAAATCAGCATCCATTCAAAGTTCTAGTAGAAGAAACCTCTTGTGCTGTGTTTGTTCCTTTTCCTGCAAGGGCCCAACAGGAAATTACAAACACCGTGCATTTTTATTTTTTTTTTTCCTAAGCGAAAAAGGTGAATTATGGATGCTAAATCTGAACCAGAGTGCCTGTAGAAATTACAGGCCGCATAGCTCCTCAGTCTTGCCTGAGAAAGTAATCTGGGAAAAACATGAGAAAGAATTAAAACAATCCTCAGGGACAGAAAACAGCCTTGCAGGTGTTGTTTTCTATCCCTTGCTTTCTTTGCAAGAGAAAGTCAGAGGGTGTTGTGCCCCACTGACCAATGATGGTGATGTAGCAGTTTACTAAGAAATAAGAGTTCCCTTTCTGTACTTTGCACGTATCAGTCTACAAAGAGACCTGAAGCAATAAACTAGAAAAATTCTCCTGTTCTGACTCCATGAGAGTCTGTGTCGTCTCTTCCCAGCTGTTCCTAATAGAGCGACAAAACACCATGCATGCACAGGCACACAAAAGCACACACCCCAATTTGTGCTTACGGAGAGAGCAACAAAGGTCCATGGAAAAAGTTCTGATGCAGCAGCCATGTTTACACTGGTCACTGTCTGTAAAAAAGATTCCTCCCTACTCTTTATGCATATCCCAGCAGTGATGCCAGTGGGTGGCACTCATGTTTTCCAACCATACTCAAGGCAGAATCAGGGGATCCAGGAATGAAAACATTGGCAGTCACTGGCGCTTTATTTGCGCTGGCACTCCCATGTGCTGTTGTGTGCTTGTTGTGGTGTTATCACTGGAAAAGCTTGATTACAGAAGCCCACTTACACTCCATGTCTCTTTCCTCTCACAATACTCAGCAAGCAGAAAAAGAAGTTTCTCTCAGTAAGGTAATTCTGAAGTACCTTTCAGTGCTACTTTTCAGGCCAACACCAAATAAATTCCCGTACTAGGCTGTTTCTGCAACTTACTTGTCTAACAGTAACATCATTGCAGTTCTTACATTCCTATCCTCACAAGGAGAATGGTAACTCAGGAATCCACAGAACTCACATTATGTATTTAATATTTTTTGCAGTGGGAAACACATGAAAGTTATGTGGAACTAACATGTTCATGTGCATACCCAACACAGAGCAGGACTACTGACAGTGCTCAACTACTTATTCTATTAGATGAAGACATTTTCCCAGTACCAAGACAGGACAAAGGAAACAAAAATATCTTAAAAAGTTCAAAATCTGTACCTCACTAGCATTCTGATTTTCCTTGCCTGTGTGTTAACACTGTACCAAGATCAGTGCTGTCTAGATCATGTGCACACATACACTGTGTTACCTCGATTTAGAATTTGCATTAGAGAATTTGTGCTATTTCAACTAAATGTGAGCTTATTTATTCCACTGGATTTTTCAATATTCTTTTACACAGACTGAATTCCACTCACTGGAATTCATAGAATCATAAATGTTGGAAAAGACCCTTAAAATCAACTCCAGCAGTCAGCCCAGCACGACCACCACATTCGCCACTAAACCATGTCCTCATGTACCATGTCCACAGGTTTTTTGTACATTTCCAGGGATGGTGACTCTACCAACTTCACTGGGCAGCCTATCCCATTGTTTAATGACTCTCAGCAAAGAAATTTTTCCTAATTTAATATAAACATCCCCTGACACAACTTGAGGCTGTTTCCTCTTGTCCTGTCCCTTGTTCCCTGGGAGCAGAGCCCAACCCCACACCCCCCCAGCTGTCCCCTCCTGTCAGGGAGTTGTGCAGAGCCAGAAGGTTCCCCCAGAGCCTCCTTTTCTCCAGGCTGAGCCCCCCCAGCTCCCTCAGCCCCTCCTGGTGCTCCAAACACTTCCCCAGCTCCATTCCTTTCTCTGGACACGCTCCAGCCCCTCAATGTCCATCTTGTCCTGAGGTTCCCAAGCTGCCCCAGGATCTGAGGTGGGGCCCCAGCAGTGCCTAGCACAGGGACAGTCACTGCCCTGGCCCTGCTGCCACACCACGGCTGGCACAGCCCAGGTGCCTTTGGCCTCTTGCCCCCCTGGGCTCCTGTCCAGCCACTGTCCCCAGCACCCCCAGGGCCTTTCCCAGCTTTCCAGCCCCTCTGCCCCAGCCTGGAGCTGCAGGGGTTGGTGTGAGCCAAGGGCACCACCCAGGACCTGGCCTTGTTGACCCTCAGACCACTGGCCTGGGCCCATGGATCCAGCCTGTCCAGATCCCTCTGCAGAGCCTTCTGACCCTCAACCTGAACCCAAATCTTGGTGTCAAAGCCAAATATACAGTGAAGACCACAGTACCTAAAAATAGCAGAAGCAGCTGCTCTTAGACAATGGGAAATACAAGTCAAAACTTTATCAGAAGTTAAACTACAGTCACCAGCACTTGCAAACTGCACCTAGCAGACTACTTGGTGCACAGCACGTGGCACAGCAGTTCCACAGCCTGGTAGCAGTGACAGGTTAATTAGCCCCCATCCTACACCTACACTGCTCCTCTGTGCACATTTGCCAACAAGGATGAATACTTGGGGAAAGGCGGCATTTTGTTTCCAGCCATGTTTGTTTGCAAAGCTGTTTTGCTGACCCGGCAATTTAGACAAAGCACAGAGGCCAACAGAGGGACGGGAATAAGCAGCTAGAAGGCGGCAGCTCCAGGAGCTGCTTAAACCAGTTCAGGAAGCCAAATACTGAATGTGAATGTAGCTGAGATGAATTAAGTGCTCACCAATGCAAAAAGAATGGATTATCTCCTCTCTCTGCTGTCTTCTCATTGCTTGTTTTGCTCTCAGTTGTGCAACTGATCACAGAGTAAACTGATTCAAACTACTAACCCAGCAGCAAAAATGCATTGCTCTTTTGCCATGGTGATTTCCTGCCATTTTAGTGGTCAGTATTAGTCAGGGGTGAATGGCTAGTTCATGTAAAGCTGCACTGTGAAACCACTCCTTGTGTGAGCACAGATCCACAAGCACTGTGCCAGCAGAAGCCTTACCATGATTTTTCCCGTCCCCATCATTCATTCTCACATGGATACTGTCCCCATAGCAATAGCAGAAGCATTCACATGGCAGTGTGGTAAACTGAACCAGGAAGGTGATCTGTCCTAAAATAATCAATCCGCTCTTACATTTTATGTCCTTAAAGTTCTCATCAAGCTCAAATTATGCTATTTAAAGTTCCAGGGCTGACTTAAGAAGCCTGAGTGACAAACTTTGTGGTTAAGACTGAAAACAAAGAGAAATATCAAGACTTAACAGGCCCATGGAATATATGGGAACAGACAGCTTGAATACTGCCCACACAGAAGCTGCCTGCTACTTGCTTCTGCCATGTTCAGGAGAGTAAGTTGTTCATATTCACAGCAAATACACAGTTTTGCCCCTGAATATGTCTAATTTGTGAGCTACCACCAGTTCCCATCATCAGTGCAAACATGTAAATCCTTGTGTAACAATTACCTAAAGATCTAAAGAAACAGCTGATTAATTAAATACGACAAAAATAAAGGCTAAGATTCATCTGGATCTTCATTAGACACTTTAAAAAGTGCAAGGAGCTGATATGGACTTAATGCAGTTATTTCTCCAAACATCCTGTCCCACATTAACTGCATACCATTTTATTATAAAAATAATCTTACACTTGTTTTTCATGCACCCATTGTGAGGACCAGCTGTAATATGACTACAGGCACATAAAGAACAGCTGAGTAATTCAGTAACTTCAGTCCAGCACAGTCCTGAGTGATAGAAGACAATTCCTTAATCATTATGTCTTCTACTTAATTTCTTGCAGTGGCAGAACCTTGCTCTCCAGCTTTTCCAGTTACCATTTCACAGTTGCTTTTATTATTTCCCTCCCCTTTTTTTTGACCTTTGAACATGGTCAACAGTCAAGGCTTTGGCAACTACTCTGCACAAGCACGCTCTACTGGCTGTGCAGCAGGAAGAGAGTGGAAATACCAGGGAATTGCAGGAACCAGAACAGCAGGAAACCACCAGGTGTGGGCAATTGTGGATACTGAATGTGCGAGAAAAGGGAGAAATTAAGCACCACTGTAAAGCAAACAGTGAAAATGAAAATACTTTTTCCCCTGCCACGTCCACTGTTTACTAAAAGCAGCATCCACACAAATTAAAAACAAGCCTGACAGGTTTCAGACATGCATTTGTTAGACTGCATATTCTGTCTCTTCTGCCTGCAGAAGACCTTAGTGACTACCTTCAACAGCCTGGCAGACCGTGACATTTTTGCAATGTTTCCCTGGCCTATGGAGTCATCTCATCTCTCACTGCAAGGCACCTGTGGGTTAACAAGCAGCATCTTCGATTGTGCAGAATGGAAAATTGTGACCAGTCACACTAGAGTCACTTCTGTCCTTGTGAACAAGGATTAAAAATAATATCCTGTGGCTTGCTGTAACACTGTCTCAGCTATAAAGATTAAGTAGTATTAGTCACTTTTGAAACAGCTGGTAGCTGTAACACCCTGTAAGAAAACAAAGTGTTTCAAAAATCACATACAGAGACACAAGATTTTCTCTTGGTCCAAAATTAGAAGCAATAATTGAATATCAAACCTAGGCTAGCTGCTACAGAAGCATATTAAGGGAGTGGAAGAAAATTAGGCTGACCACTTTTGAAGAGCCAGACCATAGAGTAAACAGCAAATAATGAGGCCCATGCTGCTATTTGAACAGGTGGTTACTTAGAGGAAACGTCTCCTTTTCAATATAGCAGAAAAAAACAGGTGAAGTTAACAGTCACTACAGCACTGAGAAATGAGTCAGGAGGACAGTGCTGCTGTGCTTTTATGCTAAAAATGTTAGTTCTAACTGGGACCGTTTCAGTGTAGACATGCAAGTTCTTACAGTGCTAGGTTTTGCTTAAACTCAGAACATCTATAAAAATTGATTTATTTGCACTGCATAAGTAAGGAAATCTAAGTACAGAAGTATGAAACGGTACAGGACCTGAATGGGGATTAAGACAAAATTTTTTTTTTCTAATGCAGACATGGCCTACTGTAGTTTCTGGAAAATTAACATATATCTTCCCATTGAATTAAGGCCGGCAAAAGTAATACTTCACAGATAATCTAAAGAATAAGTTTAAAAAATTTGAAAAAGACCCAAAGACTGCATTAAGCTGAAGCCCTTAATGAGCAGGCTATTAAAAGTCTAGAGGCCAAACTTTCAACAGTACACTATCACCTATGGCTTCCTTTTATGACACCAAAATCATATTCTACTTTTGAAAATGTCTCCCAGCTGACTGAGCTCTGATTTTGCCGGTAGCTGCCTGTATTAAGCCTGTATCAAACCGCAGCACAAATACAGAAATTCTGAAAGACTGTGACAGCAAAAGCCATGACAGAACATGAGAAGAATGAGGGATTTTTGTTTCAAAGGACCATGCATATATATAGCTCTTCTTGTGAAAAACTTACTATGTGATGAAAATACTGCATGACATCACAATGCTGCTTAGTGGTTTAAGAAACCCAACATAAATCTGCTTTCATAAATTCACAGCCACCTGAAGCGGTGTAGACAACTTTAGTTTCAGTTTCCCAAGTTCTGAATGTTTCTTGATGGATTTAGCATAGCTTTTGTTTGTAATTTAATCAGTAGCTCATGCACACACAGGTTAACACAGGAATGTATTACTTACCTAAAGACTGAACATATATACACACATGCATAGTATCACCCTGTTTCAGTGAACTGAGACTAATTCTATACAAAATTTAATTATTTTGCTAATTTCTTTCTCTTTAAAAAATGCCTGTGAGCTATTTCATTCAAATCAGCCAGCATATAGAGGACATCCCTCTTTTATTTTTTCTCAAACCCCAATACCATTATGATCACAGAAATTACTAAAAGTAGCTTCACTACAATCAGTAAACATATGTACATGCGTACATGCATGTACATATGTACATGCACACATACACACATGTATAGTAAAGTTACCTTCTAATTCAGGTCACATTCATGTTAATAAAAGTATTTTAAGGAATAAATATTCATGGGCTGATCTTCCAAAAGCACTTTCTCTCACTTACCTGAATGACACCGCTTCCCGTGCCCTGCGGTTGTCTTTTCCTGAAGCTCTCCGGCTGCCGGTTCCCAGTTTGTGAGGCCACTCCCAGTAACGCTGATGACTACCTTGCTACGGTTGTAATTTTTTATGACTAAATTCCTCCTTACTGATTTTTCTACTCCAGTCCTGCCCAGCTTTGGTTCTTTGCTTCTCTAGGTCTCCTCAGCTGTCTCTCCAGGGATGTCCAACACATAGCTGACAGGAAGGCACACACTTGCAGAACGGGTCTGCCTGGCTTCCACACCGCAGCTGCTCATAGGCTGACTAGAGAGACAGGCACAGCAGAGAGCCCTCGAGCAGGCACCTGCAGTGGGGTTTGAAAGGCAGACCAATAAAGATGAAGAGGGACAGGTTATGTAATAAACAGAATTCATATGCTTCTGGTTACAGGTACACATTTAGAAAGAATGGGCTCTTTGGAACAGAAAATCTGTACAAAGCCCCCAGGACTCCAGAGGCTGAAAAAGCGCTCCATCAGGAACACAGTCTGCAAGTGAAGAACAAGATAAAATAATAATATCAAAACATGCTACAGCAGACTGCAGAAACACAGGGTTTTTCACATTCTGCCTTATCCCTCAGTGTCCCTCCTAATCGGGCTCTCCATACATTCTGCCAGAACTTTGAAAAGTTTGGCTTTCCCCTGCCCTTTTCTCACACTACTCTGAACTCCCCAACCACAGTAGACAATATTCCTGAACTTCCCTGTGACCTCTTCCTGCCATTATGCCCTTGGGGTCTCCACTGTGCTCTGCTGGTGTCCTCAGCAGCCATGGGGTGTAATCGTCATCACACGTCAGCATTTTAGTTCTGAGGACCTTCCTCTCAAACAATCACAAGTGCCAGCTGTTGGCCTGCCCTCCCCTATCACTGATAAATCTTGTGTTAAGCGTTTCAGATTCCAGAGTCCTGGTTATATGAGTGTACACAAGATTATTTTCTAACCTATTTCACAGGAGTGAGAGGCAGTTGCATTTCAAGAGTAAACAGCATGCAACCTACTTGTCCTTGAGAGACAAACTTCATTTCACAGTCAGCAACTCAGTGCAGGTGGCTTGGGGAAGATGCAGCAGAGGATGTGATCTGTGCCAACTCTTTTAGCGAAATTCACCTACTCCTGTTAACATTTTGTCACTGCATATAATTATGTTGTTGTGGGGAAAATATTAATTTTCACAATCAATACTTTTAGGCATCAAAAGACAATAGTTAATTTAAGAGAGACATATCCTTAACATTATTCTTCCAGCTGGCATTTACCCATGTGTACAAAATGATGAAAACCAGGAGTGAATTTTTCATTGCTTGATCTCTCTACAGACATTGGCAGGAGTGGGCAAAATAGTAGCAGCAAAATAGTCCTGTGATATGGTTTTTTATCCCCTGAGAAACCAGGAAAGACATCTTCTAGACTCAAAATTTTCTTGAATTATAAAGATCTTTACAGCTGCAGAATGTAGGCTTACACTCTGGTTTCAGCTTTCCTCTCATTCTGTACTAACGTGCATTGACTCTCTGCAGTGTTTTCTCCACAAAGGAGCGGGCGATCTGTCTTATATTTAATTCTCCATTAAATAGTAGGTAAAATGCAAATAACAGTGCCTCATTTAAATGAGTTACTTACTGGAATGAATTAGTTACATTCCATAGGCACCTTCCTCAACAGCACCTGGAGGAAAACCTATTCAGATACCTGTTTAAAAATATGACAACTGAAAATCTTCCTCCTTCTTTCAGTTTCTACACCTCCCTGCTGTGCAAGAGAGTGTGAAAGACAAAGAGTTAAATATTCAGGGTAAGCATACGCAAAAGCAGAAATGGCTGCAGCTTTTAATTTCCCCCACCGGTGTCTCTGTTGTGCTCCCAGTCTGACTGGTTGGATAAGATATTTTAATGGTTCAGAGTTCAAGCTTCAGCCTATATAATCCTCCTCATTCATCAACAAGCCTTTTCACTGTTTATTGAAGTGACAGAAGTGATTTGTTGTCCTGTGAAAAACAGACTTTTCCTGCTATGTCTTGTATTGTATGTGCATCCACAAAGAAAACATTGCCTGTTTAACATCCTCTATACTTCTCTGATTTTGCCTTATGGTTGAGCACACCGAAAGGCAGCAGACTGGCAGTTTTACTAACCTAACCATCCTCTTTATCTCCAAGACAGCTGTAGCACAACCAGAAACCATCCTAACCACACACAGCTGCTGCACTGTAGCCTCAAGATGGCTTCTTGACCTAATTTCACATTCTAAGACTTAAAACTGTGGCTTATAGCTGATAGACTGTGACTGATCTTTTGGTCAGCTTAAGCCCACAGAGGTGTAGAGACTCAGACAAAAGTGAGCTAATGTGTAAGTCTCAACCAACAACAGTCAGGTGGCTGCAGAGCCAACCAAGGATTGGAGGTAATAGCACACTGTGGGAAAGAACAAGATGTGGCTGGGGAAGGGGCCATGCAGAGGAAGGGCAGCACTTTCCTAGAACAAACACCCTTGACGTAGTTCCTGCAGATAAGCACAACATGGCACAGCACAGGAATGATCTAAAAGTGAAAAACCTCCCATCATTATCCTAAGCATCTGCTTTGCCTCTCAAAGTAGCAGGTTTTCTTAATCAAGAAAAATTAAAAGTCTATTTTTTTTAATGGCAATTCTATTGTGATTTTCAGTTCAGCCCTGCAGTATTTGTTATTTAAAATTTCCAAAGGTAGCACCATACGAAAAGAAATAAAGTAGAAAACTGAAATGACCTAATCAATCTTCACCAGCCAGCTGAAGGTCCAGTAATTTGCTAGCACTTCCTCTATTCAGGGATTTCTACTCAGCTGCTTTTGAACACCTGCAAAACTTTAGCAACACAATACTTTGTGATAAAGTTGCATTCATGCAACTTAGGTGAATAAATATTTAATTTTATTTGGAAGGTGGATTCTCATCTTCAAACCAGCTACTCAGTTGGCAGTGATATGAGTGGTGACTGCAAGAGATGGGCAAGTCTGCTGCACAGTGAGAATACTAACATACCAAATAATTTTAAAACAGGACGAAATTTGTGCTTGTGTGGATGAAAAAGAGTAACAAGAAACAGCCCAAACCATTCAAGGTTTGGATATTCATCTGGAATGGGACATGACTTGGAGCATGGACAATTCAGAAATGGGACTTGATTCTCACTCTACTATAAACCAGGTAATTCCTACCTATTAACTCTTGACAAATTTTGAGTCTTGTTGATCTTTCTCCAGAAGAATTCTAACTTGATTTTGCCTAGTCCTGCAAACACCTCCTTCAGCTTTTTCTGTTTTTTTTAATGATGCAAACATCGTGGGATCACAGAACAGTTTGGAAAAGGACCTTCAAAGACCATGCAGTTCTAACCCCCCTGCCGTTTCGACTAGTCCATATAGCCTGACCCTCAACATTTATAGGGATGGGCATCCACAGCTTTCTCAAGGCAACCTGTTCCAACTTCTCACCACCCTCACTGGAATTTTTCCTTATATCCGATATAAACCTACTCTATTTAGCTGTGAACCTCCTGCTAGTTATGCTGTCATTGCCGGCCCTGGTCTGACGTCGCCCTCTATCCCGCCGGCAGGGAGAGACTCCCTGAGAAAAGGAGCAGAAGCACCACTCAGCTTTCAAACTTAAGGGTTAAGATGTACCTGCTGCGTTACTTGCGGGAAAGTTCCTAAAACCACCAGAGGCCGTCTCCCGCAGCCGCTCTCGCCACGCCTTCAACTCCTGCGGCTCGGCCCGGGGCGGTGAGGGACGGGCTGGCGGAGGAGGGCGGCCCGTGCTGCAGGCGGGGCCGTGGGCCTGGCGAGTGTGACCTCCCCTGCTCCGGCCCCCGGGAACGGGCACCGCCCCGGGCAGGGGGAAGAGACGTCGCGCTGACCAGCACGCCCGGCTCGGGACCCTGTTTAACGTCTTCTATCCTTCTCTGCATTTTCCTTGTGATTAAGCACACTGAAAGACAGCAGACTGGCAGTTTTATTAACATGACCATCCCCTTTATCTGTAGGACAGCGGTCGCACACGTGGAAACCACCCAAACCACACACACGGCTCTATTGGATGGATGGGCGGAGTCCAGTAAGATGACGTTTAATAAGTCCAAGTGTCAAGTCCTTCATTTTGGCCACAATAACTCACTGCAGCCCTACAGGCTGGGGACAGTGTGGCTGGACAGTGCCCAGGCAGAAAGGGACCTGGGGGTACTGGTGACAGTTGGCTGACCATGAGCCAGCAGTGTGCCCTGGTGGCCAAGAAGGCCAATGGTATCCTGGCCTGGATCAGGAGTAGTGTGGCCAGCAGGAGTAGGGAGGTCATTCTTCCCCTGTACTCGGCACTGGTGAGGCTGCTCCATGAGTGCTGTGTCCAGTTCTGGCTTCTCAGTTCAGGAAGGATGTTGAGACGCTTGAGCGCGTCCGGAGGAGGCAACGAGGCTGATGAGGGACTGGGAACACAAGCCCTGTGAGGAATGGCTGAGGGAGCTGGGATTTTTTAGCCTGGAGAAAAGGAGACTCAGAGGTGACCTTATCACTCTCTACAACCTCCTGAGGGTCTCTTTCTCCAGGCAACCACTGACAGAACGAGAGGACAGTCTTCAGCTGTGCCAAGGGAAATATAGGTTAGGTATTAGGAAAAAGATTTTACAGAAAGAGTAATAAAGTACTGGAATTATCTGCCCGGGGAGGTGGTGGAGTCACCATCCCTGGATGTGTTTTAAAAAAAGACTGGATGTGTCACTCGGTGCCGTGGTCTAGTTGGGGTGTTAGGGGATGTGTTAGGGTTGGACTCGATGATCTTGAAGGTCTCTTCAAACCTACTGATTCTGTGATTCTGTCTGTGATGTCGCACAAAACCGTCTGTGGCGGCGCTGGAAGCGAAGGGCAAGCGGGACACGGAGCCGGGACACTGTTCCAGGACACAGCTACAGCCCGGCGCCGCGGAGCGCCAACCGCACCCTTCCAAGGGCCGCCGAACTCTCCCAAGCGTTTGTTTTCGTGAAACACACTATCAACCGAGGTCGCGAGCCTGGGCAATGAGCGGGCGCGAGGGGCGGCACGGCCGCCGGGCGGAGTTTGGTGTCCCGTTACCGCCCGCTCTGTCCGTGAGGGCGGCGGTGGAGCGTCCCCTGGTCCCCGGGGAACGCGGCACTGGCGGCGGCCGAAGGGTGCCCATGGTGTAGGACATCACCGGGGCTTGGGCTCTCCAAGGGCTCCGGGGCAAGGGAGCTTCCCGGTTAATCTCAGTTTTACCTCGTTGTAGGAAGACACACTTGGAACACCCAGCGTCTGAGGTTTGGCACCGGTTTAAAATGCTGTAAAGCCATTACAAACCACCCGTCGCGTTCCTTCCGCACATACCGGCAATAACACCCGGAAAACAGATACCCACTGAGCCTGAGAAAGCATAGGATAAAAGCTATGCAGTGTGATGTATAAAGTCAGACGCCGAAGCGTCTCCGTCTCTCTCTCCACAGTCCGTCCCACCCACTGATGGTTTTCATTAAAGGAAATTAAAGGCAATACTTTGTGTCACGTTTTCAGTGAACGCTGAAGTTCTAAAACTCCATTTTCGCCCCGAGCATTTTTTACATCCTAGAATTTCACTCACTACAACTAAACAGAGGTTAGTTGTAATCATTTATCTGCCTCTATAGTGACAGAACTTAGTGTGTACTTAACGTGGCTGGAGCCTGCAATTGTGAAATAAATACTGGTTATTACTGGGGGTCTTACAACTAACTGAAAATAAGGAGTTGCTCTGGGTCACAGTATTTGGGGAGAAGCTGGAAGACAACTGTAACAGGGTAATGATGTTTGCTAGTGAAGGGTTTGACACAGTGGTCTTTTATTACTGATACAAAAAATCTTTATTTTTCATAAGCACAGTATATTTGAGCTAATTCTTTCTACTTAATTTCAAAATGGATCACAAATAATATGCAGCATACAGATGATGACCAGTAACCTTAAGGTCAGATTCTTGCTGAATTCACATGTAAATCAAAAATGTATATGCTCTTATTTTATTTTTTATTGCAATGTTACTTTGTCTCAGCTGCAAAAATCAACTCACTTTAGAGTAAAATAAAGTAGGAAATTCCTCGTTTCCTTATAGATGGCTGAATCAGAATCTCAGGAAGGAAACTATGATAACAGGGGAAACAAGGTGGAGATCTTCAAAACAGACATGGAAGAACTTACGGAGAAAATGGAAAAACAAACCGGTAGAGGTTTTTATTAAGAATTATATGGATTTTCATACTAAAGACACTGAAGATTTATTTTTTATATTTATTCTGTAAATTTCTGTGTGATAGAAATACAATTAAAGCAATCACCATCAACTAAGGCCCTTGTGTTCTTAATTGTGAAAAAGCATATAAATAATTTAGGCAGTTCTGATGGCTCAGAATTAAAAATCAATAGGTGATGGATGCTTAGTTCAGAGTGTTAATTAAAAACAGAAATACTACTAAGATGTTTAATGTACAGTTATTAAAATACAGTATATAAAATGAGAATTTGGGAAAATGGATACGTAACACCTCTCAGGTCAGTGTACTATAGTGAATTATTGGTAAAATAAAAGGGAAAGTACATAAGTGTACATAATTGCTAAAACTATTTGCTCAGCGTTATCAGATACTCATTATTTCAAAATAAATTTCATTATTTAAGTTACTGATTATTTCAAGATCAATTTCATTACTTAAGCTGTCCTTAAAATATTTCATTTCTGTTGCAGTCTTCGTGATCTTACTCTTCCTCACCTCACACAAGCTGTAACTGGTCTGAAGGGAGGATTCCTTATATAATATTAATATATTTTAAAACAGTGCCTTGACCCTTTCCATTTGATTACCTGTTTTGTTGTCATTTTTAGGTGAAGTGTCCATCCCCGTTTCATCATTTACATCAGTGTACTTCCATTATGAACTATTTTGAGACATTTATAAAGAAATAATACTGAACAGTCTATTTAACTTGAGTATTACTGTAGGCAGTTTCAATTTTATTTTCCAGCCTTCTCTGAGATCTGAACTGATAACAATTAATTTTATTTATTGAATTTATTTATTGAATCAGCCATTGCTTTTTCCTGGCCAGAAAATAATACCTGTTGTGTTTGCAGTGTGTGCAGCCCAGATGGCCTATGACTGTGTAGCTATCCGGACCGACCCAGACCTACACAATGCCATGCAGCACTTGAAAGATGTCTTCCTGATATGCAAAGAGCAGATGGAAAAGAAATGGCAAGACATTCTAATGGAATCTAGAGGTGATGGGCAAAAAAAGGAATAAATTGAAATTGGTCATGCTGGCAGAATAACATCCCTTGGAAAATCACTTAGGTCCTTTTTTCTCCCAGCTTTGAAGATTGCACAGGCACTGTGGGAAATGGATATTCTTTCCTCTTGCTAAGAACTCATTTGTGAATGTCTGTGGATGTATTTTAATAAGATTACACACATAGCTTTGTATAGCTGAGTGTAAAAGGCAGCAATGTGTGTTATTTGCATGATACCCATTAGTAATCCTAGTAGTGTTTGCACACACAATTGACAGACCCTCTGTCCTCTTCCCTGGAAGATGATACTCATTCTGTGGTCAGTTTAACTGGAATTCTTTGAGACCTGAAGAAACTGGAGGGATGCTGTAGAGGACCATATAGTGGCATTGTGCCAGCCCATGCCTTGCTTCTTCTTCAAAATGAAACAGGTGAAATTCTAGATTTGCAGATAGATTGAGTTGGTTTTATTTAGGATTATCATCTAGGTGTTCAGTTACAGTTTTATTATTTAGATAGATCATCTATAGGTGTTTCATCTTCTTTCATCAGATTTTTAACCATTTCTTTGAACTGGTTTCCCCAGAAAGATTGTTCCTCTCAAACCCTCTGAAGCTGGCATGAAATAAATTTTTTTTACCATTATAGACTACAGTGTGTGTGGTGGCATTGCTACAGAAACCAAACTAACCATGTTATAGAACATGCTTCTCTCCATATGTTTTTACTGTGCAATTGTAGAAAACTACAAAAAAAAATTACTTTTTTTAGTTAGGATGTGGATTAAGAGCAGCACCTTGTGGTTATACATAGATTAGTAATTTATCAGAGATGGAAGTCAGTGCAATAAGTTTTAAGGATCTTCCCTTTTATTAAAATCAGTCTCTTTTAACTAGAAAGCAAGCACTATGAAGCAATTGAGAGCCTGCTCCATCAGCTCTGAAGAGGTATTTAATGATTTAACTCACATCTAAATGATCCCCAAAAGTTTGCCAATTTTTAGGCTGTACAGTATTTTGATCTAAATTCAGACACTGTTTATACGCTGAAGTAAAAAATATGTAAGCAATAGGCAATTTCACTTTGTTGGGTTCCTTTTGTTTTATTGTTTGGTTTTTTTTAATGGCACCAAGTATG
This sequence comes from Poecile atricapillus, assembly GCF_030490865.1. Taxonomy (NCBI): domain Eukaryota; kingdom Metazoa; phylum Chordata; class Aves; order Passeriformes; family Paridae; genus Poecile; species Poecile atricapillus. Next base: position 102,413,004 of record NC_081288.1, on the reverse strand, counting down.
TCTAGGGGTACAAATGGTAAGAACAACTTTCAACTCTACACTTGACTTTCCCAAGAGTAGGTCTTCTCAATAAGATTTTCTTCCCAGTTACGTGATGATTACAAGCAAAAAGTTAGGGATAGGCAGCAATGCTTATTCCTAGAAAATCTATACAGCAAGATATTTATACTTTGGGTTTTTTCCCCTTTATTTATTCATTGAGTTATAACTCACCAGCTACCCTATTTCAGCCCCCCTAGAGCCTGCAGCAGAGCCCAGATAGCGCACATTGCAACACCTTTATTTCCTGTCACAGGGGTGTGTCCATTAATTTCCAGAAAAAAAGAAGTGAAGTAACAGCCCCATCTAGTGCTCACATAACTGTACCAGTAAACTGGATTGCTGACATCTCTTAAATCCCCAGCACCCCAATTTCTGTGATGAGAATTATTGTGTGGTATGTAACAGTGCAATGCTTTTACCACCCAAGGCACAGCAAAATTTACTGATCTTAGTTATGCACTGCACCTGTTGGCAGGTCAACAGGCTGATGCCCAAGAGTAACCTATCCAAGAGCCATCAACTGGAGCCATAAATATTCTCAATATTCTGTTTTGGAGTTTCCATTGACAATTTCTTACCAAGAAACAGAAGAGACTTATACAGAGCCTCCTGTATAATTTTGATGGTTGAAAGCTGCCCTTCTCTTCAGTGTAAAACAACTGAAAGGGGACTGAAATGGGAACATTTCACACATCCACTCAGGCATCTTGACCTTGTCAGAACACATCCTAGAGCTCTGCCTAGAATATTTATTTCATTTACTACTACTGCTCTCCAGTTCTTCATTATAGGCCCAATTCAGGTTATCTCAGAAAAGCTGAAGAATCTGTATGAACTGTTTTACCTTCTAGTGTATTTTCAGAATTTCAGTCCAGATTCTTGCAGCAATTTTTCCTGAAATTCAATCTGTAACACCTTTTTATACACATACTATTAAAATAATGTTTTTTTCTGAACAAAAACTGTATCACATAGGCACTACTGGCATGAAAGTGGCAGTATAATTGATTAATTCTAAGGACCTTTGTGGTCTTACTCAAGTCACCATTTACAAGTCAAAACTTACAGCCAGACATTGAATAATAATATATTTTGATGTTAGTCAGGAAATATAATGAAGCTCTGAGTCTTTTCTATCACATTTTAAAACCTTAAGATGTTAATTACTCATTTCATCAGCTGGTGGTATTAAGTCCTCAAGATCCATTTTCTGCTCAGTGCATCACTGTCCTGCTCTAGGACTCAAATTTCAATCATAGCAGCCTTGCTCCATTATTGCAAACAGCACAAAATAGGAAGTTCATGCTACCACTTATTTGATATGGCCTCCAAAATCTTCTCATCCCCTTTATACCTGAGGAAGGATCCCACTGCCACTTGGCTCATGCAGATGCTTTTCCCTACAACTCTGAGCATTTCAGAGCATGGATTTTCTCTCTATAAAACCCCAGCAGTACTAAAGGCTCCTTGGCTCTTCCTAAAAGCCAAACCAGCAGAAAGCAGAATGATGTCTAAGGCCATAGCTTTGAACTAGGGATCTGCAAAGAGACTTCTCTAAAAAGCCACAACAAATAGCAGAGTCAGACATCCACAGCTGATTTCACCACTCTTATAGCAAACTGTGTAGCACAGGCTTTATTTCCAAAGTTTTTTCCAACAGAAAGTGTTTTACTTCCAAGGCAGTTGTTGCACCTGTGTAGTTCTCCCATGGCAGCACCACTGTCCAAGACAGAAGCTTACAGTACACCTATCTCTCCAGACTGTGACTGCCTTGTATTGCAATTATGTTCAAATGAAACAATGCACAAAGGAAGGCCTACAAAAGTGTTTTCTCCCTTTTTTATCCTCCTCAAAAGTTCACAAGCCACAGGGAATGTTTTTGCAGCACATTAACTACTCTGCAAATTCAAAATCTATGGAGCTAAAATGTCTTTTTAAGAAACCAAACCAACACAACACAAACTAAAAACTCATCTGAAATTCTGCTTGAGGCAAATAAGCCATAGCCTTATTTACAGATACACAAGCACCAGCTGTCCAGAGAAATGACCCTCGTAATTGAGCACCAGGTTTGTATCTTTTTCCTGGCAAATTCAGCTAACAAGAGTGCTAGTGGCCTAGAAAAGAACAATTTATGCACAGCCCAAGACATCTGAAATGTAATTTTAGTAAGTGCTTTAAACTTTGGTAGAGTTAAGCTTGTATTTTTCATAAGCAGGGAATTAAGGGATGAAGTAGGTTATGTCAGTCATTGGCTTCTGTTTTATGCAAACATTCTTATTGGAGGCAAGACAGAAATAACAAATAGAACTCAATACTAGGACATTACTTGCATCTCTCCCTCATCTTCTCCATTCATAAAAAAAATGGCTAATTAGGTACTTTTGCTAACCTGATTCAATCTGACCTACATTTTTGCAGAGATTAAGAAAATTCTCTTTAGGCTGTCAAATCTCTCAAGGAAAAAACACCTATTGAAGGCAGTTCAAGTAGTTTTTATGACAAGTTCTACAGTAACATTTCAGTATTTATGAATATCTTGCATCTGCTCGTTATGGTGAAATTATCAACCTCTCTCCAATGTGTCTTCATATTTAGTTCATAACAAAATTTAAGCCTAAAAAGATTTTTTAAAAAAAGAATTTTTAAAAGGTGCCATTACTTATATTTTCCTCACCTTAATGCATTTTATTTTGTGTCAAAACAGACATATTTCTTCATCTTCCAAATAAAGATTTCTTCTTCAACCAAGCATATGGCTTTCACTTCCCAACTCATTAAGAGGCTCCTAATCCCTTGCAATTCAGTCAGCTGTAAGCAGTGCAACTCAGGCACCACTAAGCCTTTTCCCACCCTCCTTCTCCTCAAGGCAAAGGCAACAGGGTGCAAGGATCCTTCCTCACCTTCCCAGAAGCTGGAAGCAAAATTTCAAGTGCAATTATGCCCTGCACTCTCTGCTTAATTCCTGAAGATTAACAGGAATATTTGCTTGAGAAACAAATATACTTATCTGAGGTTTGGGTAACAGTAACTGCAAGACAGGAACGTGAGAAACGCTGGACTAGACAATGAAGGACACAAGATACACACTCATATTCAGCAGCTGGAAGCAGACTGATAACACCTGGAAGAAAGCCAAGTTTTATGGAGGAACATTAAAAAAATACTGATATTATAAGACAGCTCAGGACTTTGCTCATTAAAATGAGATGGTACAGAGATTTCACTGGTTTGAAATAAGAAAGAGTAGAGAAGCCAGTCAAATATTATTCAGAACAGAAGCTTGGATAAAGTGGTAGTTACTATGCCAGTGTCCTTCTTGAGCAGTCTCAAAACTTGGATTCTACTGTTTACAGAGCACAAAAGCCTAGCAAAACAGATGAAGAAAAAAATTCCAGGAACTCACTCCACATGCACCAAACTCCTGCCACAGGAAAACCCAACTATTAACCATCACTGGAGCCAGAGGAAGAGAGGGAACAGTGTAAGCTATAGCTTTTCTTTGCAAAGGTTGTTTTGTAATAAAAATATATATCCACCAAATTATTAATATAATATAGATATATCAATATACATTAATATATATTGACATATCTATTCTATTTTTATATTATATTAATATAATTATCCACCTAACCATGCTCAAGTATCATCCAGCAGTACACACCAAAGAGGCAGCACTCTTTCACATATAAATGCTGAAGCAGCAAGATTAAAATAATTATTTTAAGAATAAACATGAAAAAACACACTAAACCAGATTTCTTTTGGTAGTTGAAATCACTTTTATTTAAGAGGAACGTCACCCATGTGCACAGCTTCAAATAGATCTTAACAAGGAAAGCGGAAGTTTGTCCTCCCCACGTCCTGCAGTGAACAGGACTGGTACAGAAAAAAAAAAACCAACTCACACTTGGGAGGTTTAGCACCAGCATCCAATAAAAAAAGCATTTTGTTTCAATTTTAATTCTTTGGTTGGTTTTTTTTTTTTTCCCCTTTTCAGTTTGATACCAAAAGAAAAATTGAAAAAAAAACCCAATACTAGCAAAACAGTGAAATTCTAGGGAAAAAAACCCAAAAAACCAAGAAGGCCCACAGTTGCTGTTGAAACTAGAGAGGTTTCTGAATCTCTCTCTCTTTCTCTCTTCATGCATCTATCTTGTAGGCGTTCCCTGGATCTCAGCTGCTGGTAAATTTGTTTTTACATTTTGGTATTTCAAATCTTTGCTTTCGTCATCACTGTTGACAATTTATTGCTTGTGTGTTTCTTTGGTGTTACTTTTGAGCTGTACTTCAGGACACCTGTTGAAGAGCCAAATGTTTAAAAAAATGCAGTTTAAGTTTCACTTTCTCAATAAATAGACAAGATGTCAAATGTAAAGAGAGTTATAATAGGCAGGATAAGCACAATTGGCTTATCCTGTCTGTAATCAGGATCTTCCTAAAATACAACAACTCATCAACAGATGCTATCACTATACAGACCAGAGAGCTTCCTGGAAAAAAAAATCAATTATAAAGCAAAACTTTGTGACAAATACAGAGGCAGAGGGGAGAACGAAGAGAAAAGCAGCATCTTTGTTTGCCTCTACAGCACTCTCAGAACTTATCACAAATACCAAGCCATACATAAGGGCATGTGGCCAGAATCCTAGAAGCATACACACTCTGCTTCCACTGGAAAGCAGGAACTATCCATATTCCTTACCTGAGCGATGGTAAAGGCGCCTGGGGAGCCGGACATTACTCAGCACCACTCTGCTCTGTCACTGGAGCAGGATTTTCAGCAGGTGTTTCATTTGCCTTTGTCTGAGACACAGCAAACTCTTATTATAGGCAAAGGCTGACCTCCACACCCTTCCTCTCTTCAGTGGTACAGCCAGCATAATGCAGGTTTTAGAACAACCAAGAAAAATGAATCTCCAGAAAATGTTAAATTTTAGTGTATTACCTGTAATTCAGTATTACACAGAAGATTCTGTCAAGGGAATACCTCAAGTAGACATTGAATGAGAAAATCTTCCCTCATTAATGTAGAATCTGTGTTTGCAAACAGTTTCCTGAAATTATCTGGTTCAAACAGTTCAGGAAATAGACCTAGAGCTTTCAAATCCAATTCTCTTCAGAGTTAAGGTTTGTGGAAGCAGGAACACACAACTGTTTCCACTTAAAAAAATAGTTGCTACAGTCTGCCCCCAATTAAGAACTATCCAGAAGCAATCCCTATCCCACTGCTGGTTCCTTTTAAGATAAGGTGCTTATTCTCTAAGAGGGTCAGAAGAAGCAGGCAATGAAATCAGTGCATCAAATTTGGTCATCAGACTTATCCAGCACGTGAACACATTTATTAAAAACTCACACAGGGCAGAAGGTCCTGGGCATTCACCACATTAAAATCTCTTCTACTTAAAATCATAAAATGGTTTGGGTTGGAAGGGGACCTTGAAGATCATCTCGTTCCAATCCTCTGCCATGGCCAGGGGACACCTTTCACTATCCCAGGTTGCTCAGAGCCCCATCCAGCCTGGCCTTGAACTCTTCCAGGGATTGGGCAGCCAGAGCTTCCCTGGGCAACCTGTGCCAGGGCCTCACAAGGAAAAATATCACCCTCACAGGGAACATTTTTTTCCTCTTATCTAATCTAAACCTACTCTCTTTCAATTTTAACTCATTCCCCCTTGTCCTGTCACTCCAGCCCCTTACAACAGTCCTACCTCATCTTTCCATTCAGGCCCTGGAAGGCCACAATGAGGTCAACCCAAGCCTTCTCTTCCCCAGGCTGAACCATCCCATTTCCCCCAGCCTTTCCTCCCAGGAGAGGTGCTCGTGGCTCTGAGCAGCTTGGCGTCTGTACCTCTTTGCCCTCCTGTGCTGGAGCGCTGGCTGGGCGTGGCCGGCGCCGGTAGTTGTAGGGGCGCCGGTAGCCACGGCGCAGCGGCTGCTGGCTCATGGCACTGGCCTCGTGATGGTTCTCCTTGTTTTCAACCTCTCCAGTCGCTGGAGCAGGGCGTGGGCGAGGGGGCCCTCTGAGAAGGGCAGAACGAGGTGTTAAGTATGAAAGAAGCCCAAGAATTTAGTCCAGCAAAACCTCCCATAACCCAGTATCATCTTCAACAATTTTGAATGCTAGCAAGCCATCCCTCAGGGATTTGGCTGGCATATAGTTGGAAAGGAAAAACAAAGAAAGTGTGTGTCTCTTCACTGCTGAAGCTCCATTACCATATTATACTGTCTATTCTGCTATGAAGATGCAGTTAGCCCCTGTGAATTGTTGGCTAGCAGAAGAAACAAGCCAGTAGTGGCCACACAGGCTGTTTGTGCTGAGTTAACTTTGGCATGACTACATACCAGCCCAGGCCTATTCCTAATTAATGGTGCAGTCATTGTAACCTTACTTCTACCTGCAAACCATTCCTAGATCTTTGCTCTTGGCCTCATGTTTCCCCTCTTAACCAATTAGGAAAAGCACCTATCACAGGTGAGCTGGACCTCATTAACACTAAGCTATCAAGTCCATGTTCTTGATGTATACAAGAGCATTTCATCTTATTTCTAGTATAAACAATGTTTGTAAACTGTCAAAATACAGCCAAAATCCAGTTCCCATTAGCTAATCCACATATGCCTAGTACCAAAAACCAATTTAAGCTTTTCCTAAAGGAACCTAACAAAAGTACCAGTGTCACTGGATTTAGTGCCTGTAAACAAAAGCAATACCTGCAAACTCAAACAGAAGCATTGTGAACTGATAGGAGATATCATTCCTCTCACAGGAAAATTTCATCAGAAAATCCCAAGTTTCCATTAGTCACAGACAAGTGACAGCCTGTGATTCAACCACATGACATGCAAAAGCCTCACTGGACTTGGTATGGTGCTATCTCTGACTGCCCAAAACTAATGAAGACTTTCAGGAACTAAATTTATTCAGCTTGGATGCCAACAAGCATCATTAGTATTCCATTTTCCACAGTCCTAGATAAAGGAGCCAAATTGAACATGACTATTCATGTTCAACAGAAAAGCTCAAAGTAGAGGTGGAAGACATGTGCTTTTAGACCCAGATTCCAAAAGGATGGACCTGTTGTACATGGAACAGGCAAACCATTACAATTAAGAATAATCTTGTTATCCCTATCAAATTCAGCTTGTTGCTGCTCTTGCACTGTAATTCACCTCTTTGTTTTTGAACAGACATGCACATGAAAAAATGGGGATCACATGATTTTCACAGTTCATCTTTAAATTCAATGTTGGAATTTGACTTCATAAGCTACTTGATAAACGAGGACAATATGATGAGGGGTAACTGAATGAAAGGCAGGCAAACCAGCTCCCTGAAGACCTTTAAATGTCATTTGTCCAACCCCCTTCAAACTAGATCACGTTGCTGGGAGCCCAGTCCAACCTGACCTTGTAAGGGGCATCTACCACCTCTCCGGGCAACCTGTTTCAGTGTTCTACCACACTCACATAAAAACAGTCTTCCTTCTACTTATTGTAAATCTCTTGTAGTTTAAAACCATTACCCCTCATGCTAACACAACAGTCCCTGCTAAAAAGTTTAACCCCATCTCTCTTATAAGCCCCATTCAAGTACTGGGCAGTCATGCCCCTTAGCCCGTTGGCCATGCTACTTCTGGTGCAGCCCAGGATGTGGCTGCTTTGTGGGCTGCAATTCCACATTTACCAGCTCGCACAGAGTTTTCACCCACCAGCACCCTCAGCAGGGTCCCAGATCAAGGATTGGGGTTATTACTTGTCCAGGAAAGTATAAGTGTTCAGCTGGGATGACATGGATACTGCAACTCACTTCAACATGCTGCTCAGATGTGAGAAGTAATGGGATGTTAAGCAATTCTTTTCCCTTTCTGGGCCATCATGATTCTGAACATACAAGCACATGAAACAAATTCCTCCAAGTAATTAAAATGCTTCTCACTGTGCCTGCCATTTGCGTAAGTGCTCCCACACTTGGAAGCCTGTATAGAACAGAAAAGCGTCTGAATAACTGAGCAGAGGAAACATACAGACCTGCGATAGCGGGGACGATAGGTAGGATTCCTGTGCACTTGCTGAAGTTGTCCTCCTTCTGTGACCCCATCCTTGATTTCTCCCTCACCACCCTGCTACCAAAAGAAAACAGAAGTGTTGTATTTGACAGACAGTACATTAACCATAATCCTGAATGCAAGCTCAAAAACTTATCAGTACAGAAACCCCAGCATATTGGGTAAAAAGAAGCAGTAGATTCTCAAAAGGCTTAAATTTGGGCAAAGTTAAGATGAGGACAAAACAAGAAGCATCAGTGCTGCCCCTGCTCCCCACAGACTAAGCAACTGATCTTAGAAATGTTCTCTCTGCTGCATATTAAGTGTATTTCACTACATGAAATGCACTGTAAGGGGTACACATTATGGAGAGGCAGCTATTGATCATGACAATTCTGTATTTGGAAAGCTAACAAAGACATCACACAGAAACTTGCCACAGACCACTTCACATTCTACACAAAGGCCCATTCCACAGGGAATCCCACACAAAAACATCAAGAAATTTTAAGATAGAAAAACTGTACTACTCACATCAAACACTCTTTCTACACAGTCTTTTCAATCTTTCAGAGATGCAGTGGTTATCTTTCCCCTTTAATTGTTAACTGATAAAGCTGCATGTTGGTTTGGGTGGCATTTTTTCTGGTTTGATTTTTGTTTGTGGTTTGTGTTTTAAATGCCAGCCATCAGTAATGTCTGTTTCATAGAATGTTACATAACTTACAGTTCCTCGTGTATTAGTCTTCCCTTTAAAAGAAGGAATTTAACAAGATATCTAGAAACAGAAGTGCATTTTCTGCATCTGATCAAGTAGGAACAAAAGCTGTAGCCACCTGACAGCACTTGGTAGTCTACCTTAAGTTTCACAGGTATCCTTCCCATTCTCCACTGCCATTTTAATTACCATGACCATAATTAAAAAATTAAATTAAAAACCCCACAATCATCTGTGATGCTGTCTCATGTATCAAACTGATCAGGATAACTAAATATTCAAACAAACTAGGATGGATAGTAGGAACAGGTAGTATTTGACAGCAGTCAAGGTATAATTGAGACTCAGAACTCAAAAAAATAATGCTTCTCAGTTTATGAAGCTTTCTAGTACTTATCCACTTTGCAATACCAATCTGTTCTGGTTTTGTCAAGATGCCTTGTACACTACAACTTGAAAGTTTATTAGACTTATGTTGCATGGTCAGAAGTGCCTCAGACAGTCAGGTGAGAAACAGCCCTGCCAGTATTGTGTGTGGCAGTAGCAATCCAAGGAAATTGAACTCACACTCCGAGGTGGACCCCGGCGTCGGCCAAAGTAGCCTCGCCGATAGCGGCGCCGGTCTGCAGCATAGCGGCTGCCTTCCACAGGGACTCCATCTGGACCAGTGACATTAGCTGCTTCTGCACCCTAAGAGGACAAAAGAAAGGCAGCCAGGGTGGTGTGAGAAAAGAACAACCAGCTACAGGAAGATGAAACAGGAAAGAGACTTTTTTGCATAAGTTCCAAGTTCCAGTGATTCCTTTCTCCTGCATAAGGCAAAAGGAGGTATGTTATTCCCAACCCCTTAACCAAGAGATACCATCATGAGTTAAGATACTGAAATTCTATCCAATGGGCTGACTTCAGAGGAGGAAGCAAGAAGGAACTGACTGAGACAAAAATAACCATCAAAAATGTTCAGGAAAGTAGAAGCATAAGGAAATTGAAAGTTCTTACCGTTATTAAGCTACCAGATTCCAAGAAAAATTGTTCAGTGCAATATAGGCCTCAGTTAATAATTAATGGGCAGGCTGTAGGCTTCAAATGTTCTCTCAAGTAACAACTGCAGATTCTAGAAGCACTAGGATGCAGTTTCCTAGTACTTTTGATACGTCTCTAGAAAAATGCCTTAATGAAGCCTTTAAAAAACAGATTTCCCCCAGAAAAGCTGTATGAATGCCACCAACCCAGTAATCAACACATCAGATAGACACAAAGCTAAAGTTGTATGTGATGTTCTCTGTTGGACCACATCCTGAGGCTCCATGATCTCTCACCTTCTCTCCCTCGACCACATCAAATTCTACAATCTCTCCATCGCCAACGCTGCGCAGGTATTTCCGTGGATTGTTTTTCTTTATCGCTGTCTTGAAAGGAAGATGCATAAAAATATATTATCTTACTTATCTTACACATTCATAGCCTGACAGATGAGGGAAGGGCAGTATTTCTCTGCTACAATTCCAACTCTATATACCAGAGCAGTCACCATACTAAGGTATTTCAGATACACAGATGTCTCTTATTTCACAGGCCCACCAATACTCAGTTCAAGATCACCTCTTTTCTCACTATGAGTTTATAAATCAGCTGCTGCCCCAGGATCTGCTCTGTCCAGGACACTGAATATGGAAATTATTACAAATCTCTGCTTGAATAGAGTTCATATTCAGTGTTTGATCTCCTCCAAGCTGTACCAAGGCAGCTCTAGCAGCATGACCCCTGCCTTGAGTCATTAGGAGAGCTGTAGACCATCTAAAGAGAACTCAAGACCCAGAGCATTTCTGTGGAAGCATTAACTATATGGTATCATGGCAAGTCACAGTAACTAGAAAATAATTACTGTAACTCTGGTGTAACAAATTAGCATTTTATCTAAGAACTGTAAAAGAGACCCCCAAATATTAGGTGAGTCTGATAACACAGGAATAGTACCAGAACAGACAAATGCAATCTTAGCCATCTCCTGGACAGAACCCTCAAAGTACTACAATAATAGCTATGAATGATAATGATACTATTATTGTTACATAAAAATAACAACATGGGTTTGGATCAAAGCCAGTTGTACATCTCCTCAGACTCACAGAAAACACTCAAACCTCCTGGAGCAATTTTCAGTGTGTCAGCTACAAATACCTTGCTTGTAATTCTGTGGAGCATGTCTAGGACTCCACAAAAGGTTATTAGCAAGGCAAGGCTATGGTCTGTTCATTAGACAAGGCTTTAAAAACTGAAAGATGCCAAGGAGAAAAGATCAAGACATGCATTGTACAAACTAACCAGTAGTTATTTTCTTAGTGAAAGATCATTATCTTGCATTAGATTACTAAAGACCAATTCACATTAGGTTTCCTGATACGGGAATCTATAGTTAGCAAGAAGAAGGGAGGTGCAGAGCCAGCAGAGAGAAATACACATGGAAACACAGGGCATAAATCCGGCTTAAGAAATGGGATGTAGGGCAGAAACAGAAGAGTGAGTTGTCCTATCTGTCTGCAGTTCAGAAAAACTGCAGAATGACCATCAGTGGAGCTGTTACCTTTGCATAGCAACAATATTTAGTCAACAGCCCCAGAATGTCTCCAACTGAAGGAAAAATTTACTCAGTTTAAAGCTCATATTGACTAGTCTAGAAACCAATTTTCCTTGCTGAATACAGTCTCCTTTGTGTTTCAGGAAACAGACCAGCATGTCCTTCTAGCCATACCTTTTCCCTATATCCTGCAGCATCCCTGAACAGCCCTGAGGAAGGATGTAAGAGTGCACATACTACTATTATCAAAGCAAAAACATCTCAAGAGGTTTAGGGATTTTTAATACAGAAACTGAATGAGCTGTTCAAGGCAATTCCTTTGGGAATTACTGTAGCAAGCAGAGACTCCACAATGATCTCAAATAACTGTTTGCTTTCTGCTGACCTTTTAGTGTAACTGTCCAATTTCTAAAAACCAGATAGAAGTGTTTGCTTTTCCAGAAATGTTATATACTAGTACTAAAACCCTTAATCTGCAGGAAAGTTAATAATTTAGTTAACGGTTTAGTCCCATTTGTACTGAAACAACTGACTACAACTTGTATGACTTGTACTTTGCATGCAACAGACATGTCAATAAGCTGTATTTCAAACTCCTTCCCTGTAAGTGCAGAAGAAGAAAGGACTAACAAATTTCTTTTCAGCAGAGGGTACACTTAAGATTGATGAAGGTTCTCAAATATCCTTCAAAAAGCATAACTGAAGATAAAAGCAACAGTATCCCACATGTTCTGTTCCCAGCTTTATGGGCAGAAATTTCAAGAATCCAGACCTGCAATTGCCAACAGAAGGTAGAGGCTGCAGTAGGCTGGAGCTTGTTTTATAAAGGCAATTAGGACAAATCTGAGTAAATCCTAGAAATCCAAGCAGAAATTATACAGCTTTAGTACTTCAGCTGCAGATAAACATCACTGAAATAAGCCTCTAACAAGCCTAAGCCCTAAGCTTGATGAAATGACTTTTACTCTGTTGTTCCAGAGGGGGAAGAGAGCACTATTCTCCCTGTTACTGTTTACCAGCTTCTCTGATTCAGAAGACAGATGTTTCATATTAACAGACAACACTCAACAGTAAAGCCTTTTCTTTCCCAGGGATGAAGAGGCAGCCAGAAGAGCCTCCAGAGCTAGTTCAGGTTGCTTGGAAGAGCTCTTTCCATAAATTCATACCACCACATCATCAGCACATCCAGCATTGTCCCAGTAACAGCCAAAAATTGTTACACCAATGCCTGGTGCAGGTACTTCAGGCTGCACATGATCAACACAATCAAGAGAAGAGAAAGACATCAACGTCTCCTCACAGCTCATTGATTTAAACTCTGCCTAATTAAACGTAACTGCTCTGGCTGCTGACACTTTTCCTATTAAATTGTAAGACACACTGCAGCCCACGAGGCGGATGGATCCCTTCTGCTCACAGCACCTGTAGCTGACTGACACAGTGCCCTGGACAGCACCTTGCACTAACCAACGAGACAGGGACACAAGGTGAAGAACTGCACTTTCCAAAAACATTGCCTGGGGTCCCTGCAAGACAAAGGGTTAACACAAAGTAAGCCATGCATGCCCTAAAAAGAAAAGCATTTTAGTCTGTACTAGTTATAAATAGCATCCAATAGCCAGACACCAAGCACTAACCCCCATTCCCTCCCCGTGCGAATGCATGCAGGGGAGGCAGGGAGAAGCTGTATCTATTCAACTAGGTCAACCTTATTCTGAAGGGATTAGGAGTGTAATCCAGCCCCTCCCAGGCAGGAGGGAGAGGCAGAGCAGCCACTGTCAGAGCAGAGGGAGTTTGAAGCAGGATGTTTGTTCACAGCATGGATTTGCCTCCCTCGTCAGATGGCCCCATCAGGAGCTCTGGCCAGAATGTCCCAGGATCTAGGAGCAAGCACATCCACGTACAGGATGAGAAACATCTGACTGCAGCCAAGCCAGAGCAGCACTAGAAGCATCTACTCTGCCATGCCCAGACTGCCGAGAGGGTTAATCTGCTGCAGGTCTGCATCTGATGTGGTATTTCTGAAACAAAGCCAGGTTTGCTCACCCCAGAAGGACTTCAGCCACAGGAGATGGGAAGTGCCCATCCCTTTCCACACACACCCATCAGTTTACATTTAGGGGAATAATCTTCTCTACACGTGAAGGAGATGAAACAGCACAGATAATACTAGCTTTCTGTTTGGGTCTCAGCTGGCAGCCTTCCCAAGCAGAGCAACACTGATCCATGCTATCTGTCATCAGCACAAAAAGCCATTTTCCAGGATATTGTCTCACAAGTATCAAGGAAATCTCATTTGTCTTTAAGGCACTGCTGCCTATCCAAAACATATTTCTCTTCCAGAACTGTTCCCACTCTCCTCTGGACATAATCCCATCAAACCACAGATGTGTCAGCATGCCCACAGCACAGGCCACTAAGGAAGGAAAATGACCATAAAAAAATCAGTATACACATTGACAGCTCTCACTCACAAGCCCACCAGCTGAACCAGGAACATGTACTATGCACACTTCCCAACACCATTTTCTCTCGTAACAGGCACTAGATTTATCCTAGCTTCAGCCACATTCAGACAATGGGTGTACACCCTATGGCCCAGAGAAACAGTTACCACTGTTACCACAGTTACCACTATTTAGTCATCAAGACACAAGAACTAAACTAACTCTCAGTGTTGACTCATCAGCTAAAGACACATGCACATATCCTCCTTCATTCGCAATGACTGGCTCTGGGAACAAACTTCCTGGTTACGTTTGATAGAAATACTGTCACTTACGCCACAGAGAAAGTTCATGCTTTCAAAGACCACATGAGCCTGCAGACATTTTATATGGGACAAACTCTAGGGACAAGATTGCAGTTTCTAGTGAATGATGCAAAACCAGACATAAGACAACTAATCAGTTGACATCAGCATGGAGACAGCATCCTCTGTCTTGCCATTATTTGCCTGCAACCTGAGAGTCACAGTATAAACTTAGAACAACCTCCTGACAGCTCAAGGGAAATTAACCAATAACAAGCGTCTGGGCAAGCTCTCTGCTTGGGCACACTTGGCACACAGCCTTCCTCCTCTTCTGCCTAAGAGCAGCTGCCTCATGCAGAAACAGCTGATGGCAACCCAGGCTGGTCAGGAGCCAGACTAGATCACTTTCTCTCCAATACCAGGGAGGGAAGACAGAACAGACCTGCAAGTGAAGAGGGTAGGAAGAAACAAAAGACAAGGAGCATAAGGAACTAGGAGGAAGGACAGACAACAGTAGCAAGGTATTCACAGAGGAGGCATCTCACCAAGGGGAGACAACCAAACAAAAACCTCACCAAAAAAAACACCTTTAGTGTTCAAATTAGAGCAGACAAAAGAGGGTTAAGAAAGATAAAAATACCTAGCCCTTCATAGAGAAGGAAAACAACCTAATGTTTCTCCCTGAAAATTTCAACATACACATCCACCCAAGTTATCTGCAGAAAATATTCTAAGGAGAAGCCAGGACAAGGTTGGGTAACTGTTGCAGGAAGCTGCATTAGAAACCTATCATAGTACACATCTCTAAGCACAATTACTGCTGTCTTACCTGATGAACAAACACGTCTTCTTTGGTATCATTTCTGTAAAAGAAAGTGAGAAGTCGTAAGAGTTTAGTCTAAAAAGACTTAACTAGAAATTCCTGGCTTTTCAAGTGAAACTCTCCTTCTCTCAGCCTGTAGCACATGCCCTGAATTCCATACATTCTGTCTAAGCCTATGCTACTAAAACCCCACTCTAAACTTCCATGGTCATTTGCTTGAGAACAGAAAGGACTCCAGGGCCTTCAACAGTATGAGAGGATGGGGGAGGTTCTCTGTAATCTTCTGGCAAGCATTCAGTGTTTTCTTTTTATGCAGGGCAGAGTTGATGACTGGACTGCTTGTTTTTCACTACTCTAACTCCCCAAAAACACTTCCAGAGTGACTGCAATCTGAGCTGTTACTGCAGAGGTCAAACAAGACTACCAACAGGACTGGCCACAGCTGTTAACAGAGATCTCCTTTCAGCGAAACTCAAAGCAACTAGGCACAAGGGGTGTTAGGAGAGTCCACAGGAGGAGGACCCAGACATGAACATGAGGTTTTCTGGATTAGGCCAGACAGTTCAGGCTTCCACATGGCAAAACACAAAGGTAAGTCTGAGACCTTGAATCTGTGTTCCCATACAATAAGAAAGCAGCCTAAGCCCCCCTATCTGTTCACTCAATTCCTTCTCAGCAAACCAAACAGGTGGGTCAAAGAGTTTGTGAAGATAATGCATAATCCCAAATTTGTTGTCCTGGATTGAAGCAACAGTAGACTTCACATTAGGAAGAAAGCGAACAAGTTATTACATCACAACCAGGCGAAGGCTCTTGTATCAACTGCTATTAGAGGTTTTAAGAGGACTTCCTAACTAAAACTTTTCTTCTAAGTTTACATAACACTGGCTAATAACCTCCAGAGACTGGGATTAATACCACACCACTACCAGCTTCAGATCCATGAATGTGAGGTCTTCTACACCTTTCTGCACTAACTCAACCAAATCTACCTGATGTGTATCAGCTTGCAGAGCCAAATAACTTGCTAGGTATGCTTTTTGAAAGACAAGTGCTCAGCACACAGCAGTTTCATTCCTCAAAAAAGCACACAAGACATTTAAGCCCCAAAGATATTTCAGCCTTAAAAGCCAGAGTTTCCTGCAGTAAATTGGAAGCATGGGTCTTCTGCACCTAAGGTTGCAGTACAATCAATCTCGCATACAGCTGTTTGGATTCTCAATGCTATTCAGAGGTTTGTCTGTGCCCAGAGAAGAGGGAAAAATCCAAAAGATACAAAGAGAGAATTTCTATGAAACCCAGGCCTGGCATATTGTCAGTGAGATACTATCAGAGAATCTCAGTGAGTATCTACAGGAGGTATTCTGACCAAGCAGTTAACACTGGAAGTTTATCCAAAAGTATTTCCCCTCATCCTCCTACCTTTCTAAAGCCTTCAAAAAAAGCCAGGCAGTCACTAAAGAATATGCAACTCATTAAGAGTGTAGTAGAAGTAAACATGAGAAACAGGTAACAGACCAAATTTGCAGTGAGTTTGAACCTTTCTGTTTTCTCCCCATACACATAACCTTTGATTGGGGGCTGAGGTGTTTAAGAAAGAGTTTGCTGAGTGCCTGACCTAAGATGACTATCAGCTGCACAAACTTTTAGTCAGGTCCTGAGGTCTCTGCTGCAATTAGTAACACGTGGTCTATCATGTGTACTATGAATCTTAGTACAGCATACATACAACGATCAGAATTTAAACATACCTGTTGATAAAGCCATATCCATTTCTGACATTGAACCACTTGACTGTGCCAAGAACTTTGGTGGCTGGAAAGAAAATTACAGAAGTTAATCTAAAATATAAGAAAACAATAACGTTAAGTAAATACTTCTGTAATTGCAGACAAAGTTGCAACCAGACTTGGTCTGTTCCCTTAACACTCAAAGTGTACTTTCATCTCCCAGTCCAGTTCATTCTAATCCAGTAACAAGATGCAGTGCTTTAACATGCTATTCTTCAGCACAACACCTAGCTCTACTTTCAGAACTGACCATCCATCCCCTTTTTTATTTCTTATCCCAGAAATGGGCAGCAAAGCTGAAAATTCCACTGCCATTCATCAGTTCTCTTTAGGTTAATAGCTAGACATGAAATATAGCTGAAGGAAGCCGTTTAAAATTCCTCTCTTTCACTTACAGTTACTCTTCTTTCTTCCTGGGAAACCAGAATTGCCCAAAGAAGCAGTATCAAATACTGTGCAACCCTCTCAAACTGGAAAGGCAGCACATCCTTACTCTGGAAAAGCTCCTTCTTGCACTGTCAGCATCACACTAACTGTGTAAGACCCCACAAGACTTTTTTTTTTTTTTTTTTTTTTTTTTTTAGTACTCCTACTGTTAAGATGATCTGTGATTGTTTGGTTACAAAGTGACCAACTTGATGTTCCATGACTTTCATATCAAGGCAAGTTCCTGTCTCAACAGTAAAACACCATCTACTTAGAAGCCACACTGCAGTGTCTTATAGGACCTGGCAAAACCTGTTTCTGCAACTTATAGAAATGTGTAGGAGGAACTTGACAGTGATGGAGGCAGTTCAACCCCTCCTTATCTCACAACAACTGGATGGACACCACAAACTTGCACTTTTCAAACCTCTAGTAAAAGGAGAGTTTTAGCCTCTATAACTAAAGAGCTGTTACTTGTTAACACAGCTTGATTACAACTACCTAAGCAACCTGTGCAGTACTTACTTGAAAAGGGTCTAGTTGCCTACAGATGACTGCTTGCTAAAAACCTCACATACATATTTTGGGGGTGGCAGGAACCCAAGAGGCAATTAAAAGGAAAACAGACTAGAGAATCTCCAGTTTAGAAGTCCAGGCTGCTCAGCTAGAGGCAAGAACACGCTGTAAATTGTTACCTTCATCTACTCTACACCTGTGTTCTTTTCCAAAAACTCACAAGGAGATGACAGATCCAGGCAGACCTTTGGTCTCCTGGAGTTTTGCCATTCTCATACACCCCTCAAGTAAGCATGTGTGACAACAGCAGTGCACTGTAGCACTGCTGCTGTTATTATTGTCAATAACAGACCCTTTTCTCATTGCCCTTTTAGAAGTGAAGTTTTTGGTCTCCTTTAGTACACTTTTAAGTAGAAATTGTTCTTATTTAGAAGCAGCAAAGTCTTAACATGACAGAGATATTACCTAGAAAAAAGGACTCTTGCTTAGTCCAACATATATTCCCAAGAATTCTTGTTTATTGGAACAGAAAAACATTGTTTCAGTGTTCAACGCTGGTTCAGTAAAGTGTTCAGCACCAGTATTTACAGCAGTCCTTTTAGGTTCAGTTTCACAGGGACATCACTACATACAGACACTTCCTGCTACCACAATGGCACTGGCTACAAGAGCTGCCTGCACTCACGAGGGGATGGGGGAACACAGAAATAGTGCCAACAGAACCTGCAGGTTTGAGCCTGCTTTGAGAAACAATGCCAGTACCACTGCTTCCCTCAACATCATCCTTTCCCTCCCCTGCAAAACAGCTTTGGAATCTGTTAGCCTACTTGAACCAGATTAGGAAGAAGCCTAGGAAGCGTGACAAAATCCCTCAGAGGGGTCGAGAGGCTGGGGAAAGAGAGGCAGTCAAAATTCACTCTGTGGCCAGCTGGCTGCTGCTAAGTGGAGGAGTATGCACACAGTTTAAAAACAACATTGTTCCAGGGAGAGACTCCAATATATTCCACCTAGGACAGTGTGCTAGAGAAATACTACTCCCTGCAGATATTTACAGTCTCCCCTAAGTATCACTGTGGGCCAAAAGAACCTCAGACAACAGCATGACAGTGAACATCCATGGCACAGTCACTGGTAAACCTGAGCAGGGAAGTCTGGCAGGCAGCAGGACAAGCCCAGAGGAAAACACAATAACCAGTTGAACTGATGAGTCACAGAAGGCAGTCGATGTACATCCCACCAGCAAGTAGAAGCCCACATTTTTCTACAAAATGCTGTAGTCTGATGCTATCAGAGGAAACAATCATCAGCCACTCCTACCCATGACAAAATAGCCTTTTAACAAGGAGAGCCAAAGCTTCCTATGACCAGAAGAAAAGAGAAAGTTGAGTAACCTTTATCCATATTACTAGAAGTCAGACATTTGGATGCCCCAAGCAAGCAGAAGGTTTTGCTTCTAATGGGATATCTGTAAAAGAAGGCTTAAGTGAACGTAACTACACAGGTAACCATTAACAGGGACGTTTGAGATGGGCTTTAACCCAAGTCCATTTTCAATTAGTATTTACAGTGACCATTTTCCTCATCATTCCTAATAAAAAGCTTGCCTAGCAATAAGGCCATTTTGCAAAACCATCACCACAGCGGTTTTAATTTTTCTGCTAGTTCAGGAATTCTACCTTCACTTCCCCCCATCCCTTCTCTCCAAGCAATAGGAATAGGTGAACAAGGTAAAAAACACTATCAGGAATGAAACAAGCCAGATTAAGGCAAGAAACACCCAGATATACCAAGAGACAAGGATGTGCTGATTCCTGTGTACTAATTACTGACAAATGAGATAATGGGGAAAAAGAAGACTCACACAAGCCTTGCCTCTGATCTCTATTTTGCTAGAATTCTTCCTAACTCCACTCCATAGAAATCCTTTACCTGGCTTCTCTTTCTTGCAGCAAGACCCCAGTCCTCCCCTTCACAAGAGAAGATCCTGTGTATCCTTAAGGAAATTTGGGACTCTACACTGTAAGTCAGCTTCAACTTTGCCTTTAGAAAACCCTCGGAAGTTACACAGTGAGAAATAGTACATTCCTATCGGCAGTAGCCTGCAGACTTAAGTCCTGGCCTTCTCAACAGGTTGATCCTACTTCATCACAATGAAAAAGAATCACACTTGCTATGCACCAGGCTGGAGCACAGAGATTGCAACATGGCATTTCGTTTGCCTTTTTACTGACAGTAAAGTAGAAACTAAGCCCCGCTCCTCAAAAAAAAAAAAAAAAAAAAAAAGCAACCCTCAAACCAAACAAACCCCACTAAACCCGGAAGCATTACTAAAGCAGTATTCTTTATTAATAGAAAAGTTGTGTGGGACCTTAGCACTCAGGAGAGGCAGACATGGTTTCCAGCAGCCCTTCCCGGGGGAGATGCCGCCTGCAGGTGCCGGGAAAGGGCTGAGCCCTGCAGTATCGCGCTCGCTGTCCCTCTCGGTCCGGGCGGACGAGGCACACGCGGGCTCCCGCTCAGCTCCCGAGCGTGTCACGGCCGGCGCCGCGCTGCTCCCCCGGCCCGCGGGAGAGGAGGAGGAGGCGGCAGCAGCCCGGCCTGACTCACCGCGGGGGGAGCGAGCGCGCCGGCCCCGGCTGCGGGCGGCGGCGGCGGACAGACCCCCTGCCCCGCTGCAGGTGCACCGCGAAGTTGGGAGCAGGGCCCGGTACTCACCCAGCACTTTCTTCTTCGACTCAGCCACCGCGGTTGTGGCGGCGGCGGCGGCGCCGGGGGCCGCCTCACCAGCAGCCGCACCCGGCGCAGCGGCGCTCTTGGGAGCGGCGTCCTGGGCAGCGGGCGCGGGCGGCGCGGCAGCCGCGGGCGGGACGGGCGGCGTGGCGGGAGCGGGGCTTGTGGTGCTGGTCTCCGGCGCCTCGCTCATGGTGCCGGGTAGATGTATCGGGTGCTTGGCCGCGCTCGGTCTTACTGCCCCCAAAATGGCCCCGCCGAAGTTTTAACACAGTCAGCGGGGGCCGGCGCGGCACGCGCACCGCCTTATTAGCATTTAAAGGAGCCGCGCCGGCAGCCAGCGGGCGGTGTAGGGTGCGCGTCCCCTGTCGGCGCGGCACGGCATAGAATGGCATGGCACGAGGAGAGAACCTACAATCTACAACTCATCGCACGCAACCTACAACTCAAACGTGAGAGGAAGAGATGGGATAGGCACTGATCTCCGCTCTCTGGTGACCAAGGACAGGACCCGAGGGAACGGCTGGAGCTGTGTCAAGGGAGGATTAGGGTGGATGTCAGGGAAAGGTTCTTCCCCCAGAGGGTGCTGGGGCTGAACAGGCTCCCCAGAGAATGGTCACAGCCCCAAGGCTGCCAGAGCTCAGAAGTGTTTGCACAACGCTCTCAGGCACAGGGTGCGATTGTTGGGAAAGGTCTCGCGCAGAGCCGGGAATTGGACTCCATGATCCTTGAGGGGTGCCTTCCAGCTCAGGGCATATTCCGTGATTCAGGGACATGGGATTGCACAGCGTGGGTGTGCGATCTCCGGCCGCTTGTCCGTGCCTGTCAGTGCGGACACACGTGGCCACACGTGCACACAGGTCTGGGTGTCTGTGTGTCTGGGTGTGTGTGTGCGGCCCCCGAGGCCGCCCCGCTCGGAGCAGTGCGCGGGCACGGCGCTGGAGAGAGACTGCGGGGACACACAGGCGGCCGGGTCTGCCTGAGGGCTATTGGGGTCCGGGTGTTCCGTGCGAGGTAGGAACGCGGTGCTGAGGGGGTGCGGGGTGTCGCTAAGGAGATGCGGCGTGTGTTCATTGGCGCGGTCATTCCTATTTCTTCCCACTTTTCTCACGTCGGCACTTCAGTTCCCGCGGTGTCCTTCAGTTCCCACCCTCCCCCCCCAGGGCATTTTGTTTTCACCCCTGCTGTTCCGCTGATTCCTCATTTCGCTGCCACTGCCCGTATATCTCTTTCAGCTTCTTGCATGTGTCTTCCTCCTTTTCCCTGTCCTTCTCACAGTTTTTGTACAGCCTCCACGAGTGTAGCTTTGGTGATGTTTCGACTCTCTTTTGCAGTTTGCACACACCACCACCACCCCATCTTTATTCCAAATTCTCCCCGTGTCACTTTCTACTTGTCTCCATCATTTTCTCCCAGATGGATGCCTGAACTGGAGCGTCAGGGACATGACCTTCTCCACTTTCTTCACAGGCAATGAAATGAAGTGTTTCTACACACACACAAAATTTTTGCCTTACTTCTCTATATACCTGAACACTCAAGGGCACGGTCCTGGTTGTTTTTTCCTTTATCCACCCTCCTGATCTCCACTTCTTCAATTCTTTGACAGCTCTTACAGCTAAAGTGAAGGACTTCGGCAAGCATCCTTTGCTGTACATCCCTGAGACAGTTCTCCTATTACAGTTCTCCTATAGCTATTACAGTTCTCCTCACTGCATCCTGCTGTACACATAAGAAACAAAAAATATTTTTTTATCCCATAGCTTTTAATCCTCAATGCTATGTTCATTACATTACTGTAGGAATATGTCACACCTTTTCATTTTTCAGGGTACATGAATATTTCTAAGAGGGTGCTCATTGGAATGAATTTCAAGAGGATAGCTTAATTATGTTAGGGCAAATGTATAATCAAGACACTGACATGCACTTGATACTTCAAATTTATTTTCAGTGAAGATGTTAAATTTTTCCTTCCTCAAGTTAATTTCAGAGTTTACTGAGAAATCCATTAAATAAAAAACTACAGCATACAAGCTGTAAAATGTACTGTGATAGAAAATTGCCAATGTTTTCCCCTGGGTTGTTTATTTCAATTGGAAAAAAAAAATTAGAGTAATCTCATTTTTCCTTTTCTTGCTACATATATATATATATATATACATATATATATATACATATATAATACATTTCCTCTGCTTCAGTACTCAAAGTCTTTTCAATAATTATGTTGGAAGAAGTCAATCCACCAACTCAGGTAACAAAAACTTTTGCATGGGGAAAGTAATTTCCGCCTCTCTATGTTCTCTGTATTTACATCATCTTGTTGTAAATTACTATTTTATAGAACTTAGAACAATACAGAATCACAGATTGGTTGAGAGTGGCTTGTCCTTCATGTGTCTAAAAATCCAGGATTCGTTGCTCCATAGCTTTCCCATGGATCTAGGTGAAGCTGACTGGCCTGTGATTCCCTTGGTCCTTCTTCTTGCCCATGCTGAAGATGGGAATGACATTTGCTTTCCTTCAGTGTATTGGGAGTTGCCTTGCAGTGACTTGTCCCAGCTCCTTCAGCATTCATGGATGCATCCCATCAGGGCCCATGGATTCATGTGTATCCAATTTGCCTGAGTATTCCTTGACCAAATCCTCTCCCACCAAGGCTGCATCTCCTGTGTTACAGCCTCTCTCTCTGCTCTCAGGGACCTGGGATTCCTGAAGGCTGGTCTCGCTTGTAAAGGCTGAGGGAAAGGTAGATTCACTATGTTATAAATGCAAAGGCAATTTTGGGATAAAATTAAAAAGAGAAATTTATTAATAAACAACAAAAAACAAACAACGAGAAAAACCACAATAAAAATGGTCAGCGCAGCGCTGGGTGGACAGGGTCTACACCGGAGGTGCAGGGTTCCCAAATCCACGTCTGAGCATTCTCAAGCTTGGGGTTTTATAGAGATTTTAAGTCCTCAGGCTAAAATTCCAAGCAGGCTCCATTCACCAAGTGTCCTTGATTGTCCGGTGAATGGATTTCCTGGCATGGAAAAATAGAACTAACCAGTGTCCGGACAGAGTCTCCTCATATGTAAAGAGACTCTGTATGTATTTCAATTTGGGTTATCTTAAAAACGAGATTCACTTAATAAATTATAAAAAGAATTTAATATAAATAAAAAGACAATTAGGAGACAAAAGAAATAAAGCAAAGGGTTAAAACGGCCGGGTGCCCTGGCCAGTTGCCAGGAACACACCTGGTATCTCAGAGACTCTTCCTTTTATCTTCCCCTGCTGTGAGGGGTTAATGCATATTCAAAGCGTGTTCCCTCCCCGGTTCCGCCTTCTTAGGATATGTTCTTGTACAATTTTATTTTCTGCTGGTCAGTACTATTTTTGCTGGTCATCATGATTCATGCTGATCAGCATTACTTTGGAGTTTGGTTTCTTCTCCTCTGGAAATGTTCGATAAGGGCATAGGCCCCTCATCCTTCTTTTGAGGGTAGCTGGTCTTGCTGATAACAGTTTGGGCTCTATTGTTTTCCTGATAACAGCTTGGGCCCCACTGTCCTTGCCCTCTGGGGTTTCCTTGCATTGTACCTAGGAAATTCTTTTAAGCTTAAGACTTGTTAGTAAGAAAAAAGTACATACATAGCTAAAAGTATTTAACATATAAGATTCATCCGCGAAAGCCAATATCACAATACAAATTTATAACAAACCCCTCCTCTTCTTTTTTATAAATCATTTGGCTTGAGCAATAATTCTTGTTTTCTAGCTTCTAGCACTCGTTCATTTTTTTTTTCACAAATCAATTTAGCTTCTTCCAACGGATCTTTCACATTATTTTGTTTTCTTAATACCATGATTTTTTTGTTTTTGCCATTCCAGATGTAGCTAATTTTAAGTCTGTAGGCATTTGCTATGCCCTAAAATATACTGGTGATCAGCCAATTTAAACAGGGGATTAAACAAAGAAGAAATATTAAACCAGCTGTAGCACTGCTACAAGGGGAAGAAACTTAGCTTCTTCTACTACTTTATCCCCAATACATTATCTCACCCATTAGTGGTTATTACTGATTTTCATTTTTGGACTGGCACATGGGCCATTTTTCTGATACCTTTGGCGATATCTAGAATGGCATTTTTTTTTTTTTTTATTGTCATTGAAAACAACAATCTTATGTATTAATTTTCTCACAAAACACCCCTTCTTTTAGCCAATAAATAGTTTAAAGCCAGCTTACTCTGATATATTGCAGCTCTGGCTTTTCATCTCTGAAGGGCTATTAGTTCCATAGCCCCAGCTGTTTTATTGGTTATGATTTCTACAACAGCTTGGAGTTTCATAATGCAAAAATTAGGGTTTGATATCCCCAACTTCCATCTTGTGCTCAAGAATGTTTCCAATATGTGTTCAGGGGCCATTTCTCATCTCCCCATTTTTGAGGTGCTCAAAACTATTCTCTTTTATTTCTTTTTAGGACCTCAAAAACCAACACCCCCAATTGATTTGTCTCATTCTGACAAAAGGAAAAATTCTGGTTGAATCATTCCCAGAGTACAATTCCCCTTCCATTGCGAAGGGAGCTTTGGGTATGCTCTTTTCTCACATATCCCAAAATAAGACATCTGGTGCTTTCTAATAGTCATTTTTCTGTTGATTTATATTTCTCTAAAATTTGGCTATTTCTGGGATTCCAGAGTAAGGATTTTTCCCTGTACTATTGCACTGGGAGAATCTGGTTCTATTACCATGCACACAATTTTTCTTTTACTTTCTTTTGGGTTTAATACAGAGTTGGTTTCTCTGGAACTTACTATGTACAAGTTTTATTACCAACTTTATACTTTTTACTAGGAGTATTTCTTACTTCATGAAGAAATTTTCTCCATTTAATTGCTGTTTGAGCTTTGCTTACAGGTCCTGATATGAGGTTAATATAGGTCTAGGTTGCTGTGTTGGCTTTATCTTTTCACTTACCATTTGCTCTCTTACCAAATCTTGGTTATTTCTCCTGGCAACAACTGTGAAGCAAATCCATCTTTTTCTCCTTTTGGGCAGTTGTTTTCTAATCTGTTACTACTTGTTCCTAGATTTTCTGTGGTCTAATATTTTTCCTTTTATGCATACAGGTACTTAATTTGGATGGGTTATAGCAGTGATTATTGATACTGGTGTGGGTAATAAGAAAGAAACCCCGGTGTCTTTCCATGTAAAGCTTTCAATAGCATTTGTAACATGGCTTTGCTGGTGTCTCAAAAGGGAAAAGGGTAAGTGACATAAGGAGGAATAATAGGGGTCCAGTATGGCTTACACTCCCACCCACTCTGCCTATGAGGTTGCAGCTCACAGCAGGTGTTTATATTCTTCTCGGTGGCGAGTTGTAGTGGTCAATCTGGTCTTGCCCCCTATTTCCTTGTCACTTCCTCTTTTGTAATTTCCAAGCAAATTTCTTTCGACACCTTTTAACAGCAGTTTCCCACAGTTCTTCAGGTATTTCTCACAGTTCCTCAGGTATTTCCCACTCAACACGCACTAGTAATTTCCCATCTGTAAAAAAAGTTATTATTTAATAGATTTGGCACCTAACACTTCCTGCAATGAGAGGCTTAACTTTGTGAACCACAATACCTATTAATTTTTTTTTAATTTAAACACTTATATTTAATCTAGATAGCATGTCTCGTATTGGGATTTAGACAAGGTATATGATGTGGCACTGATGGAAGTTGTGGTTCTCCCCCCTGCTTTATACAATTCACAGGCAAAAGCAAAAAATATACGAGGATTTCCCCACCAAAACAGCCCCAGTTCTCCTGTTTGGAGTGGGAGTTTTCCTCCCACCAAGATCGATATCGAAAGTGTCTCAGAACTTGTCCAGGCAGGACTTGAAACCACTGATACAGGCTTGGTCTCACTTCCCAATTAGTCGTGATTCTTTGCTCATTCTTTGGATCCTGTGGATTGTCCCAATTCATTACCACCCAGCCCCCGCTTTAGAGTCAATTTGGTATCACCCGGCTCAGAAGTTATAGTCCACTCCTCAGGTCTTTTCACAGGTCCCTTGATTCTGTTGGCGTGGATCCAACTTCACTCTTTGGTTTAGATTGCAGCTTCTCTGCCTTAATTATCAGTAGTACCTGAAAACGATTTCTTAATAACACAGGGAGAGTGAAAACATCACATTAAAATTTTCCATCAGTATTCTTTAAAATTCTTGGGTTAAACGAAATTTAACATTAAACCTAGGAGCCAGTCTCTTTCTGCATGTTCAAATTAGTTAAACAAGAAAGGCTAGGTTAGTCTTAACTTCAAATAAATTACATTTATTACCTTTTTATTCTTTAGTTAATATTTACTTGTTTAGCTTCACAAACTTCTTTTATCAGTTTCTTAGAACGAACCCCTTCCTTTTAACAACAAGAGTAAAAGAAAGGAACGGGAAAAAAAGAAAAAAATAAGAGAAAAAAAGAGATCTTATTTCAAGAAATTAAACACCTTGATGAGGTTTTCAGAACCTAACAAGCAAGACTGTTTTTGCTTTGGTCCTATCACACCGGTTTGTTTCTCGGCTTTTGTTCTGTTCTTTCTTTCTCATTCACAGCAGTTTTTCAGGTTATCTCTCTCTCCCTCTGCTGCCGCAGCTCTGGGCTGAGCAGGTTCTATTCAGCCGCTCGTTCTGCAGGGAGGGGCCCATAGGCTGTCACTTGCGGGCTGACCCTGGGGCAAAGCCCGTGTCCCCTCTCCCTCCTCTGCGCCGTCCCTTCACACACAGGACTGGCATTTTTAAACACTCAGCTCCCACCACAGCCGAGGGGCAGAGCTTGGAGTCCACAGTGCTCTGGTGTGGGGCTCCTCTGCTGTGCCAGCTCGCTCCTCAGCAGCAATCCTCACCCAACACCGCTGCCGGGCCGGCGAGCGCTGCCGGCACCTCGCACCCCTCGAGACCCCGGCACAGACACGGCGGGTCCCGCTCCAGCAGCGCCCCTCACAAACCGCGCTCTGCACCCTTCCCATCGGGTGGGAGAGGACCGGGAACCACCGCTCCGGGCCCCGCTGTTCGCCACTCACAGGGACCGGGTCCTGCTGCAGCCGCTTTACATAAAAGTAATAAAACAACACCTAAACCCAGCGCTCCAGATGCTCCTAACATCTCTTATTTCGAGCACAATTCTCACCTCTAATCGCACTTGAAAGTTTCTCTCCTCACAAGCCAGTGCTCACTCTTTGGAGCCAACAAGACACTTTTCGCTCTTTTTCTAAAAATCTTTACAACTCTACTGAAAGGGATCGCAGAGTTCTCTCTCTCTCGGCCACTATCATCTCGCCACTCTTTACACCACATCCCTCCAGAATCTCTACTACACAAATTACTCTGCTTCAGAATCAACTACAGATTCCAACACCTCCTTTTGGGGACCCTCCCCAAAGCCATCAAAGGCGCTAGACACAGAGACCAGTCAGCTAGCCAGCTACCTTTACTAACTAAAACAAACCTGCAGTTACTATTTCCACTCCCTTGAGCAGATCTTCCGTCAAGCTAGAAATGAAGACACAGACATCATTCTTCTCTAAATTTTCTTCTACAAGTACAAAGGAGTCTATTCTCACACAGCTGCTTAATGTGAATAATTTCTAGTGTAACTTTTCTCATGACAAGATATGATCAGGTCTTTTATTTTTATAGGCATTTAGATACATTGACAAGTTTCTGACAATACCTTTATGTTTCAACAGTACTTGCAGCTTATATACTATGAACCATCTATAGCAAGAACCAGTCTTACAATTGTTTTCAAACTCTTCTTTCACAAAATAAGACTCATTTTTAAATTAACACATGTATTTATTAAAATAGACTAAGTTTAGAGTCTTTATAACTCTCTTCTCAATTCAAAACACCAACAATCTTAATTCTAATATTTTAACTGGGTCTACTTCTGCTTCTATAATAAGCACAGCTACAAAACAACAAAAGAACTCCTAGAGACATGTGCACCCTCTTGGCAAATTCAAAAGAACAAGAAATCATGGCAGTTCTGAGCCTGATCTTCAACTAAACACACCATCACAAGAACTTTTTAGAAATCATCAGAGAGATGATCAGCATTTCATATTGTGAAAAGAGAGACAAAATAATTTTCAGCAGCAGAAAAAAGATTTACAACAACCTACAGGATTTTGCTTTTAGGCTGGCACCAGGTTCTGCTGTTAAGAACCATGGGCTGTGCCCATCAGCACAGGACACAAACAACATTAGGGTTAACAGCTCTAACACTTATTGACACACTGGTAAGTTTCCACTTTAAGGAGTGAGTACTATGCAAATTACTGTAACTTGCCTTTAAAATTAAAATCAACCACAAAATTCTACGATATTCACTAAAGTAAAGAAATTGGAAGGCATACTAAGAAATTGGTTTGTTTCTCTACAAAATAAATATTGCAGTCACTCAAGAAAAAAACAAACAGAGCTTATTTCTTTTTCTATTTTCTCCCAGGATGCATTTCTTGGAATTCTTCTAAGCACCCCTCCAAACTTCTCTGTTTTTCCTGAAATTTCAAATTTTAAGCACCGACACAGCTTACTGCTGCAGAAGCCCACTGCACAATCACACACGGAATTCTCTCAGAACCCGGTAAAACAAAGGCTTGCAACTTGCAGCTCCCTTGGTTTGGAGCTGATACCATACGCCAGTACTGCTCCATATCTCACTCACACATCTGGCTAAGAAAAATCTCTCTGAGACAGTTTGACACCAGTTTTTACTCCCGGAATCACAGAACTTAATGTGCCCGAGGTCTCATAAGACCCCGGCCTAGAAAACCTGGGTCCCAGAGGGACTCACTCAGCTCTCTCACCATTTGGCATGTTCCCGGCCTGTTTCACAGCTTCAGGAGGTTCCAGGAGTCACTGAGAGCTCCTCCGATCCCCCTGTGCCTGGAGCCGGGAACCCGAACCAGCATCTGTGGTTCAATCCAGCCTGCCTGCAGCCACCAGAACAACCCAAACACAGCTCTGCGGCTTGAAAGCTCCAAAATAAGTTTAAACAATCCAGGGGCACCAAGACCTAGACGGCCTTTTGCTCTTGCCTTACTCAAAATGGACGAGCTGAGCTCATCCCCTCAGGGCACCCTCCGTGCCCGGATCTTATCAGGGTTCGGCCCGACTCACCGCCGGCCAGAGCTCCAGGAGTTCCCCTGCACTCCTGAGGCTGACCCGCCACTCCGTCTCAATAGCTCGATGGGGAGTAGCTCTGGGAGCACGATCTCCCAGAAAAACCTTTCACTGCCGCCACAGTGGGGCAAAAAAAAAACTTCTAAAAATAAACAAAACAAAAAAAACCTCCAAAAAACCAAAAACCAAACAACTCCAAATGCTGAATCACATACCAAAGCGACCTACCCCCACAAGCAGCTCTTGTTGCCCAGGGGGAGGAAAGGCGCGAAGATCACCACTAAAGATAACCTTGGCTCTGCTCTGAGACTAGAGCTGCTATCCTGCTGAGAACAGATTTGATACAGCACCCCCGCGGCTCCTGGGTTACAAGCCCCAGTTCTGGTTTGCCACCCTGGGGCTCCAATACAGGAGCTCGCAGGGAGGAAGCGAATCACTCCATGTGTCCCCACCGTGATCCAGTCCCTGTGGAAACATCGACTCGTGTTCACTCTTACTCCAGCACAGCACAGAAAAACCTTTCCTCTTTAGCAACACAATTCAAAAAAAAACCAAACTTTAACACAACAATCACACCTATTTACGCATTCTCACATCTGTTCATTCACTCCACCCAGTCACAGCAAGACAATAAGGTGCTCTTTATTTCCCAGTTACTTGTTAATATCCCCCCATGGGCACTGTAATATGTCAAATATCTCAAGTTTCTTGGATTATTCCTCAATTTGGCAGTTTTAAGTCTAAATTTCTTGGATTTAATCCTCAACTTGACAAAGTTTTAGAAGATCTACATTTTACTCTGTTTTTCCCAGTGGATTGTGCCAGGAAAACCTTCGGCTCCCTTTCCCGAGGGGCTAACCCCTCCCCTGAGACCCAGTCCCAGTAACCCCGGGGGTATCTTGAAACCCCCGCTTCCCGCTCCCCCAAAGATTACTTACAATCCGTTTTCTTCTTTGGGTCTTCGTGCACAAGAATTATGGAGCAAAAATACCGCGGTTTAGGGAGCCTTTTTCCCTTTTCCTTTGCTTTATTTCTTCTCCTTCTTGTCCTCGGGGTCTTGACCTGCAGCCGCTTGGTCCACGCTAGGAGAAACGGAGCGGGGTCTGCTGAACTCAGCAGGGGCGCGCCTGTTCCCCGTTCTGGATCTCGGTGGTCCTAGAGGTGAGGTACTTATCCCGGACAGAGCCCCCAAAATTCTTAAAAACGAGATTCACTTAATAAATTATAAAAAGAATTTAATATAAATAAAAAGACAATTAGGAGACAAAAGAAATAAAGCAAAGGGTTAAAACGGCCGGGTGCCCTGGCCAGTTGCCAGGAACACACCTGGTATCTCAGAGACTCTTCCTTTTATCTTCCCCTGCTGTGAGGGGTTAATGCATATTCAAAGCGTGTTCCCTCCCCGGTTCCGCCTTCTTAGGATATGTTCTTGTACAATTTTATTTTCTGCTGGTCAGTACTATTTTTGCTGGTCATCATGATTCATGCTGATCAGCATTACTTTGGAGTTTGGTTTCTTCTCCTCTGGAAATGTTCGATAAGGGCATAGGCCCCTCATCCTTCTTTTGAGGGTAGCTGGTCTTGCTGATAACAGTTTGGGCTCTATTGTTTTCCTGATAACAGCTTGGGCCCCACTGTCCTTGCCCTCTGGGGTTTCCTTGCATTGTACCTAGGAAATTCTTTTAAGCTTAAGACTTGTTAGTAAGAAAAAAGTACATACATAGCTAAAAGTATTTAACATATAAGATTCATCCGCGAAAGCCAATATCACAATACAAATTTATAACAGTTATCAAGGCAAAAGTGGTGTGATCCGGGATCGGTGCCGATGGGTATCTCGGCAGAGTCTTTCCTTTTGTTTCCGTTGATTGCATCTCCAACACTGGTTTGACAGGTGGGGCGTTCAGGTCTAGCGACAACTACTTTTTCCGAGGCTTGTCTTTTGTCGACCTTGATTGTTTCCCAACAGAGATCTGCAGGGACGTTGGTCAGGTCCGGAGATGGATATCTCCTCCAAGCCAGTTCTTTTGTTTTCTTGATGGCCCTCGTCCTGTCTATTTTCCGAGCTGATGTTCGTTATCTGGGTGTTGGCTGCAATCCGTTGCCTTTTGAAGGAAACTCCCGGCCAGACTTGGAGAAAGGTTTTTTTGTACATTTTGGATTTTATATTATTACAACACATACATATCTTATTTATACCTTTACGAATTTTTATTTACAGATTAATTTATTACAACTACGTCAGTCTTTTCCGTGTCCTGTGTCACTAGGTCCCCTGTCCCATTTGGTAGTGGGCTCCCATTTTCCCTCACATTCCTTTTGCCATTTACGTATAGAAATGCTCCTTTTTCCCTGTGCCACCCTTCACCAGATTAATTTCCTTTTGGCATTTCATTTTGACATAATCCCTGAGTGCTTGGACAGTGTTTTTGTATTCCCCCTGTAATAAATTATGTGTAAATAAAAATTCGTAAAGATATAAATAAGATGTATATGTATTGAAATAATAAAAACCCAAAGATGTGTATATAAAAAGGAAAAAACCTTCTTCCAAGCCTGGCCGGGAGTTTTTCTCTGAAGGCAAAGGATTGCAGCCAACACCCAGATAATGAACATTAGCTCGGAAAATAGACAGGACGAGAGCCATCAAAGACAACAAAAGGACTAGCTCGGAGGAGGAACCCAACTCCGGACCTGACCGACGTCCCTGCAGATCTCGGTTGGGAAACAATCAAAGTCGACAAAGACGAGCCTCAGAAAAAGTATCCGCCGCTAGTCCTGAATCGCCCACCTGTCAGACCAGTGTTGGAGATGCAATCACTGGAAACAAAGGGGAGACTCTGCCGAGATTTCCATCGGCACCAACCCCGGATCACACCACTTCTGCCTTGATAACCCAAAATTAAAATACATACAGAGTCTCTTTACATATGAGGAGACTCTGTCCGGACACTGGTTAGGTCTATTTTTCCAAGCCAGGAAATCCATTCACCGAACAATCAAGAACACTTGGTGAATGGAGCCTGCTTGGAATTTTAGCCTGAGGACTTAAAAATCCTATAAAACCCCAAGCCTGAGAGCGCTGTAATAAATTATGGTTGTATTAAAAATTCGGAGTGTATATAAGAAAGATATGTTTTGTAGAGACAAAACAAAATATAAAGCATGGAAAAGCCTCCCCCCCAAAGTGGGATGAGGCTTTTCTCCAAGGAGTTGCTGATTGCCAGCAACGCCCAAGATAACTAACCAAAACCGGCCCATCAACCCAAACAAACACACAGGACACGGATCATCAGGAAAACAATGACACTAGCTCGGGAAATTATCTACCTCCGGATCCAAGCAACGCCCTGCGGATTCCAGTGGGTAGAGAAACCGATCAGTAGGAAAAAGACAAGTTCCAAAAGAAAGACTTCGCCAGACTTAAACATTTCTGTGTTGAAAAAGCAATCAGGGGAAACAAAGGAGGAAACCCGGCCGAGATACCCATCGGCACCAGCCCGGATTCCACCACCCTGTCATGAAAAACCTAACATTGCAACACACAGAGTCTCCTTTGCATATGAGGAGATTCTGGCCGGACACGAAATAATGTCATCATTCTATGTCAGGAAATCCATTCACTGGACAATCAAGGACACTTGGTGAATGGAACCTGCCTGGAATTTTGGCCTGAGGACTTAAAAATCCTATAAAACCCCAATCCTGAGGATGCTCAGACGTGGATTTGGGAAACCTATACCTCCGGTGTAGACCCCTGTCCACCCAGCGCTGCGCTGTTCTTTTTATTGTGGGTTTTTATCGCTGTTTCTACTTATTATTGTTTATTAATAAATTTCTCTTTGATTTTATCCCAAAATTGCCTTTGCATTTATAACAGCGCTCAGACGTGGATTTGGGAACCCTACACCTCGGGTGTAGACCCTGTCCACCCAGCGCTGCGCTGACCATTTTTATTGTGGTTTTTTTCTCTCATTGTTATTCTTTGTTGTTTATTAATAAATTTCTCTTTTTGATTTTATCCCAAATTTGCCTTTGCATTTATAACACCCCTAAACTACACATTCCCTTCTTCCACCCTTCCTCTGCTTTCTTTCTAGGTAAACTGGAAGCTCAGACCCCTTAAGTGTAGGGATAATTACATATTTCTTAATTAGATGGTCACAAAATTCTCTTCTCACAGGATGCTGCCTTTTTCCAGCAAATGAGCTGGTTTGCAATAGTCCCTTTCATCCTCCTCACTTGATGTGCAATTATTCAGTATATCATATTGTCTTGGTTCTAGAAGACAGGTGTCTGCTAGGGAGGGCAGGAGCCTCCATTGGAATGAAAGAATGTAGACCCCCTCCCTCCGAATTATTATCATTCTGAAATCAAGGGGCTTTCAGGCAGAGATCTGGGGATAGGAATAACAATTCTTTACTAGTAGAACCAGGCAAACAAACAACAATAACTACAGCATTAACAAGAAAACAGAACCAGGGACCCCGTGACAGCTTTTCTCAGCTGAGACGGGATGGAGGAGAGGCTTTGTTTTCACAAACCCCTCGGGCGGGCAGTCCCGGTGCTCCTGCAGGGCTCCGAGGAACAGTCAGCTGGAACAGCAGGGATGAGCTGAGATCCTGGGCTGGTGGCTGCGGTGTATCAGCAGCTCCGTGGTGGTGGCTGGCACTGCCACACGTCCCGGCAGGACAGGGGGTGTGAGGCCACCAACAAAGAGGGAAGAAGGAGAAGCAGCAGCAGCTCCGTCTGGGTGATGGCGAAATTCCCTTTTCTCCACCGCAGCAGCTCTGCCCCCAATGTGTCCTTCTCTGAAGCTGAAGAAAACCCCCCAAACTGTCCCCACCCTCCTTTTTTCCTGCCCCCTTCCCCCCCACCTCCGCCCAGTGAAACTCTTTGTCTTTTGTCAAGCACCCACCAAGTACCCACAGTTAGGCTGTCCCCTCAACTAATGGGTAGAAATTCCACGGGCAAGCCAGAACTAAAAAAAAAGGACACCTAACCCCCAAGACATGTAGCCCTCAGACTGGGTGGAGAATTATTCATTCCCTTCATTCTCCAGGATCCTGTGGGGTTTAAACCAACCCCAGTGAATTTGGAGTGCTGAGAACTAGCAAAAGCATCCCATAAGATTTCTGGATCCCATAGATAGAGTTTATTTGGTGATTTATGGATATGAATAACTTTTTCTATTTATAAAGTGTCTCTTCAGGGGCCTCAGGCTCTGCTGAGAAATCTGAGGAGAAAACCAGGATTCATGAAGGTTTTACATGGTAGGGGATATGCAGGGTGCCTGCAGGTCTGGAGCAGGACACCCTCATCCCATAAGGTAATGCAAAGACAGATCAAACTTCCAGATTTTGTAATTACAAAATGTGGTGTTCATCAAAACATAAACATTTTGCAGATACAAATCAATATCTGTAATTGTATTTCTTGGGGGGAATGGGGGCGGGGGGAAGACAAAAAAAAAAGAGATAACACCTTTCAATAAGGAAGAAAGGTTCTGTTTCAACAATTTCAAAAACTAACATTTCAACACAGTATTTTCAAATAATTTCATGTACTGAGATTATTTCACCTAATACAAAAATAATACTGAATTCTTTTTTTTTTCTTTACACTGAACAGTATCATGTGAAATATATATTACATTTTATATTGTCAGTAGCTACTTCTCAAGGAACATCTTTAATATTGGAATGGAGGCAGTTTTACAAGATCTACTGAGTTGTTTAAGGGTAGGGATTTTTTTGAAGACTTTCATTAGGGGAGAAAACCCAAAACCTGACACTGACTTTGATGGGAAGCATTGTGCATTCTTTAATCTAAAAGAAATCAAAATGCTTTATAGATTAAATATCTGAAGAGTCCAGCAGTCAAATGCAAAATGCTGCTCCACCAACCAGAACGCTTCAGAGTAAGACATAAGAGGCAGGTTAAGGACATATTTCCCATAAAAGCTGTGGAAGGTGATCTGGGAAAAGGTAATAAAGTTACTGTCAGAGGAACTGACAGTTACTGTCACTGTTCCTTGATTTTCATGTTGTTCTTCAAGCACCTCCCAGCCCACTCTGAGAAACACCAAGGTGAGCCTGGGAAATAAAATTTCCAGTGGCCAATTTATGAGAGAATTCTGTGAACTGAGATCACACTAGTCAAGAATTTTATGCAAAGTAAATTAACAAAATACTTCAAAATTTGTCAAAGGATCCATTTGGATATGTTAAGTGGGTATAAAGTGGTCTACATACATCTGCTCCATTGTGGGGAATGAAGAACTATTCATCCCAAAATAACCCAGGAGCTTGACATTAACCTGGGAATTGTTGGATTGAATTCACTCTGCCACACAGAGGATGTGTTTCAAACTTGAGGTACCCAAGAATTATTGTTCATAAGCAATTTTAGATCCTTCCAGATGGAAGGATTTAAGCGACTGCTACAAAGATTTGTGTGTTGCAAAATACAAGAAAAACTTCTGAGTGTTTAATGTTATTAATGTTGAGTACGTGGCTGGCTGTGATATATGAGAAACCTGATCCCAGGCCAGAGTTGAAAGACTTGCAACTTGAACAAAAAGGTGATGATGATTCTGTTCCCTACCTGCTCCTTTGTGTCCCTGCCCCTGCCAAGGCTCCTGATGTCATCTGAGGGATTAAGGTGACATAAGGCAAATGCACAGTAGGTGGTGGTGTTCTAGCAGAGTGTAAGGTATAGCTGGAAGGACCTGATCAAGACAAGCATTAGCTCTCTGGGGCACTGAATTGTGTGGTGAGAGTCCCACTAGCTTGCTCCCAGATCTTTGGTTATTTACCATTTTAAAGAGGCTGGATTCCAGGCAGCTGCTTGCTATTATTACTTTGTCCCCCGCCTCTCTGCTACCACTGTCCACCCCGCAGCGGCCAGGGAGGCAGGGGAGGTAGTTTAGCTTGCCAGAGGAGACCCTAAAAACGAGGCTCTTTCCCTTTGCTGAGATGGCAGTCGCAGCTTTATTTCTTGGGATCTTTCAGAGTGAAGTTGCAGGAGAGAAAGAGGAAGAGGTATTGATAAGCACTCCTTTTTGAGGACAGAGGAAAGGGGTGTGGGGGAATTTACACAACCAATAAGGGGAACTGGGGAGAACAAGATAAGGGAAAGAACTTACAAGTCTACATTTTCGGGGGTACATTGTTTGGGTCATACCATTTTTCCTAACTGCATTACAACATCTCACCATTTCTTATTATATAAAATTTTTGTTGAAGGGTTGTGAGATCATTTTGATACTGATCATGAGTTTGTCCACCACTCGTGGTTGACGGGCCGGTCCAGTGGCTTCTGGTCTGCTAGCTCTATGTGGTTGATCTCTGAGGTAGCAGAGACTAATTTTTTGAGAGCTTTTAAAACTAGACAATGAACAATCCTGAAGGCTAACACGATTAGAAACAGAACAACAAAAAACAACAAGATTGTTTTGATTATCGAGGTCTACCATCCTGTGAGTCCCCAGCCTTTGAACAGCTCACTAAACCAGTCCTCAGCTTCTTGCTTCACTTGTCCAATCAAGTGCTTCATCTCGGAGGGCTCCGTGGATGTTGGGAGCTTTTGAGAACAGG
Source organism: Poecile atricapillus (assembly GCF_030490865.1). NCBI lineage: Eukaryota > Metazoa > Chordata > Aves > Passeriformes > Paridae > Poecile > Poecile atricapillus. The sequence goes on along the minus strand of NC_081288.1, from coordinate 102,375,804 downwards.
TTTAGGCAGCAAAGTCCTTCAAATTCCTGGCATTCGTGTCCATGCAGCAGCAGAAGAAAATCTATTGCAGCCCGATTTTGGAGTATGGCCTGTCTGGTAATCTCCTCGTCTTCGAGGAAGGAGCTGAGGGCGACTGATGTTAAGTTGGCCTGTTTAATCACCCAGCACTCAAGCTGTCCTAATTCATCTAGTGCCTTGGCAGCTGCAACCCATGGAAGAAATATGGATGCAGCAACCCTTTTTGATTTTGCCCAATGAAATATATCCAAATCACAATTGGAGTCTAAAATATCAGTGCTTCTTTTGTGGATTTCATGAGTCGAATTGTCTTTCCTAGTCCATCTAATAATTTGGGTTTGGTTGGGTGCAAACAAGGACAGCCTCCCAAAAGTGCAAGGCCCTCCTCGAAGGCAAGATGGGACTCCTGCCCATGCTTTATCTCCACATATTAGAAATATACCTTTAGGGAGGATTCTTGGATGTGAACGGCAAGGATCATCTGCTAAGGCCTGACTTAGCGTACCACACCATTGTTTTGCTTTGTATTCTTTTCTATACTGGATTATGTGATTGTACAGTTTTGTGTCTGGCAGTAAGTTGTAAATGAAGTGAACACAAAAGGGTGCAGGGGAATAACCTAATAGCTCTAATTCTTGGGGCTCTTTATTAGCTCTGGGCAGTACTGGTAACCACTTTTCTATAGGATTTTTTACTGCCACAGCTCGCTGTTTACGATTTCCATGTGGTTGGTCACTGTGTGTTTTAGGTGTGGTATTAAACTTGGGATCACTGAAGTTGGCTGTAAAATCTTCATCCTGCAGGGGAATTCCTACCAGACAGGTGGACATAGGGTCTTTTGCTGCTGCAGTAGACAGGCAGATATTGTCTTGTTGAAGTGTGTGTGCCAGGGTTACCCAGATGTTCTGTCGTGGCTGAGGGATGATCCGGGCAGTGGTCAGGCTGCTCAGAGCAAGCAGGAGGATAGCTGAGGTAACGCTCATCATGGGTTTGGGTGTGAGGTAGGTTTCTTCTAAAAGAAAAGAAACAAACATTTCTAAAACACATTCACAGTCAATGTAAGCAGGTCAGAGAATAGCCAGAGGTTAGGAAGGTTTCTTCTTGCTTTTCCCGGCGGCGTCTTCTTTTGGAAGCAACTGCCACTTGTCTCTCTTCTTCTTCTGCTGGGGCTGGGTTTTTGGGAACAAAAGGCTTTACCCATTTTTGAGGAATCCATTGGGGGCCTGTAGGGGTGGATACACGCGAGTAACCACGCCCCCAAGTGACAAGTTCATAGGGGCCCTTGGTTTGCCAAGTTTCAGGGTCCTCGATTAAGACCAGTGGATGGTGTGACAATTTAAACTGATCACCACTGTTAAAATGCTGAGTGACTGGAGGATTCATGTTTTCAAATGAACAGTTCAGAAAATTGATAGTAAACATAGTTTTACAAAGCTTTTACTGTGAAGACATCCACACTGTTCCACTACTTTGCCTGGCTAGGACTTGTTTGAGCGTCTGGTGTGTACGCTCAATCACCGCTTCACCTGTGGGGGAGTGAGGGATGCCAGTTTTATGTTCCACTCCCCACTGCAGGACAAATTCCAGGAACTCCTTGGATTTATACGCTGGGCCATTATCTGTTTTAATTTCCTTAGGAATCCCCAGCATGGAAATGGCCTGTACTAAGTGTTGTTTGGCATGTAAAGATTGTTCTCCTGCATGAGCAGAGGCATACACTGCTCTTGAGTATGTGTCAATACTCACGTGTACATATATAAGGCGACCAAAACTGGGAATGTGAGTGATATCTGTTTGCCACACCTCACAGTTTCCAAGTCCTCGGGAATTAACCCCGATGCCTAATGATGGCACTGCCTGGAGCTGGCAATTGGGACAGGTTGCCACAATGGCTTTAGCCTGACCCCGTGTCAGCTGGAACTGATGCATCAGTCCTGGCACATTTTGATGGTATTGCTGGTGACTTAACTTTGCCTGTTGAAACACATCTGGGAGACGTGCCTTTTCAGCTGGGGCAGCAAGGGAATCAGCTTTCTGGTTTCCCTCAGAGATTTCACCTGGCAAATCGGAATGTGATCGTATATGCATCACATAGAAAAGATGTTCTCTATTTGAAATCAAATAAGTTTTGAGAGCACTCTAAAGAGATGTTCATTCTCAATGTCCTTGAGAACTGCCTGCTCTGCTCTGGACACCACTCCTGCTACATAGGCTGAGTCAGTAACCAAATTAATCGTCTCTGAAAACTTCTCAAAGGCTCTTACGGCCGCAGCCAGTTCAGCTATCTGGGGTGATCCTTCTACAAACTCAACATCAGCTTCCCAAAGCTGAGTCTGTGGATTTCTCCAAGTCATCACCAACTTGTGGGATGTCCCAGATGCATCAGTGAACAGTGTGAGAGCTTTGAGTGGCCTTCGGCTCCTTTTCTCACAAGGAATGAGGTGGAATTCCTCATGAAACAATTTGTGTGATGGTGCATGGACCGAAATTTGCCCACTATAGCTATCCAGAGAAAACTGAAGATTAGCACTGCTCTGCAGCAGGTGCTCAAACATCTCTTTGGTCAGTTTCTCAGGGGAGTGTTTGCCTTCTCCAGAGAGTCTGACCGGAATGTGAATATACATAAGGTCACACCCTGCCAGTTCCCGCAGCCTTACCCTGGCTTTTTGGATCAGCTGAGCCATGAGCTCTTGTGGCTTGGTGATAGTTTTGAGTGGTTGATGGGAGAGGAAGACCCATTCTATTATTAAGAGTGGATCTCTCTGCCCCTCGGCCCACTGGAATATTAACCCATGTAAGTGTGGTAATTTCCCCAGGACAATAAATTTCAAAGGCAGCTCGTGTTTGAAGCGATGTGCCTGTCTTTCTCTCAAGGCCCTTTGTGCTTTTTCAATTGCAGTTTTTGCTTCTGGAGTCAGCTTCCTGGGAGACAACAACTCTCTCTCCCCTTTCAATAAATTGAGCAGGGGACTCAGGTCTTCATTAGTGAGACCTAGCCAGGGTCAGACCCAGTTTAGTGACCCGCATAGGGAATGGAGATCTGCTAGAGTTTTAGGATTGCCAATAATTTCTAATTTCTGTGGAACAACAGTCCGTTTACTTATCTCTAAGCCCAAGTATTTCCAAAGTGGCATCATTTGAACCTTGTCTTCCTGCAATTGGAATCCAGCAGAGGTTAAAACTTTAACCACTAGGTCAAGGGTGTCTTTGCAGCATGTTGTTATTGGGACAGCATACTAACACATCATCCATGTAGTGCAAAATGATGGCATCTCTTTTTTCAGCACGCACTGGGGACAGCAATGACCCCACATACCACTGGCAGATGAAGGGGCTTGCTTTCATCCCCTGAGGTAGTACTGTCCAGTGGTACCGTTTCATTGGGGCTTCTCGGTTAATTGTGGGAATGGAAAAGGCAAACCATGGTCCATCCTCTGGGTGCAGGTGAGTTTGGAAAAAACAGTCTAATATCTAGTACTGCTAGTAGCCAATTTTGTGGTAACATAGTCGGGGATGGCATACTTGGTTGAAGAGACCCCATGTCTTCTATTTTTTTGTTTATTTCTCTCAAATCCTGAAGTAGGTGCCATTTATCTTTCCTGGCTTTTTTATCACAAACACTGGGGAATTCCAAGGGCTGGTTGTTTCTATTATGTGCCCCTTTGGCCAATTCTTCTTCTACCAGTTTTTCTAGCTCCTCGAGTTTCTGTTTGCTGAGAGGCCACTGGTTCACCCAAATTGGATTATTATCTACCCAAGATAGCTTTTGGACCGGATGCTCTACAGTGGCCTCCATCAAAAATCCTGAGGTGTCTCAGGAATTGTTAATTTCACTCCCCACTGGGACATGGTGTCTCTTCCCCACAGGGGGCACTTATAATCAGTGACAAAAAGCTGTACCCACAGCGTCTTAGTTTCTATCACCAGCTTCAGAAGGTGTTTCTTTATTTCTCCATTCATTCTTTCAACCCAACCCAAGCTCTGTGGGTGTTACGGGGTATGGAGGTTCCATTGTATTCCTAAAGCTGTCATAACCCTTTGAAGGATTCTTCATGTAAAATGAGTTCTCCTATCTGAGTCTATTGCTTCCACAATCCCATATCTTGGAATTATTTGTTCCAAAAATACTTTCAAAACTGACCCTGTAGTTGCTGAAAATGTTGGAAATGCTTCTGGCCACCTTGTTAGCTGACATACTGTTCCCAGAAGATATTTAAACCTTGCTACTCAGAGCATTTCAGTAAAATCTACCTGGCATCTCTGGAAGGGACGTACAACCCAAGGCCTCCCTCCCCTGAAAATTTTCTTTATAACCCTGTTGTTTTAGCATAAATAAAACAACCCTCAATAGCTTGTTTTGGCAAAGTAAAAAGACCCACAGCAACATACATCTTGAGGAAGGCTTCTGTCAGTCCTCTGGAGCCCAAATGACTTCCTTCATGAAATTGTTTTATTAACTGTAAGGCCAGAGCTTTTGCTGTCCGCTGTTTACTCTTTCTTCTAAACCAATTATCCCCTTTCCTCTGCCCTACTCTTTTTAATTATCTCAAGCTCTTATGGTAGAAAAGACAGTTTCTCTGGCAGAGGTGTGGTTACTGGGAGTAAGGGGAGGATTTTAGAGATGTTATAGATACTGTCTTGGTTCTAGAAGACAGGTGTCTGCTAGGGAGAGCAGGAGCCTCCCTTGGGATGAAAGAATGTAGACCCCCTCCCTCCGAATTATTATAATTTTGAAATCAGGGGCTTTCAGGCAGAGATCTGGGGATAGGAATAACAGTTCTTTACTAGTATAACCAGGTAAACAAACAAACAATAACTACAGCAATAACAAGAAAACAGAACCAGGGACCCCGGGACAGCTTTCTCGGCTGAGACGGGATGGAGGAGAGGCTTTGTTTTCACAAACCCCTCGGGCAGTCAGTCCCGGTGCTCCTGCAGGGCTCCGAGGAAACAGTCAGCTGGGACAGCAGGGACGAGCTGCGATCCTGGGCTGGTGGATGAGGTGTATCAGCAGCTCCACGGCGATGCCTGGCAGGACAGCGGGTGCGAGGCCACCAACCAAGAGGGGAGAAGGAGAAGAAGCAGCTCCGCAACCCAGCGCACGAACGTCCTTCTTCCCCGAAGCCGAGGAAAAAAGCCAGCCAAAAACTGTCCCCACCCTCCTTTTTCTGCCCCCTTCCCCGCCACCCTGGGCCCGGCTACTCTTTGTCCTTCGTGAGCACCCTTAAGTACCGGTAGTTAGGTTTCCCAGCACATAATGGGTAAAAATTCCCACCTAACCCTCAACACTATCCACCCCGAATTTTTTCCCATACCAAAATGTTACATCAAATATTAAACCTTTAAATTATACACTAACACATACTACTTTAACTATATACATATGTACATGCAGATACAGATACAAGCACAGTGTCATGGGTAGTTCACCCTAAAACCAGGTCCCCTTGAGGTATGCACCGGGTCTCTCCATCTTTTTGCATCACCCACCAAGTGCAACCCGGTCCTTGAGCAAAGACAACCCCACGGATTGGATTGTCTTTGCTGGAGGCAGAATTAACCCAAACAGTTTTTCCCAGCATACCTCTCATATGTACCACTGGAACCTTATCTCCATCTGTCGTTCTAAAGGGCTCAGATTGGGCAGGGCCTGCTCAGTTAGTGGAACCTCGGGTGTTCACTAACCATGTGGCTTTTGCTAAATTAATCTCCCAGTTCTTGAAAGTTCCCCCACCCAGCGCCTTCAAGCTGGTTTTAAGCAGGCCATTGCACCGTTCAACTTTTCCAGCAGCAGGTGCATGGTAGGGGATATGGTACACCCACTCAATGCCATGTTCCCTAGCCCAGCTGTTTATAAGGCTGTTCTTGAAATGAGTCCCATTGTCTGACTCAATCCTCTCAGGGGTGCCATGCCTCCAAAGGACCTGCTTTTCAAGTCCCAGGATGGTGTTCCGGGCAGTGGCATGAGGCACAGGGTAGGTTTCCAACCATCCAGTGGTGGCTTCTACCATGGTGAGCACATAGCGCTTGCCTTGGCGGGTTTGGGGCAGTGTGATGTAGTCAATCTGCCAGGCCTCCCCATACTTGTATCTGGACCACCGCCCACCGTACCAGAGGGGCTTCAACCGCTTGGCCTGCTTGATCGTGGCACACGTCTCGCAGTCATGGATAACCTGAGAAATACTGTCCATGGTTAGATCCACCCCTCGGTCTCGTGCCCACTTATAGGTGGCATCTCTACCCTGATGACCTGAGGCGTCATGGGCCCATCGAGCTAGGAACAACTCTCCCTTGTGTTGCCAATCTAAGTCTGTCTTTGACACCTCTATCTTTGCAGCCTGATCCACCTGCTCATTGTTTCGGTGCTCTTCATTAGCCCTACTCTTGGGGACATGGGCATCTACATGACGGACCCTCACAGACAGTTTCTCTACCCTGGTGGCGATGTCTTTCCACTCATCAGCAGCCCAGATTGGCTTTCCTCTGCGTTGCCAGTTGGCCTTTTTCCACCTTTCCAACCATCCCCACAGAGCGTTGGCTACCATCCATGAATCTGTGTAGAGGTAGAGCTTTGGCCACCTCTCTCTTTCAGCAATGTCCAGGGCCAGTTGAACAGCTTTGAGTTCAGCAAGTTGGCTTGATCCACCTTCTCCTTCAGTGGCCTCTGCGACCTGTCGTGTGGGGCTCCATACGGCTGCTTTCCACTTCCGGTTCATCCCTACGATGCGACAGGAACCATCAGTGAACAGAGCGTAGCGTGTTTCTTCTGCTGGCAGTTGGTTATACGGTGGAGCTTCTTCAGCCCGTGTCACTTGTTCCTGCTCCTCTTCATCAGTGAGACCAAAGTTTTCACCTTCAGGCCAGTTTGTAATTATCTCCAAAATCCCAGGGCGATTTGGGTTTCCAATACGGGCGCGCTGCGTGATGAGGGCGATCCACTTGCTCCATGTAGCGTCGGTGGCGTGGTGGGTAGAGGGAACCTTTCCTTTAAACATCCACCCCAGCACTGGCAGTCGGGGTGCCAGGAGGAGTTGTGCTTCTGTGCCAATCACTTCTGAGGCGGCTTGGACTCCTTCATAGGCAGCTAAGATTTCCTTCTCTGTAGGAGTGTAGTTGGCTTCGGACCCTCTGTAGCTTCGGCTCCAGAATCCCAGTGGTCGGCCTCGAGTCTCCCCAGGCACTTTCTGCCAAAGGCTCCAGGACAAACCATTGTTCCCAGCTGCAGAGTAGAGCACGTTCTTCACGTCTGGTCCTGTCCTGACTGGGCCAAGGGCTACTGCATGAGCAATCTCCTGTTTGATCTGAGCAAAGGCTTGCTGCTGTTCAGGGCCCCAGTGGAAATCATTCTTTTTTCGGGTAACCAGGTAGAGAGGGCTCACGATCTGGCTGTACTCAGGAATGTGCATCCTCCAAAAACCTATGGCACCTAGGAAAGCTTGTGTTTCCTTCTTGTTGGCTGGTGGAGACATTGCAGTGATCTTATTGACGACCTCAGTGGGAATCTGACGCCGCCCATCTTGCCACTTTACTCCCAGGAACTGGATCTCTCGAGCAGGTCCTTTGACTTTGTTCTTCTTGATGGCAAAGCCGGCTTCTAGCAGAATCTGGATGATCTTTTCTCCTTTCTCAAATACTTCCACTGCTGTGTTCCCCCACACAATGATGTCATCAATGTACTGCAGATGTTCTGGAGCCTCACCCTTTTCCAGGGCAGCCTGGATCAGTCCATGGCAGATGGTGGGGCTGTGCTTCCACCCCTGGGGCAGTCGGTTCCAGGTGTACTGCACTCCCCTCCACGTGAAGGCAAACTGAGGCCTGCATTCTGCTGCCAAGGGAATGGAGAAAAATGCATTGGCAATGTCAATAGTGGCGTACCACTTCGCTGCTTTGGACTCCAGCTCATACTGGAGCTCCAGCATGTCCGGCACGGCAGCGCTCAGCGGTGGAGTCACTTCATTCAATGCACGATAGTCCACAGTCAATCTCCATTCTCTGTCAGACTTGCGCACAGGCCAGATGGGGCTGTTGAAGGGTGAGTGGGTTTTGCTGACCACCCCTTGGCTCTCCAGTTCTCGAATCATCTTGTGGATGGGGATCACAGCATCTCGATTTGTCCTATACTGTCGGCGGTGCACCGTCGAGGTGGCAATTGGCACTCGCTGTTCTTCCACCTTCAGGAGTCCTACTGCAGATGGGTTCTCTGATAGTCCGGGCAAGGTGTTCAATTGCTTAATGTCCTCTGCCTCCACAGCAGCTATTCCAAAAGCCCACCTGAGTCCCTTTGGGTCTTTGTAATAGCCATTTCGAAGGAAGTCCATGCCCAGAATACACGGGGCCTCTGGGCCAGTCACAATGGGATGTTTCTGCCACTCTTTCCCAGTCAGGCTCACCTCAGCTTCCAACAGAGTCAATTGCTGCGATCCCCCCGTCACCCCAGCAATGGAAACAGGTTCTGCCCCCACATGTCCTGACGGCATTAGGGTACACTGTGCACCAGTATCAACTAAAGCTTCGTATTTTTGTGGCTCTGATGTGCCAGGCCATCGGATCCACACCGTCCAAAAGACCCGGTTTTCCCGTGCCTCTTCCTGGCTAGAGGCAGGGCCCCTCTAGCACTGGTCATCCTCTCCTCCCTGGGCATACATGCTAGAGGTTCCTTCAAGGGGATCATCCTCTTTTCTGTAATATCTGGCAGTTTCGTCACGGGAGGCTGAGGCTACCTTCACTTTAGTGGAACCTTTCTGGTTACTGGTTCCCTGCCTGAGTTGACGCACTCGTGCTGCCAGGGCAGAAGTGGGTTTCCCATCCCACTTTCCCATGTCTTCCCCATGGTCACGTAGAAAGAACCACAGCTCAGTTCGTGAGGTGTACCCTCTCTCTCTAGCTGGGGGACGTGGGGCTTGGAGTTTTGGGCTTGTGACCCGCACTGGTGCCATATGGGAACTGCTCTTCCTCATCTCTTCCCTCATTTCCCTCATCTCCTCTTTGAGTTCCTTAATCACAGCAGAAATCTTAGCCTGATGTGGGCCATGGACCATACTGTCATAATTTCTAAGCCTGGTGGCAACAGAACCCACCGTCTCTCGGCCGTTATCGGCATTAATCGTTGCAATATAGGTGGTGTAGTCACGTGGCCCTAGATTTGCCAGACTCCACAACATCTGCCCAGTGCACCTGACTTTGTCGGGGTCATTATCATGCTGTCCACCCCTTCCAAAAAGGACCTCTAATATCGCCACTTCTCTCAGCTGTTGGATCCCTTCCTCAATGGTTTTCCATTCCCTTCTATGATAGTGCTCCTCCATTCTCTCTCTATGGACAAACCTTTCTCTTACACTCATCAAAAGCCGCTCCCAGAGGGAAAGGGGCCCTTGCTCCCTGACGAATATCTGATTCACACCTGAGTCCTGCGTCAAGGGTCCCACATTCCTTGCCTCACCACCATCCAGCTGCACGCCTGTACCCATAAGGTCCCAGACCCGAAGTAACCAGGTGGTATAAGGCTCACGCCCCCGCCTCACAATGTCTTTTTGTAACTTACGGAGACTGTCATATGTCAGAGACTCAGTAATGATTTCAACTTCTGGCTCCCCTGTGGGTTGTGAGGACCCTCCTTTCTTATCCTTATCAGCAGGGTGCTGTGATTTCATCTTAGACTTCCTCGTTTCCACAGGGGCAACAGCTGCTGGCTGTGACTGCCCTTGTGGTTCAGCTGGAACCTGGACGGTTGTAACATCTGTGGGTTCCACTGCTGCACCATCAGACTCTCCCTCTTCGGGGCAGGGGAAGGGTTTCCCAGCAGCTGAGTAAATGCACTCCTTTAGCATCTGGCCCATCTCATGCATCTCCTTCACCAGCACCCCCACCCACCCTGGGTGGTTCATTTCTGAGGTGGGCTGTGGGGCAGGGGCAGGCTCTGGAGCAGCACTCCCTGTCTCTGGGGCAGGGGCAGGCTCTGGGGCAGCACTCCCTGTCTCTGGGGCAGGGGCAGGCTCTGGAGCAGCACTCCCTGTCTCTGGGGCTGTGCCAGGCTCTGGAGCAGCACTCCCTGTCTCTGGGGCTGTGCCAGGCTCTGGAGCAGCACCTCCGGTCTCTTTCCCTTTGTCTCTGAAGGCTAGGTAGAACAGGCCTATCAGCAACACCAGCCACTGTATGATGTCATTAGCATCCAGAGAAGATTTTAGCCCTTTGAAAACTGGCGGGGTAGGCCCAAGGAACTGGGTGAAAGGTTGGGAGAAAATTTCCCCAGCTGTCTTTTTCTCCCAGTAGGTACCATTATTAAAGTAACCTGAAAACCATCCAGTTAGTGTGTGACAGCTCTGAATCCATGAGCCTGCCGTCCAGAGGACGTTAAACATCCATGAATTCCTCACCTTATCAACCCACAAAACAAGCTGGATAATAGCCACAGTAGCCTTAGTTATAGGACCCATATTTAGGTAAGGTGCAGCAAATGGGAGAAATATAGCTGTGACCACATGGCCCACGAACCTGGGTAAGTTAAACAGCATGGTTCTACCTAACAAGGTTTCTAAATCCAGCACACAAAAGTTAGGTTATTTAAGAACTGTTATTCCTTTTTTGCCCTTTTTCTCTCAGTGCCCCACGTTGGGCGCCAAAATCTGTCTTGGTTCTAGAAGACAGGTGTCTGCTAGGGAGAGCAGGAGCCTCCCTTGGGATGAAAGAATGTAGACCCCCTCCCTCCGAATTATTATAATTTTGAAATCAGGGGCTTTCAGGCAGAGATCTGGGGATAGGAATAACAGTTCTTTACTAGTATAACCAGGTAAACAAACAAACAATAACTACAGCAATAACAAGAAAACAGAACCAGGGACCCCGGGACAGCTTTCTCGGCTGAGACGGGATGGAGGAGAGGCTTTGTTTTCACAAACCCCTCGGGCAGTCAGTCCCGGTGCTCCTGCAGGGCTCCGAGGAAACAGTCAGCTGGGACAGCAGGGACGAGCTGCGATCCTGGGCTGGTGGATGAGGTGTATCAGCAGCTCCACGGCGATGCCTGGCAGGACAGCGGGTGCGAGGCCACCAACCAAGAGGGGAGAAGGAGAAGAAGCAGCTCCGCAACCCAGCGCACGAACGTCCTTCTTCCCCGAAGCCGAGGAAAAAAGCCAGCCAAAAACTGTCCCCACCCTCCTTTTTCTGCCCCCTTCCCCGCCACCCTGGGCCCGGCTACTCTTTGTCCTTCGTGAGCACCCTTAAGTACCGGTAGTTAGGTTTCCCAGCACATAATGGGTAAAAATTCCCACCTAACCCTCAACAGATACATAGTATAATATTGGCTTTTTGCAAATATTAAGATGAATGTTATATGTCGCACTATATTAGCAATGGTGAAAGTACGACACAGACTCTCTTAGCTGGGTTGCCCAAGAGAGCAAGGTTTATTACCCCAGATCTTCTTTTATAGACAGGTCCAACAAGGTCTGAGAGGTAAAACTCATTGGTCGTTAAACCAACACATCACCATTATTGGACAATTAGGAACTACATCCCTTGACTGTTTCTTGCAAGTGAACAACAAGGATCCAAACAACACCTGCAAAGGTTGTTTTCCTTTTCTAACAACTTTTTTGATTCCTTCTTACGATTTCTCAGGCCACACTTTCTCAGGCCAGTCTGAGAAAGTTATGTGACTTGGTTTCACAGACACTATGCTCTTTGCCTGCTTTCTCGCATTCAGCATCCATAATATGTATAATGTTAAAATGGCTTTGCTGTATAGATATAGTTTTTATTTCTACTATTAGCGAAAATTAGACATAGTGGTAATAGCTGATATGGTATGTTTGAACTGTCTGCTTGGCTCAGAGAACATCCAGTGAACATACGATGGGGATCTTATTGATGACATGCCAATTATCAAACACCTACCATCTGTGGAGAGAATGGACCAAGGCCCAAACTGAAGATGATAATGAAGATAGACACATGCTCTGAAAAGGTGGACCCAAGGAGAGGCCATGCAAAACAGTTCTTGGAAAATTTAAATATGTATAATTGTTTATGAATATTCAACAGGCTGATGCAATTGCAATTGTATATAAGGGTGTTTCCAAAACAGATGTGCTCTTGGCAGAATGCCAGGCACCTGGTCGTTTTAACCCTTTGCTTTCTTTATTGTCTTTCTCTCCTATTGTCTTTTTTATTAAACCTTTTAAAATTTACCAGGAAAAGTGAACGTCGTTTTTCACAGAGATTTCTGGCAACAATGCAGCTTTCCGAGGTTCTTCATCAGCCAGACAGTTACCTATTGCCTCCTCTGAGCCCCCCTGCCTGGTGTCCCCTGATGTGTATAATTGCCACCCCTTTTGGTAAATTCACCACCTCCAATATGTGAGAAATTAAGCTCTGATGAGCTAACATTTTTCCCCTGAAGGTTAATAAACCTATTTCTTGCCATAGTGTTCCAAATGCATGTATCACCCTATATGCATATTTAGAACAGTAAAAACATTCACTATTTTTTCCCAGTATAATTCACAGGCCCTCACAAGCACATACAGCTCTGCCATTTGAGCTGACCATGTGGGCAGTAACCTCTTCCTTTAACTCCCTTCCATTAACGATTAGCAATAGCTGTCCTGTAAATTGCTTCCCTTCTATCACCCTTGAAGACTCATCAATAAACACCTTTACTCCCTCAGGCCAGGGCGTATCTTGTAAATCTTCCCTAACCCGGGTCTGGAGATCTATCATCTGAATGCAGTCATGGGTTTCTTCCTGGCCCCCCTCTTCAGGACCATTCAAACAGGAGGCTGGGTTAAACCCTTCCCCACTTTTGAATTCTACATCGACCTGTTCCATTAAACAAGATTCATACCATAATAACCAAGTGCTGGTGTCATAGATTTGGCATTTAAGAAAAAAAGGAGGAAACACCTACAGAAGTTAAGGCTGCTGGAGGCCGATGGGAGTTTTTTCTCCTGGCCAATAACTGGACATTTCTGAGAACTGACAGTAGTTTTGACCATTGAAAAGTGAGATCAACCTGTGAACACCACCCTTTAAAACCTAAGCTCGGGAATTTCTGTTTCTCTTAGTTTCCGCCTTTGAAAGGTAACAGAAATTTAGCTAGCTCCTGTTTCCCCAACCTCCCCCTCAGGCCATGCGTCCTGTCAGGGGCTGGGCTCAGCCTGCCCCGGTTCCTGGGCCGGGAATGGAGCCTGCAGGGTTTTCTCTCCTCCCTGGCCAGGGCCAGGCTCTGCCATGGACCCCGGCCCTGGGCTGGAGCAGGCCACAGCTGCTCACCTCTACGGCTCTCACAGAAGGCCACAGGCTGAAAAAATGCGTCTGCCACTTTTCCAGCACTGCCGAACTGAAATCTGATCTCATAAATACCTAGCCCCAGGTGGAGCCAGATTTTAACCCTTTCACTACCCAGATGAGACCTGCAGATTTAATCTTTTTTTCTAGAGAGAAGAAAGCGAAAGTGATCAACATGTAGAGAGACAACATGAACTATCAGAGTTAGGAAAAGAAAGAATTCAGCTTCAGATGGGAAGAGAAAAAGGAAATTACTTAAATAAGCTGAAATATTCTTTTGTTAAAGGTATGGAGATGGACAATAATGTTTTGAAAAAAACTCCTTTATTTCATGAAAGAGTTTTTGGGGGTGAAATAGTGACCCCATTGAGAGTTGGTTCGCCAGCTGGGGCATCACTGGGTGGTTGAAGTCTTTCGTGCTGGAGGAGGGACGGATGCTATTTATAGGGTTAATGGTGATAATGCTTGTAAGTTGTATGTTATCTTGTGCTCATAAAAGTGTAGAATGAGCCGCATCCAAAGCCTGGTTTGTGCAAAAAGAGAAGGGGGGAATTATAGAGAGCTTTTTAGCAGATGGGGGGCACGATATATTAGTAAAGGCCTGTCTGCACAAACCAGCCTCTGGAATAAGTCGTAATATTAAGGGCTAAAATCCTTGAAACTTGCCTGTAGAAGAGAGAGTAAAGCAAAACAATATTCTTGTGTACAAGGATAAGAATGTAAACTTGTGTGTACTAGCCAATAGTAGCTTGCTCTGCCCGCGGACCCTGTAAAACCCTATAAAAGGTGTGTTAATAATAGAAATAAACGGCTTTCATGATTACTTCTGTGAAGACTGGTGAAGAGCTGGTGGTCTTTCAACATGACATGATTTTAAAGCATTAGCTAAAAATCACTAATGTTGGGGAGAATGGAACAGGGAAACCTTATGAATGTGATTGTTCGGCAAAAGATTCTGAAAATATGAAACCTAGAAACGAAGTAGAAATGAAAACCTGCTTTGAGTCATAAGATGCTGAGTACTAGTTACTATATGAATGTATTTGTCCTGGTTTAGGGCAAATTTGGGAGAAAACCTCCAGTGGGGCTTCCACCCCTCCCCGGGAAGGAAACTCACGTGGCTCTTTTCCCCCACCCCCCAACCGGTTCGGGAAGAGATTTCTCTGAGAGAAGTGGAAAAAACCTGTTTATTTCACAGGCACAGCACCACCCAGCACAAAAATGAATGATATCAAATTACAAAACCTCTCGCCGTTCAGAAGAGATGACAAAACTTCAGAGGGTCTCTTTCCTGTGGGTGTTTGCTCTGTTATCAGTCCCTTCGTCGCTGGAAAATGCCGCTGCCCAGGCTGGGCTCCCGGTAGTCCACGGGTGCAAGCTCCCGGTGCTCCCCCGAGTCCCCAGTCCAGAGCAGGTTCGATTTGTTTCAGAAAAGGGAAAGAGAACAGTCCAGGAAGACCTCTCTGCTCCGGCTAGTTGGAAAGCCAAGGCGATCTGTGTCTTGTTGTCTGTCTGTGCTGTAGTCAAAACTCCCGATGTGGGGGGGGAGCAAGTACAGTCTCTGATAACAGACTCGGTGCTTCTTTTCCACTCACTTTTAGTCTTAGATGGAATTTTAAGAATATAAAACCTGTGTCTGGGTTAGGTGGACGAATGGGGATACAATTTAACATCATAATCAACCCAGGACAATGACCAAAGAACAATAGCCTAGCCAGCTAAAGGAGAATCCCTGGTTGATAAAACAATGTCCTTCTGCTGACAGAAAGTCCAAAGGTCAAGAAGCAAGGAAAGAATTTATAAAGCTTTTAGAGTTTAAAATGCAACACTGTATGTTAATATGGGAATTCTCATAGGCTGTATGTAAATTCTTTAGTGGGTGTATCTCGTAGTGGTTGGTTACTGGGAATTAGAATATTCACTATAGAAAAAGATATAATGTATTGTAACAAGAACTTCGCTCTCTTAGCCTTCCCCTACTCTCAGTTCTTAGTACTCCCCTGCTCCTCTCCCTCTCTTAGCCTTTCCCCCCCTCTTACTTCTTACCCCACTCTTACCTCTTAGCCTTTCCCCCCTCTCTTACTTCTTACCCCGCTCTTACCTCTTAGCCTTTCCCTCTCTTAGCCCTTCCCTGCTCTTACCCCTCTCTCATCTCTTAGTTCCTCTTACTTCTTACCCCTCTCTCAGCTCTTACTTCTTACCCCTCTCCCTGCTCCTACCCTGCTCCTAGTTTCTCCCTCCCTTACCCTCTTAGTTTTCCCCACTCTGTCTTTCTTGTTTTTCCCTCTTTTACCCTCTTACCCCTCTCTTGTCCTCCCCCTCTCTCCTAAGCCTCCTTGTTTTTCCCCGCTCTCCCTCTGTTGCTCCTGTTTCCTCCCTCCCCATCTATAACCTCTTTTCTCCCCGTCTCTCTCTCTCTCTCTCTCTCCCCTCCCCCCGGGACCACGTGGACGCCGAGGCTGGCGGCGGTCATGGGCCTCTCCCTCTCTTAACTCTTATAATAAATTGCTTATACCTGAACAGCATGACCCTGGAGAAGTCTCTCACCGCGAGTGAGTGTTATGAACACCAATACACTAGAAAACTTACTCATTTCTTGTTGTGAGATATGGATTAGGAGAAGGGAAAAACAGGCTTAAAAGGAATAAAGAAAGTTTATTAACAAAACTATAAGAATAAGAAAACAGAATAAAACTTCCATAAACTCTTTTTCTTCACCACCTTATTCTCTTGTTTACATGACAACATAGAAACAAAAAAAACCCTGGTGGTTAAAACAGCCCCAACTTTGCTATAGTATTTTCATCAGTTTTTGTAGAGAAAAAGAAGTTCTCTTCTGTTAATTTATGGAGTTTTTCATAAGAAAACAATTTTCTCATGGTTTTCTATTTCTTTGATGCCAGCCACCCGGAAAACTCTGCGATCAGTCTTTTCTTCTTATTTCACACCACTCTGAGGTGTGTTCATGGGCCATAGGTCAAGGGGTGTCATTTAAGGATGAGTTATTCAAAGGCAAAAGTTCTCTTCATTTGTCTCTATGATCATCTCTGGAAACAGAAGTTTTCTCTTTGTCTCTTAAGGGTCACAAATCTTCAACAACTATCACTTCTCTTTTTCTGTTCCAGCATCTCATACGATCACAACTACTTCACCATCTACTCAGCTTATCAATGAATTACTTTTGTTCAGATCCACACTTTGAAATACTCTATTCCTCCCAAAATACTCTTTCATGAATTAAGGGAGTTTTTTTTCAGAATATTATTTTCTATCTCTATTGCTTTGACAAAAGAATATTTCAGCTTATTAAGGCATCTCCTTATTTCTCTCTCCATCTGAATCTTAATTCTTTTCTTCACTGTCTTTGATAGTTTATGTTGTCTCTTTACATGGTTATCACTTTCTCTCTCTCTGGAAAAAAGGATGTCGTGGGGTAACTTTACCTTTAAGATAGCTTCGGGAGCTGGGAGGAAGTTGAAGCTGCGAGAGGCTGATGGGAGTCTTTTCTAGTGACCAATTAGTGGTCATTTATAAGAATTGACAGCAGTTTTGACCATTGAGAAGTGAGATCAACTTGTGAACACCACCTTAAGATGTAAAGCCAGAGCTCTCTTGTTCTTTCTGGTTTCCGGCTTCTGACAAGGTAACAGGCTCTGTCTCGGCCTCCCCCCCCCGCTCCAGGCCAATCAAGGCCGCAGAGGGCAGGGGGGGAAGAAACGGAGCCAGCCGGCCTGGCTTGGCTTGCAGTTTCTGCCGCTGAAGTGAAACCTGACACCATGAACACCTGCAGCTTTCCAAGACTTTAACTCTTTTACTACCTGGATGAGACTTGTAATAAATTCACTCAAAGAGAGTGATATGACTTAATTAAAGAGGATTTTATTAATTGTAGCAAGCAAGCAATAAGCAAAAGGACAGCGCTGGACGGCAGGGAAGCAGTCCCGCTTCGCCGCTGCCGTACTTCTGTTTTCCGTGCGTCCCCTTTTAATCGGTCCGGCTCTCCGACGACGTGTCCTTTCTCGGGTGTCTCTGCGCATGCGTCTCCAGTTGTTAGGGGGTCTTTTTCTGCCTTCTGGTGGTCGCAAGAGGAAGATCGGAAGTCTTCCTCAGTCTTCTTGACCTTTCTTCACTGTTCTCTTTAGAGGCTTAGCTCAGTAACTTTCTGGAATTCAAGGAATCTTGGCAAGGCCATAATAATTATGCAAGCGTCAGTAGCAACCTTCAATATAATCCTGATTTTACAGAACATAGCATTACAGAGCATCCTATCTGCATGTTTAGTCAAACAAAAGGGTCTCTGTTTATCACAACCCCCCCCTTTTTCTATTCCCTACTTTTGTTCGCTAAATCTTTGTAATTCCCTTTTACTTAGTTCTAAATAATCTTCTGTTTCTTCCCCATTTAAGGCTTCATATTTGGTTTGTATTAACATAAGGTGAGCTGCTTCTAACCTGCTTTTTACGATGTTAATAATTTTATTAAGAATGCAAGGGCCAAAAGTAAGTCCTAGGATTAGTAAAATTAGTAGCCCTGCTATGGTAGATAGTAGTTTGCCAGGGAGAATAATTAAACCAGGAGTCGTACCAACTCTGTTGCATTTCTTGTTCTCTCTTTCTCTTTTCCAGGCCTTCTTGTAATTTGGCCATGGTTTCTCTTACTATCCTGCTTTTATTTACATATACACAACATTCTTCCTTAAGTGCAGTACAAAGGCCTCCTTGTTGTAAAAATAATAGGTTTAATCCCCTTCTATTTTGCAAGGCCACTTCAGCCAGTGAGTCTAGGGAGTCTGTGAGGTCTTTTATAGATTCATCAATTCTCCTTAAATCCTCATCTACTGAAATTCTAAGCTCTCTAAGCCCCTGGTGTTGATTAACTAAGGATGCTACACCTGTTCCTAATCCAGCCCCTCCTATGCCTAGTAATACGGCTACTGTTAGTGCCGTGAAGGGTTCTCGCCTCACTAAATGGTGTTCCGGGTTTTGGTATTGTGTATATATATATTCTTCAGAATGATAAATAATCCGGGGAACTATTATAACCTGTATGCAAAATTCATAGGTTTCATTAAAGGCTGTTATAGAAACACATGGGGTTACTCCTAAAGTGTTACAAACCCATTTAGTATTAGGTGCTGGAATCAGCCACTGAGCTGGCTTGCGAGGGTCATTAATCTGTATTTTTGTCTGACATAAATGATTCTTATCTGGGGGCGCATTTCCCACACATTTCCCTTTTCCAGTGACTCGAGATAATGTTATTCCTGGGGTGTGTTCCCTTCCCGATTTCCATAAGCAGGCAGCAGGATTGGTGCCGTTTACTCTTTTTGGTTCTGCTATGGAGCCTATGGCCTCATAAAAGGGTGGGTTAATGTTATAGCATAACCAACATTCTCTAGTTAAATTTGGGTATCATTTAATACTTTAAAGGTAGCTTGCAAAATTTTCCAAAGAGCTTCATTTCCATATTCTTGGGGTGTCTCTACCGTGGTTGTTACTTGGGTGCTATTTTCTAGTTTTTCTGAATGGTTATTCTGATCTCTTACTTTGGGGTCTACTGCTCCCCACACCACTGGATTTGGTCCAACAGATCCCGAATCATGGGGAACCACCTCTTTCTTTATAAGAATGTGCACTCCCCGATCCTTTCTGGATTCCCATACCCTGAGACCCCAGGTTCATCCCAATAACCACCCAGGGTCTTGGGATTGTGTGATATTGATGTAGTGAAATTTGCAAGTTCCAACATATGTTACTTCCCCTGAGGGGCCTATCCAGGGCTTTATACATCCGTGTGGACCCCGTTCAACCTTTAGATACTTATCTGGGTTCTGTACTTTCCACCACATGGAAATTGTCTCACAGCCCCAATATCTACAGTAAAATTCCCCAGGGTAATTACAATATCCTCTGCCTGGATTAGAAGCTGGGCACATATATAGTACCTTATGCCCGGGCGGGATACGACTAGTACCCTTCCACTTAATGAGAGAATCTAGTGTAACTTGAAAGCTAGGGGCTCCAGAGGTGATCTGTGATTGGATAATAACCTGGTCTTCCCATCGGATTAAAGACCAATTGAAGGGTTCGTGAGTCTTACTTATACAAATGTTAAATGTGCTGATTAAGATTATAAATGTTACTGACTTCTTTAATGAGCATTGGCTTCCCCTGCTATAATAGAGGCTTTTCCTTTGTGAAGTGTCAATTTGGATTCCCCAGAAATTATTTTGCTGGGTTGTCTTATTCCCACTCTTGTGGCATTTCCAGGACCATGACCTTTTGGTCCCATGTATATTGGAGTGTTTCCCTCCACAGTTTATTACTCCTCTGCCTCTCCCGTCGTCGACCCGGTTGCCGCGGGACATGGGGTGCACCATCTTCTCGGCAGCAAGAGTACTCTTCAGGAGGGAAATTACTCCTTCTTTTATTGATTCTTTGTATGTATTTTTCCCAATTTTTATGCTTTACTAAAGGGGTATTGCATCTCAATTCTTGGAGCCACCGTCTGCACAACCCAGCTACTATATTTGCTACAAAAGGCGCAGGTTCATTTGGATGGTAACAATAATACAAGGGGTTTACTCCTTTTGAATATATAGCCCACCACTTATCTGATCCCGTTTCAAACTCTCCTGCTCGTATTCTGGTAACTAGGGCCCAATCAGTGAGTCTCCTCTGGGCAGTGTAGCAAAATCTACACACCCCTCTTGGTGGGTAGCCTCTATGACAGTGGGTCCACCAGTGCTCTTCACATATTATACATTTAAAACAAACAAAAGGATAACAATTCTGGCATAAAGCACAGCCCTATTTTAACACTTCTATTATATATTTCCTCACCACTAGATGGATGTATCTTATATTGTATATAAAAGCCTTTATGGAGTTTACTATTCATAAGTTTCTAAGCAAGTTAATAGTTCTTGGATGTTATTTTGTTCGGGTTATCTTAAGTCTCAAGTCCCCAGCCGGGCTGACCACTTCCCAGTTATTAGTTTTTGGTGGCTCCACAGGTCCCTTTAATTCGACTGGCATGTGTCCACCCCTTCTCCGCTGTTCGAACCGCAGAGTCAGTTGTTAGTAGGACTTGATACGGTCCCTCCCACTTCGGTGTTAGGGGATTCTCTTTCCAACTTCTTATCAGCACCCACTCTCCGGGTTGTACCTGGTGTAATATAAAATCCAATGGTGGTCTTTGAGCTAGCATTCCTTTTTCCCACAATGCCTTCTTGAATTTCATTAATTTTATTAAGTACTTATTGATGTATTGATCACTCACATTTGGATGTGTTTGAACTTCCTCTATATTATAGGGCATACCATATAACATCTCAAAAGGGGAAATTCCCAAATCTGCCCTTGGCTGGGTTCAAATATTCAGAAGGGCTAGTGGAACACAACCCATGATAATTTTGTTTCCATCACTAGTTTGGTAAGTTGCTTCTTTATTTCTCCATTCATCCTTTCTACTCTCCCAGAACTTTGAGGGTGCCAAGGGGTGTGTTGTTCCCACTTAATTCCTAATGCTTCTGACACCTCTTGAGTTATTTTTGATGTAAAATGGGGACCTTTGTCAGAGTCTATTGTCTCTGGTACCCCATATCTTGGAATTATTTCTTCCAATAGCACCTTTACAACTGTTCGTGAAGTTTCCCTAGATGTTGGGAAAGCTTCTACGAAATGTGTGAGATGGTCTACTAGGACCAGGAGGTATTTAAGTCTCCCTACCTTCGGTAGTTCTGTGAAGTCAATCTGAATATTTGCAAAGGGTCTTTTTGCCAGGGGTCTCCCTCCATAAGGTAATTTTCTGAGATTTCTCCTATTCGTTTTTAAACATGGGAGGCAGCTTCTAGTGATTTGCTTAGCTAAATCTCGGATACCTGTGCTCATATACCTCACAGCAAAATAGTCTATTAACCCCTGTGCTCCCCAATGTGTTCTTTGATGTATTTTTTCTAATATTCTTTGAGCTATGGCTTTTGGTAGTACTTCCCGGCCATCTGGGAGAAACCATCTCCCCTCTGGGTTTTCTATTGCTCCTGTCTCTGGGAGTTTTAACCTCTCTTCCTCAGTAAATCTACTTCTTAAGTCACTATCCTTATGTTCCAGAATTTCTTCATGCCCCCCTTTTTCTTTTAGGACCATTGTTCGTAACGCCACCCGTTTTGCCTCCTGATCAGCAGCATTATTTCCTCTACTCCTTAAGTCCATTCCCTTCTGGTGTCCTTTCAAATAAACCACTGCCAACCTCTTGGGCCTTCTCAGGGCCTTTAATACTGCAATTATGAGTTTTTGATGAACTAAATCTTTCCCTTGAGAGTTTATTAAACCCCTTTCTTCCCACAGTTTACCAAACGTATGCACCACCCCATAACTATATCTGGAATCTGTATATATTGTCCCCTCCTTTCCTTCTAGTAGTTTCAATGCCCTTAATACTGCATACAATTCACAGGCTTGGGCTGACCAAGATTTGTCTAATGGACCTGATTCTAGAACTTGCAAATCAGGTCCTCGTACGATGGCATAGCCTGTTTTCCTCCTTCCTTCTATTACTCTGGAGGACCCATCCACAAACAGCTTTTCTCCGCTTTCTAATTCCTCTTCTTCCAGATCAGGTTTAATTTTGGATTGTTCCTCAATTGTAGTTATACAGTCGTGTGTCAAATGTTCACCTTCGGGTTCTCCATACAAAAATGCAGCTGGGTTTTGTATAGTGGTTTCTAATATTAAGTTTGGGGCCTCAACTAAAATTCCTTCATGTTTTAAAAGTCTAGCATCTGAAATCCATTTTTCCGCCTTTTGTTGTAACACACCCCGAATGTTATGGGGGGACATTACCTTCAAATTGCTATTAAAGGTGATTTTCCTAGCTTCCTCCACCAGTAAGGCACATCCTGCTACTACTTGTAGACAGGCTGGCCAGCCCTTACTTACGGGGTCCAAGATCTTTGATAGATACCCTATCGGCTTCTTTCTCCCTGCCCACTCCTGAGTCAGGACTCCGAAGGCAATTCCATTTTCCACATTTACAAACAAATAAAAGGTCTTCTCAAATCCGGGACACTCAGGACAGGAGCATGAATTAAACTTTCTTGTAGCTCCCGGAGTTTTTCTGTATCTTCTGAACTCCATTTTATTAATCCCTCCTGTGTCAATTTATGATATAAAAATTTAACTTTACTGCTATAATTTTCAATCCACTGTCTACAATACCCTGTTAATCCCAAGATTTGACGTATCTGTCTTTTATTTTTAGGAATCGGTAGTGACAAAATTCCTTGTACTCTTTCAGGGTCTATCTTTTTCTCCCCTTTTCTAAGGTAATGGCCTAAATATTTTACTTCTTCTTCCACAAATTGGAGCTTTGCCTTGGATACTTTCAATCCCTTTAAACCCAGGAAATTTAACAGCTTAATACTCTCTCTCCTTACGTCTTCTTCCTCTTTCCCAGCTAAAAGCAAGTCATCCACATATTGTATCAGGGTCACTCCTGGGTCTGTCTGATAATCCTGTAAAATCTGCTCTAATGCTTGCCCAAACAAATTGGGAGATTCTGTGAACCCCTGGGGCAATACTGTCCATCTCAGTTGTTGTCTCCTCCCCATATCTGGATCTTCCCATTCAAATGCGAAATAATCTCGACTAGTCTCATCAAGAGGACAGGCCCAGAATGCATCTTTTAAATCTATAACACTGTACCACAAACTGTCAGGTCCCAGCTTGCTTAGTAACGTATATGGGTTTGCAACTACGGGGAACCGTGCCACTGTGCGTTTGTTAATTTCTCTTAAATCTTGTACCAAACAATAAGTCCCATTTGGCTTCTTTACTGGCAGTATGGGTGTGTTAAAAGGTGACATACATGATTCTAATAGTCCCTTACTTAACAATCTGTCAATTTCTGGTTTCAACCCTCTTCGTCCCTCAAGTGACAAGGGATATTGTTTTATTCTGACTGGGATTTCTGGGTTTTTAATAGTGACCGAGAATGGGGTTATCTTCAACTGTCCCACACTCTCAGGTGTATACCACACTTCTGGGTTTATTTTGTCTTCATCTTCTACTCTTAAAGGGCATAGTCTTATCCTTCACTCCTTATCAACTATATCTAAATGTATTCCCAATTCAATAATTAAATCCCGTCCCAACAAATTATAATCTGCTTCTGGTACTAACAAAAAATTTCCCAACCCGATTTTTGATTCTGATTCTATCATCACATTTTAATAACCCCCACTTCAAAGGGTTCCCCCTTTGCCCCCACTACCGTGGCAGTTTCTTTGGATATACTACATCCTTTAGGTAAAAACTGAATGGTTGATCTCTCAGCTCCAGTATCTACCAAGAATGTTATTTCTTGGTGCTGGGGACCCACTTTTAACTTTATCAAGGGCTCTTTCTGGTGTTTTTTGGTCCCTAGAGTAAAGAGCCCCTGACACCCCTAGTCTTCTTTGAACATCTTTTCATCCTGGATCCTCACCCTACATTCTCTCTTAAAGTGTCCTTTCTTTCCGCAGTAAAAACAAGCTTTAGTGTTCTGTCTTTCCTTTGAATCTCTGATCGGTCTCTGTTGTTTCCCTTTCCAGGTTTGATCTCTACTTTCTCTCACAGCAGCCACCATCATCTTAATTTGCCGCTTCTGAGCCTCCTCTTCTCTCCTAACATACACTTTTTGGGCCTCCCTCAAAGCTCATCCAAACCCCTGTCTTGCCACCCATCCAATTTTTCTATCTTTCTCCGAATATTCTCCCAGGATTTTGCTACAAATTGTGCTTTAAGCAGTGCTTGCCCTAGTTGGGTATCTGGATCCATTCCGGAATATAGTTGAAAATTCTTTCTTAGCCTTTCCAACCATTCCGTAGGAGTTTCATCTTTCTTTTGCCTCTCATTAAATGCTTTATTGATATTATGACCTCTTGGGACTGCCTCCCTAATTCCTTGAATTATAATAGTCCTTAAATCCTGCACATGTACTCTGTGCGCTGTATTTTGATGATCCCAATGGGGATTTTGGAGGGGCCATTTTACATCTGCCAGTGGTCCCTGAGCATGCTGAGCATCCCAGATACGCATGCCTTCCCTTCTAATCGTGTTTTTCTCTTCTGCCGTGAATAAAATATTCAGGATAGATTGTAGTTCCTCCCATGTATAAATATTGGGTCCTAAGAACTGATCAACTCTTTCTGCAACTCCCAATGGATCTTCCAGCAAATGCCCCATCTCCTTTTTGAAGTCTCTGACATCCCCTGAACTAAGAGGGACAGATATAAACCCTATTCCAGCTTGGGGGCCACCCATTGGCATCTCTCTTAATTGGAATAGGTTCTCCTGTTTCCTTCTGGATCTATTCCTGGTAACAGGCCCCACCTCTGGCATGTCTAAATCCTCCTCCTCGGGATTCGGAGGGGGAGGGGGAGGGGCTCGTGGTGGTGGTGGTACAAATGGAGGGGGGGGTATTATCAAAGTGTCTTCTTTTCGGGCTTTCTTTTTCTTTCCCTTCCCCTCCCCCGAATTCTCTGTCAATTTAAATATAAAAACCTCGGGATTTTCTACCCAGATCTCTGCATAAGCACTTTCTTCTGAACTAAAGGGGATCTTTGTGTTTACCCAGGAATTTAACTTTTGTTTAACCCAATCTTCGGTTGATCCAAATATTGGCCAAAATACATTCTTTGAAATTTCCTTTCCTCCCCATACTTCTACACAATAGTGAATCATTTTTGCCCTATCTTTATTTTCTGTCCCCGGGAAATACTTCCAATTATCTAGTATAAAACCCAACGGACTATCTTTAGGTACCGGTGGTAGTTTAACAGGTACGGGAGGCTTGCTCTTCCCCTGTCCCATTCCTCCGGAGTGCCTTCAAATCACACAATTCCTTTCGCTTCCCCTCGTTCGTGGCCCAGGCCCTCGCGGGCTGATGGGAACCGCACTGATAGAGGGTCCGCTCTCGCTCGGGGAATCCGGCTACCAGTCCCCCTCTCAGACACACACACACTTCGCCCCACTCCGGGATCCCGACCCCCGACCGAACGGCTCCCCGTTATACTCACGCGTCCCGCGTCTTCGTCCGGACTCTGTGCACAGAATTTAAGGGGTCGACCGGTCTCCCTTTTGCTTATTGCCTTAATTTTAGGTTCGTCGGTGCAATCGAGGCAGGAACCGGCCCCCCCCCCCCCCCCCCGGGCCGCTAAATCTTAGCGGGGTGCCTCCCGGAAGTGCCGAGAATCCGTCTTACAGATTGCATCCGAGTCACGGCACCAAATTGTAATAAATTCACTCAAAGAGAGTGATATGACTTAATTAAAGAGGATTTTATTAATTGTATCAAGCAAGCAATAAGCAAAAGGACAGCGCTGGACGGCAGGGAAGCGGTCCCGCTTCGCCGCTGCCGTACTTCCGTTTTCCGTGCGTCTCCTTTTAATCGGTCCGGCTCTCCGACGACGTGTCCTTTCTCGGGTGTCTCTGCGCATGCGTCTCCAGTTGTTAGGGGGTCTTTTTCTGCCTTCTGGTGGTCGCAAGAGGAAGATCGGAAGTCTTCCTCAGTCTTATCTTCTTGACTTTCTTCACTGTTCTCTTTAGAGGCTTAGCTCAGTAACTTTCTGGAATTCAAGGAATCTCGGCAAGACCATAATAATTATGCAAGTGTCAGTAGCAACCTTCAATATAATCCTGATTTTACAGAACATAGCATTACAGAGCATCCTATCTACATGTTTAGTCGAACAAAAGGGTCTCTGTTTATCACAAGACTTACAAATTACTCCTTTTTCCCAGAGAGAGAGAGACAATAAACATGATGGAGACATCATAAAACCATCAAAGACAATGAAGAAAAGAGTTAAGTTTTAGATGGGAAGAGAGAATAAGGAGATGCTTTATAAGCTGAAATATTTTTCTGTTAAAGCTATGGAGATGGACAATAGTGTCCTGAAAAAACTCCTTTCATTCATGACAGAGTATATTGGGAGGAATGGAGTGTTCAAAGTGTAGATTTTGAGCAAACAGTGGAGTAGTTGTGATACAGTGAGGTGCTGGAACAGAAGGGGAGAAGTAATAGTTCAAGATTTGTGGCCTTTTGAGGCAAAGAGAAAACTTCTGTTTCCAGGGAGGCTCACAGAGACAGATGAAGAGGACTTTTGCCTTTGAATAACTCATCCTTAAAAATGACATCCCTAGACTCATTTGACACATAACACACCTCAGAGTGATGTGAAATGGGAGGAGAAAATCTGATGGCAGATTTCCGGGCAGCTGGCATCGGAGAAATAGAAAGCTATAACAGAAATAGTTTTCTTGTAAGAAACTCCATAGATTAGCAGAAGAAGACTTCTATTTCTCTATGAAGACTGATGGAAAGACTCTAGCAGAAATTGGGACTGTTTTAAACACCAAAGTTCCAAAGTTTTTTGTCTCTATGTTGTCATGTGAACAAGGGAATGGTTGGGTAGTGGGAGAAAAAGGGGTTTTCTGGAAGTTTTATTCTTGTGTTCTTATTCTTGTAGTTTTGTTAATAAACTTTCTTTATTCCTTTTAAGTTTTAAGCCTGTTTTGCTTTTGTTCTAATCCATATCTCACAGCAAGAAATAAGTAAGTTTTCTAGCAATTTTTTAGTTACTGCTTTAAAACCATGACAAAGGATTAATCTGCAAGTCTCATCTGGGTAGCGAAAGGGTTAAAATCTTGTTTAGGTCTTGTAGATAGTTCCATGATCTCTGCTGGGGCAGCGGCTGGAGCTGTCTGCGATGGAAGATTTTTTTTCTATGCCTGCTCTGGCGGAGTGTGGCCACTATCTCAGCACGCCGCAGGCCAATAGCTTTTCTTCTCTTTACTCGGCAGTCTCTGGTAAAATTCAGCAGCGGCAGAAACTGCAGCCGAGCCAGGGACCAGTCTGGTCCAGCAGGCCCTCTGTACAAGGCCCAGCGAGCCCTCCGAGAAGGGGCTTCTGTCACTTCACAGTCTCCATCCTCCCCGGGAACCGCAGAACTCCGGCCAGCCCCGCTCCCCCCACGGTCTTGTCCGGCTTGGGGGGAGGAGGCTGAACCAGAGCCCTGTTACCTCTTCAAAGCCGGAAACTGAAGAGAAAAAGAAATTCTCGGGCTTAGGTCTTAAGGTGATGTTCGCAGGTTGATCTCACTTTTCAATGGTCAAAACTATTGTCAGTTCTCAGAAATGGCTAGTTATTGGCCAGGAGAAAAACTCCCATCAGCTTCCAGCAGCCTTAACTTCCTTAGGTGTTTCCCTTTGTTTCTTAAATGCCAATCCATCACAGGGAGGAATGAAGTATTTAAAAGTGTAGATCTGATCAAAGGTAATTCATTGATGAAGCTGAGCAGATAGTGAAGTAGTTGTGATCCTATGAGATGCTGGAAGAGAAAAAGAAAAGTGAGAGTTGAGGAAGACTCGTGGCCCCCAAGAGAAAAGGAAAAAACTTCTGTTCCTAGAGATGATCACAGAGACAGATGAAGAGAACTTTTATCTTTGAATAACTCATCCTTAAAATGACACCCCTTGAGTTCATGGCCCATGAACACACCTCTAGGAGGGCTGTGAAAATGGGAGGAGAGGACTGATGGCAGAGTTTTCCAGACGGCTGGCATCAGAGGAATAGAAAGCCATGAGAAAACGGTTTTCTTGTGAAGAACTCACCATAGAATGACAAAAGAGAACTTCTTTTTCTCTACAAAGACTGATGAAAAAGCTACTATATAGTTGGGACTGCTTTAACCACCATGTGTCGCTCTATTAAGGAACGGCCGGAAAGAGACGACACAGGCTCTCATGGAGTCAGAACAGGAGAATTCCTTAGTTTATTGCTTCAGCCTTGTTTTATAGACTGGTTCGTGGAAAGTACAGAAAGGAAACTCTTATTGGTTAGTAAATCACTGTTACCTCTGTCTCTCTTTTCTTTGCCTCCTTTGGGCTCAATTCTCTGTGGATATATCTTTTCTTTAGTCTCCCAGCCTTCTCTGGGCTGAATTCGCTGTAGATACAGCTTTCTATAGTCTCCCAGCCTCCTCTGGGCTGAATTTTCTGTGAATACAGCTTTCTATAGTTCCCCAGCCTTCTCTGGGCTGAATTCTCTGTGAATACAGTTCTTCTCTAATTCCCCAGCCTCCTCTGGGCTGAATTCTCCCGGGATCCTCCCTCGTGGGGAGTTCCACTTATCTCAGTTCTCATTATTTGAAGTAAACTCTCGAGCTCGTTAGAATCTTGTTTCTCGTGTTTATTGTAGGATCCTTACAAAACTTAACAGGTTTCTTCAGGTTGGTTAAAAGATTAATCTTTGCAATTTGGTACATTTCTTTCTTCTGATGGTACAAACAAGGCCTTGTGGCACACTTCATGTCTGATACACAAAATGGCCCTGAACTACGCAGTTCTTTTATCTTTATACTTATTTTTATCCAATTAACAATAGACACGTGTATTATTTTTCTTAATGACCCAATGACCCATCACCTCTGTGATGCACTGCGGCATTTTTTATCCAATTACCAACTACTACCCAAAAGCCTCTAGGAAAAGAACATGAAGAAGAAAGAAGAAGGACAAGAGACAACACCCTAAATCCTCCATCTTGTCTCTTATTCTCTAAACTACTTTTTCACCCAGTGATTTAAGAAACTTTATAATCTACACACCTACCTTTCTTATCTAACTTTAGCATTTGTTTTCATGTATCACCATGAAAACATGATCATGAATTTCATGTTATATGAAATTCAGTGTTTTCTTGGATCCCAGAACTAAACATTAAAAGCAAGGGCACACAGTCTGTATTTCAGACTCCAACAATCACTACATCACCATCATTGGTCAGTGGTGTATAACACCCTCTGACTTTCTCTTGCCAAGAAAACAATGGGCAGACAAACAGCACCTGGCGCAGCTGTTTTCTGTCTGTGAGGATTGTTTTCAAATCCTCCCATGAATTTCTCAGGCTAGCTCTCCAGAGCTAGCATCCATAACCAAGTTTTGTCTCTATGTTGTCAATCAGACAAGGGAATGGTTAGGTGGAGGGGAAAAGGTGTTTCTGGAGGTTTTATTCTGGTTTCTTATTCTTGTAGTTTTGTTAATAAACTTTCTTTATTCCTTTTAAGTTTTAAACCTGTTTTGCCATTCTCCTAATCCATATCTCACAGCAAGACATGAGTATGTTTTCTAGTGATTTTTTTAGCTAGTGCATTAAAACCGCTACAGCTGGTCATCCACTTAAAGTCTCTTTCAGTTAATGTTATAGATGAGCAATGGAATGATTGGCTCTCACAATTAAGGAATGAATTTTTTGTGTATGTTAAAAGAAGTTTTATTGATGTACAGTTATGTTACTGTGATATGTCCTCCCATAGTCCCATAGTCCTCTTTCCCCTCCCACTTGCATTGTCACAGGATAGCCTTCGTAGGCAGGGAATTTGGGGAGGGCCGACTTGTTACTAGGAGGCGCCTCCTGACCTCCAATCAAATTGCAAGAAAGTAGTCTCCACCAATGGATGGCAAAGAGAAGTTGACTGATGAGCTTTGGGAGGGGCCATGGTTGGCTGATGTAACACCAGGAGTATAAAAGGCTGTGCAGCCATTTTGTAGAAGAGCACATGGAGGTTTTGTTCCATGCTCCTGGCCCTGCTCCTTCTCCTTATTCAGTCTTTTTTTGTATTTGTTGAAGATTTAATAAACCTTTAAAATTTTAAAAATTAGTCTCGTTTCTCACAGTTAAAAAAGCTTTAACTTGATGCGAAACTTTAACAATCAGATATCCTCCCCTTGTCAGTTTTTGGGCCTGAATTACCATCTTTTGGGGGTTAGGTGTCCTTCCTTTTGTTCAGTTTCATCTATGGTATTTTTACCTGTCAGTAGAGGGGAAACACAAAGAGTTCGGCTGGGCCTGGGGAGGAAGGGGGGCAGGAAAAACGGAGGGTGGGGGCAGCTGGGAGCTGGCTGGTTTCTTCAGTTTAAGAGCAGAACTCTCACTGGGAGCTGTTGTGGCTGGGAGAAGGGAATTCGCCATCACCCAGATGGAGCTGCTGCTTCTTCTTCTCCTTCTTCCTTCTTAGGTGGTGGGCCTCACACTCCCTGTCCTGCGGGGGCATGCGACAATGCCAGCCTCCGCCACGGAGCTGCTGATACACCTCAGCCACCGGCCTGGGATCTCTGCTCATTCCTGCCTTTCCAGCTGAGTGTTCCTCAGAGCCCTGCAGGAGCAACCAAGGGGGTTTGTGAAGCAAAGCCTCTCCTCCATTCTTTCCCATCTTGGCCAACAAGGCTGTCACAGGGTCCCCAGTTCTGCTTTGTTGTTAATGCTGTACTTATTGTTGTTTGTTAGCCTTGTTATACATACTAGTAAAGAAGTGTTATTCCGATCCCCAACTCTCTGCCTGAGAGCCCCTTGATTTCAAAATTATAGTAATTCGGAGGGAGGGGGTCTACATTTTCATTCCAAGGGAGGCTCCTGCCCTCCCTAGCAGACACCTGTCTTCCAAACCAAGACACCATCAAAGCTGTGGCTGCACAGTTTTGCAGACAATGAGGCCAGACTCTGGCCACTGTGTCTAGCAGCTTAGAAAAACAAGCAGCAACCTGCTGTGTTCCCCCATGCTCTTGTACCAAAATTCCTTTAGCATGCCCTTGTTGAACATCCATATATAACTCAAATTCCTTTTCTGAATCTAGAAGAGCTAAGACTGGGGTATGAACCAATTTGCCTTTTAATTTTCTAAACCTTTGCTCTCATTCTGGTGTCCATACCACAACATTAGGACTGTTTTGGGTTAAAAAGTCATATCAAGGTCTGGCTGAAACAGACTGTTGGAGGTTAAGTGCCCTCCCTTTAGTTCTGGCTTGCCTGTGGAATTTTTACCCATTAGTTGTGGGGAAAACGTAACTGCGGGTATTTGGTGGGTGCTTGAGAAAAGACAAAGAGTTCAGCAGGGCCCAGGGGGGAAGTGGGCAGAAAAAGGGGAGGGCGGGGACAGTTTGGCTGGCTTCTTCAGCTTCAGAGAAGGACACTTTGGGCGCAGAGCTGTTATGGTGGGGAGAAGGGAATTTCACCATCACCCAGATGGACCTGCTGCTTCTCCTTCTCCCCTCTTCGTTGCTGGGCCTCGCACCCCCTGTCCTGCCAGGACATGTGGCAGTGCCAGGCACCACCGCGGAGCTGCTGATACACCTCAGCCACCGGCCCAGGATCTCAGATCATCCCTGCTGTTCCAGCTGAGTGTTCCTCAGAGCCCTGCAGGAGCACCGGGACTGCCTGCCTGAGGGGGGTTGTGAAGCAAAGCCTCTCCTCCATCCCTTCCCGTCTCAGCTGAGAAGGCTGTCACGGGGTCCCTCGTTCTGTTTTCTTGCTAATGCTGTAGTTATTGTTGTTTGCCTTGTTATAAATATTAGTAAAGAACTGTTATTCCTATCCCCAGATCTCTGCCTGAGAGCCCCTTGATTTCAGGATTATCATAATTTGGAGGGGGGGGTCTACATTTTTTCATTCCAAGGGAGGATCCTGCCCTCCCTAGCAGACACCTGTCTCCCAAAACCGAGACAGATTTTGGCGCCCAATGTGGGGCCTGAGGACACTGAGAGAAAAAGGGCAAGAAAGGAATAACAGTTCTTAAATAACCTAACTTTTGTGTGCTGGATTTAGAAACCCTCTTAGATAGAACCATGTTCTTTAGCTTACCCAGGTTCAGGTGGCATGTGATCACTGCTATATTTCTCCCATTTGCTACACCTTACCTAAATATGGGTCCTATAACTAAGGCTACTGTGGCTATTATCCAGTTTGTTTTGTGGGTTGATAAGGTGAGGAATTCATGGATGTTTAACTTCCTCTGGAAGGCGAGCTCGTGGATTCAAAGCTATCAGACACTAACTGGATGGTTTTGGGGTTGCTTTAATAATGGTACCTACTGGGAGAAAATGACAACTGGGGAAATTTACTCCCAACCTTTCAACCAGTTCCTTGGGCCTACCCCACCAGTTTTCGAAGGGTTAAAATCTTTTCTGGATGCTAATGACATCATACAGTGGCTGGTGTTGCTGATAGGCCTGTTCTACTTAGCATTCAGAGACAAATGGAAATTGACTGGGATAAGCATCCTGACACCTACCCCAGAGACTGGGGATGCTGCCAGAGAACCTGGCACAGCCTCAGAGACTAGGAGTGCTGCCCCAGAGACTGACCCTGTCCCACAACCCACCTCAGAAATGAGCCACCCAAAGTGGGTGGGGGTTCTGGTGAGGGAGATATATGAGATGGGCCAGAAGCTAGAGTGCATTTCCTCAGCTGTTGAGAAACTCTCCCCCTGCCTCAAAGAGGGAGAGTCTGAAGGTGCAGCAGTGGAACCCAGAGACGTTACAACCGTCCAGGTTCCAGCTGAACCACAAGGGCAGTCACAGCCAGCAGCAGTTGCCCCTGTGGAAATGAGGAAGTCTAAGATGAAATCACAGCACCCTGTTGATAAGGATAAGAAAGGAGGGCCCTCACAACCCACAGGGGAGCCAGAAGTGGAAATCATTGCAAAGTCCCTGACATATGACTGTCTCCGTAATCTGCAAAAAGACACTGTGAGGTGGGGGCATGAGGCTTATACGACCTGGTGTCCTGGGTTGATTATGATGTTAAATTGTATCCCCATTCGTCCACCTAACCCAGACACAGGTTTTATATTCTTAAAATTCCATCTGAGACTAAAAGTGAGTGGAAAAGAAGCACCGAGTCTGTTATCAGAGACTGTACTTGCTCCCCCCACATCGGGAGTTTTGACTACAGCACAGACAGACAACAAGAGACAGATTGCCTTGGCTTTCCAACTAGCCAGAGCAGAGAGGTCTTCCTGGACTGTTTTCTTTCCCTTTTTCTGAAACAAATCGAACCTGCTTTGGACTGGGGACTCGGGGGAGCACCGGGAGCTTGCACCCGTGGACTACCGGGAGCCCAGCCTGGGCAGCAGCATTTTCCAGCGCCACAGGGACTGATAACAGAGCGAACACCCACAGGAAAGAGACCCTCTGAAGTTTGTCATCTCTTCTGAACGGCGAGAGGTTTTGTAATTTGATATCATTCATTTTTGTGCTGAGTGGTGCTGTGCCTGTGAAATAAACAGGTTTTTTCCACTTCTCTCAGAGAAATCTCTTCCCGAACCAGTTGGGGGGTGGGGGAAAAGGGCCACGTGGGTTTGCTTCCCGGAGGGGGGAAGCCCCACAGGAGGTTTTCTCCTAAATTTGCCCTAAACCAGGACACCTGGTTATTTCGGATCTGGGACCTTATGGGTACAGGCATGCAACTGGATGGTGGTGAGGCAAGGAATGTGGGACCCTTGACGCAGGACTCAGGTGTGAATCAGGTATTCGTCAGGGAGCCAGGGCCCCTTTCCCTCTGTGACCGGCTTTTGATGAGTGTAAGAGAGAGGTTTGTCCACAGAAAGAGAAGGGAAGAGCACTATCATAGAAGGGGCTGGAAAACCATTGAGGAAGGTATTGAGAGACCGCCAGCTTATTCATGACCCTTCACAGAAGTAAAAGTGAACGCCGTTTATTTCTATCTTTAGTCACCTTTTATAGGGTTCTACAGGGTTCGTGGGCTAAGCAAGTTACTATTGGCAAACACACACAGGTTTACATTTTTTTCTCCTGTACACAAGGATATTGTTTTGCTTTACTCTCTCTTCAGCAGCAAAGTTCCAAGGACTTTAGCCTTTAATATCACGACTTATTTCAAAGACTGGTTTGTGCAGACAGGCCTTTACTAATACATAAAATATTATCTACAGGAAGGGATCCAACAGCTGAGAGAAGTGGCGGTATTAGAGGTCCTTTTTGGGAGGGGTGGACAGCATGATAATGACCCCGACAAAGTCAGGTGCACTGGGCAGATGTTGTGGAGTCTGGCAAATCTAGGGCCACATGAATATACCACCTTCATTGCAATGATTAATGCTGATAACAACCAAGAGACAGTGGGTTCTGTCGCCACCAGGCTTAGACATTTTGACAGTATGGTCCATGGCCCGCAGCACGCTCGAGTCTCTGCTGTGATTAAGGAACTCAAAGAGGAGATGAAGGAAATGAGGGAAGAGATGAGGAAGAGCAGTTCCCATATTGCACCAGTGTGAGTCACAAGCCCAAAACTCCAAGCCCAACGTCCCCCAACTAGAGAGAGAGGGTACACCCCACGAACTGAGCTGTGGTTCTTTCTACGTGACCATGGGGAAGACATGGGAAAGTGGGATGGGAAACCCACTTCTGCCCTGGCAGCACGAGTGCGTCAACTCAGGCAGGGAACCAGTAACCAGAAAGGTTCCACTAAAGTGAAGGTAGCCTCAACCTCCCATGACCAAACTGCCAAATATTACAGAAAAGAGGATGATCCCCTTGAAGGAACCTCTAGCATGTATGCCCAGGGAGGAGAGGATGACCAGTGCTAGAGGGGCCCTGCCTCTAGCCAGGAAGAGGCATGGGAAAACCGGGTCTTTTGGACGGCGTGGATCCGCTGGCCTGGCACATCAGAGCCACAAAAATACGAAGCTTTAGTTGATACTGGTGCACAGTGTACCCTAATGCCATTAGGACGTGTGAGGGCAGAACCTGTTTCCATTGCTGGGGTGATGGGGGGATCGCAGCAATTGACTCTGTTAGAAGCCGAAGTGAGCCTGACTGGGAAAGAGTGGCAGAAACATCCCATTGTGACTGGCCCAGAGGCCCTGTGTATTCTGGGCATAGACTTCCTTCGAAATGGCTATCACAAAGACCCAAAGGGACTCAGGTGGGCTTTTGGAATAGCTGCTGTGGAGGCAGAGGACATTAAGCAATTGAACACCTTGCCTGGACTATCAGAGAACCCATCTGCAGTAGGACTCCTGAAAGTGGAAGAACAGCGAGTACCAATTGCCACCTCGACGGTGCACCGCCGACAGTATAGGACAAATCGAGATGCTGTGATCCCCATCCACAAGATGATGCAAGAACTAGAGAGTCAAGGGGTGGTCAGCAAAACCCACTCACCCTTCCACAGCCCCATTTGGCTTGTGCGCAAGTCTGACAGAGAATGGAGATTGACTGTGGACTATCGTGCATTGAATGAAGTGACTCCACCACTGAGCGCTGCTGTGCCGGACATGCTGGAGCTCCAGTACAAGCTGGAGTCCAAGGCAGCGAAGTGGTATGCCACTACTGATATTGCCAATGCATTTTTCTCCATTCCCCTGGCAGCAGAATGCAGGCCTCAGTTTCCCTTCAAGTGGAGGGAAGTGCAGTACACTTGGAACCGACTGCTGCAGGAATGGAAGCACAGCCCCACCATCTGCCATGGACTGATCCAGGCTGCCCTGGAAAAGGGTGAGGCTCCAATACATCTACAGTACATTGATGACATGATTGTGTGGGGGAACACAGCAGTGGAAGTATTTGAGAAAGGAGAAAAGATCATCCAGATTCTGCTAGAAGCCGTCTTCGCCATCAAGAAGAATAAAGTCAAAGGACCTGCTCAAGAGATCCAGTTCCTGGGAGTAAAGTGGCAAGACAGACGGTGTCAGATTCCCACTGAGGTCGTCAATAAGATCACTGCAATGTCTCCACCGACCAGCAAGAAGGAAACGCAAGCTTTCCTAGGTGCCATAGGATTTTGGAGGATGCATATTCCTGAGAACAGCCAGATTGGGAGACCTCTCTACCTGGTTACCCAAAAAAAGAATGATTTCCACTGAGGCCCTGAACAGCAACAAGCCTTTGCCCAAATCAAGCAGGAGATCGCTCATGCAGTAGCCCTTGGCCCAGTCAGAACAGGACCAGATGTGAAGAACGTGCTCTACTCTGCAGCCGGGAACAATGGTTTGTCCTGGAGCCTTTGGCAGAAAGTGCCTGGTGAGACTCGAGGCCGACCACTGGGATTCTGGAGCCGAAGCTACAGAGGGTCCGAAGCCAACTACACTCCCACAGAGAAGGAAATCTTAGCTGCCTATGAAGGGGTTCAAGCCGCCTCAGAAGTGATTGGCACAGAAGCACAACTCCTCCTAGCACCCCGACTGCCAGTGCTGGGGTGGATGTTTAAAGGAAAGGTTACTGCTACCCACCACGCCATCGACGCTACGTGGAGCAAGTGAATCGCCCTCATCACGCAGCGCGCCCATATTGGAAACCCAAATCGCCCTGGGATTTTGGAGATAATTACAAACTGTCTGGAAAGTGAAAACTTTGGTCTCACTGATGAAGAGGAGCAGGAACGATTGACACGGGCAGAAGAAGCTCCACCGTACAACCAACTGCGAGCAGAAGAACCACGCTATTCTCTGTTCACTGATGGTTCCTGTCGCATCGTAGGGATGAACCGGAAGTGGAAAGCAGCCATATGGAGCCCCACACGACAGGTCGCAGAGGCCACTGAAGGAGAAAGTGGATCAAGTCAACTTGCTGAACTCAAAGCTGTTCAACTGGCCCTGGACATTGCTGAAAGAGAGAAGTGGCCAAAGTTCTACCTCTACACTGATTCATGGATGGTAGCCGATGCTCTGTGGGGATGGCTGGAAAGGTGGAAAAGAGCCAATTAGCAGCGTAGGGGAAAACCAGTCTGGGCTGCTGATGAGTGGAAAGACATCGCTACCAGGGTAGAGAAACTCTCTGTGAGGGTCCGTCATGTAGATGCCCATGTCCCCAGGAGTTGGGCTAATGAAGAGCACCAAAACAATGAGCAGGTGGATCAGACTGCAAAGATAGAGGTGACAAAGATAGACTTAGATTGGCAACACAAGGGAGAGTTGTTCCTAGCTCGATGGGCTCATGATGCCTCAGGTCGTCAAAATAGAGAATCCACCTATAAGTGGGCACTGGACCGAGGGGTGGATCTAACCATGGACAGTATTTCTCAGGTTATTCATGACTGTGAGACGTATGCCACGATCAAGCAGGCCAAGCGCCTGAAGCCGCTATGGTATGGTGGGTGGTGGTCCAAATATAAGTATGGGGAAGCCTGGCAGATTGACTACATCACACTGCCCCAAACCCGCCAAGGCAAGCGCTACGTGCTCACAATGGTAGAAGCCACCACTGGATGGTTGGAAACCTACCCTGTGCCTCATGCTACAGCCCGGAACACCATCCTGGGACTTGAAAAGCAGGTCCTTTGGAGGCATGGCACCCCTGAGAGGATTGAATCAGACAATGGGACTCATTTCAAGAACAGCTTTATAAACACCTGGGCTAGGGAACATGGCATTGAGTGGGTGTGCCATATCCCTTATCATGCACCAGCAGCTGGGAAAGTTGAACAGTGCAATGGCCTGCTTAAAACCAGCTTGAAGGTACTGGGTGAGGGGAACTTTCAAGAACTGGGAGATTAACTTAGCAAAAGCCACATGGTTAGTGAACACCCGAGGTTTCACTAACCAAGCAGGCCCTGCCCAATCAGATCCCTTCAGAACAACAGATGGAGATAAGGTTCCAGTGGTACATATGAGAGGTATGCTGGGAAAAACTGTTTGGGTTATTTCTGCCTCCAGGAAAGACAATCCCATCCGTGGGGTTGTCTTTGATATGCAGAATAGAAAGGACCCCTATAACTTGCAGAGTAGTTATAAGAGTAGGTATGAATTTATTCAGCGCTGAGGTGCATGGGGATATCTCCTCCAAAGGCATGCACACCTTGGAGACTTGTTTCTCCCTTTTTATTCTCTACAAAGTAGGATTACACAGTACAACTAATATATATTCATTTGCTAACCCCGCCTGTCCCCGCTTAGTATTAAAATTAGTTCCACGCTTATTTGCAGCTGCGCACTCCTCCTTGTTGGTCACTCTGGTGGTCTTCTGGAGGTCTTTGGGGCTGAAGTCAGCATTTTTCCTTCGGCTGAACTTTTTACCTTGTCTCCTTGCGCATGCTCCCTTCAGTTCTTTTGACCCCCCTCTTTCCATTTCCTCTGGCCTAGGGGTCCAAAAGAATCCAAGGAAACCCCTCATCCTATGGTGCATTTAGGCTTGTATCCTGTTTACGTATTCCAGCTCCTTACCTCATCCTATAGTCTTTATTCTCTTCCTCCTATTATGGGAACAGTCAGTATTTCACACGGGTTTTGTAGCCCCTTCTTTTATGCAAAGCAATTTTACAAATGATTCCTAATTTTTAATTTCTCTGTTTCATCTTTGCCCAGGGACCGGGTTGCACATGGTGGGTTGTTGCTATATTTTATATATTAGTAAAGGCCTGTATGCACAAACCAGCCTTTGACATAAGTTGTGATATTAAGGGCTAAAGTCCTTGAAACCTTCATGCAGAAGAGAGAGTAAAGCAAAACAATATCCCTGTGTGTAAGAGAAAAAATGTAAACTGTGTGTGTTAGCCAATAGTAGCTTGCTCTGCCTGCAGACCCTGTAGAACCCTATAAAAGGTGTGCTAAAGATAGAAATAAACAGCATTCACAATTACTTCTGTGAAGACTGGTGAAGAGCTGGCGGTCTCCCAATATTTGGCGCTCTGAACGGGACACCCTGCGGGCAGGGGGGCTTCAGTGGATCCACACACGGTGACACGGAGCCTTGGACCGAGGTTGGTGGAGCGGATCTGAGTGCAGATAGATGCTGCCTTGGATCGGTACCAGATAGGCGGCTTGCGAATCAACGGGGGTGAGTCGCTTGGGGAGTCCGAAGGCAGGGGCGCTGTAGAAGGCTCGCAACCTTCCCTCCTGCCACTGAGCCGCTAGCATGGATGTGGAATTTGGGGCGGCAGATAAACTGCTTCTCTGCATCCTCGTTAAACGAGGCGGAGCAGCCAGGGAAAAGGACCTGAATATGCTCATTATATGGGCTAATTGTCATGAGCATTTGCAGTGCTCACACTGCTTTTTGCGGTGCAAGAACGGACTGATATATCGGCTCTGATATGGGAAACGGCAATCACGGAAAAGAGCAAGGACACTGTGTTTCTCGGTCGAACTTGGCAGATTGTAATTAATACCTTAAAAAAAACAAACAGAAAAGTGAGATATGCTGAAGCTGTGAGCCCCGTAATTCTACCTGCGTCACAGCGGCAGATGCCTTTACCTCCCACTGCTGGGCAAGTACTCCTATCTATGCTGCCCTTGGAGAGAGGGAGGGAGAGTTAGGGAGAAGAAAATAATGAGAAAAAAAGTTCCACAGCGAACGCTGAAACAACGAACAGAATCTGTTCAGTTATGGCAGGATGTGATACATCCAGAAATATTTGCTTCATTTTTGGAGTCACTTTTAGCACTACAACCTTATTTAAGTTCCATCTTTACCACCCTGGAAGAAAAGAAGCCGGATTTGGACTGGTTTCCACCCGAACCAGGGGGACATGAGGGAGCAAGGTGGGCGCAGAGAACAAAGGCACCCTGGGGGTAGAAGCAGCGCAAGAAAAGTTCCAAGGCCACTCTGAACAATTACAGAAACAACTGAGCAGAAACAGGTGGCTCAGACACCTTCAAAGAGAGACAAACTAGTCAAAAAATCTCAAACTATATGGTATCTAGTTCAAAATTCATCCTTGTAATTAGAAGCTGATAAACCGCAATGATCGCCGTTGTTAGCACCTGGCCGTGAGAGACTTTTCGTGTAAAATCGCCTGCTTTTGCAAAATCATGCCCTTTTTTCCTCTATCAGCAAACAACAAGAGAGATTGAGAGAAAAAACTGCATTTGTTAAAGTTAACTTTGTGAGGCTTTTCTTTTTCTTTCTCTCAGTTTTTCCTCGCTGCGAGAGTATGTGGAGAATGTGAAGAAAGATAAGAGCAGAGCTGCAGCAGCAGCAGAGCGGGCAGTCCACCCCCCCGCTCCCTCTCTCGGGGGGGACACTGAGATGGTGCCTGGTTTGTTGCAGGGTCATGATTTACTGGGTTTTCAAAATGTTTTTATATACCATTGTAGAGTTAATTTTGTGTTTTAAATAATTATGAGTTTATGCAATTGCAGTTTTTAGGATTTTACTACAGAAATTATTGTGGTTCTTTAAAAGTTAAGGAAAAAAAAAAAAGTGTTTAAGGTGAATATTAACAGAAGTTGTCTTGCAATAATTGGTTTTAGAACCCAAGGTTAAAATATGGTGTGATTTACAACTTCTAGGAAAACCTTCTTCCAATTAATGTTATCTACAGAAGAGATTTGTGGTTTAAAAAATAATTAGTTAAGAGAACTTTACTGTACAAGACAAAGTTAAGTTAAAGTATATATTGTCCATTTGCTTGTTTTTTCCACAATTTTAATAAGGTAATTTCAATGTGAGTCCTTTTGTTATATATAACACATATAACTGCATATATACCAATTTGGATTTTAGGTTTTAGATTAAGAATTGGACTTAATGTTTTTGAAAAGTGCTACAAAAGCTGAATGGCAACTTGCCAAATCCTGTGTTGTGGTGGTTTTTCTCTAGAAAAACTACACTTTAAAATCCTAACCAATTTAAGCATATACTAGGCAAATTCCTGTTATGAATAAGTATTTTTAGTAACATTTGCAGTTATTGTGGGTTATTCTTAAAGCTAGATGACATAGAATTGTGATGTGTTTGCTACATTTTTATAATTTCTATAGTGAATCCATGCTATTGTTATATTGTGTTTAAAAGGTATATATCAAACTTTTAGTTGCTTTTTTGTAGTAACAGAATAAGATTAAGTTATGTTTTCATTTAATAAAGTGTTAATAGAATTAAGGATAGTCAAGTTTTATAATGTTTAGGCTTGAATGTTTTTAAGTTAAGTTTTCTAACTTAGATATTCTTTTAAGGTTAAGTTTGTTATTTCCTTTTGTCATATATAATTATTGTTGGGTTTAGATATTGTTTAATTTAAATTGTTTTATGTTTTGTTAGAGACACTTGTTTAAACTGCCAAGTATAGTTGTTTTCCTAGAGAGAGGAGGACGGCCACAGCTGAGACAGCTGTGATGGAACACTGGTGAACACCTGCTTGTGGATAAAAGTGAATGCAGTCTGTGACACCCTTGACTTCATCGGGAGTTCTATTGGTTGTTGCAATTTCTGCAGTTTTGTTTGTCATAGCTTTCTTATTTTCAGTGTTTCCAGAATTTTAAGAAGATGTACCATTGCTGAGGACCAGCTGCTATAGGAGAGGCTTCAGATTAAACCAACTGCTGCATGGTTTAATTGGTCTGGTACCTGAGGCTCCTGATCATTTGCTTTGTACAAATGCATTTTAACAGTTTGCTGTGCTGTAAGCATCTCATAGCTGCTACTATTGAGAACCTTGTTTTAGAAATGAATTAAGAGGCATCTTTCCAGTTTAAAGCGAGGCCCTGGCCAAGCCTTGACTTTACCTGGACAGAATGTTTGTCAACAGATCCAGACGTTTTCTGTACCAAAAGAATATTTGAGTCACTTTTTGACTCAGCAATTTGACCCTATTAATATGACAGCTGGATCAATTTTGAAGTGGGCTTGGAGAATCATTTCCGGAGGTGATTACCCAATCCTTCACTGATTGTTTTGTTTCTGTTTGTTTGCTAACTATGGGATGCTAGTGCAGTGTTTTAATGATTAATAGTAGTTTTATAATATATACCCTATTAATAATGTTTAAGATTTAATTGATTTTTAACTAGTATAAGTTCTTATTAATTGTGTATATGGTTTTGTGTTGTTGTTGATGTTTATAACAGAAGTACATCTCATTTTTATTTTTTTTAAGAAAACGGGGGAGATTGATGCCCTAAAAGCATTTAATTAGTGTAATTCATTAACTTCAAGGAGAGAAGTGTCTGTGTTTTGTTGGCAGGTTCAGAAAGGTCACCTGTTCATCTGACCAGACTGTGTGCCTCTGAACACACGAGATCCAGTGAACAGAGAAGTCATCACACAGCCTTGGTACTCCAGACATGGATCAGAAGTGGACCGGTCAGGACACAGTTGTGTCTGAACACTATATAGACAGTTGCCAACAAAGATTCTATGTTGTTATTATGATGTTGTGTCTCTACCAATTTTCAGGTATCCTTTGTTTTAAGATTTAGAAGGATCTGAAGAACAACTTGAACATCAAAGCCCTCAGTCATCAATCAACTGCCAGCTGACATCACGAGAGCAGTGAACGTTCCAGGACTGAATCGTGCTGGAGAAATTCTGTAGAAGATCTAAGAAGTGTAGAGACTCCATTTAATTGTATATAAAGCAAACTGTAGTTGTGTGTTTACCCTTTCAGCAAATTGCTTTCACGCTTAGACTACACATATACCAGAGCACCTGTGTTAAAAGTAGTTAGATAATAGTTTAAGTGTTTAGCTTGTGTAGTAATTGTTATGTTAGTATAAAGTATAAGTATTCCCCCTTCAAGAGGTAGTGTAAGCATCTTTGAAAGTTCGTTTAACGATTGAAGTTCTTGCTGTGAGTTTGCAAGTATGGTGTCATTTACATGGTAAAATGCTTATGGTAATTGTGTTGTGTATAGTCATGACCAACTGTCTGCTAACTAACATCCAAAAGTGACAGAACATATGGGTCACTCTGGCACACTGAACTGGCCAAAGGTCAATGTGTTTGAGCCTAGCCACCCCTGGAGATCCTTTCGCACCTGTCTCGTAGGAGTCCCTGAATGGGATCCTCCAGCATTTAAAGGTTTAATTAGTAACGAGACTCGACTGAATCGATTGGCAATGTTGCAAGAGTGCAGTCGCACTGTTGGCTTCACATTAAGACAACTTGAAGCCTGTTAGCAAGCAAAAATTACCAAAGTTCTTAATGTTACCATAGAACCCTCAGAAGAATTACATTTGTTAAGTTCCACCAATACCTCAGGTGGATGGATAATGTTTGAACCCCTGACAAAATGGCATTCTAACAAAGTAATGCAGCACTGGGCTGCAGTCAGCCCTATAGCTGATCTCGTTACTACCACTGTAAGTAAAGCCTTTATTCATGGTGCAATCTCACAGGACAATTACCAAAACAATTACCTAGTTCCATATTCCTAATCTGTGGAGATAGAGCATGGAATTAGATTCCTGCTAATCCACATAGAAGACCCTGTTATCTTGGGAAATTCACTTTGTTCCACCCAAGCTTACATCAATTGTTGAATGTAGCTAGCAAAATGAAAAGCATCAAACAGTCAAAGCGAAGCCTGAATGAATTAGTTTAGCCACCCTAAAAAGGCTCGCTTGCTGGACTAGGAAAGAATTAAACTTAACATCCACAATGTTAAGTGAGCTTTCAGCCAATGTGAGTAGTGTATATCATGCAGTACTATGAAATCAAGTTGCAATTGACCTTTTGCTCTTAGCACAAGGACATGGTTGTGGGGAGTTTGAAGGCATGTGCTGCTTGGATCTTACTGGTCATTCAGCTTCCATCCATGAGCAACTACAACAGCTACAGGATGGGTTACATGCCCTGAAAGAAGATAGTGATCCCATCGGAAGTTGGTTCGCCCGCTGAGGCATCACTGGATGGTTGAAGTCTCTTGTGCTAGAAGGGGGACGGACTTTACTTATAATGTTAATTGGGATGACAGTCTAAGTTGTATGTTATCTTATCCAAAGCCTGGTTTGTGCAAAAAGAGAAAGGGGGAATTGTTGCTATATTTTATATATTAGTAAAGGCCTGTATGCACAAAC
Source organism: Poecile atricapillus (assembly GCF_030490865.1). Lineage (NCBI taxonomy): Eukaryota > Metazoa > Chordata > Aves > Passeriformes > Paridae > Poecile > Poecile atricapillus. Next base: position 102,331,934 of record NC_081288.1, on the reverse strand, counting down.
CAGCCTTTGAAATAAGTCGTGATATTAAGGGCTAAAGTCCTTGAAACCTTCATGCAGAAGAGATAGTAAAGCAAAACAATATCCCTGTGTGTAAGAGAAAAAATGTAAACTGTGTGTGTTAGCCAATAGTAGCTTGCTCTGCCTGCAGACCCTGTAGAACCCTATAAAAGGTGTGCTAAAGATAGAAATAAACGGCATTCACAATTACTTCTGTGAAGACTGGTGAAGAGCTGGCGGTCTCCCAATAGTGGGTGATGCAAAAGGATGGAGAGACACGGTGCATACCTCAAGGGGACCTGGTTTTAGGGTGTACTACCCATGACACTGTGCTTGTATCTGTATCTGCATGTACACATGTATATAGTTAAAGTAGTGTGTGTTTGTGTATAATTTAAAGGTTTAATATTTGATGTAACATTTTGGTATGGGAAGAAATTCGGGGTGGATAATGTTGGGGGTTAGGTGCCCTTCTTTTAGTTCTGGCTTGCCTGTGGAATTTTTACCCATTAGTTGTGGGGAAAACCTAACTGCGGGTATTTGGTGGGTGCTTGAGAAAAGACAAAGAGTTCAGTCGGGCCCAGGGGGGAAGTGGGCAGAAAAAGGGGAGGGCGGGGACAGTTTGGCTGGCTTCTTCAGCTTCAGAGAAGGACACTTTGGGCGCAGAGCTGTTATGGTGGGGAGAAGGGAATTTCACCATCACCCAGATGGACCTGCTGCTTCTCCTTCTCCCCTCTTCGTTGCTGGGTCTTGCACCCCCTGTCCTGCCGGGATGTGTGGAAGTGCCAGGCACCACCGCGGAGCTGCAGATACACCTCGGCCATCGGCCCAGGATCTCACATCATCCCTGCTGTTCCAGCTGAGTGTTCCTCAGAGCCCTGCAGGAGCACCGGGACTGCCTGCCTGAGGGGGGTTGTGAAGCAAAGCCTCTCCTCCATCCCTTCCCGTCTCAGCCGAGAAGGCTGTCACGGGGTCCCTGGTTCTGTTTTCTTGCTAATGCTGTAGTTATTGTTGTTTGTTTGCCTTGTGTGAAAAACGAGGTTCACATAATTTTTATAGAATTTAAAAGTTTAATAAAAAAACAATTAGGAGAAAAAAATAAAGTAAAGTATACAGATACGGCCGGGTGTCTCTGTGTGATAAATATAACATTGGATAAAAATTAGTGAAAGAGAATAAAGAATTATACGTTATATTTGTAATACTGTAAAGATACAAAATTTAAAATAACCCAGAGATTTCTTCCCGAGTCGGGCAGCAACTATGGACAGCAACGCTTACCAACACAGAACAAAAGGCAGGACACAAGCCATCAAATCAGACAATGAGAGTGGCTCCGCACCCAAACTGGCCACTCCACCCCGGTGGGTGCAATCAAGAGCTATTCCACATGTGAAAGGGACTCTGCTCAGTCGAGATATCCATCTTCTCCGCACCCAAACTGACAGTTGTAAACACTCCACCCTGCAGGCCTCGACCAAAGGTGCAATCAGGCTAAAACAATGAGAGGAGCCCAGCCGAGATACCCATCGGCTCCGCACCGGACCTGGACACTCCAATCTGAGAGCCCACCCGAAGATACAATCAAGAAGCACTCAGAACCTTTTACATGCGAGAGGACTCTGCCCAACTGTCTATTGATTCAGTTCGCAGGTTCCAGGAAATCCATTCAACCAACCATCAAGACCCTTTGTTGAACAGTGACTGCTCGGAGTTTTGGCCTCAAGGCACAAAACCCCTATAAGAACCCCGGACTGCAGCACATACAGCGTGGATTTGGGAGCTGGTACCTCTGGGTACAGATCCCTGTCCACCCGGCGCTGCGCTGATCTATTTATTGTGGTTTTTCTCTCTCGTTGCAGGTGCTTAAATTGTTTTATAATAAATCGCTTTTTATTAACCTTATTTTGCCATTGCATTTATAACATCTGCATTCAGCCAAGAGAGCACACCTCACTAACAAAGGATTGTCCCTTAAAAACAGAATCCTACTACATATCCATAAATTCTCATACATTCTTCTTAGGATCTTTGGTGTTCTTCTGTTTAGTTTTCTCTTGCCCCCTTCCCAATAGATCAATCCTCTTGGCACCATTGAGATTTACATTCTCTGATAGCAGAAATGCAATAAATTCCTCCCCCAGAGTTCTGGTCACTGCTGTCTTCATCTGGGTAAGATAGTTTACAAATGCAGGAGTCTCTAGTTATTTTTTTTTTTTTCCTCAATCTTTGGGTTATACAAACAAAAGCAGTTTTTATTTTAATACTATGCCATAGCCTAACATATATGTATTATACCACTATTTCTAAATTTCATCAATAACAGGAATAAAGAAGACTATATAAATACAACAAAATTTCTCATTCTTATACACATAACATTCATTTTAATATTTGCGAAAAGCCAACAATATAAAATGTATCTATAACAAAATCCCCCTTTTATTCTTTGTAAATCATTTGGCTTGAGCAATAACATTTTGTTTGTTTGTTTGTTTATCTGCATGTTTTTGGATTACTCAGGTAATTAGCTGAATAAAACCGAGAATACAAAAAATTAAACCAGCTATCTAAAATTTGGATATTTTTGGGATTCCAGAGTAAGGATTTTTCTCTGTACCATTACATCGGGAGAGTCTGGTTTTATCATCATACACACAATTATTTTCTTTTACTTTTCTTTGGGTCTAATACAGAGTTGGTTTCTCTGGAACTTACTATGTACAAGTTTTATTACCTTTATACTTTTTACCGGGAGTATTTCTTACTTCACTAAGAAATTTTCTCCATTTAATTGCTGTTTGAGCCTTGCATACAGGTCTTAACATGAGGTTAATACAGGTCTAGGTTGCTGTGTTGGCTTTATCGTTTTACTTACTACTTGCTCTCTTACTAAATTTTGGATCTTTTTCCTGGCAGCAACCGTGAAGCAAATTAATTTTTCTCTTTTCAGGCAACTGTTTTTCAATATGATATCCCTTGTTCTTAGATTGTCTGTGATCTAATATTTTTCCCCTTATGTATACAGATACCTAACTTGGATGGGTTATACTAGTGACTATTGATACTGGTGTGGGTAATAAAAAGAAGCTCGGTGTCTTTCCATGTAAAGCTTTTGATAGCATTTGTAACATGGCTCTGCTGGTGTCTCAAAAGGGAAAAGGATAAGTGACAGAAGAAGGAATAATAGGGGTCCAGTATGACTTACACCCCCACCCACTCTGCCTATGAGATTGCAGCTCACAGCAGGTGTTTTATATTCTTCTTGGTGGCGAGTTGTAGTGGTCAGTCTGGTCTTGCCCCCTATTTCCTTGTCACTTCTTCTTTTCTAATTTCTAAGCAAATTTTTTTTTTTTTGACACCTTTTAACAGTAGTTTCTCACCGTTTCTCAGGTATTTCTCACTCAACAGGCACTAGTAATTTCCCATCTGCAAAGCAAAAGTTATCATTTAAGTTATTCTTAATAGATTTGGTACACAACACTTTTTGCAATGAGAGGCTTAACTTTGTGAACCACAATACCTATTTTTCTCTAATTTAAGTACTTATATTTAATCCAGCTAGCATGTCTCGTATTGGGATGATTTAGACAAGGTATATGATGTGGCACTGATGGAAGTTGTGATTTTCCCCCCTCCTTTATACACATCACAGGCAAAAGCAAAAATATATGAGGATTTCCCGACCAAAACAGCCCCAGTCCTCCTGTTTGGGGTGGGAGTTTTCCCCCCTCCAAGGTGGATATCGAAGGTGTCCCAGAACTTGTCCAGGCAGGACTTGAAATTACTGATACAGGCTTGGTCTTACTTCCCAGTTAGGCGTGATTCTTAGCTCATCCCTCGGATCATTTGGATTGTCTCAGTTCATTACTGCCCAATCTCTGCTTAAGAGTCCATTTGGGTGTTATAGTCCAGTCCTTAGGTCTTTTGATCTTATTGGTGTGAATCCAACTTCACTCTTTGGTCCAGATTGCAGCCTCGCTGCCTTAGTTATCAGTAGTACCTGAAAGGGATTTCTTAGCAACACAGGGAAAGTGAAAACATCACATCAAAGTTTTCCATCAGTATTCTTTAAAACTCTTGGGTTAAACAAAATTTAACAGTAAATATAGGAGCCAATCTCTTTCTGTGAGTTCAAATGAGTTAAACAAGAAAGGTTAGGTTAGTTTTGACTTCAAATAAATTACATTTATTACCTTTTTACCCTTTGGTTAATAGTTACTTGTTTAGCTTCACAAACTTCTTCTAACAGTTTCTTAGAACAAACCCTCTCTTTTTAACAACAAGAGTAAAAAGAAAGAAAGGAAGAAAAAGAAATCCTGCTTTAAGAAATTAAACACCTTGACGAGGTTTTCAGAACTTAGCAAGAAAGATTACTTTTGCTTTGGTCTTATCTACTGGTTTGTTTTTCGGTTTTTGTTTTGGTTTTTCTCATTCACAGCAGTTTTTTTATTTTTTTTTAGGCCGTCTCTCGCTCTCCCCCACCCCTGCTGCCGCAGCTCTGGGCCAAGCAGGCTCTATTCAGCAGCTCGCTCTGCAGGGAGAGGCCCATAGGCCGCTACCTGCATGCAGACCCTGGGGCAAAGCCCGTGCTCCATCTCTCCCCGCTGCGCCGTCCCTTCACACACAGGACTGGCATTTTCAAACACACTCAGCTCCCACCACAGCCGAGGGGCAGAGCCCGGAGTCCACAGCGCTCTGGTCTGGGGCTCAGCTGCTGGACCAGCTCGCTCCTTAGCGGCAAACTTCACCCAGCACCTCTGCCGGGCCGGCGAGTGCTCTCGGCCACTCCGTGCCCCTCGAGACCCTGGCACAGACACGGCGGGTCCCGCTCCAGCAGCGCCCCTCACGAACCGCGCTCTGCACCTTTCACATCAGGTGGGAGAAGACCGGGAACCACCGCTCCGGGCCCCGCTGTTCCCCACTCACAGGGACCGGGTCTTGCTACAGCCGCTTTGCATAAAAGCAATTAAACAACACCTAAACCTAGCAACTCCTAACCCAGCGCTCCAGATGCTCCCAACATCCCCCCTCTCTGGCACAATTCTCACCTCTAATCGCGCTTGAAAGTTCTTCTCCCCACAAGCCAGTGCTCACTCTCGAAGCCAACAAGACACTTCTCACTCTCTTTCTAAAAATTTCTACAGCTCTAATGAAAGGGATAGCAAACTTCTTTCTCTCTCTCTGCCACTATCACCTCGCCACTCTTTACACCACATCCCTCCAGAATCTCCACTACACAAATTCTTCTGCCTCAGAATTAACTACAAATTCTAACACTTCCTTTTGGGGACGCTCCCCAAAGCCATCAAAGGCCCTAGACACAACTGACACTCAATGCAGATAACCCCCCCCGCCCCGCAGAGAGGCCGGAGAGACCAGTCAGCTAGCCAGCTGCCTTTACCAACTAAAACAAATTTGCAGCTACTATTTCTGCTCTTCTAAACAGATCCTCAGCTAAATTATTTCTTCACTTTTCTCCAGGATGCTTTTTTTTTTTTTTTTTAAATCCTTTTAAGCTCTTTTTCAAACTTTACTGCTCTTTGTGAACTCTCAAATTTTAAACATAAACACAGTTTACTGCTGCAAACGCTTATCACACAATCACACAGGGAATTGTCTTAGGACGTAATAAAACAAAAGCTATAACTACAGGGTGCCCCCCCCATTCTTCTTTAACTGTGGCTTATGCTACACACCAGCACCACTCTGCATTCTATTGCACATCTGGCTCAGAAAGAGCTCCCTGATAGTCTCACACCAGTCCTCAACCCCTCACCACAACACAAACAACCTAATACAGTCCACTTCCTTCCAAACAAACCAAAATCAACTTTTAAATTAACAATTACACATTTATTTACTCACATTCACTCACATCTATTTTATTCACTCTCACTCATTTTTACTCAAAGCTAAACAACAATAAAATATTTTTTATTTTCAAGTTACTGATATCTTCCCATGTGTATTATAAGGCCTTGGATGCTTAGGTTTCTTTGCTGTACCCCTCAATCCAGCACTGTTAACCCCGGATGCTCTTGGGTGTACCCCTCAATCCAGCACTGTTAACCCCGGATGCTCTTGGGTGTACCTCTTAATCCAGCAAAGTGTTGGGGATCCCCACTTTTATCCCGTTTTCCCAGTGGATTGTGCCAGGAAAACCCTCGGCTCCCTTTCCCGAGGGGCTAACCCCTCCCCTGAGACCCAGTTCCAGTAATCCCGGGGGTACCTTGCAACCCCCGCTTTCCGCTCCCCCAAAGATTACTTACAATCCGTTTTCTTCTTTGGATCTTTGTGCACAAAAATTATGGAGCAAATACCGCAGTTTAGGGAGCCTTTTCCTGTTGCCGCCCATATTGCTTGGTTTTATTAAGTTCAGAGGTGGTTTACCCCAGTTGCTCCCCGGTCATAAAGAATGGTTTGTCCCCGGTTGCCCATCATTGTAAACCCTTCCCATTTTTCCAGATTGTTCCCCATCCATCACCCCAATCCTGCCCCTAAGCCCTGTCAATCTATGTGAACCCCCACCTTTTGTTCCAGTTCTTTCCTTGCCTATCATCCCTTCCTCGACGCCCCATTGATTGTACAGTTGCTTTCCCCCCCCCCGGGTCCCTACCATTGGTCCTGCATATTGTAATCCCCACCCATAACCCCTCCGTTGCTGTTGTCCCATTGGTCACCATACGAGCCGCCCACGGTCCTTAAAACCTGGCGCATGGGGGTGCCCAGGGTCTCGGCTCAGACCTCTCCCCTGTGATCCCAGCCCTGCACCTGTTGGAATAAACTTGTTCCTGGGAAATTGGGAGAGCTTGAGCACTCTTTCTCCCTTCGTCACAACCCGTGTCGCCCTGTGAGCCACGACGCCAGAGCGCAGAGGAGCTCTGGAGGTTCCAGGTTGAGCCTCGCAGTGCTTGCCTGGTTCCCCACTCCTGCCGCTGACATCGCCCACAGCTAGCCGAGGCAAAAGGGGCCGAGCGGGCAGCGACAGTTGACGCTCAACGCGGGGCCTCTCGTGAGGCGTGGAGACCCCCGGAGAAGTCGGTGAATCTATGCACTTGTGTGGATTTTACAAAAGACTGTGAGCGGCAGCTACCCCGGTAGAGCAGACTCATTTCTGTCGAGTAGCGCTCCCGGGGGTCGAGGCGGCAACCGTCGACGTGCCGACGATCGCCTCGGGGTTTGTGGACGTCTCCTGCAGCACCGGTCCGGACTTGGGTGAGTAGCCCCCACGTGGGGGACGAGGGGGTGTGCAAGTGTGTGCAGCTCCCCCTGCTGTGTGTTGGTGTGCAGCTCCCCCTGCTGTGTGTTGAGAATCCCTCGGGGAGGGAGTGTGGGGTAGCCCGGTTCGGACCCGTACTTTTACTTTGTTACGTTTGCCTTTAGCTGCAGGGGGTGGTGGGAACTGCTGTGCTGGGGTTAGGAAGATGGGCGCACGTCTGTCAGCACAGCAAAAAAGAGTTTTCTACCAAGTTGTGGGTACCCTTGAGGGAGGGAGTAGACGGTTTTCTCGTGGGAGGGTGAAACAGTTTGTGAGATGGCTGTTCCTGCATTTCCCCAACTTCACCCCAGACAGAGCAAACACCGTAGAGTTTTGGAATGAAGTCGGAACAAAGTTAACAGAGTTAGTGAATGAAGGAGATACATCGGCTGACAAATTTGTAACATTGTTTATCTTAATTCAGTCTGCCGTAATAAAAGAAAAAAAAATGCAGGAGCAAACGCCACAAACTGCCCCAGTTTCCCCAGTTTTCCCATCCCCGTGTTCCTCTCCCCCTGATCCCGAGTTGAGGGAGACCTGCGGAGCGACCTGCAGTGCAAGTTGTCCTGTTCAGGGTTCCCCCAAGGGTAACAGGATCCCTGGCTCCCCACGTCTCTCCCAGAACCCCTGCCCTGGTAGCCCTGGCCAAGTTACCAGAGCACTTTTCCATTCCCCCGTCTCCCCAGTTACAAACCCTCAGCTAAACATTTCCCAGGTTGCAAGTCCCCAGTTTTCACCCTCAGATCCCCGTGCCTCAGTTTCCCCCAGTTTCCAATGTTCCCCTGTGTTCCCCTACCCCTCTCCTAACCCTCAAAAGGGCTCCCGGAGGGCACAAGATGGCGGGGACCACATGGCTGGGACCTTCCCTTGTGCCTCTTCTCCCCATAATCCCTTTCAGACCCCCAAGAACAACCCTTTCCTCCCTGGCTCCACCCTTCCTCCCTACCCTAACTCCACCCAGTTCCCCTCGAAAACCTCCTCCTCCTCAGGGGCGGGCCCCTCTGAAGTCATGCACCTAAACCCCACCTTTTCTGATTGCCGCTCCTCCCCCTTGCCCTCCTCCTCAGTCGGTCCTCCAGTCCCGCCCCCTCCGGCTCCTGGTTCCCACGCCCTTTCTTCCGGTTCCCACGGTTCCACATGCAGTTCCCATGCTTTGGGAACTGGAGGTGGTAAGCCTGGAAGCCAGAACCCGGAACAGGTAGAAATCCCCCTTGCCGCACCGGTGACTTTTCGTGGAAGGGGTGGGCGGTCCCGGGAATGGGAAGCCCTCTCCTTCCAAATTAAGAGGGAGCTGTGCAAGGCACAGAAGGAGTTCGGGAGGGGTAGCGAATATTTTAAAGGTCTATTAAAAGCTACCTTTTCTGCGAACGAAATGGTGCCCAGTGATCTGAAGGAGTTGTTTTCCTGCCTCCTTTCCACAGCTGACTTCAGGTTGTGGAAACAGGGGTGGAAGAGATCATTAGAGACCATCCTTCCAAGCCTCTTGCACAGTATTGATGGATGTATAGATGGAGTCCCTCTGACTTTAGATCACTTGTGCGGTGAGGGAAATTGGGACAAGCCAGAGGAGCAGGCCAGGGTATTACCCCGGCCTGTCCTGATTAAAGTCATGGAGGCCGCAGAAAAGGTTTTCAATACATTACCTGAGGAGGGACCCCAGATAAATTTAATGAGTATTTTCCAGCTCCCTAATGAACCTTTTAATAAGTTTATCAATAGATTGCAAGCCCAGGCAGAGAAGCAAGTAGAAGAGGCAAATCTACAAGAACAGCTTGTATTAGAAGTGGCAAAAGCCAATGCCAATGACATTTGTAAACAGATAATTTTCAGTTTGCCTCTCTACCCAACCCCGACACTAGACATCCTCATCGAAGCCTGCTCCAGGAAGGTGCCGATGATGGGGATGTCCAGAGCCATCCCACCGCAACAGTTGAGACGAGCGCCTACGGCAGCAGTGACGCAGTTTCCACCATCACCAGCGCGTCAACCACTGTGTTTCCGCTGCAGGCAACCTGGACATCTAGCTAGGGACTGCCCGGCAGGGCATCCTAGCCAAGGGAGCAGTGCGGGGGCGAGGGCAAGCAATACAATAATAAAAAAAAACTAGGGGAGCTGCGCGAGCCTGCCCCGCGCGAAGCAATAAATGGGGCAGGTCTCGCGGGGGAGGGGGGCTTTTTACATCAGGCTTGGACACCCAACCGGACGCGACATCTAACCACCACCAAGGACATCCTCTTTCGAACCCAGCACTGGACAGTAGTTGCTGTGGATCCACTGGAGGGAGGCAAGAAAAATACTGGATGTGACTGTAAGTACATCGCCATCGGGGACACTAAACACACACCCCCAGAGATTGAGATCTCCCCGATCACCTTCCCAGAGGGTCCGGAAGATCTCATCCTCTTAGCGCGCTGCATTCACCCACCATATTTTCTCCCGAAGGGGCAAATCATAGCCCAATACATTCCTGTCCCGGAGGGAGTCCCAGTGGACGACCACGCACCAGGCGTCTACTGGACAGAAATAGTGGGTGAGGACAAACCCATCGTCGATTGCAGCATCAAGCAGGGTGCGGAATCTGTCCATCTGAAGGGTCTGCTTGATACGGGGGCAGATGTGACGATCATCCCCCAGAGGAGATGGCCGTCACATTGGGAGCTGCAACCTGTGGCAGGGAAAATTCAGGGTATAGGGGGTACTCAATTAGCGCAAGTATCAAGGAGCGTAGTGCAAATTATGGGGCCGGATGGGCAATTAGCAAACCTGCGCCCATTTGTTGCGGATTTTCAGGTTCCCTTGTGGGGGAGAGACCTTATGTCACAATGGGGGGTAAAGATCGAAATCCCGAAAACCCCTCGGGATTTTTAATAGCAGCCACTGTGGAGCGCCCCTTCCAAAAACTTGATTGGACCACTGATGAAGCAATCTGGATTGATCAGTGGCCGCTTCGAAAAGACAAATTAAGGGCGCTCAACGAGCTCGTGGAGGAGCAATTATTAAAAGGTAATATTGTAGAGACTACCAGCCCTTGGAACTCCCCGGTATTTGTTATCCGGAAGCCGGGGAAAGACAAGTGGCGGCTCCTTCACGACCTTCGTGCCATCAATAAGATCATTGTTGACATGGGGCCCCTCCAACCAGGGATGCCTACCCCAACGATGCTCCCCCGAAATTGGGATCTGGCCGTAATTGATATAAAAGACTGCTTCTTTCAAATTCCCTTGCACCCTGATGACGCCCCACGGTTTGCCTTCTCGGTGCCCACCCTCAACCGAGAAGCCCCAATGAGGAGATTCCACTGGCGGGTGTTGCCACAAGGCATGAAGAATTCACCCACCATCTGCCAGTGGTATGTCTCCTCATTGCTGTCTCCCGTGCGCAAAGAGATGGGGGAGGTCATCATCCATCACTATATGGATGATGTCCTAGTGTGCGCCCCCCATGACGATCTACTCACCCGATCACTTGACCGAGTGGTTAAAGTTTTAACAGCTGCAGGCTTTCAACTCCAGGAGGATAAAGTTCAACGGATGCCACCCTGGAAATATCTGGGTCTGCGGATTGCTGAGAGGACCGTTGTGCCTCAAAAATTGGCAATAAACAGCAATCTGAAAACCTTGTCAGACCTTCACTCGCTGTGTGGGACCTTAAACTGGGTCAGGCCTTGGCTGGGCCTTTCCACTGAAGACCTAGCCCCCCTCTTCACACTTTTGAAGGGGGAGAAGGAGCTGAGTTCTCCCAGGACCCTGACCCCAGAAGCGAGGAAAGCCCTGGAGAAAGTAGAAGAGGCGCTTGTTGAAAGACAGGCGCATCGGTACGAACCGACCCTGCCTTTTGAGTTTATTGTGCTCGGGAGAATGCCACACCTCAGTGGGCTGATTTTTCAGTGGGACCAGGGCTCAAAGGATCTCCTCTTAATCATAGAGTGGGTTTTCTTGAGCCATCAAAGGTCCAAAAGTGTCACCCGGCCACAGGAGCTGATGGCTCAGCTCATCGGGAGAGCTCGGGCCAGGCTTCGGGAGATGGCTGGGTGCGACTTTGCATGCATTCGGGTACCAGTCAGCTTGTCTCGGGACAAAGAGTCCCCAGATAAGCTGACAAAAGAGATGTTTAATCAGTTACTTCGGGAAAATGAGACACTCCAGATTGCTTTAGATAGTTTTGAGGGCCAGGTCTCTGTTCATGCCCCTGCCCACAAATTTTTCAATTCCAAATTCGAACCAATTCCAAAAGAAGTACGGAGCAGGAAGCCCCTCAAAGCCCTGACTGTGTTCACTGACGCATCCGGGGCATCTCACAAGTCTGTGGTGACTTGGAGAAATCCTGAGACTCAGCAGTGGGAAGCAGATGTTCAATATGTGGAGGGATCTCCACAGGTTGCTGAGTTGGATGCAGTCGTCAGGGCCTTTGAGAGGTTCTCTGAACCTTTCAATTTAGTCACTGATTCGGCCTATGTTGCAGGGGTGGTTGCCAGAGCAGAACACGCTGCCCTGAAGGAGGTCTCTAACCCAAAATTGTTCGAGTTGCTTTCTAAATTAATATATACTGTTTCCCACAGGAAGCAACCATTTTTCGTGATGCATGTGAGGTCGCACACAGATCTCCCCGGCCCAGTAGCCGAGGGAAACCAGATGGCTGATTCCCTCGCTGCCCCTGTTTCCATGGCTCAGCTCCCCGATCGGTTCCAACAAGCTAAGCTGAGCCACCAAATGTTCCATCAGAATGTGCCTGGTCTGGTCCGCCAATTCCACCTGCGGCGGGATCAGGCCAGAGCCATTGTGGCCACATGCCCCCATTGCCAGACCACCGTCATGCCCTCTCTAGGGGCGGGGGTGAACCCTCGAGGCCTGGGGAGCTGTGAGGTGTGGCAGATGGATATAACTCACATTCCCGAATTTGGCGGGCTGAAGTTCGTACATGTATCCATAGACACTTTCTCAGGGGCAGTCTTTGCTTCTGCCCACACAGGAGAGAAAGCCGAGCATGTCTGCAAACACCTCATGCAGGCTTTCTCTGTGCTGGGGGTCCCCAAAGAGCTAAAGACAGATAATGGCCCAGCATACACTTCCAGGAAACTGGAAGAATTCCTGCAGAGTTGGGGAGTGACACATAAGAGAGGCATCCCACACTCCCCCACCGGCCAAGCGATTGTGGAGCGAGCCCACCAGTCGCTCAAACGCGTCCTAAAACGTCAATGGGATTCAATGAAAGGTTGCGTCCCTCAGGATAGGCTATCAAAGGCGCTGTTTACTATCAATTTTCTGAACTGTACTGATACTAATCCCAATCCTCCAGTGGCACTGCACTTTAACTCCACCAGCAACTACGAGCTCCAACATCGCCCTCCAGTGCTGGTCCGGGACCCAGAAACCCAAAAGATCCTGGGTCCATTCGATCTGGTGACCTGGGGGCGAGGTTACGCTTGCGTCTCCTCGCCCCAGGGACTAAGGTGGATCCCACAAAAGTGGGTGAAACCTTATGTCCCAAAACATCCTACCAGGCCACCAGATGAGCAAGAGGATGTCGCTGCGTCCGTGCAGGCCGCCCCAGTAACCCCCGAGGACGACGAGGAGGAGGAATGTCTCGAACCCCTTTTCTCTATTGATTTTTTGCTCTCCCTTTATGTTAACTGAAGTATTTGTTTTCCCTTATTTTTAGAGAGCCATCAGAAGGATGACCACCCCGAACGTCGCACTGGCCACCGTGCTCCCGCAGGATGGGGTGTCTCCGGATGGCTCTCTTCTGTTATAAGGACCATATCATAGATTGTTTTTGTAATTTTTATTATTTTAGGTACATTCGCGGTGTTGCGGAAGTGTTTAATTCAATCCATCCTTTCTTTGTTATCCCCCCCACGGCAAGTTAACTATGTTGATGTAAACCCTCTTTCCCCTCCTCCTCCTCTTCCCTCTCCCGCTCCCGAATGGCTTGCTGTACCCTCTGCTCCCCTAGACCCCACGCCTTCCTCTGTTTCTTAAAAGGAAAGGGGGAGATGTTGCCGCCCATATTGCTTGGTTTTATTAAGTTCAGAGGTGGTTTACCCCAGTTGCTCCCCGGTCATAAAGAATGGTTTGTCCCCGGTTGCCCATCATTGTAAACCCTTCCCATTTTTCCAGATTGTTCCCCATCCATCACCCCAATCCTGCCCCTAAGCCCTGTCAATCTATGTGAACCCCCACCTTTTGTTCCAGTTCTTTCCTTGCCTATCATCCCTTCCTCGACGCCCCATTGATTGTACAGTTGCTTTCCCCCCCCCCGGGTCCCTACCATTGGTCCTGCATATTGTAATCCCCACCCATAACCCCTCCGTTGCTGTTGTCCCATTGGTCACCATATGAGCCGCCCACGGTCCTTAAAACCTGGCGCATGGGGGTGCCCAGGGTCTCGGCTCAGACCTCTCCCCTGTGATCCCAGCCCTGCACCTGTTGGAATAAACTTGTTCCTGGGAAATTGGGAGAGCTTGAGCACTCTTTCTCCCTTCGTCACAACCTGTGTCGCCCTGTGAGCCACGACGCCAGAGCGCAGAGGAGCTCTGGAGGTTCCAGGTTGAGCCTCGCAGTGCTTGCCTGGTTCCCCACTCCTGCCGCTGACATCGGCCACAGCTAGCCGAGGCAAAAGGGGCCGAGCGGGCAGCGACATTTTCCCTTTTCTTTGCTTTATTTCTTCTCCTTCTTGTCCTCGGGGTATTTACCTGCAGCCACTGCTGACTCACACGAGGGGAAACGGAGCGGGGTCTGCTGAACTCAGCAGGGTGCGCGCTTTTTCCCACTCAGGATCCCTCGGTGGTCTTCAGAGGCGAGATGTTTATCCCGGACAAAGAGCCCCCAATTGTGAAAAACGAGGTTCACATAATTTTTATAGAATTTAAAAGTTTAATAAAAAAACAATTAGGAGAAAAAAATAAAGTATACAGATACGGCCGGGTGTCTCTGCATTCAGCCAAGAGAGCACACCTCACTAACAAAGGATTGTCCCTTAAAAACAGAATCCTACTACATATCCATAAATTCTCATACATATTCAGACATTCTTCTCAGGATCCTTGGTGTTCTTCTGTTTAGTTTTCTCTTGCCCCCTTCCCAATAGATCAATCCTCTTGGCACCATTGAGATTTATATTCTCTGATAGCAGAAATGTAATAAATTCCTCCCCCAGAGTTCTGGTCACTGCTGTCTTCATCTGGGTAAGATAGTTTACAAATGCAGGAGTCTCTAGTTATTTTTTTTTTTTCCTCAATCTTTGGGTTATACAAACAAAAGCAGTTTTTATTTTAATACTATGCCATAGCCTAACATATATGTATTATACCACTATTTCTAAATTTCATCAATAACAGAAATAAAGAAGACTATATAAATACAACAAAATTTCTCATTCTTATACACATAACATTCATTTTAATATTTGCGAAAAGCCAACAATATAAAATGTATCTATAACACCTTGTTATAAATATTAGTAAAGAACTGTTATTCCTATCCCCAGATCTCTGCCTGAGAGCCCCTTGATTTCAGGATTATCATAATTTGGAGGAGGGGGTCTACATTTTTCATTCCAAGGGAGGCTCCTGCCCTCCCTAGCAGACACCTGTCTCCCAAAACCGAGACACAGACAAATCTTCATGCTCTACAGTACCCCACCAACGCCAAAAACTGCCATAACTCCTTTTTGTCTGGGGTAATGGTACTTGTAAAATTCCTTGTATTTTTTCTGGATCAATACACCATAACCCTCTAGTCAAAATGTGTCCCAAATATTTAACCTATTTTTCTACTAACTGTGCCTTCTTTTCAGACACTCTTAGTCCCTTTTTAGTAAGAAAACTAAGCAGCTTCACAGTAGCCTCTTCAAACACTTTTTCTTGTTCCCCTGATAAAAGCTAAATCATCCACGTACTGCAACAACCTAACTCCTGAGGGTGGGGTAAATTCTCTTAATATTTTCTGGAAGGTTTGCCCAAATAAAACCAGTGATTCTGTATATCCGTGCAGGAGGACTGTACATATCAATTGTTGTTTTACCATCTTCCCTCCTTGCTGCTCCCACTCAAAGGCAAAATACTATTTACTGTCCTCTGTAATCAGACACCCTCAGAAATCATCTTTCAAATCCAGTTCTGAATAATACTGATGAGAGGAAGGGATTTGATCCAGGATGGTATAGGAATCTGGAATAGTGGGATGCTTTGGTTTGACAATTACATTTATTATCCTTAAATCCTGCACCATTCTGTAGGTTCCATCACGTTTCTTAACTGGCAGGACAGGAGTGTTAGACATCCATGGCTCCAAAAGACCTGCCTTTACCAGGGACTGAATGACAGTCTGTAAGTTCCTTCCTTCCTTCCTTCCTTCCTTCCTTCCTTCCTTCCTTCCTTCCTTCCTTCCTTCCTTCCTTCCTTCCTTCCTTCCTTCCTTCCTTCCTTCCTTCCTTCCTTCCTTCCTTCCTTCCTTCCTTCCTTCCTTCCTTCCTTCCTTCCTTCCTTCCTTCCTTCCTTCCTTCCTTCCTTCCTTCCTTCCTTCCTTCCTTCCTTCCTTCCTTCCTTCCTTCCTTCCTTCCTTCCTTCCTTCCTTCCTTCCTTCCTTCCTTCCTTCCTTCCTTCCTTCCTTCCTTCCTTCCTTCCTTCCTTCCTTCCTTCCTTCCTCTTTTTAGACACCACTTGTCCTGGTTGCTTCAAATTAATTTGGAGAGGCTCTATGTCTAGTTTTCCATATTTCCCTGGGGCTGCCCACACTTCTGGGTTTATTTCAGCATAAGCCTTCTCAGACATTTTACACAAAGTTACCACAGTGTGAGCTTCTGTATCATTTTTCACAATACTAATTTGCATTCCCACTTTAGCCATCAAATCCCTTCCCAGTAAATTACAATCACAATTAGGAACAAACAGGAATTCACACATTTCAAACTTATCCCCCACATCTACTAGCAGCGGTTGAATAAAATGCACCCTCTCATCCTTTCTACCCATCCCTTGAATAATCAAAGATCTTTTTGACAATTTTCTCCCCTTAGGGATAAAATTCAAAGTGGATTGAGAGGCCACTGTGTCTACCAGGAAACACACTTCCTCTCGATCCAGACCCACCTTAAAAGTTAACAAGGGCTCCAGTGTGGTGACTCCCTCGTATAATGGGAGCCCCTGACACCCCTAGCAGTCCATCTCCATTATTCTCTGGACTTCCTCCTGTGAAAAACAACGTTCACTGTATGGTAAATTTTAAAATGTTTAATAAAAAAGACAATAGGAGACAAAGACAATAAAGCAAAGGGTTAAAACAGCCAGGTGATTGGCACTCTGCCAAGAGCACACCTGGTGTTTTGGAAACACCCTTTATATACCATTTCTATTGCATCAACTTGATGCATATTCATAGACTTTATGCATATTCTAACTTTTCTATTAACTAATTTACATCTTCCAGGAACTATTTAGCATGGCCACTCCTTGGGTCCACCTTTTTAGAGCATGCATGTTTCTTGGCTTGTGGTTTTAATCTTCTTCTTATCACCTTTTAATTTGGGCCTTGGCTCCTTCTTTCCACAGATGGTGAGTGTTGATAATCAGCAAGGTCCCCATCAGCTGTTCACTGGAGCTTATCCTAACTAAGCATATAGTTCAAACATACTATATCGACTATTACAGCAAAGCCATTTTAACATTATACATATAGTATTCATCTTAATACTTGCAAAAAGCCAAATTATAATATGTATTTATAACACTCCTCCTGACGGTCCAGCTGTTTCTGCAGACATTCTCGATTTGTGTCCCTCTGCCCTGCAGATAGAACACTGATTTCTCCCCAACCACTGTTTGGGTTGGTTCTCCCCTGCTGAGGAGAGAATGCCTCTGCCACTTCCTTGTGGCTGACCCTCCCCCTCCATCCCCTCTGTCCCGGGGGACCCCTTTGACCCTGCAGCTTATTCATCTGGGGCTGTAAAAATTCTGCCATCATCTTTGCCTTTGCCTTTTCCTCATCCCTTCTGACATATATCTGCTGTGCTTTTCTAGTCAATTCCTACAGAGGCTTATTCTGCCACTATGGATGCTGAAAGCAGGCAGGGAGCACAGAGCCTGTGTGAAACTAAGTCACACAAGGTTCTCACTCTGGCCTGAGAAAGCATAAGGGGGAATCCAAACAGTCCCTGGAGAAGGACAACAACCTTTGCAGGTGTCATTTGGATCCTTGTTGTTTACTTGCAAGAAACAGTCAAGGGATGTAGTTCCTAATTGTCCAATAATGGTGATGTGTTGGTTTAACGACCAATGAGTTTTACCTCTCAGACCTTGTTGGACCTGTCTATAAAAGATCTGGGGTAATAAACCTTGCTCTCTTGGGCAACCCAGCTAAGAGAGTCTGTGTCATACTTTGCCATTCTTAATATAGTGTGACAACTCTTCATCTTTTCGTACTCCTTTCCTTATATCAGGACAGGATTTAATAACAAATTCTACCTTCAGCAATCTGTCAAAGGCTGGTCCCTCAGGATCCACCCCCCTGTGCTTCCTCAAGGCATCCCTAATCCTCTCGAGCCAATGAGAAGGGCTTTCATGCTTTTCCTGTTGTAATGACATAGCCTTAGCTATGTTGTTAGTTCTGGGAGCTTCTGATTTGATTGCTCTAATCAAATATGCATGATAATTGTGAAGGGGTGAGCCAGACTGGCCTGATTGAGTCCCACTGGGGGTCCCCTTAGGGGGTTGCATCATCCACGGTAGGTACCTATGGTCCAGCCCACCCCCCCCCCCCTCACTGCTTGTGGATGTTCATCCTTCCACAGCTGTAGGGCTTTCTGCAAAATCATTCGTTTCTCTGATGACCCAAACAAAATCCCCAAAAGAAAATCCCAATCCTTTCATGTATAATCTTCATTTTCCAAATATTCCTCTATCTTTTCCCCATCCCTATGGGATCATACAAATGGGGGGGGGGGGTGGTAATTCCTTTTTCAACCTTCTTATATCCTGGGTAGTAAGTGGTACAAGTACAAACCCTCCCCCTCGACCCCCCAAGGGAACTTGACGTAGTGGCATCTGGTGTACCCCCATCTCTTGGGTCCAGGGGGCTTCTAATGTCCTAAAGTGAGTTCCCCTTCTAGTTTTGAGGTGTGATATGATATGCTGCCCTCCTCCCCCTGCACTGTCATTATCCTCGGCTGGTGCTATTTTAAAAATCCCCCTGCTCCCCTGAGACTGCAGTCTGCCCAGCCGCAGCCCAGAGGGGGGAGAGTTTATATATAGCAAGGACTAGGGATAAAAACGAGGCTCTTTTCTGGTGGGATGGAGCCCAGCTTTAATCAGAAGATGTCCAGGGAAGGGAAAGAGGAAAAGAGGAAGAATCAGGTCCCGTGTTGGCTTTTGAACCGAGGGAGAAGGGGGTAGGGAGACATGTTACAACCAATAGGAGAAAACTACAAGGAAGGAGTCGGAGGGGGGAGGAACTAAACATGCTATAGATCAGGGGGAGAGCCACCAGGAATATATCATGTATTTTAACACAATGCAACAGGCTGGGGCCATAGGAACAGCATTTCCCTGATCCCTGTGCTCTGGAAATTGAGGATACAGGGGACCTGCAGCTGGCACTGGGTCAGCTGGCAAAACTGGAGGACAAGATAGGGGAAGGTGCTGAAAAACATCCCAATCCTCACTGTTTTTCTCTTCCTCCTCTTTTTCCTCTTCCACCTTCTTTCTTAACACATGGACCTCTCCTGATGCTTGTTTCAACCATATCAATCCACATTTGCTTTCAATCCATACTTTCCAATTCTTCTCTACATACCACCACATCGACACAAATGAAGTCCATTTGTTCCATAAGGTGGCCACTTAAGCCCCTTTGGCAATTCATACTTTGGCCACACAAAATAATATTCTACCATCCTTTCTATAGTTACCTCTGGGGGAATGCACAATCTGTCCCAAGACCTCAGCATTCTCCCTAAGGGACTCTCCGGAGGTATTATGGGACCATTATCCCTTTTGCTGGGACCCCTTCTTGGCTTTACCTTTGCAACCCTCCATGGGTACCGTTTTACTTGTGCTAACCTCCATGGGTGCCCTCCCAGGTTTACTCCCCGAAGATCCCATTTCACTCATCGGTGAGGTTTTCAGTGGTCCTGCTCTGTGGACTCTTCAGAGACCCCCCTGGTCTGCCACTCATCTGTCTCCTGGACAGTCTTGGGAACCCAATCAATCACCTGGCACTGGCCACCAGCAAGGGGAGCTGATCACCAAAACTGGGTAATGTGCACCTTCAGCTCCGCTAGCTGCCTGCTGCCCCCGGAGGTTGGAAATATCCTGGACAAGAGCCCCCAAATTTGTCAGGAAAATGAATCCACAAACACCAGAGTTTTATGTCCAAAAAAGAGACAGAGGAGTCTTGTTACTTTATTCAAATAAAGGGAGAGGCCATGGGGCATTTCCCCTAGGATGTCTTAAATTTTTGGAGGACACAGCCTCGTTTTATCCTGATCACATTTTCCTCTCTCTTTCCCCATTGGCTGAGGTACCTGAGAGGTACAGACTTACTGAAATGCCTGATACCTAAGATTCCCTTCTAATGTATACCCCCCCCCCTTTTTCTTTTCCTTGTGTCAATCAGTGGAATTCCTATGGAATTTATGGTTCTTCCCATTGTTTTTTTCTCATTATTCAATTTTATTTAGCAGCTGACCTAGTTTGTTTGTAAAGGCAAATCTCTCATTCCATTCATCAATCAGTGGAATCTTTCCCACTGTTTCTTTTATCTCTCAGTATCTAGCTTTATTTACCAGTAGATGCAGTTTGCTTGTAAAGATAAGTCCCTCATTCTTTTCACTGTCATGGGCAAAACAAGCTAAACTTAGAGATATGAATTAAGTCTATTACTAACAAAATCAGAGTCGGATAATGAGAAGTAAAAACACCTTCCCCCCACCCCTCCCTCCTTCCAGCTCTACCTCCTCCCACCAACGGTGCAGGGAGACAGGGAATGGTGGTTACAGTTAGTGTATCACCCATGATTTCTTCTGCTGATCAGGGAGAGGAGTCATTCTCCCATGGGAGAGTTCTCTGAGAATTTCTCCAACGTGAGTACATCTCACAGGCAACAAGTCCTCCTCAAACTGGTGCAGCATGGGTGTATTGGTTTTGCATGGCCTGGTTTTTGGTAGCGGGGGGGCCACAAAGATGGCTTCTATGAGAAGCTGCCAGAAGCTTCCACCATGTCCAGCAGAGCCAATCCCTGATGGTTCTGAAGATGGACATGCTGCTGGCCAAGCCTGGGACAATTAGAGATGCTGCTAACACCTCTGTGATATTTAAGAAGAAAATCAAAACAAACAGGGCAGTTTTTTTCTAGCCAGAGAACAGAAGGTGAGAACATGTGAGGGAAACAACATGGAGACACCAAGGTCAGTGGAGAAGGAGGGGAAGGAGGTGTTCCAGGTGCTGGAGCCAAGATTCCTCTGCAGGCCGTCGTGAAGACCATAGTGAAGCAGGCGGTCCTCCTGCAGCCCATGGGGATCCACGGGGGATGTAGAGATCCACCCGCAGCCCCTGGAGGAGGTGCCCACACTGGAGAGGGTGGATGCCTGGAGGCAGCAGTGATCCAGTGGGAGACCTGGTGTGTGCCTCAGGGACATTTAACCTTGGGGTAAGAATAATCTATTCTGTAAGTTGTATGTTGCAGGAGGTAAAGTATCAGAAGTGACATGAGCTGACAAAGAAGAAATTTTGCAAGGAGCAAGGAGAATGCAATGATGAGCCAGAATGGTGTTGGTGCTTAACCATCAAGTGTACTACTTCTCCTGTCCTGACCCTTCATCCTGCTAGAATGGAGACCTGGAGGGATGTGAAAGGACTGGCTATAGTAGTTAATGAAAAAATGTATGTTTGGTATAGAGATGGTTTAAGGATGTAGTTTAAGTTGTATGTGTGGATAAGAAAGGAGTCCAGTAATGAGAAATACATATAATGGAAGAGTTGGAAGATATATAGATTATATGGGATCTGAGTATGACACAAATGGTATGGAAAAAGGGGTGGAGATTGTATTGGGTCTGACTGAGGTAAAGTTCACAGCCCTCTCAGTGCTGTGCTTTGCATTAGTAGCTGGAAGGGTGTTGATAACAGACCAATGTTTTGGCTACTGCTGAGCAGCACTTTCCCTCTGACATTCCTTCCCCCATCAAAGGGATGGGAGTGGGCAGGATCCTGGGAGGGGTTGCAACCAGGCCAGCTGACCAAATTAACCAAAAGGATATTCCATACCATACAAAGTCAGCTCAGATATATAAAGCTATGGGAGAGAGGAGGAAGTGGGGGAATTTGTGATTCTTCAGTGTTTGCCTTCTGAAGGAACCATTACATGTGCTGAAGCCCTGCTTCCCAGGAAGTGTCTGAACATTGCTGCTGATGGGAAGTAGAGACTGACTTTTTTTCCTCTTAGCTTATGTGTGTGCAGACTCTTGCTTATTTCTTTCCTTTCCCTGTAATAAAACTGCCTTATTTCCCCCACTGGTTGTTCTCCATCTTATTATTCTCTCCCCTGTCCTATTGGGAAAGGGAGTGATAGAGTGGCTTAGTGGGCACCTGGCACCCAACCAAGGTCAACCCACTACAATGAGTCACTCTTCCACCAGGTACAGTCCTTCAAGGACAGGCTGCTGCAGCAGGGGCCCCTCTCTCCACAGGTCTCTCACAGGGTCATGGCCTCCTCTCAGGCATCCACCTGCTCCAGTGTGGGTCTTCTCCACAGGCTGCAAGTGGAGCTGTGCACCGCTGTGGATTTCCATGTGCTGCAGAGGGACAGCCTGCTTCACCATGGTCTTCACCACAGGCTGCAGAAGGATTCCAGCTTCAGTGCCTGGACTTGTTGGGGTTCAACACAGTGTAAATAGGACTCCACAGGATCCCACATCTCCACTGTAAGTTTTATCTTCTCTTCTGATGCTTACTGCTGTTTGGGGTCCCAGCTGTACTGTGATGCTGAGGAGAGTGTCCCATGCACTTAGGACAAATCAATCATTCCTGCCCACAGTGGTCCCACCATGGAGCTGGACTGTTTCTAACCTGGGACCACTGTACCAGGTCCAACCACGGTCCATTCTCTTGTGCCAAGCCCACAGCTGAACCTCAGCTGTGCCAGATGATGGAGTGCAAAGCACTTAGGGATGGCCCTGGCCAGCCTCCTGCCTCTTCACAGGGCTGGGGATGTTCCCAGTGTCTGAGGGTAGCTGGGCAGCATGTCTGCACTTGTAGCCTGCAGAGCCCCAGCCAGCAGGAGGAAGAGGTAAAGCCCAGGGTGGAGCTTTGTCGTTCAGATATGTTGAGTTTGCATTGCTGTGGTTTGGGATTTTTTAAATTATACACATATATAGAGAGCTCATTGGATAAACTCCATAAGGTTTTTTCTCTGCCTATTTTGGGGTTCCTGGAGTGGTGCACTGTGTGTGCGCATACATACGTACATACCACAAGCATGGGTGAAAAAGTAGAGCCAAAAGTGAGCAGAGCTGTGGTTTTTCAATAGTGTTTGTATTCAACCTTCAGGATTTTACTAGGAAAAGAAATGCATGTATATATTTTTCTATAGGAACAATTAATTCAGGAGGCATTTTCGGGTGTTAAGGTGGAACTGGGAGGTACATGAGGCAATCTGGCTTTGTTTTTAAATGCAGTATTTGTTTAAAAACCTTTGTATTTCCATTGGGAGAATTTTTACAGTACTTACCTTTCTTGGCCTACTCTGCTTTGTGCCTTTTTCCTGTGAAGGACTCCTACGAAGTGGGAGGCACATTTGACTGACCTTTGTATTCTTCCACTACAGCACCACAGAGAAAACCTCTGGAATATTCTGCCAGGAATCTTTTTTTTTTTTTTAAGGAGGAATCACTGACTTGAAACAGGGGGTCCTTTTGTACAGGGGAGGAAGGGCAAGCATTGGGTATCCATCAGGGGCTAGGTGTACAGCTGTATATTGCATTGTACAGGGCAGGGAAGCTGGCTGCTGCCATAGCTCTGGCACAGGGTGAGAAGACTTCATTAGGCACTGTTTAATTTATCGCCTGGTTTGAAAGGGAAGGGTAGGCCACTGATTCACTCCACTGGTCCTGGTGGAGTTTGACATAGAAAAACCTAGAGGGAGAAGACAAGTCAGTGCACAGATACAAGCTGCTTTGTTTTTCTCAGTTTTAATGAGACCTGAATGGTTTATAGTAGGGGTTTTTTTTCTGTATTTTTTTAATGTCAGTATTGAGAGAAAAAATAAAGTAAAAAATATACCTCCTTGGGGTGTGTTGTGATGGGAGATGCTGGGGCTGTGCTTGCCCTGGCCTGGGTGCAGGCAGCAGGGCCAGGGAAGGGACTTGTCTCTCACTGGTACCAGGGCAACCCCATGGGAGTTCTGCATCCCCTTGGGGCTCACAGGATGTGGCTGACTGTGGTGGCTTTAAAGCACTAGCTAAAAAATCACCAGAAAACTTACTCATGTCTTGCTGTGAGATATGGATTAGGAGAATGGCAAAACAGGCTTAAAACTTAAAAGGAATAAAGAAAGTTTATTAACAAAACTAAAGGAATAAGAAACCAGAATAAAACCTCTAGAAACCCTTCCTCCCCACCACCCAACTTTTTTTTGTCCAGCTGACAACCTAGAGACAAAACCTGGTGGTTAAAGCAGTCTTAACTTTGCAATAGTCTCTTTATCAGTCTTTGTAGAGAAAGGAGTCTTCTTTTGTCATTCCATGGAGAGTTCTCCACAAGAAAACCATTTTCTCATGTCTTTTCATTCCCCTGATGCCAGCCACCCGGAAGACTGCCATCAGGCCCTCCTCCCATTTCACACCACTCTGAGGTGTGTTCATGGGCTATGAACTCAAGGGGTGTAATTTTAAGGATGAGTTATTCAAAGGCAAAGGTTCTTTTCATCTGTCTCTGTGATCATCTCTGGGAACAGAGGTTTTCTCTTTTTTCCTGGGGGCCAAGTGTCTCTATCAATTCTCACTTCTCTTTCTCTGTTCCAGCATCTCATGGGATCACAAGTACTTCACTATCTGCTCAGCTTCATCAATGGATTACTTTTGCTCAGATCTACACTTTGAAATACTTCATTCCCCCTAAAATACTCTTTCATGAATTAAAGTTTTTCAGAACATTATTGTCCATCTCCATGGCCTTAACAAAAGAATATTTCAGCTTATTAAACCATTTCTTCATTCTCTTCCCATCTGAAGCTTGATTTCTTCTTTCATTGGCTTTGATGGTTTATGTTGTCTTTTTACATGTGAATTACTCTCGATTTCATCTCTCTGGAAAAAGGATTAAATCTGCAGGTCTCATCTGGGTAGTGAAAGGGTTAAAATCTGGCTCAAACTGTGGCTAGGTACTCATGGTGTCGGATTTCAGCTCAGCAGTGTCTAGGGCCGAGGCCCCCCTGGGAAAAGCTTCAACCACCCTGCTGGAACAGGACTTGGAGGCTTCCTGGGAGGGCCGCAGCAGAGCCCGGCCCCAGACTGGGAGGGAGGAAATTCCCACCGGCTCCATCCCCCGCCCGTGAGCCGTGGCAGTCCGAACCCAGCCCCCATCGGGACGCATGGCCTGGGGGTAGCGGGGGAGAGACGGGAGCTTGTCCGGGGCGCCCCTGCCCGCCGCCGCCGCCACCGCAAGAGAGCCCGAGCAACCAGTCGGGTCGCGGCCGCCAACCGGCCGCGGAAGCCCTGTAAAAGCCGAGCCCAAGCCCAGATCTGGAGCCGGGGCTGGACCCATAGCGAGCATCGCTCCCCCCCGCACTCATCCAAAGTGCCGGCCAAGAAGCGGCGGGGGAGGGGGGGGGAGCCCAGGCCTCCCTTCGCTCGCGCGCTCTATGAGCTCCTTTCTTCTGTGCCGCGGGAAGCGGCGCGAAACCGCGGAACTCGCGCGGACGCCCGCCGCTTCCCCGCGCGTGTGCGCCCCGCGCGGAGCGAGCCGCGAGGGGCGGCGCGGAGCCGCGGGGCCCACACAACACCCCCGCTGCCCCGCGCTCCAGCGGGGAAGCGGCGGGGAGGACGGGGAGCGAAGTTCGCTCCCCCCCGCGCCCGTCAGCGCAGCCCGCGCGCGCGCGGACCGTGCTACGGGCGCCGGGCCGGGTTCTGCCAGCCTTATGCTGCCAGGTTCTTCTCCTGCGAACCCGAGCCGCCCCGCGAGACGGTGCCGGGGCTCGAGCAGTGCCCCGGCCAGCACGCGTTCCCCCCCTCCTTGCAGGTGATGAGCCGCACCAACGTCTTGCAATCCCTGCGAGACCCAAATTTGCTCACCTTATACCTTTTGAACCTTGTGTTCACAGGAGCTGACAAACCAGCTGTGAGAAAATGGTAACTCCGAGTTCCCTGAACCTCCCTGAATTCATAAACTACTGTTCTAACCAGAAATCATCCTAAACGAATCTACATCCTATCCAACCCTACTGAAATACTGTCACAACCATGTAAACTTTATAAATCCCTCAAAAACCCCTCAATTATATTTGAGGGGAAAATCAAAAAAAAAAAAAAAAAAAAAGGGGATAAGAAGGGGGGATCAGGGCATCATAAATTACATTGTGCATTGTTAATTGATTTGTGAAAAGTTTATAGATTTTGCATAGTATAGTAAAATTGAGTAGAGTTTCACTGAGTATAAATCTAAGTGTACTTAATGTGAATTTTATCACTTTAGTGTTCTTTTAAGCTTTTCTATCGACATGTTAGGCTGTCAGTTTGAGCAGACTAACAATGTTTTGTATTAGTTCACTGAGTTAAGGATATTTGACTCAACCGTCAAATCCTTGCAAGGAAAACAATCTTTAAACATCAAAATCATGAACCAAAATTCCAAATTAGTATCCATTCCAATATCTAGTAAAAGAAACCACTTGTGCCGTGTTTGTTCTCCCTCCTGCAGGGCCCAGCAGGATGTTACAAACACTGTACATTTTTTATATTTTTTTTTCTAAACCGAAAGGGTGAATTATGGAGGCTAGCTTTGGAGCAAGCTGCAGGCCCCATGGCCTGCCAGGCCTGCCTGAGAAGCTAGCCTGGGAAATTCATGGGAGGATTCCAAACAATCCTCAAAGACAGAAAACAGCCTGCAGGTGCTGTTTGTCTGTTCCCGTGTTTTCCTTGCAGGAGAGGGTCAGGGGGGTGGTGAACCCCACTGACCAATGATGGTAATGTAGCACTTTACTAACCAATAAGAGTTTCCTTTCTGTACTTTCCACGAACTAGTCTATATAACATAGCTGTAGCAATAAACTAGGGATTCTCTCCTGCTCTGACTCCCTTGAGAGTCCGTGTCGTTCTTTCTGCCATTCCTAATTAGGACGACAGGAGCTAGCTGGAGTTCTGTTACTTTTCAAAGTCGGAAACCAAGAGGGACAGAAACTCCCAGGCTTAGGTTTAAAAGGTGGTATTCACAGGGTTGATCTCACTTCTCTATGGTGAACAACACTGTCAATTCTCAGAAATGGCCAGTTATTGGCCAGGTCTCAAGCAGAGAAAAAATTCCCATCAGCCTCTCTCTCAAAGCCTTCACTTCCGTGTTTTTTTACTTTTTTTCTTAAATGCCAAACCATCATACTGACACAGGCAGCAGGAGTGGGGGCCAGCTGAGGAGAATCTATGAATGGTGGCGTGGTGGATCTGGGACAGTGAAGGGGGCTCTTTGCTGGCAGAGACTGCCTGAGGGGGCTGGAGAGATGCTGGTTCTCACCTCTTGAAAAAGAAAAGGTGGTCCTGGGCCTGGGTAAGAGGCAGCAGCACATGTATCCAGGGACATTCCCCACTGATACCAGGAAAAATGTATGCTCATAAGACACCAAGCAAGAGCAACCATAAGGGCAGATGGTTTGAACAAAATCCCATGGGCATTGTGCTTGGGCGGGGCCTGGGTAGAGGTTGCCAAACCCCAAATGGGGGACATGGCTCATTGCCCTCTGCTGGCAGGAGCGCTCTGCTAAGCCTGGAGACTTGGGGTGCTGCAGGGCCCCAATCTCTTGGGTCAGGGACCAACCTCTAATGTCAATGCCTTGGCTGGGGCAGGGAGATACAATCCTCCATTCTGTATACACCATGGCTGGGCTACACATGGCCCTCTATGGAGCCTGGCTGTAAGGCTGGGGGCAGGGGATGGAGATGGGACACACAAGGACATGGGGATGGATGTATCTCTGGGGTCACATGGGGAACCCCAGGGGGCACAAGAAGATGCTGACCACTGCAGTGAAGAAAGGGCCTCCCTCAACTGCTCACCTCACTAATCTTGCTCCATTCAGGACAAGCTCCAGCTGCCAGCACCTTTGGGGCTGCCCAGTCTCCCCAGCAAGATCCTGGGCAGGGAAAGAGTATGCTGTGGGAAGGCTCTTGCCCATGCAGCTCCCAGGGGTCTCTGCTGCAGGGGTGGCCCCAGGAAAAGAGCACAGATTGGGGCCAAATACAGTCCTTGGGGCTGCTGGTGGTAGAGATGCATGGGGGTGAGGGAGACCCTAGCCAAGCTCCCTGATAGATGCAGTTGTTGATTTGGGGGACACCCTCAGCCCCCAAGCAGTTTTGCACAGATCCAGTGCAGGGCAGATGCTCTCAGTGCCACTGTGAGTGCTGTCACCACAAGGAACCATGGAACCATGTCCCAGAGGTGGCAGGGAAAAAAAGATGAGGATTTCCAGCCTTTGTGATGGATTTAATTAGTATTTGCAATTATGAGAGGTAGCAGGAAAGGCTTTGGGGAGCTGGGACATATACACTGTACTCTCCTATACACTGCTTGTTCCAGCCTCCATAGCAGAGATGCCAGGGTAGATTTGCTGGGGGCTTGCTAAATGGTCACATCCCCAAACTAGCAGGAAGAAATTCACCCAATACCAGAGCTGAGAAAGGCTTTTGGATGAAACCTAAAGAGCTCCCAGGAGGGATGGAGAACCTTCCCAGGTGGCTGGTTCCTTCCCTGGCTGGAGCTGCCTCTCTTGGGATTGCACTGATGAACAGGTAGGACACAATGAAAGCAAAGCCAGTACCTGCATCCACCCTGCTTGGAGGAACACAGAGTAGCAGAGAAAAGTAAAGGCAGGGAAGCAGCCCTGGAGTAAAGGTTTTCAGGTGCCAGTTATCCCCAGAAAGGGAAGTGCCAGCCTGAGAGGGACAGGCCATCCTTAACCCTGCTGCCATAGATGATGGCCAGCATTTTCTCTGCAAAGCAGAACAGTGGTGGCATAAGGACAGGACAGTAGTGCTGGCAAGGCAGATAGTTCTTAAGCAGGACAGAGGACCTGAGAAGGGGCTACCCCCACTTCCCAGGAGCTTACATGTTCTACCACAGCAGGTTGTGTTTTTCCCCATTGCTATGCACTAGTCCCCCTCTCATGGATAGTCCCATCCTTCTACCATTTTGAGACAAGACTCTTGCATGTCTCCCCTCTCCCCTTAAATCTAGCCAGGTTGATGAAGTCCTCCTAGGTCTGCCAAGCTTTGGGGCTGAAACTCACATTGCTCAGGCCCCACGTAACTCCTACCACAGGGGAGGTTGCCCTCTTCAGTGTGGCTCAGCCTCAAAAGCCTAGGGCACCCTTTTGCCACACAATCAACATTTAAACTTTGCAGAAACCCTCAGTTCCTGCACCCTCTCCAAGTCAATAGCACATGACCGTTCTGTGTATCTTATGGCCATTGTCTCAAACAAGCTCTCCCCTTCAGTTCACAGCTGGGTCATATCCAGCATGCCACACTGCTCCTGTGTGCATGAGACCAGACCCAGGGCTCCTCTCATATTAAACACTGAAGTACAGCAGTACAGTTCAGAGAAGGGAAAATAAACCAAGGAGCAAGGCAGCAACCTGTAACCAGAAAGAAAGGATAAGAACTATGATCAGAACCAAACTACAGAGTATGAGGCAAAAAAAGGGGCAGGCTGGCAGCAGAGAGCCATGCCTGTCATTAGAACCCCAAAAGTATGCATGAAATATTGCAGGGGAAAGGGAAAAATCTCTCCACAAAGCCTGATGAACAGTGCTGCAGCATCCCCTTTTCTAATAGTAGGATCATGCTGCACCACAAACTTCAGAGACAGCTCAAGAGCCCCCTTGTACCAACCTCCAGACAGGTTAGATAGAACCAGGATTACTGAAATCTTAAGCTGCAGAGGAGCCAAAGCAGCAGGAGACCGGACAGTTTAGGGCCAGCATCAGTGAAGCAAGAGATACCTGCTACCAGGCTCTCTTAGTTGGTGCTTCCTGCCAAATTGAAGCAGGGAAAAGACAGACTGCCAAACCAATTTCTTTTGTTAACTTGGGCTAAGCAATAAAAATGAAAACCTCAAACACACCAGGGAAGCATGCATACAGATAGGCTCCACCAGACTGAGGAGTGCTCAGATAGCACATGAGACATGGAGTTTACAGGGACAGCACAAACTACACTGTACCAGGCACACACAAAGGAGTGTTGTGGGATTTTTATTATTTTTTATCATTTTTGTGTGATTTTTTTTATACAGGCTAGCATTGTATTCTTTACTAAAGCTGCTGATTCTGCCACATAAACTAGAACAGAAATTTCTCATAAATTAAGTCAGTTCCCCTCCTTGTTAGTTCCCTGTCTGCCTCCCAACTGAACACCACTCTGGATTTGTGTTTGCAGAAAATATTCCCTGTACAAAATGTGGTGTGCAGCTACACTGTTCTGACTGAAGAATGAAGAAGCTAAGAGTCCACTGAACATTGGATTTTTTTTGCTGTACAATGTGGCCTGATGTGGAGCTGGTCCACCAAGCTGAGAGTTAACCGTAGAGATCGTCGTCATTGTCTTCGCTGTACACGTTGCCCCCGCTGCCACCTCCTGTGCCTTGGCTTGGACCGGCACCACCCTGGTTGCCTGATGGGAATCTGCATGCAGCAGCGCAGGACAGGAGAGAAGAGAAGCTGTTCAAAAGCCTCCTTGCAGCTCAGCACCATCCCCTCCCTCCATGCCAAACCCCAGTGACAAGTAGGACAGGCAGGAGGAATGGGATGAAACCTTACAGCAGATCATGCAAAAGGCTTATACGATTTCTGGCTATCACTTGTCCTGGCTAACCCAAAATGTTATTGTATTCCATATCTATCTATGCCCAAAGATTGTTACTGTCTCTTTAAGATGCTGTGGCCAGAAATGGAACTGTGGGGCTGGGGGATGCCTGGGCTTTTTGAGGTCAAGGCATGAAGGCAGAGCTCTCTCTTGCTTCTACTAGCAACAGTAGCAACACAAGAAGCTGCATTTTGCAATAAAAAACTGTTTCAGAGTGAATTTTGCCAGTCTGGGTTGGGGCACCGTTCTTTGGTGCTCAGAAGTCAGATTTTTTTCTCCCCCATCAATCACAACAGGAACCTGAGACAGCAGCACCAACACCAGTGGTTTGGAGGCTGCAATGCCAACACTGGCTGGATCCAGCCAGCTGAGGAAGAGGCAGAGAGAGAGGAAGCCTGCTGAGCCACCATGAGAGCCTATGTTAGCTCCCCAGCAGCATCAACTCTTTTTGGACAGAAATAGCTTTCCCAGATTTTGTTTTCCCCTGCTCTGGTTGTTCATTTGGGGAGGGGAAGGGGGGGGAGGAGGGCAGAGAGAGCTTTGGAACTGTGGAGGCTTGTTTGCCACGTTGATTCTTTTGTTCTCTCTCTCAAATGCATGGTCCAGAAAGAGGACTGCCATTTTGTCATTGTTCCATGAGACAATTAGGGGAACCTCGTCTGCATTTATGGGTGGAGATTAAACCATTTTGTCTTTGTTTCCCCACACGTGGTTGTCTGCGGAGGGCGCCATCTTCAGGGGGTTTACTCTGCCATTTTGAGTTTCTTCCTGAGGACTCTGAGATTTAGCAACTTTGTAACTAGTGATTATCACTGTTATTTTTTGCCTGTTGCTGTTTTAGTTTTTTAGTAAACTTTTATTTTTTCACTTATATATACTTGTGTTTGTCTCTTCTTATTGGTAGAAAGGGATTATTTAGAGCTATAAGGGGACGTAACTCATTTTAGAGTGTCCCCCTTAAATTGTCTTAAACCAAGACACTTGTGTTAAAGGAAAAAGGGTTATTGGACTTCAGGAGTACTAACAAAGCAGCTACAACCAACCTGCAGAACAGCCTATACCTGCCACACACTCAGCTTGCTGCTGTACATGCTGGGGAAAATGGGAAAATGTAGTGGAAGAGGAAATTTGTTACTCAGAATCCAGCAGAAAGCTGCCTCAATGTTCTGTTCTGGGGCTGAGCCACACTTCCCTTCTTATGTTTACCTGAAGCTGCCAAAGCCACGGCTCTGCTGTAGGGTCTGTGCAAACATCTCGTATTTCCTGATGTCGTTGTCACTGACAGAGCGGCGAGCAAAGCGCATGGCCTCCTCAAAGTGATCCCTGCGTATCTCAGGAACCGGGTCGTCCTCCTCCACCTCCTGCAGCAGGACACAAAGACCAGGTGAGCTGCATGCCCAAGCTCTGTGTCCCAACATCCACCCACAACCTCCCACTAGATCAGGAGGCTCCAACACCCACCAAAGCTGGAGCTGGAGAGAGACACTGTGGCAGACTAAGTCAGGACTGAAGCAGGGGCTGGCTGCCTGAGCAATGCTGACAGTGAGGTACCTCAGGAGGGCTTCATGCTCCCATTCCATGCTCTCTGCTGAGACCCCACTCATCACCAACCAATGATTATGAAGAGGAATGAATCCTGCCTCACCCACAGGCAGAGATGGGCTGCCTGTGTCATAAGTGGGGAAAGCTCGGAGTATCCCACTCACCATGGCAGAAGGGTTGGTCTGCCTCTCACGTTCTCGCCTGATCTCACTCTCAATGGATTCACGGATGGCCAGTTTGCAGGCACGCTGGCAAATTTCTGTCAGGTCAGCCCCCGAAAAGCCATTGGTCATCTTAGCTAGGAAATCCAGGTCAACGTCCTAGTGGAAAAAAACCCCAAACAAAACAACAAAAACAATAACAGCAAAACAAACAAAAAACATCCCCCAAGAGAGACCTGTCCTTTATACCTTACAGCCTCAGGTGACAAACAAGTGTCTTTAGATCTCATGGTATAAAGGTGCTGCCTCAACTTTGGGCAATTTTGAAAAGATGAACTGTTAAGGTTCTTGGTTTTGGTAAAAGTTAACCACACATAAAGGCAGGCCATACTCCCCACACACCCAGCAAGACCCTGGGAAGCAGCTCATAGAATCACAGAATGGTTTGGGTTGGAAGGGACCTCAAAGATCATCTAGTTCCAACCATCCTGCCATGGGCGGGGACACCTTCCACTAGACTAGGCTGCTCAGAGCCCTATCCAGTCTGGCCTTGAACACTTCCAGGGATGGGGCATCCACAACTTATCTGGGCAACCTGTGCCAGGGCCTCACCACCCTCACAATAAAAAATTTCTTCCTAGTATCCCATCTAACCCTGCCCTCTTTCAGTTTGAAGCCATTCACCCTTGTCCCATCAATACACACCCTGACAAAGAATCCCTCCCCATCTTTCCTGTAAGCCCCCTTTAGGTATTGGAAGGCTGCAATGAAGTCACTCCAGATCCTTCTCTTCTCCAGGCTGAACAGCCTTGGGTCTCTCAGTCTGTCTTCATAGCAGAGGAACTCCAGTCCCCTGATTATTTTCATGGCCTCCTCTGGACTTGCTCCAACAGGTCCATGTCCTTCCTATGCTGGGGGCCCCAGAGCTAGACACAGTACTCCAGGTGGGGGGGTATCATGAGAGTGGAGTAAAGGGGAAAAATGACTCTGCATTGTTTACCCTCAAGAAGAGGCAGGTTGTCTTGTGGATTTAGGATATGATTTACTCTGGTCTCAGCATTAGGAGTCTAATGAAACACCGTCAGACTAGAAATAGGAATGACACAGGCAGACCAAGACAACCAACCTGCTTCTTCCCTTCAACTGAGGGAGTAGTACTGCAACCTCCTCTGAAGCTTTCCTTCCCAACAGCACCTTAAAAGGTAAGCTTGGCATAAAATAGCTTGAGCTCTCACTTGACATCTGCTTTTCTCTGATTAACTATCAGCATTATCGCCTGCTCCCTATGCAAGGAACTCTTGCAACAATTCAGTTCAGCAACAATTACCTTCAGTAGTTCCTCTTCAGTTTCCATTTCCCACCTGTTTTCTACATTTACTTTTCTTTCAGAGTACAAGAATCTTTTCTATCTTGCCATAACAGGCTTTCCTGTTCCCGCACCATGGGCAGAACTCCACCGTGTGACAAAGACCTGCTGTGCTTACACACCAACACCTACCTTCATTTATATCTACTCTCAGAGCTCAAGCTTCCCCCTACTTCTTCACTTCCATCCTTAGGGGACTGAAGGTATCCCAGTTCTGGATTGCATGGAGCAGTCACCAGCCCTCTGCTCTATCCCCAGCTTGTGAGGAACATGTGCAGCTTGCAGCAAACCAAAGCCAGACAAAGTCAAAGCAGAGATCCTACCTTGGCAACTGGTGATTTCCTCAGATTTGCCTTAAGAATTGCAACCCGGGACTTCTCGTCAGGCAGGGGGATGTAGATGAGCTGATCCAGGCGGCCGGGGCGCAGGATGGCTGGGTCAATGATGTCTGGCCTGTTGGTGGCACCAATGATGAAGACATTTTTCTTGGTGGACATGCCATCCATCTCGGTCAAAATCTGGTTGATGACACGATCTGCAGCACCACCGCCATCACCGATATTCCCACCTCGGGCCTTGGCGATGGAGTCCAGCTCATCAAAGAAGAGCACACATGGGGCTGCTTGGCGAGCCTGCAAGAAGCAAATGAGAACAATTACTCCATGTTAATACCACTAGGCAAGGAGCACGCTGACTTTGCACTAAGCCTACCCTACATTTAAAGCAGCTTAGAGGAGTACACCAGAGCTCTGCTGCCACAAGGACAGCTTGGAGGAGTTGCTATGGAACAGTCTCCTGCCACACAAACACTCAAATTCTCCTGAACAACAAGCTGCATTTCCCCAAAGCTAAGAGCACTGTGAACAAGGCAGAAGGGTGGTAACTCCAATGACTAGACAAAAAGCTGGAGCCAATTTGCCTGGACCAGATCTCTCTCCAGGTTCTGGGGACATCAATTGGTTATTTAGTGTCTTGGGGTGACTTTATGATACTGTATCTCCTATTATCTGCTTTATGCCCAGAAATGGGTCCTGTAACTTTCAGCTGGGTCTGAGAGAAGGAGGGAATCTGGGGGAATTTTTTTGGCAGTGAATCACAAATTTTAAAAGAATTAGGAATTTTAGAAAAGTTAAAAATCTTAGCTAGAGATAGACTTTGCTGAAATTAGTTAATGATTAGGTTAGAAGCAGGATTTGAGATAATGAATCCCAATTTAGGTAACAAATTACTTGCCATTGTATGTTTGTTTAGTTGTGCTTAAAATGAGAAAAAGAGAAACTGATAAATAGACTTAGGAAGAACACAGACCTTACATCTGGAAACCCATTTAAAAGTCACGAAAGGAGGAAATTTGAGTTCTTCCAAATGTCATTTGTAATGTCAACCATTGTAAAGGTAGAAAGGTCAGAGTGAGGAAGAGTGGTTTTCCTTCATCTTTTGATGACCACTCATCAAAACGACCACCTCCTTAATTTAGGGAATCAACCACGCAGGCGTAATGACTTTTTAAACTCATTACCACCTATTTTAATACAAAGCGGGGAACATGAGGGGTTAGCATTATGAATATGTATTAGTATTTTGGATATTCAAGACTTTTGTAAATAAATAGACACTGGAATCTTTTGTCAACTTGCAGTGCATATTACGGGGGCTACCCCCGCACTAGCCTGATGCTGAATAAACATACATTCTCTAACTTTAAACTGTTAGAGGGTCTTTTTGTCCATCAACAGATTGATATTGATACTAGACCAATATTGATATTTTGGTAAATCAGCGGTCTGTATTCAAACACACATCCTTTGCTGTATTCTCTCAGGTGTGCTGTGCAGCACAAAGAGGGAGTATATCTTTGCTTTTAGCTAGCTTCTTTTTTGTTATCTGAGGTAAGAAGCTTTCCCGGGATTGCATACAGCTTCTCCATTGACTTCTGTGGCTTCTTCTGGAACTGTTCAGCTTTGCTCTGGTCCGAGAACAGACCAACACCGGGAGCCAGCAAGGAGGCTCTGGGATGTCACATTCCAGCTCCAGACCTCGGGAGGAGCCGAGCCACACCTACAGAAAGGACTCTGAATCCACCAGCTTTCTCCACAGTGAGAAGGTTTTAATATTTAACATTTTTTCCTGTGTCTGCGTGCACTCTGTGTGTGTTAAATAAACAGCTTTTTTCATTTTCATCCAAGAAATTCCTTTTGTATCAGTGGTGGGGGAGAGTGGTGGTTTGAAATAGCTTGGTTTTAGTTAAGAGAAAAAAACATCAGGAACGGAAGTAATTCTCTCTGTAAAGAACATTACAACTTCCTCTGTGCCTGGCAAAACCAATTGCTGGCTGGCTTTTAGAACTGATACACCAATTAGCCAATTAGAGAAGCTAGAACTGTCTCTATGAATACTATATTTAAGAAAGGAGAAACCACGAAAAGGTCTCTCTTATTTCCTGCTTTTTGCAAAAGAGTGGAGGCCCTTTCTCCCCCCCCCCCCCCTTCCCGGTAAGGCCGGGCCGAGCCCATGTGGCCCGGCTGCCAGCGGGAGGAGGGGAAGCCCAGGCCGCGGCGGCTGCTGAAATCCTGCCTCTTCTGAGCTCCGCCCACAGTCGTCGGGCAGGGCTGGCTCCGCTGGGCTCCGGGTCGGGCCGGGCCCCGTTCCAGCCGCAAGCTGCCGAGCCATCCTGCCGGGGGCTGTCCCGGCGCCACGGGGCACTGTGCGGCTGAGACCAGTGAGCAGCTCTGCAGTCTGCGCAGGAAGTGGCCCCGCGGCTGGAACTAAGAGCGGCCGAGGCCAGAAAACAGTCATGCGGCCGGAGCGGCTGCCACCATCCTAGCCAAGCCAGCGAGAGACTTTGCGTGCCTGTCTGCTTCTAATCTGCCGCACTGCAGACAAAAGGACAGAAAACAGTGGCCGGCACGGCTTGTGCGGTGCCGGGGAAGATCACATGACCAGCAGCAAGAGGCAGAACACGCAATTCCCCGATGCAGGGCCCGAACGAGATTAACCCCATCAGTGCTGTAAAATTCCACTTGAGAACAGATAAAACCTACAGACGCCAATCTTCTCCCGAGTCAGAGAAAAGGAAATGTGAAGGCACGTGAAGAAAACAACAGGGCGACACCAAGGTCAGTGAAGAAGGAGGGGCTGAAGCCCAGAAGAAAGGAGAGGAGATGCTTCGGTTTCGGAGCTGAAAACCTTTTGCAAGCCGAGGTGAGAATATAATAGACCAGATTATTTCCCTGTAATTCATAAAGCACAGGGGGGGATGCAGCGTTCATCCGCAGCTCAGAAGAGAACTAGAAAATATAGATGTTGAAAGAAGCTGTGATCTCACTTGAACAGAGAGAGAGAACCTTTGCTTTCACAAACAGAAGAGAACTTTTATTTTCAGAGATAGAACTTCTGCTTCTATAGTAGAACGGGTCATCCTTAAAATTATACCCCAGTAGCCAAAATGACCCTCGACAGCAGTTGTGCGAAAAACTGTAAGTCAATGGGAAGGATTTTCATGAAGCCAACAAGTTTTTACCGGGCGGACTGTTTAACCGTGCACTTAAAACCACGAGGAATTTTTCTTGTGGCATGACAAAAGAGACTCCTATCCTTAAATGAACTGAAGAAAGATTCTTTTTTAGAAGTGGTAAACTGACTGATAAACACAGGTTTTGTCTCTTTATGTTGGCAGTGAGAAGGAAAGAGGGGCTGGGGGGAGATAAATGTTCTAAAGGTTTATTTAGTTCTTATAATTCTTCTTTTAGTTCTGTTAATAAAGTTTTCTTTATAGCCTTTAAAATTTTGAGCCTGTTTTGCCCCTAAAGCATTTTCTCCTAATCCTTATCTCAACCCCATGAGCTTTAGCTTAACTGGTTGTTTTTTTCCCCTCCTCTGTTCCAATTATAGCAGAGGAAGATGAGTAGATGATTTTTGGGAATGCACTGGTGTCTGGCCAGTGGTCAACCCACTACAGGGAGGGACTGCCAAAACCTGCCTTCTTCAGAGGAGATGTTCCTTTCGTGACGTTTCCTCCTAAACTTGTCTCAAACCAAGACATTTAGGCACTTGAGTATCAGTAGGTAATGTCATTTATAACTATGTAGTTGTTGGCTTTTGCTATTATGTATTGGCTTTTACAAATTATTATTAATCAAAACAATTTTGATATAGTACAGTTTGTAATCACTTTAACTGATTTTGATATAGTATAATTTGTCAGCTTTTTATGGCCAATGCCCTGGCCCCTGTGTAGCTCGTATCCTCAGAACATCATTTATGGATGATATTTTAGTTTGTGGACAGTGTGATAAACACATGTTATAGTTTTGGCTTTCACAAATATTAAAGTGGATGCTATGTGTTATACATTATAATGTTAACTTTTGCAGAAGTAGCTGTAGTTGTGAAATAACTAATGTTTTTATTTTTGTAACTAACTGACAATAATGAAAATAACTCAGATATATTTGTGAAATAGCTGATGTTCATTTAAAGTACTTGTGGTTAACTTACAATAACGGAAATAGCTAAAACCATCAGCATGATCAGATAACATTTAAGGAACAAATGTAATGAGGATCCCTGCTACTGACCCTTCAACTATCCATAACTGTCACCTGCTGAAACCACAGAACAGGGGGCCGTTGTGAGGAAGTGACACACGACCCTCAAAACCACATCCACGATTACTGCACATACTCTAAAAAGGTGGGTCAGGGGTTGAACCAAGCTAAAGAATTCCCAGAACAGGTAAACGAGTTCAAACAAATGTCTGAATATGTATAATCTTTATGAATATGTATTTGACCAATGCAATGGAAAAAGTATGTAAGAGTTGCTATGGTTAGCCAGTGTGCCTCCAGCCGTTGGCAAGCTCCCAGTGCTGTTACTTTTGCTTTATTGATTTGTCCTTTATTATCCCTTATTAAACTTTTAAAAATTTTGAGAGTGGGGTTTTTCTCACAGATAAGAAATATCAAATGGAAGGGGGAAATCCAATCTGTCTTCAGCTACCTAATATGTAGAGTTATAGGGAAAAGGGAGCTATATCCTTCTTCAAAATGCACAGCAAAAGGATGAAAGACCAGAGATACAAATGACTGCAAAGAAAATTCCAGTTAGAAATAAGGGGGAAAAAAAAAATCTTCACAATGTGAGAGCTCAAACACTAGCACAGGGCTCAGAGAGGTCAGGGATTCTCCATCCTTAGCACATGTTCAGAACACAAGGTCCTTGTTGGAGGTTAGGATTTTTCCTTTTTTTTTTTTTTTTTTGTTTCTCTTATGGAATTTTGTCCCATTTGTTGCCAAGAGACTATAACTACCAATACTTAAGAGAGACAAAATATGTGGCTGGGAGGAGGGGGAAGGGTGCAGCTGGCTACTCTTACCTGAGGGGTTTTCTCTTTGGAAGGGCAAAGATACCCCGAGATTTTGGCCTGGGGGTGAGGGGCTGGGCTCAGCTCCTCTCCCTCTCTCTCCAGATCAGTGGGAACAGTCGAGCTGCTGTTATCACTGCCACTGCAGAGTCCAGCCTGTTACTGTTCTCTCCTACCATAAGTGAGGCTTTTGCTTGTTGAAAGAGCGACTGTTGCACTGAGACCTTATTAACACCCTACCTCGCTGGAAAGGACCCTCGCTGTCTATATACTCAGGTACCTCAGGGGAAAACCCGGGACCCCAAGCCCCTCACCCTCCAAGGGAGCCTCTCCCAGATGCATTTGGGAGCTGGGCTGCTGCTGCCCAGCTCCACTGTTTTTCTGTCACTGCTCTGGGGTTTTTGCTACACTGTAACCCAGCACTGTGCCTACCAGGACACCCCACAGCTCCTGCTACAGCTGCAGAGTTTGTGATGCATTTCGTTTGCTACCCTGGGTCTGCTCGCTTCTGCCGTTCCAGCTTGCTGCTTCCAAGGTTCCTGCTACAGCTCATTTTGCTATCTGGAGGGACACCAGGACCAACTGCCCTTGCATAAGTTTGTAAAGGAAGCCCCTTTTCCATCTCTTCCGCCGGCTGTGCCCGCCATTACCCACGTGAGAGAGACAGCTGAGCTCGTGCTACAGCACAAGAATTACTTCTGTGCCTGCAGCCACGACTGAATCATTGCACCTGCCCTGCCAGGAGCCAACAGTGCCCCTGCCGGCTGTAACCATAACTACACCAAAAGGGGAAAGTGCCTGACAGCTGAGAGAAGGCTGTTACTGGGTTTCTGGTTTTGTTTGTTGTTGCTGCCATTGTTGTTGTTTGTTTGCCTTGCTATACATATACATACTAGTAAAGAACTGTTATTCTTTTTCCCATATCTTTGCCTGAGAGCCCCTTAATTTCAAAGTTATAATAATTCAGAGGGAAGGAGGTCATATTTTCCATTCCAGGGGAGGTTCCCACCTTCCTTGGCAGACACCTGTCTTTCAAACCAAGACAGCCCTGAGCAATCTGATTGAATTTCCAAGCTACCTCCCTGCTCTGGACAAACAGCTGGACCAGATAGCCTCTGAGGTTCCCTCTCAACCTAAATTTTTCTCTCTCACTCTCTTCCCAACTTTGCTCTTTCAGCACCTTCCCTGACCACAGGAGTGAGGATTCCCAAGATAATCCATGCAGATAACCTCCTGGGATAGGAGGTCACACTATCTACAGGGAAACTGGGCAGTGGATGTGAGCTTCTTTACAAGCCATATATATTGCAGGACCAGAACAGAATAGAATAATTTCAGTTTGAAGTGACCTACAATGATCATTTAGTACAACTGCAGAAAAAGAACCCATAACATGCTTTAAAAATTTGTAGAAGGTGATGGCTAATGAGGTGTTGAAATAAATTCTCAGGGATGCAGAGAATATCTATACCATCCTAATGCTAGCCTCACTGCTAAGACACTGGGACATTTATAATCCTGTAATAACAGATACAAGTTCCAGTAGGAGAAAACCATCTAAATAGCTGTATTGCCAAAGAGAATTCATACACTAACATCAGAAAAGCAGCCTCTGCTCTTATTGCAAGCAGGGAAAACAAAACACACAAACAAGAACCAGGCCAGTAAGACAGGTGCAGTGCAGTTTGGGAGTACCTCAGCACAAACATAACATAAGGAGTAGAAGAAACACTTACTTTGTCAAAGATCTCACGCACATTGGCTTCAGACTCACCAAACCACATGGTGAGTAATTCCGGCCCCTTGATGGAAATGAAGTTTGCCTGGCATTCATTAGCAATGGCTTTGGCCAGGAGTGTCTTACCACAACCAGGTGGCCCATAGAACAGAACCCCTTTTGATGGGGTCATGCCAAATTTGAGGAATTTGTCTGGGTGTTCCACAGGATACTGAAAGAGAACAAAACAAACAAATAAAAACCTCTTAATATAAGCCAGAACAGGACTATATCTTAGAATCACATAATTGTTTGGGTTGGAAGGGACCTTCAAAAATCATCTAGTCCACAGGCAGGGACACCTTCCACTAGACTAGTTTTGTTTCTGCTCCTACCAGAAGCACTACCTGAGATGACTTGTGCAAAGCATTTGACAGTGTCCCACATGACATCCTGGGCTCTAATAACTAGAAAGATTGAGATTTGATGGGTGGACCACTCAGTGGATAAGGAATTGGCTGGATGGTCACTCTCAAAGAGTTGCAGTCAACAGTTCCAAGTGAAGACCAGTGAAAAGTGGTGTCCTCAGGGGTGAGTGTTGGGACTAGCACTATTTACCATCTTTGTCAGTGACATGGACAGTGGGATTGAGTGCACCCTCAGCAAGTTTGCCAACGACACTGAGCTGTGTGGTGCAGTCAACACGCTGGAGGGAAGGAATGACATCCAGAGGGACCTGGACAGGCTTGAGAGGTAGGTCTGTGCAAACCTCATGAAGTTCAACAAGGCCAAGTGCAAGGTCCTGCACCTGGGTCAAGGCAATCCCCAGCACAAGTACAGGCTAGACAGAAAGTGCATTGAGAGCAGCTCTGCCAAGAAGGACTTGGGGGTGGTGGTTGATGAGAAGCTCAACACAAGCCGGCAATCTGCACTCGCAGCCTAGAAACCAACAGTGTCTTGGGCTGCATCAAAGCATGGCTAGCACATTGAGGGAGCAAACAGCTCTTGTGCAGGCACATCCTGCAGCAGAGCAGGAGATTGCAGCAAACAGTGAGTTTCTAAAGGCAGGGTAACCCCAGGAAAGCATCAAGACCCATGTGAAACTTGAACAAGAGCAGCTGACTCAGCATGGGCAGGGCCAGGAGTGACAGCAGCTGATTTAAGCTCAGTCTAACTGTCACTCACAGAGGTGAACAGCTCAGGTGCAGAAGCCCTCAGGGAGCACGAGAGACCAGGAGCACAGCAAACAGAGGGGGCAAA
Source organism: Poecile atricapillus (assembly GCF_030490865.1). Taxonomy (NCBI): domain Eukaryota; kingdom Metazoa; phylum Chordata; class Aves; order Passeriformes; family Paridae; genus Poecile; species Poecile atricapillus. The sequence continues at coordinate 102,290,213 of NC_081288.1, read as the reverse complement.
CAGGACATGGCATATCAGCCAAGGTGGGACGCAGCAGTTTGCATGGCAGTTGACAAGGAAGGGCTCCTCTCCATAGGAGGACCAACACAGTAGCAGTACCAGAGAGCAGCAAATAGGAGCAGCAGTTAACGCCAAGGGGCAAAGGAAGCCCCTTCTTTCCCAGTCTTACTAGTGTGAGCTCCCAATGATATGGTGATGACACTGTAGAGCTCATTCCCCAGTGGCTGTTGGAATTGCTGCACTGGTGACAGACCTGACAATAGATGCAGCTCTGCAGGCCTCATTGTAAGGAGTGCCTGATGCCTGTCTGGGAAGCTGGGGTTGTCATCTCCTCTGCAGGTGTGTCCCTGTCAAGGAGCTATGTCACCAGGTCAAGGAGTTATGTGAGGAAGCAAGCAGACTGCACAGCATTCATGAAAATGAGAAAAAGATAGGATAGTCTCAGAGACCCTACAGACTCCAGAGTTTCAGCCCCCCTATACATTGGAGATACATGCAGGCTCTGCACCATGTCTCAAGAAATCCAAAGTCAAAAGAAGGCTGGGAACTAACCACTCTGTACAAGGAGGAATGCTCTTGTTCCTCCTGAAGACTTGCTATTAATAAACAGGTTTAGTGCTCTCCAAACCAAGGAGGAGCTGGGTAAGGCTTCAAGCAAAGCAGTAATATCTTAGTTCTGAGATCTTGCAGGAAAAAAGAAGCTTGGGAAGCAGCTGAAAATAAGCCATTTGTCAGACTCCAGAGCAAAGGACTACAAACTTTCTTAGGGTATGGCCAGATGGTATCAGTTATGGATTGACAATTACAGAGTACTGGCAAAACCCTTGTACAGTCCCCCACTTAAAAATACTTAGTATGAACTCCCAAGAGTCAGAGGGCCTTTGAAGCCCTAAAAGAACCTTAATGACAACCCCTGCATTGTGACTCTCACATTTGAACCAAACCATTTGAGTTATTTGGGCATGAAAGGATGCACCTGGCACTAGGGGTACTGGTGCAGCATTTGGGGTCATAGAAGCAAGCCTGTCCAAACAATTGGACAATGTGAGTAAAGGATGACCCAGATACCTGAGAGCAGTGGTAGCTGCAGAGAAACACAAAAGCTGATATATGCCCAACATGGTAATAGCTGGAACAAAAAAGAAGACATTTGTTTTCACCAGCAGGATGCTGAAATATCAGCTTGCCCTATTGGAGCAGGACAATGTTGAGCTGCTTAAGGTAATGATTACTTTAAACCCAGTCATGTTTCTCCAGGCTTCAGAAGAAGCCCAGAGACCTTTGTACCATGACTGCCTGGTAACCATTGGATAAGTGTGTTCTGTCAGACTGGATCTCAAGAGCAATCCCATCCAGGACCAGGAACTGCACCTATACACTGATGGAAGCAGCATGGTACGAAATGGAAAACAGGCTGGGTATGCAGTGGGAACCTCAACCCAGACAATAGAAGCCCAGGCTTTACCTTTTAACACATCAGCACAAAAAGCAAAAGTAATTACAAGTGTTAGAAACCACTGAAAGAGTAAACAGATGGGCTGATTTAAAATGTTTTTGGAATAATACACACCCATGAAACCATATGGAAGGAAAGGGGATTGTTATGGGCACAGAAGCCTCTTATTAAGTACAAAAAAAAAATTATTCAACTACTACAGAGTGTGCAAAACTCAGAAGTGGCCCTTGTAAAGTCCATCAGTTTGGAAACTCCCCAGTTAATACAGGGAATCGACTAGCTGACTAAACAACTAAAGAGGTTGCTGAAAAAGGTATCCTTGCACTAACACCTAGTAAAAAGTTGAATGTCTGGGAACAAAAAACAAATTACAGTAATCAGGACAGGCAGCCCCATCATTAGAAGCTATGGGAAATCCCAGCAGGTAATTGGTAACCTCATGTGGGCAGGTAATTGTACCTCCACAATTAATGTATAAGATAACAGAACTAAAACATCAGGAAACACATTAGGAAATAGAGAATATGGTAACTAGTTTATCAAGGAACATAGTAAGCACAAAGATGACAGAAATTAATAGATCAGTTGTTGAAAAATATGTGATTTGTTTTGCAAAATAATCCCAAGGATGGAAGAAGGCTGCCTCCAGGGCTAGTGAAACATGAGAATTCACTAGGTGATTGGAAAAACTGAATTTGCAGAACTGCCTAGGCAGAATAGGGACTGGTACATTTTGGTATTGGTAGATACTTCTTCTGGATGGCCAGAGGCTTTCCCATGTTGCACCAACAAGGCAAGGGAAGTCTCAAAAATTTTGCTGAAATTAATATTTAATAGAACTGGAACTAACTCTTAAGTCTTAAAAGGCACAACATTGTCAACACATTATTGTGGCTAGACTTGCCTGTACATCCTTTCTGACCAGGAGATACAGTGTGCATCAGAACCTGGAATTTTGGAGCAATCCAGGAGAAGTAGAAGGGACCATATCAAGTCCTCCGGGTAACCTACACTGCACTGAAGATAAAAGGAATTGAACCCTGACTTCATTACATGCAGGTAAAACCAGCAATCACACATTAAACACAGCAGAAACAAGACTGACTAATACCTTGGAGGTTTTTCATAGAAATCCTACAGTTTTAAGGTATAGAATATGATTTTCTAGGGGCATACTATTTATTAGACCTAGATGAAGCTGATAAATAACTGCATATTTATAATAATAATGGAAGCTATGATCTTAAATTATTGGAAGGGGAATATGGTCCTAAAGTCAGATTATAGAACATAATTTCTATAACAGCTTGTTTACCAATACCAACCTCTGCAGAAAATCCAGTTCCATGGGGAACTTTAGTCAGCAATTTGACAAAAATGTGGGAACACGTGAGAAGGATACGAAAACTATAGTGGGATTGAATATAAAAATCCATCTTTACTCGTCAAACATTTACCTTTAGGAACAGACTAGCTATACACAATTTGACTTTGCAAACGGAAGCTTTAGCAAATACAACTCAATTGGGGTTTGCCAAAATAAATGACCAATTGCAAGGCACGACTAAAATGACCTTGTAAAACAGATTGGCTTTAGATCTATTACTACTACATGAACATGGAGTATGTGGATACTTAAATTTAAACAACAATATTTGTTGTGTGCACATTTTGAATGTGACTGCTAAATTGGATGATCAGATAGAGAGGATAAAATCAGTTGCTGCATCTAGCAGAAAATTAAGGACAAAATTAGAAAGTAACTGGTTAAATAAAATATTTAAAGGATTTGGATTTTCTCTGAGTAGTTGGTTGGCCTCAATTTTGCAAAGCATAATTGTGATCATAGCAATAATTGTGATTATGATGTTTGCTTTAAGCTGCATAAAAAAGCATAATTGCTAATACACTGCAAGAAACTTCTATGATGTTATTAAAAATCAAAGTGAGGTTTATGAAAGCTTGAAAAGACAAGCTTCACAAGCCTCAAAGTATAGATGCTACCTGTGAAGCAGGGAGCACGGTACCTGTGGAAATTGCAGGCTACATAGCTTTCTCAGTCTTGCCTGGGAAAGTAGCCTGGGAATTCATAAGGAGAAATTAAAACAATCCCCAGAGATAGAGAGCAGCCTTGCAGGTGCTGTTTGTCAGTTTCTTGTTTTCTTGCAAGAGAAAGTCGAGGGGTGGTGAACCCCACTGACCAATGATGGTGATGTGTTAATTTACTAACCAATAAGAGTTTTCTTTTCTGTACTTTCCACTTATCGATCTATAAAAAAGACCTGAAGTAATAAACCGAGGAGAAACTTCTCCAGTTCGACTCCACAAGAAAGTCTGTGTCGTTCTTTTCGCCGTTCCAAATAGAGCGACATCAAAGGGGGAAACATTACCAGATGAAAAATTGTCTACATCTGATGAGCAAACACAATGCTTGTTCTCCAAAACCCACTGACCTATGAACTGCACAATGCCCATTGTGTAAGAAGGAGAACTGGAAGTTCACCAGTCCCAATGCCCCACTAACTCAACCAGGTCAGGTGCTACATTGGGGTCCCAAATCACTAGAGACCACCAAAGAGACCCCCCCAGGAAAAAAGAACACGTGTAAAGGGGAAGGAAAATATGTTAATGATTTCGGGAAAATTATTACCATATGTATGCTTATTCTGGGACAATCAATGAATATGTATGTAAAACACAGTATATAAACAGGGCCTTTCCTGTACTCAACTTGTACAATATTTTGGAGGAGCTATCCCCTCGTGCATCTGGCTGAATAAAGAATGCCTGCCTCTTAATGATACATTTGTGTTGAGTTTTTTATTTTACCAAATTTTTGGTAACAGAATGATGTGTTGCTTGACCTCATACTAACAAACAGGGAAGGCCTTTTTGTAGATATAAAGGTTTGGGGCAGCCTTGGCTGTAGTGACCATGAGATTGATGAGTTCAGTGTCATGCGAGGAGGAAGCAGAGCAGCAAGTAAGATTGTAAGCATGGACTCCAGAAGAGCTAACTTTAGCCTCTTCAGGAGTCTTCTTGGAAGAATCCCATGGGAACAAGTCCTGCAGGGAAGGAGTCCAAGAGACTTGGTCAATATTCAAGCACCACTTCCTCCCGGCTCAAGAATGGTACATCCCAATGAGCAAGAAATCAGGCAAAGGGGACCCAAGCAAAAGCAAGAAACACACAGCAGATGGAAGCAGGGTCAGGCCACTTGGACTGAATATAGAGGTTGTCAGAGTAAGTAGAAATGAGACAAGGAAGGCCAAGGCCCATCTGGAATTAAATCTGGCCAAGGATGTCAAGGACGAAAAGAAGGGCTTCTTCCAATACATCAGTAACAAAAAGAAAACTAAGGATAATGTGGGACCATTAGTAAATGGAGAGGGGACCATGGTGACAGAGGATGCCGAGAAGGCAAAATTACTGAACGCCTTCTTTGCATCAGTCTTCACCAAAAAGACCAGCCCTCAGGGGTCTCTGACCCAGGAGACCAGGGTAAAGGAATGTTGGAAGGAAGACCTTCCCCTGGTCAAGGAGGATTGGGTCAGAGAACACCTAAACAAACTTGACATCCACAAGTCCATGGGCTGTGATGGGATTCATCCACGAGTGCTAAAAGAGCTGATGGACACCAGAGTGAGGCTGCTCACAATCATCTTTGAAAGGTGGTGATCAGGAGAGGTGCCTGAGGACTGGAAGAAAGCAAATGTCACTCCAGTCTTCACAAAAGGCAAGCAAGATGATCCAGGGAGCTACCAGCCAGTCAGCCTCACCTCAATCCCTGGAAAGGTGATTCCTCATACTGGAGGCCATCTCTATCCACATGGATGACAAGGTGATCAGGAGTAGTCAGCATGCATTTACTAAAAGGAAATCATGGCTTGACCAACCTGATTGCCTTCTACAATGAAACAACTACATGGATGGATGAGGGAAGAGCAGTGGATATTGTCTACCTCGACTTCAGCAAGGCTTTTGGCACTCTCACATCCTCATAGGCGAACTCAGAAAGTGTGGACTGGATGAATGGACAGACAAGTGCATTGAGAACTGGCTGAATGGCAGATCCCAGAGGGTCGTAATCAGTGGCACAGGGTCTAGTTGGAGGCCTGTCACTAGTGGTATCCCCCAAGGTTCAATACTGGGCCCAGTACTGATTACCTTGTTCACCAATAACTTGGATGAAGGGGTAGATGTCTCCTTAGCAAGTTTGCTGACAACACAAAGCTGGGAGGAGTGGCCAATACCTGAGTGTTGTGCAGGCATTCAGAAGGACCTCGACAGGTTGGAGAGATGGGCAGAGAAGAACTGTCTGAAATTCAACAAAGGTAAATGCAGGGACCTGCACCTGGGGAAGAATAACCTTAGGCCCTGGTACAGGCTGGGGGTGACCTGCTGGAAAGCAGCTCTGCAGAAGGACCTGGGGGTCCTGGTGGACAACAAACTGTCCATGAACCAGCAGTGCCCTTGTAGCCAAGAAGGCAAATGGGATCCTGGGGTGCATTAAGAAGAGCATTGCCAGCAGGTCAAGGGAGGTGGTCCTGCCCTTCTACTCAGGCCTGGTGTGGCTGCATCTGGAGTGCTGTGTCCCATTCTGGGCTCCTCAGTACAAGAGAGACATGGAGCTCCTGGAGTGGGTCCAGTGGAGGGTGCCAAAGATGATTAAGGGACTGGAGCATCTCTCTTATGAGGGAAGGCTGAAGGAGCTGGGCCTGTTCAGCCTTAAGAAGAGACAACTGAGAGGGGACCTCATCAATGTGTATCTATATCTGAAGAGAGGATCAAGAGGACAGATCAGGTTCTTCTCAGTGGTGCCAAGCAATAGGATGAGAGGCAATGAGCAGAAACTGATGCACAGGAAGTTCCACCTGAACATGAGAAAGAACTTCTTTCCTGTGCAGGTGACTGAGCACTGGAACAGATTGCCCAGAGGTTATAGAGTCTCCCTCACTGGAGATATTCAAGACTGTCTGAATGCAATTCTGTGCCATGTGCTCTGGGATAACTCTGCTTGAGCAGGGAGGTTGGACTAGATGATCGACTACAGTCTCTTCTAACTTCAACTGTTCTGTGACTCTGCCCCCCTGCTCTGCTCTTGTGAGACCCCACCTGGAGTACTGCATCCAGTTCTAGGACACTCAAAATAAGGATGTAGACCTGCTGATGCAAGCCCAGCAGGGAGCTGATCAGAGGGCTGGAGCACCTCTCCTATGAAGACAGGCTGAGAGAGCTGGGGCTGTTCAGCCTAGAAAAGGCTCTAGGGCGATCTTAAAATAGCCTTCCTGTACCTAAAGGGTGCCTACAAGAAAGCCAGAGAGGGGACTTTTTACAAGTACATGTAGTGATAAGACATGGGGGAATGGCTTCAAACTGAATGAGGGTAGATTTAGATTGGATATTGGGAAAAAATTATTTATTGTGAAGGTGGTGAGGCACTGGCATAGGTTGCCCAGAGCAGTTGTGGATGTTTCATCCATGGAAGTATCCAAGGCCAGGCAGGATGAGGCTCTGAGCAACCTGGTCTAGTGGAAGGTGTCCCTGTCCATGTGTATTGGGTTTGCATGGCCTGGTTTTGGTAGCAGAGGGGCTACAGGGGTGGCTTCTGTGAGAAGCTTCTAGAGGCTTCCTCCATGTTTGGCAGAGCCAATCCCTGGCAGCTCCAAAGACGGATGCACTGCTGGTCAAGGCTGGCCCAATTAGAAATGGTGGTAATGCCTCCGTGATAACATATCTAGGAAGAAAGGTTATTGCGCAGATGTAATTGCAGACAGAGAAGAGTGGGGTGAGAATATGAGAAGAAAAACTATGGAGACATCAAGGTCAGTGGAGAAGGATGGGGAGGAGGAGCTCCAGGCACCAGAGCTGAGATTCCTCTACATCCCATGGGTGAAGACCATAGTGAAGCAGGCTGTCCTCCTGCAGCCTGTGGAGATCAATGGGGATGCAGAGATCCACCTGCAGCCCATGGAGGACACCCATGCCAGAGCAGATGGATGCCTGAGAGGAGGCTGTGACCTCATGGGAGGCCCATGGAGAGAGACAACCTTGCTGGAACAGCCTGCCCTTGGAGGACTGCACCCCACGGAAGAGTGATTCACGCTGTAGCAGTTTGAGGAGGGCTTTGTCTCCTTGCACTGCTGGGGTAGGAGGTAGAGCTGGAAAGAAGGGAGGGGTGGGGAGAAGGTGTTTTTTTAAGGGTTCATTTTACTTCTCATTGTCCTGCTCTGATTTTGTTAGTAATAAATTCAATTCATAGTCTAATTAGAGCCTATTTTGCCCACAATGGTATTTGATGAATGATCTCTCCCAGTCCTTAACTCATGAACTCTTTGTTAAATTTTCACTCCTCTGGCTGGCTGCAGAGGGGAGTGAGAGAGCAGCTTTGGTGGGTGCCTGGCATTCAGCCAGGGTCAACCCACTACACCATGGCTGGGAGGTTTGGAATGATCTTTAAGGTCCTTTCCAACCCAAATAATTTTGATTTCTGGTGGGCTAAACACAAGAGTCTGCCTGCTCAGTGCCACTGGTGTTTTCAAATGGGCACTGGTTTGAAAAGCATCACAGCTAAATTGTAAAGCCTATGAACTAAGTACCAGTTCAGGTAGTTTTCCAGCACATTTAACCCCAACTTCAGTCTGCCCTGCAAAAGCAAATGAGAACAGCTAGCTCATTATCTAACCTATTTTCTCTGCCCTCCAAAGACGGTCAAGATGTCTGATGTGAGCATTTATCCTTCCAACACGATCAGAGATAGGTGATGATTTTAATGCCAGAAGTTAGACTGAAAAGTAGATTCTTTTATTCACAGACAGGCTGTTTCTACAGTGCAACTGAAAAAGCAGGGATGTCTCAAACCCAAACCACCCCAATTCCACAGACTGTTCATGACTTTGTTCCAGCTTCTCTTCATAGAAGGCTTCACAATTACTTCTCACCTCTATCTATGCAAACACTGCTACAAAGTCAAACTTCAGAGGCTCTATGCATGAGAATCTTCATCTACTTTCTAGCATATTAAAGCAATCACATAACAGGATTCTTGGCAGCAGTGCTATTGCTAGTCTCCACTTAAGAGTAGCAGAACTGCTACTGTTCCTGCATGTAGCACAACACCCACCCAAGATGTCACTGTAGACTCAGCTCAGGAAAGCCTGATGCTGCTTCTTCCCACAATCTCCCTCTCCCCAGGTTCCCTAAGATGGAACAACATGATATTTTCAGTCCATTACATGAAAATACCATATGAAGTTTGCATTTACCCGAGTCACAGCCCAAACAGGAATGTGCAGAGGTTCTGAATTTTATTATTGTCCTGGTTCTGGCCAGGACAGGGTACCACCTCACATCATGCAGGGGGCAGGAGTGGGTTCCTTTTGGTCGGGTAGCGTGAAGCGAGCAGTCGGGAATAATGTCATGTTCTGTATGGTGAGCACTCACGTGTGAATTATTCACCTGTTCTGTACACTGTTATTAATACTGTCCGTTTTCTTACCTCATTGTTGTTTCCAGTAAATTGTTCTTATCTCAACCCGTGATCTTTACCTTTTGTGCCTCCAGTTCTCCTCTCCATCCTGCCACAGGGGAGGGGGGACTGAGCAAGCAACATGTGGTTTGGAGTGTTGCAGTGGGAACACTAAGTTGGGGAATACCATTCCTAAACCATGACAACTATTATTTTTCAAGCTGACTAGGCAAAAATCTGTTGGAAACCCTTACCTGTACAAGTTCCTGGAGTTCTCTCTTTACATCTTCTAGACCACCAATATCTTCCCAGGTAACTTGTGGCACCTCCACCACAGTCTCCCTAAGAGCAGAAGGGTTGCTCTGGCTCAGAGCCCACTGTCGTTAGAAGAAACATCATTATATCAATTCTAACATTTTATGTTCAGTTGCTTCGGATAAGCAATTAGACATTGAACACAAAAGAAAGAAGGGCACTCCTGCATTACCCTGAAGTCATCCATGGTCACAGCCAGCGAGTTCATCACTTCAGCATCGATGGTTTCATCTTCTAGGTCTATGAGATCCATCTTCTTTCTGATAGCCTGAAGAGCAGCTTCTGAGCAAAGAGCAGCCAAGTCAGCACCAACATGGCCATGGGTCTCGTTTGCCACCTGAAAGCAGAGCATTGACTAGGACTCTCAGGAATACAAGCAAGCATTCTGCAAGGGCAATGCATGCTCTGGTCCCTCATTCAGAAGTGCAACAAAACTCTGAAGGACAGAAACATTAGTGCTTTGCTGCAAATTCAAGATAAGTGCTATCACATTTAGCAGCCAAAGACACTGCTGTTCCACATCCTACTTGAGAACAAAGTTGCAACTGGAATAGATAGTGTGCAGAAAGATAACCCTGAGGACTGCAGTTCTTCATTCAGGACAGAGATTAGATCCATCCAGTATTACCACAATGTTCAGCCAGCTCTGTGAGTGCTGTTTCAGGCTTGCTTTATTTTTAAAGAGAATGCCACAGCAAACAAACACAGGACAGTGGCAAGGCACTTCCAGACTGGACTGATACACATTTGTTTCACTTAGCCACAGCATTCTTAACTAGCAAGTAAGAATTTTTGGTCACTGGTAATCTAGTTAGAAGAAAGTCCAGAGATCACATATTTGCCCAGATTCATGCTGTCCTAAATGAGCAGAGACAAGCTTTCCTAATAGCATACTACTCACCTGTTCCAGATCCACATCATCAGCCAGTTTCATATTTTTTGTGTGAATCTGCAGGATCTCCAGGCGCCCGGTGGCATCTGGGATACCAATATCCACCTCTCTGTCAAAACGACCTAGGGAGTACAAGCACACATTGAGTTGCTGATTCTGCAAACTAAGGGAGCTGCAGTTTCTGCCTTCCTCTGACACAGGACCATGATGACAAGCCACAAACAATTTCAGAAAATGCCAGAACTTTGTGTTTCTCTGCAGCATCAATCAGCACAGTAGCAGAGTCAGATCAGAGAAGGCAGAAAGGCTTATAGCCATTTAGGGAAACTGAGACTACTGCATTAAGTAGAGTTCAGGATTATATAAACACAGAGGACTTCTGTTTTTTTCCAAGCCTCATTTATAGGAAAATATGCTATCCTAACCAACACACCATGGGATAGTTTTATTTATTCCTACCTTTGTGTCCACAAATATTGAGAGATTAAAATTTTCAGAACTTTCACAGAGGTAGCCAAGTGGTAACAAACATGAACTGCCCCAATATCTGGGGAGGCTAGAAACTCATATATTACTGCAATATTAACTCGGGCATGTACATCTAAAATTTTCTTCTAGCTATAGCTGTACATTCAAATACCTCACTAGACATTTAAGAGGCCATTTTTCCTGCAAATTTGACTTTACCAACTGGTCATACAACAGACATTCATTTACACTGCAAAGTTTTGAAAACCTGAATCTCAGAAACTGCCAGATTTCTCATTGATAGCAGATAAATGGGACAATTCAGAGCCTCCTGCAACCTGAGGCACAAACAACCCCTTAAGCATTTAGTCCTGAAATAGCCTCACGTAATTGATGCAGTGAAAAAATGTGCTACCCTCTAAGTATTCCATTATTTCTACAAGTTCTAATCTAATAAAGCACAAAATATACTAAAGGCTGAAATCTAGAAATTAATTTCAACAAGTAGCTTGAGAGAAGCTTATATAACACATAAGATGTTTAATATTAATTTCTACTCAGTCTTTCCTAGGCCTCTGAAGCATAGTCCATAACAAAGTATCTGATACACAAAAAAAGAGATGGCAATCATGGTTACCAAATCGCCTGAGAGCTGGGTCAATGCTGTTAGGTCTGTTGGTGGCTGCCATAACAATCACATGTGCTCTCTGTTTCAGTCCATCCATAAGAGTCAGCAGCTGAGACACAATGCGACGTTCCACCTCTCCGTGTGTCTGTGGAGAAAGTAATAATTAGACCAAAAGCTCTAAAACACAGCACAGGAGCTAGTACTGCACCAAAGCAGGCAGATACAACAGACAACAGCTGTTAAGGAACATTGTGAACTACATCAGATTCTTCTGATACCCAAATTCTGACATCCAACTGCTTTCAAGCATTAAGTTAAATACTGCTTTACCCTGTAGTCAAATGAAGAGATTCATGCCAGCTGCTACCAAAAAGGATGTACTTCTTTACCTTCTAAAGGCTTTCTTTACCTTCTCTCTTTTAGGAGCAATGGCATCCAGTTCATCAATGAAGATGATGGCAGGAGCATTCTTCTCTGCTTCTTCAAAGGCTTTCCTCAGGTTGCTCTCAGACTCACCAGCCAGTTTGCTCATGATCTCAGGACCTAAAAAAATAGCAACTGTGGCACCCAGAAGAGAGGCAGCTAGCCCCAAAAACATGCAGCTGAATTTTTTTTAGTACAAGGTTCACATGTATCTATATTTCAAGCCAAAGCAAATACTATCAACCAAGTTCATTAAATTTGCATCTGAACAGGCAAGACCAGCATGCAGAATTACTTACTATCATCATTTCAGCGTTTTCAGTTTACTCTAACAGAATGCAACACTAGCCAATGAGCTACCATTAGCTGCCTCTTCCCTTACCCTATTTCGCACTTGGTGAACTTCTCTGTAATGTGCCATCACACACAGTTAATGCTCACGAGGAAAGCAGTCAAATTATATGGTGACAAATTATCAGGGTAGGGAAAGAAAAAGATGTAAGATACCAAAGCTGTCTATAGCATGCATTACATAGTTATACATTTACCTCTGTAAGATTTTATAAATGAGTTCAAAAAAAACACAACTGTTGGGAGGAATGGGCTAAAAAGTAAAACACTGGTGAGTGCTCAAGTGACCTTGCAGCTGGAAATAACCCTTGATAAGCCTGTGTGAACAGTAGCCAGTGATCCCCTGGAATGAACTAACAGTGCCCATGTCTCTGCTTATGTGCCCCTGTCCAGGTATTGCTTCAGGGATCCCTCAGTTAGTGAGGTAATGGAAATAAATTTACTCTGTGTTTTAGCCATGGGTTTGTGGTTGCCCTGGCTGCCTGTCTGTATTGACTCACACACCAACTAACCAACCAACCAAAAACAACAACAAGCCATCATGAAAAAAAACAACATCCCAAACCCCATCTCCTCTCAAAGAATAAATAATAAAAATGTGTAAGCACATTAATCCCAGAAGGAAGGGCAGCATTCTTCTGAGATCTCCTACAATTGCTGAACAGTAGTGCAGGCTCACAGATTTATTCTGTTTTTACAGATTTTCCATCATGCTGAAGGGAGTGGTAATGAAGAAAAAGTATGCTTCTAAAGGATCCAAGAAAAAGAAAGCTGACCTTTGGAAGTGCAAGGCTGCCAGCTGACTGAAGCAGGCCAACTGCAGTGACACTGGTATGAGCAAGTACTAAGAATGTTTTGTTACAAGTAACTCGCCAATTCATACCAGCTTCATCTACAACACTGCAGCTCCATGCTTGGGACTAACACACAGAGAATGCATCACTAACTCTGACAATGTTATTTTTATTATGCAATAGAAATACAAGTGTCTAAAGAAATGTCCGGCTCATTAGTATGCAGCAACACCTTCCACATACTTAGAAAGTATATGACAAGGACAACATATGGTTAAAAACAGTCCATTTATATCTGATATCTTGAGATATAAATTAAGTCACTTCCCTACTGCTACTCACTGCTATACTGTGCTATATACTTCTTTGCTTTCACCTTCATGGGTCTAAGTGATTGAAATCAGAGAAGAAAAGCATCACTCTAAGTACAAATGTTCAGTTATTCCAACACTGAATGTAAAATGGCACGGAAAAGCACAGAGGAAAAGTCACAGTCTGATCCTTACAGGACATAAACCAGTATCCACCTCTGCTACAGGTGAAGAGTGATCAATAGGAGGTTCTGTCACTTGTAGCTAAGTCCAAAGGTACTCATAGTTTGCAGGATAGTTCCTCACAATTAATGTTATATGAAACAGAACATGTCTTGTGCTTTACTTGAGAGAAAAACAAATCCACAGCAAATCAGCTTATTTTCTGAATGGAACATACTGGCAGCAACAGAAACAATCATCCTGCACCCATATTCATAGAATAATCTCACCACTCCCAGCTCTGCCCTCACCAACATATATGAACACTAAGCCAGACAGACTCCAGGTCCCTGTATTGCAAAGCTGTCTTTCCAACAAGCCAGCTACAAAATAATCAAGCTTAAGGGAAGTGCCACTACAGACACTTCCACACAAATGGCTTCCAAGTGTCCCCAGATGCACACTTCAAAGAGGTAAGGAAGGATGTCAGGGAGACAGTGTGGCTCTACAAGCCCTATTAACATCATTCCTTACCATAAGATGGTCAAATGAGCACACAGCAGATCTGGGGCCAAAGCAGCCACAAAACTTACCATTGATCAGGAAGAAGAAAGCCCCCGTTTCATTGGCCACTGCTCGGGCAATCAGTGTTTTACCAGTGCCAGGAGGACCATACAGCAGGATCCCACGTGGAGGCTGAGGACAAAGGCAAGGGATTTAAGTGGTGAATATCTGAATGCCTAAGTAGATTCACATCAAATCTGTAAGCATTTGATAAAGCCAGTCTGAAATTGTGATGCAATCTCATGCAACAGCTGCCATGTCAGCATTGCTATCAACACTCTTACTACTTCACACAACACACAACAAAAACCTTGCCAGTAACTGGCAGTGCTGATTCAAAGCATCCCTCTGCTTTGCAAGTTGTCAGTACTTTAATCTGTGTCCAAAACATGTAAGGAAATACTTTCCTAATACCAGCATTTAAAAAACCCCAAACATAAGCAAACCAACACCCCCCCCTCAAACCCTAAATTACTTATTCCCCTCCCAATACCTCATGAACCTCTGATATCAAGACATCTTCAAGGGCAAGCCCACTCATCCACCTGGTGCACATGGGGACATACCTTCACCCCTATGGCCTTGAAGAGAGCAGGGTGTCGGAGAGGAAGTTCCACCATCTCTTTGATTTGAGCCAGCTGCTTCCGGCAGCCACCAATGTCATCATAGCCCACTTCATTCAGTGATTCCTCTTCATCCTACCCAGGAGGAAATACATTAAACATCCGAGTTAAAACACTAGCTCAACAATCCATCCTGGTCTACAGAACCCAGGTTTTTGCTCATTGCCATTTCTTTGATGTGTTGAGACTCATTTTCAAGTCTTCCTGGTGTCTTCTACAATTGTTTCTTAGCTCTCTCTTCCCAGATATGCAGAGGGAAATTCCTCACTGAAGGAATGACAGCCTCTGCTGCCAGGGCCCCTATAGACTAGTGCAAAACAAGTTGTGTGACCCTCTGATTTGGCTAGCAAAGATAAAGACAATGAAGCCCAGTATAAAATATATTTATTCCTTAAACTCTAAGTGGCATTTCTAACTACCTGACATACCCTAGCTACCATACAGTTCTCCAACATAGTGTTTTCTCTTGGGATTGACTCAACAGAAAATGTTACAATCCAGATGTGCAGATAAGACCACCTGTAACCAACTCTTTCAGTATAGTTCTACAGCATCCATTCATCTGGCTGTCCAAATTTCTACTGGCCTTAGTTATCTGTAACATTAGGCCATGCTAAAATAAAATAACACAGCCTGGAATCTCAGAGGGGCTCAGTCTGAGTCTCACAAACTGGAACTGCTACACTTCAAGCAGGTTGCTCAGGGTCTAGCCCTATCAAGTGCTGAAGGTCTCCAGGTCTGGAAGTTCCTGCCCTCTCCAGGCCTTGTTCCGGGGTTTGGAGAAACCTTTTTCCATTGGGAATTTTCCTTGATCCAGCTTGTCTTATTGCTTCTAGTCCTGTCCCTAGGTGCAGCTCTTGGGAGAGCCTGATTATCCACACCTTCCCATCAGGCAGTTGCCAGTATCCCTGATCCTTTGCCTTCCCTTCTCCGTGCTGCATCAACCCACTCCCAGCTGTTCCTCATTCATTCTAACCTCCAGCTCCCTCATCAATTTTGGTGGCCTTGGCTGAACTTACTCCTATTTGTCTCTGTTGCGTCCTGAAGAACCCAAACTGGACTCATATAGTGCCCAGACACAGCTTCACAAGTGTCAAATAGAGGTGAATTTTTCAAAAGGCAGAACTAACTACAAACTAAGACTCACCCTGATCTGCAGGCAGTAAAAAGGCACTTACTTTATGAAGCATGCAACCACCTTAGCCCATTTCTGAGATTTCCTATTCTGTAACAGTAAGGTCACCAAGACCTGACAGACAATCCACTCAGGCTGCCTCAAGCTTGGGTCACTCAAGGCTAGATGCCTTAAGGGACTGGGAGGAAAAAAGAAAAAAAAAATCCATAATTTAGATTTCAAATTGCTCACTGAAAAAAGTACCAATTGCTTTCTTTTCACATGGCATGAAATTTAGCAACATTGTAAGTTTCTCTGCTATATATCAAGGGAACTTTGGAATTAAAAGATGAATCTAAGTCCAGCATGAGATATATGGAAGCAGATGCGAAAGAGCTGCTGCCAAAGTATGGCATCTCATCAGTAAACCTATGCACTGATGCTATCTCCACATATGAAGAAGGATACTGGAAGCACATTTCTCTATCATCAGCAGCAGTTCATCTCCTGAAACCAGAGGTTTTAATCATTACATTCGATACACAAAATGCCAAAACAGGAACTGCAAACACTGATGCTCTTAAGGAGTGTCACTAAAACAGATTTCAGACAGAGGGGATTCAGTAGAACTGCACATCAGGATTCTGCTCACCTCTCTTTTGATGGGCTCTCCCTCACAATGGATCACTGTGTCCGGAGCCACTATGCAGTATGGGCTTGGATCTGTCTCCACCACTTTGAACTCCACTGCACGCATCCCTCCACGCACCAAAAAGATGTCACCTATAAAACTCCACATTTCAGTAGCCTGCTGCAAAATGTCAACCCTTGTACTACCAGCAGCCCCAGAGGACAAGGAAGTGGGTTACACACGTATACACTGCCAGCATTTTTAACACTGCTCTGCATTTTAAATTCAAGAGCTGCATGTACTGTGACCACTTGAGCACCATCAAATTTCATGGAGAAACAATCAGCAAACAAAACCAGCAAACAATAAAAAATATTCTGCCTAAATACAAAACACAAAGGCAAGGAATCATGTTTCTCTTCCATCCAGTTTCAATTTAACATTTCTAAAAATAGCAAAAAGCCTTGACTTAATCTAAATTAATTTTGAAGTTATTATAACTAGACTGGTTGTCTCCAGAAACAGAATAATATATGATACTGCACTATGAATCCTAGGTAAACTGGACTGCAGAAGCTGGATAAAATCAACCTGTGTATATATTGTATTAGGACCTACTTGTTCCAGCAGAAGAGCTACTAGCACAACTCTAAATGTATATTTGTTTTTTATGCACTTTCCCAGTTATTAATTAAATTACTTTGGAAAAAGTGCATTTAGTCAGGGTGCCAGCTAGTATATCTAACCCATTGATTAATACGTGGGCAACTCCCCAATCCCATCAAGTGGGAGGAACTCAGGAGAAAAATCTCATTAAACTGAGTTCTACCTAAGCCTTTTCTGATGTCCTCTCATCCCACGTAGCAAAAAAACACAGGAGAATATCCTGGTGTTGTCTGGGATAGGAGTCAATTTTCTTCTCAATAGCTGGTAAAATGCTGTGTTTTAGATTCAGTATGAGAATAATGCTGATAAAACATTGATGTTTTGGCTGTTGCTGAGCAGTGTTTACCCTGAGACAAGGGCATTTCAGTGTCTCATGCTCTGCCAGTGAGGAGCTGCACAAAAGAAACCAGGAGGGAGCATAGCTGTGACAGTTGATCTGAACTGGCCAAAGGGATATTCCACACCATAGAATGTCATGCCCAGAATATAAACTGGGGTGAATTGGCCAGGAGCCACATATTGCAGCTCAAGGATGGGCTGGGCATCAGTCAGTGGGTGGTGAGCAATTGTACTGTGCATCACTTGTATCTCTTGGGTTTTATTCCTCCCTCCCTCCCTCTCTCTCCAATTATTGTAAGTATTATTATAATTAATATTATTAAACTGTTTTTATCTCAACCCATGAATTTTATTTTTTTCCAATCCTCCTCTCCACTGGGAAGGAGGGCGGAGGTGTGAGCGAGCAGCTGCATGGTACTTAGTTGCTAGCTGTGATTAAACCATAACAGAGAACTATCAAGCTGCTCTACCATCCAGCAAGAGATATCACTCTTTCTTCTGAAGTTTAGGAAAAAATTAAATCCACAACAGCAAAATCTTACTCTACGGTTTCAGGCTAATGCTCCATAGAGATCTGTGCAAGCTTCCAGAAATTCTTTTTATTTGGTATCAGGACTAGCTCACATTCACTGCCATCATGACTTCAATAACAGGTGCTATTACCTTTCCTGATGGGTCTGTAAGCTTCCAGGAAATACGGCTTGAGATAGACCTCAAACAGATTCCCTGTGATCCCTTCTACTGTGTCATCAATTGGTAACACATGGATACGTTTGCCATATTTCACATCTGGACAAGGCTGGATGCTGCAACAGAAGAAAATTCCAGTTAACCATATCATACTGGACTTAAACCCAAGTTTGGGAAAGGCGGTGATGTCCCTTTTCAAGCCAGTATAAATGCCAGAAAGGACCCTCCAAAGCCCTGGTGAGACTTCCCACATGCATAAGAATGCTGACAAGGCAAAAATCATGTTCATCAAAGAGCTAGTCTTTGTGGAGGAAGGGCAGTCTTCCAAAAGGCTTCCTCCTTGGAGATCTGTCCCCTAAGATAAGACAAAACTTCTTAGTCATGGTGACTAAGCTGTGAACCCCTTCCTGCTTTGGGATCCCATGTTATCTCCTTGTAAACTATTGGTCATTTTACCCCAGTCTTAGATCATTGGTCCCTTTCCCAATTCTCCTCTTCCCTATAAAAACCCGATCTTTTGCCCAGTTCAGTGGATGCAACTGTCACTGGCCCCCTTCACTGAAGCCTGCCAATAAAGGACTCCGCGGAATGCTACACGGCCTCCCGTCTCTCGTCTACGCATTGGCTGGGGTAACCCATGAGTGGAGCTGAGCTGATTACTACAAGAGCTGAAATCACTTCTAAAAGAGCTGTTCACTTGAAGCCTCAGAACACTCGCAGGGGTTACCCTGGCTGGAAACTGCTGAGACCCCCTGGACAACTGTTCCTTGCGGGACCCTTACCTGGGACAGTCAGTGGCAGTGCCAGGGGTCAGACAGACCTCCGGACCAGCCACTGAGTCTTCACAACACATGCTTTCCTTCACTCCTCTCAGCCCTATCCAAAACTGCTGGGGGGTTTCATACTATCTTCCCTGCTCCGCTCTTCTGTAGCTCCCCTTTGCTGTCCCCAAGATACATTCACAAGTTACTAATGCATCCTCAAGACCTGTAAGAATCCTGAGCTAACTTTTCTTTCAACACATGCTCCTGCACCTGGGTCAGGGCAAGCCCAAACACAAGTACAGGCTGGGTGGAGTATGGATTGACAGCAGCCCTGCTGAGAAGGACTTTGGGGTGTTGATGAACAAGAAGCTTGATATGACTTGGTAACGTTCAGTTGCATCCCAGAAACCAACTGTGTCATGGACTGTCGCAGACAGGTAAGAGAGACACAATGTATCGCTCGCAGGGATCTTTGAGTTAGTTATGTTAAACTGTTGTGCCCCATTGGTGTTCCCCCCTGCTGTCCCACCCCGATACAGGTATCTCGGGCTCCCCCCCGCCCCTCTCCTCCCCTATAAATATCCCGGGTTTTCCCCTGTTCGGGAGATTAGCTGTTGCTGGCTCCCTTCGCCAAAGCTCTGCCTGAATAAAGGTTTGTGCTTTAGCGGAACGCTGGACCAGCTTTCTCGTCCCTGCTTCCCGTGTCACCTGCCTACCGCCGCTGAGCTGACCTGGAATCACTCGCCTGCCCGAAGCCGCACACATGCGCTTCGGCCCAGCCCTTTTCAGGGCTGCTTCTCTAGAGAAGTCGCGGCGCTCCGGCCTTTCCGTCGCCGCGGCAACTGGCGCCCGATCACGGGGCATTCAAAAGAGCCCTGAAGAAGCGTCCGCCTGCAGTTCTAGCTGTGAGGCGCGCCGCCGCTCGAGCCGCCGCCCCTCGAGGAAGCTTGCTTGCGTTGTAGCAAGAGGCGATCCAAGAGGCTGCGACCGGGACCCTTGCTGACCATCTGGGGCAAGGAAAAGCCCCTGAGGACCGGCCACCAGGTGACCACCCACCCAGCAGTTTTTTTTTTGCCCGCCTGCATCTGCCGAAGAGAAATTGTAAGTCAATCCCGTGAAGGGATTTTTTGGGCTTTTTTCTTTTTCTTTGCTGTTTTACTGCTGGGTGGGGAGTGAAAAAGGATGGGGAACCAGTCCTCTGGATCGAGGCTGACCCCACCTGAGAGGGACTTTTATATCCAAGTTGTAAGCACCCTAAAAGCGGGAAATTTTCAGTTTTCTAAAGGGGATTTAAAGAGATTTATTCATTGGGTTTTTAAACATTTTAAGATTAATTCAGATTCTGCTAAATCAGGAATTTTTTGGGATAATGTGGGAAGAAAGTTATATACAGTTCAAGCTAAAGGGGATTTTTCTGTTGCAAAGTTTTTTCCTGTGTTTCAAAATATTATTTTCTCATTGGAAAAAGAGGGAAAAAAAGAAGAGGGAGTTTTGGGTCCCCAGTTGAACCCCCCAACCCCGTCAACCTCTCCAAGTGTCCCCAAACCCTCTTCCCTATCTGAGAGCCAGTCGGCGGGTGGACGTTGCCCCCAGGCATAGGGCTGCTGCCGTCTCCCTGACACCTCCCCACCGTCTCTCTACCCTTACCAGGGCGGCAATGGCCATGCCGCTCTGGGTCTTTCCTCTAACCTCTCTCTCATGCCCTCACACCCGGTTGTGTCCCCCCCAGTTCCTAGCATTAGCACAGATGGCACCGGCAGTGTGGCCAGCCCCGCCATTTTGTCCCACTCCCACCCCGGTTTTCCCGCCCTCGATGCCCAAAATGGCCACTTTCCCGCCTCTACCCCTTCTCTTCCTGCCACGTCCTGTTCCTCCTCCCCCCCCATTGCATCGCTGGGTGTAACCACGTCAGGCCCCACCCCATCCATCGGGAAACCCCTCCCCATCGCAGACCCTGGTCCTGCCCCTTCGTGCCGGGGCCCCGCCCCCGGCGGTGCGCCCGCTCCAGGGTCCCAGTGCCCCGGAGGTCGGGACGGCTCCGGCCGGAGCAGGGCCATCTCGCCTTCCCCACCCGGCCACAAAAGGGCCAACTCTAGGCACCCGAGCCGGCCCCACGCTGCCACCAACTGCCCCCTATCTCCACTAGGAGATGAGAGCAGTGAATCTTCTTATTCAGATTCTGAGTATGAAGACCCCTGGGCTGAGGTGCAGAGGGAAGCCACACGAGCGGGGAACTCAGCTCTGTCCCGGAAAATACTTGCCTTTCCGGTAATAATGAGGAGAGACGAGGCAGGGGCACAAGTTGCCGCATGGGAATCCCTCCACTATAGGGAACTGCAGGAACTTCGTAAAGCTGCCGAGGAACATGGCAGGGGTTCACATTTTTTTAAACACTTGCTGGAAGCCTCCTTTTCTGCCCATGTCATGGTCCCGCATGACATCAAGAATATTATGAACTGCCTTCTCTCCCCAGCAGAGTACATGTTATGGGAGAGGCAGTGGAAAAAACATTTAAAGCAATTGGCAGATGTTTATGCTAAAGATGCTAACAGACCTAATTTTACTTTAGAGCAATGTCATGGGGTAGCTTCACCTTTAAGACAGAGTAAAAAGAGGGGAAGTTGAAGCTACTGGTGGCTGATGGGAGTTTTTCCTCCTGACCAATTATCAGTCATTTCCAAGAATTGACAGCAGATCTGACCATTAAAAAGTGAATTCAACTTGTAAACACCTCCTTAAAAAGTACACTCAGAGCTCTCTCGGGCTCTTTGGTTTCCAGCTTTTGAGAGGTAACAAGCTCTGTCTTGGCTTTCCCCCCCCCCCTCCCAGGCCGGAACAAGGCCGCAGGGAAGGGCGGGGGGGGGGAGGAGAAGGAAGCAGAGCCTGGCAGCTTAGTTCAGTTTTCAAGGTCTGCGGCTGGACTGAAACCTGACACTATGAACTTTTGCAGCTTTCTTAAAACTTTTGATTCTTTTACTACCTAGATAAACAAACAGATTACTCCTTTTTCTTAGAAAGGACAAAGAAAGAGAGACAATCAACATATAAGACATCATAAACTATCAAAAACAGTGAAGAAAAGAATTAAGTTTAAATAAGAAAGAGAGAGAAAGAAGTGCTTGCTGCTGAAATATCTTTCTGTTACAGCTATGGAGATGGACAATAGTTTAAAAGACTCCTTTAATTCATGACTAGAGTATGGGAGGAATAGAATATTCAAAGTGTGGACTTCAGAGAAAAAGAAAGTGGTTGTGATACTGTGAGTTGCTGGAACTTACGAGTGAAGTTAAGATTTTAAAGCCTTAAAGGAGCCAAGGAGATGGCTGTTTTCCAGGAAGGCTCACAGAAACAAATGAAGAAGATTTCTACCTTTGAATAACTTATCCTTAAAATAACATCCTTGGATTCATTTGACCCATGCACACCTCAGAGTAGTGTGGGATGGGAGGAGTGGACTCTAGAAACTCTATAGATTGGCAGAAAGAGACTTCTGTTTCTCTACAGGGACTGATGAAAAGACTCTAGAAATTGAGACTGTTTTTGACCACCAAGATTCTAAAATTTTTTGTCTCTATGTTGTTATGTGTACAAAGAAATAATCGAGTAGTAAGAAGTAAAAGGGTTTTCTGAAAGTTTATTCTGGTATTTCTTATTCTTGTAGTTTGTTAATAAACTGTCTTTATTCCTTTTAAGTTTTAAGCCTGTTTTGCTCTTATTTTAATCCATATCTCACAACAAAAAAATAAGTAATTTTTGTTACTAGTTTAAAACCACGACAAGCAATTAGCAGGAGAAGGAGATTTCCAAAAGCCCCGAGATCAGGCCCGGGATCTGTCTGAAGCAGCTTTACAAGATATAGCTAATGCTGCTAAGATATCTCTTTTTACCACCCCTGATGATAAAGTGCTAACGCAGTGCTTCACCAATATTAAGCAAGGGGCAACTGAGTCTTTTATTAAGTATATTGATAAGTTAAAAGTGGCCATTGAAAAGCAGATAGAGAGCCCTCAGGTGCAAAAGGAATTATTAGTAAAAATAGCAATGGCCAATGCTAATCAGGAGTGCAAAGCAGTTTTGCAAGCCCTCCCACTGGACCCCGAACCAACCATAGATCAGATGGTTGAAGCCTGCTCCAAACACTCCTCTGCCTCAAGTGAGAATACAGTGGCACTTGCAGTGGCTAAGGGGATGGCAGAAGGGATATCTGGAGCTTATACTGCAGACCCCAATACAAGTCGTTGTTTTAATTGTGGCGAGCCTGGACATTTTTTCAAAGACTGTCCGGAGAGACATTCCATACAACCACCTGCCCACCAACGGTTACCGAGACAGAACTGGCATTCGGAAAACTTCAAACAGAGCGCAGAACAGCCCCGTGCTTCGACATCAAATCAAATGCCACACCGCTCCACCCCTCCTGCCAAACCCACCATCCTGCCTCCACAGGGACCCCGATATCAAGCCCAGCAGGTGGAATGCTTCAGATGGGAACCCGGCATCAACTGGTAACTAGACTCTCTTTACATATGAAGGGTGACTGTATTTACAAAATCCCCACAGGGAAACGTGGACCACCAGGCGGTCCCTCCAACATCTTAATACTTGGGAATCCTACCTGTCACTCTGAAAACTCAGCTTTTGAGCTTGCTGACATGGTTTTTTAAGGACTTTTCCAGGACAGTAATTGTAAACATAGATATGTGTGCATTCTTTCTGTTGCACGTCTTGTGATGAGCATTTCTCGTGGCCAGTGCAGTGGGAGGGTGTTGTCCTGGCCATCTAATCTCTGGCCGTGGTGGGAGGCCCATGAATCCTGGGAAGAAAAATAAACTCTGCTCTTCCTTTCACCACACCTCGACCTATGTCCATGTGATCTATTCATCTTCAGTGGTAACACCTACCAACTCTCCAGGGCAAATTCATACTGTTCCTGAAGCTCAGACTATATACCCTGGAGATGAAATTTCCATCTCCCTGACCTGCATAGACCCTCCTTATTATTTAAAGGAACAGACTCCCGTGGCACAGGCCTTTTTACTTCCTAGTGACTGTCCAGATCAGGTTCCCCTCAACCCCAGCACTATGTGGACTCAGGTTGTGGGCTCCAGCAAACCCATCGTGGACTGCAGCCTGTTTTGTTATGGAGAAAGGATTCAGCGCCCAGGAATGCTAGACACTGGAGCAGATGTTACCATCATCACCCGCTCTGAGTGGCCAGACAATTGGGAATTACAACCTGTGGGCAAGCATGATTTCAGGAATTGGAGGGATGACAGCTTCCATGAGGAGCAAACGGAATATTGTCATCGAAGGACCTGAGGGAAAAATGGCAACTATCAGGCCATTTGTGGCGAGAGCACCAATCACCCTCTGGGGATGGGATGTCCTGTCCAAATGGGGGGCTTCTCTGCGGATTCCCAGCAGGGATTTTTAGTGGGGGTCACTGAGAAGTGAGCCATGCCTACCATCCCTCAACTCACCTGGAAACAGCACCATCCAGTCTGGGTTGATCAGTGGCCCCTGAGACCAAACTGCGCGCACTGGAAGCCCTCGTGGAAGAGCAGCTTGCCAAGGGCCACATCACTGAGTCCAATAGCCCTTGGAATTCCCCTGTCTTTGTCCTACGCAAACCAGGCAAGGACAGGTGGAGACTCCTTCATGACCTCCGGAAGATCAACGATGTCATTGAAGACATGGGATCCCTTCAGCCTGGCATGCCCTCCCCTTCAATGATCCCCTGGGATTGGAAGCTGGCTGTCACTGACATAAAGGACTGTTTTTCCAACATACCCCTCCATCCTCGGGACGCCCCCAGATTTGCATTCTCGGTTCCCTCTCCAAACAGACAAGCACCTTTAAAAAGATACCATTGGCTCGTCCTTCCCCAAGGGATGAAAAATTCTCCTACCATCTGCCAATGGTACGTGGCCCACATTCGGTCACCTGTGAGGACCCTGTTCCCAGATGCCCTCATCCTCCATTACATGGATGACATCCTGGTCTGTGCTGCTGACAAGGACTATCTGCACCGGACTTTACAAAAAACTACCCAGACAATTGAGGATGCTGGATTTGAGATACGTGAAGACAAGATCCAGCACACCTGCCCTTGGACCTACCTAGGACTCCGGATCCGTGAGCGAACCATCGTGCCCCAGCAGCTGACCATCAGAGACGACCCCAAGACCCTGCGGGACTTGTGTCAGCTCTGCGGGTCTATCAACTGGATACACCCTCTGCTTGGGGTAACAACGGAAGTCCTTGCGCCCCTCTTCAACCTGCTCCGCGGCAACGAGGCCCTTGATTCACCACGCTCCCTCACGCCGGAGGCCCAGGAATCCATCACCAAGGTCCAGGAGGCCCTGTCTTCGCGGCAAGCCCACCACTATGAGCCCAGCCTGCCCTTCCAACTGGTTATCCTGGGTAAGGCCCCGCGCTTACACGCGCTCATTTTTCAATGGGACATGGCATTGAAGGATCCTCTCCTTATCATTGAGTGGATCTTTACACATAACCAGCCCACTAAGACTATTACCACTCCGCAGGAAATCATGGCTGAACTCATTAAAGGAGCTAGAGTCCGTCTCCGCACTCTTGCAGCCTGTGAGTTCACATGCATCTTCCTCCCATTGGCAACTGGAAGTTTGGAGCCTTTGCTCCAAACCAATGAGAGCCTTCAGTTCGCTCTCGATAGCTATTCAGGCCAAATTTCTATACACCCACCTGGCCACAAACTTTTCAAAACCACATTTAATTTGGTCCCCAAATCATTTCAGAGCAAAACACCACTCAAGGCTCTGACAGTTTTCACAGATGGCTCAGGGAAATCCCACAAGTCAGTCATGCTTTGGAAGGACCCCAGAACACAGAAATGGGAGTCTGATGTCCAAGTGGTCGAGGGATCACCACAGATTGCTGAATTAGCAGCCGTTGTCAGAGCTTTTGAGAAATTCCAAGAACCTTTCAATCTGGTGACTGATTCGGCTTATGTGGCTAGCATAGCTATGAGAGCAGAACATGCATTTCTAAAAGAGGTCTCTAACCCAAATTTATACAAATTGCTTTCTGAATTAGTATATCTTATCTCCCACAGAAAGCAACCTTACTATGTCATGCATGTGAGGGCACATACTGACCTCCCAGGTGCCATTGCCGAAGGAAACAGGAGGGCAGACGCCTTAGCTGTTGCCATTTGATTCAATAAAATGCAATATTAAGATAGTAGCAAACGTTAACAGTTAGCATTAGTTGACATTAGTAGTAGTTATGCTAAGGCTTGGTAGGCCGCATGTAACCTGCAGATGAACTGTATAGCAGATATTGCAATGTAAGCAGTGTAACTAGGAGATAATCTAAGGAATGTACCTGTTGGCAGAATTTAAAGGTTAAAGAGATAATCGTACCAAGTAGTGAAAGTTTGTGATGATGAAGAAATCATGTAGAAAACATATAAAAACCCTGTGATTTTTCTGTGAAATGGGGCTCTGTCTTTGGACGCTAGTCCACAGGCTCCCGGGCCCTCAATAAAGCACCGCATAAACGACTTCGGTTGTTTGTGTTTTCTTCGGATCGGGCAACAGTTTTCTGGCGACCGCGGCAGGACTCCGAAGGTGACTGGGGCGGTTCTCGTTCTGATCCACTCCACGCCGGCACCGAGTGATTCTCGGGGAGTCATCGGTTCGTGCCCGACCCCCGCACCTGGCAGACGACTGCGAAAGGTAAGCCCGAAGGTGCTTTATTTTCTGGTTTGGGTGCCTGCTCATAAGACGAGGCGGCGATCCTCGCAGAGTTGGGCTAAGACGTCTGGTTGGTAAGCCTAGGCGCCGGCTGTCAGACGCGGCGAAAGCTGCGCAGGTCCGGCACTTGCCCCTCGCGGCGTCGAGAAGCGGCAAGTTGGATTGGTCTGGTATTTATCTGGTATTTAGTCCCTTTTATTTGCTGTATATGGTTTGCTTAAATTTGTTAAAGTGTAAATATTGATTGTGGTTTTGTATATAGCTGCTTATTGGTTGATATGATAGTTTGTTGTTGAATTATTGTTTAGGTGTCTGTAAGTTGTTGCTGCTAAAAGTGAAACTACCTCAGTATTGGAGAGATTGTGTGTGAGTGTGTGGTATGATAGATTTTGTTGGGCTGTCAGTATTGATTGTGGTTTTTATTGTTTCGTATATTGCTGCATATTGGTTGTTGTTATTGGTTACTGAGTTTTTGTACGGCTGTAAGTAAGGTTCAAAATGGCATTTAAGGCACTTAAATTTATGGTTCAGTCTGATAAGTCTGTGGTTCAATCTGATAAAGGTATCCCAGAAAATACCCCGCTGGGATGTTTACTGAAGAGGTGGAAAAGTGAAGGGTTTTTCCAGGAGATGAGTAAAGATAAAATGATTGATTATTGTAATCATTGGTGGCCCGAATATAAGCGAGAGGGACCGTCATGGCCAGAGAATGGTACTGTGGACTTTGACACCATAAATTCGTTAATGCGCTATTTGGAGGACAGTGAAAAATGGGATGAAATACGGTATTTAGACTTGTTTCATTTACTGCGTCGTAAAAAGGAGTGGCAAACCGAGTGCGGAATAATGGTGCTGGAGATGAAAGAATCTGAGTGCGGGGGGGAGAAGTGTTGTAAAAAGGAATCTAAATGTGTGCGGTGTTTAGCTTTAAAATCCCGGACAGAAGAAGATTTGTCTTTACTGGTGTCACCAGGCGCGCCTTCCACTGCACCCCTCCCTTCTGCTTCACCCCTCCCTTCTGCCTCACTTCATCCCTCGCTGTATCCGCCGTTACCTGAAAGTAGTTCGGAGGAGGATGGGGAGGATGAGGAGGCGACAAACATTACAGTGGCACCCGGGAATGCTAAAAAGGTTGTTATACGTCTTCCAATCCCTTCCCCGCGAAATACTCCCCTCGCAGCACGAACTAGACACAGACGTAAAAATCATGGGGGACCCCAGTTAATCGCCCCCTTAAGGGAAGCGGTAGGACCCCAAAAAGAGAAAGTGGTTGTAAAAGTACCTTTCTCCCCAGGAGATTTGGTGATTTGGAAGCAGTCAGCAGGTAATTACCGTGAGAATCCTGAAAAGGTGGCACGAGTGGTTAAGATGATTGTTAGAACTCAGAACCCGGACTGGAATGACATGCAGGTTTTATTAGATACCCTAATGGATTCCACTGAGAAAGGGATGGTGTTGCGGGCCATGAAAGAGTGTGCTCGGGAAATGATTAGACTGTATCGGGCTGGGGGAACTGTGAATGACTTGCTTCCGAGTGATGATCCGGGATGGGACCCGAACAAGGTTGAAGGGATGGAATCTATCAGCGCGTACCAGGAGTTGTTGGTGGAAGGAATTAGGACTGGGATGCCAAAAACATTAAACTGGTCGAAGCTGTATTCGGTCAAGCAGGATAAGAATGAATCTCCTTCGGCATTTTTAGAACGCCTTAAGGAGACTGCTAGTCGCTTCACTGATTTGGATACCGACAGTGAAGCAGGAAAATTGCAGCTTGCTTTAATCTTTTTGGGTCAGGCACAGGAAGATATACGTAAGAAACTGCAGAAATTAGAAGGTCAGGATACTCGGGATTTGGATAAAATGCTAGAAGTGGCTTGGAAAGTTTATAATAAGAGAAAAAGAAACGGCCAAGAAACAGCAGGCGAGTCTATTAGCTATAATGCAGCAAGCCGGTAATAGGGGAGGAGGCAGAGGTGGTTTTGGGCGCGGTCGTGGCTCTGGACGTGGCAGGGCAGGATTCCAGAATGTCAATTTTGGGGGACGGGGAATGGCCCCTCCTGGTCCCCAACAAGGAGGGATTGCTCCTAATCAATGCGCGTTCTGTCGTCAGATAGGACACTGGAAGAATGAGTGCCCAGTGAAAGCTGGACTGGGAGGAATGCCAGTGAATGGATCAACAGGTTACCCCGTGAATCCAGAAGGTGGCGCCCAAGCATTTGTGTTGAGAAATTATCAGAATCAAAACTGACTAGACCAGGACTTGAAGGTCAGGATTGATATTGATGGGGGGGACGGGAGTTTGTCGTGGATATGAGGGCAACGCATTCAGTATCCACGATAAACTCTTGTTCTTTCCCATTAGTGATACTACCATACGGGTGGTGGGAGCAACGGGACAATTAGAAGAAAGACCCTTCTTACAACCATTAAATTTGAGATTTAGAGAAAAGAATTCGGGTGTGGTTCTGACATTTAATGATGACAACAAGGCAGAGATTTGTTGTCATCGTTGAATTTCAGAATTATATTCGAAAACGGGAGAGTAAAATTGGAAGCACAAAGAATTTTGCAGGAATGTGAATCAGACTTTAACACTCCTATTTTTCCAGTTAGGAAACCGAATGGTAAGTATCGGCTAGTGCAAGATTTAAGGGCAATTAATAATATTGTCAAAGACATTCACCCAGTGGTTGCCAATCCGTATACTCTATTAACATCTGTGTCAGAAAAATTTAAATGGTTCTCTGTTATTGATTTGAAAGATGCTTTCTTCTGCATCCCTCTGGCATTGGAGAGTAGGAAATATTTCGCATTTGAATGGGAAAATCCTGACACTGGAAGGAAGAGACAGCTCACCTGGTCTCGACTGCCGCAAGGATTCAAAAACAGCCCTACAATATTTGGAAATCAATTAGCAAAGGAATTAGAAGAGTGGAAGACTGCTGAGGTAAGAGAGTTACCCTCCTCTTATGTTGTTCTCCAGTATGTGGATATCTTTTTGGCAACAACAGAAAAAGGATTGTGCCTGAAATTGACTATTGCTCTGTTGAATATGTTGGGCCAGGCTGGCTACCGAGTGTCAAAAGAAAAGGCACAGCTGATAAAGGAGAGTGTAATATACTTAGGATGTGAGATCACCCAAGGCCAGAATTGATTGGGAGTCAATCGAGTGGAAGCTATTTGTGCTATTCCCCTTCCCAGGAACCATCAGGAACTAAGGTCTTTTCTGGGAATGGTGGGATGGTGCAGGCTGTGGATTCTGAATTTTGGACTTCTAGCTAAACCATTATATGAAGCTCTGAAGGAACCGCAGTTGAGCTGGGATCGACCGAGGAAAAAGGCCTTTGAAGACTTGAAACAAGCCTTGAGAGAAGCTCCGGCATTAGGCCTTCCCGATTTAAATAAAGACTTTCAGTTGTATGTAAATGAGAGACAGAAACTGGCACTGGGAGTGCTAGCTCAGAGACTTGGTTCATGGAAACGCCCGGTAGGGTATTTTTCGAAACAACTAGATACGGTAAGTGCTGGTTGGCCGTCATGCTTGCGGGCAGTTACGGCCACAGTGATCCTCATCCAGGAAGCCAGGAAATTAACTTTGGGCAGGAAAATAGAGGTATTTGTGCCTCACATGGTACTGGCAGTCCTGGAACAAAAGGGGGGGTCACTGGCTTTCATCCAGCAGAATGCTGCAATACCAAGCAATCCTGAGAGAACAAGATGATGTGGATCTAAAAATGACTAATCATGTTAATCCAGCAGAATTTCTCCGCAGTGAGCAGGAAGAAGGAGAATTGGCACATGACTGCATGGAGGTGATTGAACAAGTGCATGCCAGCCGAATGGATTTGAAAGATGTTCCAATGGAAGATCCGGATTGGGAACTGTTTACCGACGGGTCCAGTTTTGTAGAAAATGGTACCAGGTATGCGGGATATGCAGTGGTAACAGTTACCACTGTAGTGGAAGCAAAGGCCTTGGTCCCTGGAACGTCAGCTCAGCGAGCTGAGATCATTGGACTCACTAGAGCCCTAATATTAAGTTCCGGAAAGAAAGTGAATATATGGACTGATTCAAAATATGCTTTTGGGGTTGTGCACATTCATGGCGCCTTGTGGAAAGAACGAGGGTTATTGAACTCTCAGGGAACTACCATCAAATATAGAACTGAAATTCTAGCCTTGCTAGATGCAGTACACCAACCTGAAAAGGTTGCAATAATGCATGTGAGAGGTCACCAGAAGGAAGAAGGAAAAATATATCAAGGAAACAGATTGGCTGATGTCACAGCACGAGAAGTGGCCAGAGAAGTGTGGACCCAAATGGCCCTGATACCCACTAAGGTAAGTCCTGTAA
The DNA here is from genome assembly GCF_030490865.1 of Poecile atricapillus. Taxonomy (NCBI): domain Eukaryota; kingdom Metazoa; phylum Chordata; class Aves; order Passeriformes; family Paridae; genus Poecile; species Poecile atricapillus. The sequence continues at coordinate 102,259,465 of NC_081288.1, read as the reverse complement.
CTCCACATTTGACTCAAGAACCGAAGTATTCCCCTGATGATGAAAAACTAGCATCACTACTGAGAGCACAGAAGAATGCAACTGGATGGTATGTAACAGCCATGGGACAAGTTGTGGTTCCCACCCGAATTATGAGAGCCATTGTAGAGACTAAACATAATAAATGCCATTGGGGAGCAGAGGCATTGGTAAAATTTCTAAAGAAAGAAGTAATTTCTAACCAGATGTTAACATTGGCAAAACGGGTGAATGCCATGTGTCCAACTTGTTTGAAGAATAATCCAATAGTTAGGAAGCAGATCCAGTTGGGAAAATTACAGGTGGGACCAGAACCAGGAGATTACTGGCAAGTAGATTTTTCAGAATTACCGAAAGCACAGAACTTCAAGTATCTTTTAGTGTATGTGTGCACTTTCTCAGGATGGCCTGAAGCCTTTCCTTGTCGAACCAATCAAGCAAAAGAAGTAGTCAAAACACTGTTGAAAGAAATTATTCCAAGATTTGGGGTACCGTTAGGACTGTCATCAGATAGAGGCCCACACTTTGTAGCAGGAATAGTACAAGAGGTGGCCAGGATGTTAGATATATCTTGGGACTTACATACCCCTTGGCGACCTCAATCGAGTGGTCAGGTAGAACGGATGAATCAAACGATTAAGGGGCAAATCAAGAAAATTTGCCAAGAGGCAAAAATACAGTGGCCACAGGCATTGCCATTGGCATTGCTCAGAATCAGAATCAAACCTAGGGAGCGAGTAGGTGTCAGTCCATATGAAATCCTGTATGGAAAACCATATCATGCTAATGTATTGAAAGGAGATTTGCACGTGCAGGGTGATCAGACAATATTTAGTTATATCATGTCATTAAACAAAACTCTTAATGCTTTAAGGGGAACCTTGCAGTGGAACCGACCTCTACCACTGGAAAATCCGGTGCATGACATTCAACCAGGAGACCAAGTGTATGTGAAGAATTAGTCCACCCACCCCTTGAAGGAGACATGGGACGGGCCCCGCCAAGTGATCCTGACAACTTACACTGCAGTAAAGGTCGAAGGAATAGACTCATGGATCCACTACACCCGAGTCAAGAAAGTTCCTGTACAATGGGAGACTCAGATAGTCTCTCTAACTCGGGTGATCTTTCGCAAAAAGTAGCCTTTTTGATTGTATTGTTGCTGGTAGTAACGAAACCAATTCCTGTTAACAGCTCTACTGTAGTTGCAGTTACCGAACCAGTGGTTGGTGTTATGGAAAGGATAGATGTGAACCTGACCCATGACCAGGAAACTGAAGTCCAGAATGTGCAAGCAACCTGGAAGGAAAGTGCTGATTATCCAGAAGCAAATATTGTCACAGTTTGGGGTAAGGATGCACAAAAGACCAGGCCTAGAGAGCCAAGAGATACAGAAGTAGCTGTACATCAAAGTCACGAACAAGAGAATTTAGTAGTAGGATTGATTAGAGATTTTGGAAAAGTCCAAAATGTGTCTCGAATTACAGCATGCTTGCCCCTCCCACAAGCAGCAGGAGAACCAATTCCGTGGGGAATAATTCCCATTCCATTACTACCTGAGACGACAGACAACACATCTACAGTATGTCAGAAGACTGTCCAAAAGATAGTTGTCCGACCTGAAGAAGACTGTATGAAACTGCCCAACAGCAAATTTACCCGTATAGGAGGGTTTAACGATGTAGGGTGGTGTCAGTATAATGAGTTGCAAGATTGCCAAAATATCACGAGCCAAACTACTCTGTGGGATGAGTGGAAAACCGTATGGGGTCCGAGTTTACTAGAACATTATAGTTATATTGGAGCAGTGGATTGGTGTATACAATGGACAGGAAGTAAAAATCAAACCCCGGAAGAAGTCTATAGAACAGGGACCTCTACAAGAGACATTAAAGCAGCTAAAGAAAATTGGAATTGTACTAAAGTCATTACATGTGATACCCCTGGAAGCCAGATTGGCCTGGCTCCTCTTAGAGTACTACTTAAGTGGGGATGTGAATGCAGGAAATTTAATCATACAATTACAGGAGAAGCATCCGGCAACAGTGGAATCAGACGAGCGGTAAGTTGTAGAGTTACTACTGTTAAAAGTCCAGGAAATTTAGTCTGGGTAATGGGACATGGACAATGGACTACGCACATTCCTATAGATGGGCCTGTGACACAGATCACTCTGGGAGTCCCGACACTCTGCCCCCTGTGGAAACAATCGAAATTAAAATCGAAACGAAAGAAAAGAGAAGTAGATGAATTTGCTGAATTAGAAGATGAATGGCATGAACCTGATGGTGGAGTTAAATTTGGGTGGGCTTTAGAATCACTATTTGCACCTATAGCCTCCTATAGGAACAGAGAAATGCTATACAAATTGCTAGGGCAGACTGAGAGATTGGCAGCAGCCACTAAGAAAGGATTTAAAGACATGAATCTGCAATTACAAGCCACATCCCGAATGACTTTACAGAACAGGATGGCACTGGATATGCTATTGTTAAAAGAGCATGGAGTGTGTCAGTATCTAAAAAGAAAAATTGACCATTGCTGCATCCATATTCCAAACGTGACCATTGAAGTAGAAAAAGACATTTCTCAATTGGAAATGATTGAATCCAAAACAAAAGAAATTGAAAAAGAAGCACAACATAATTGGATCGGAGCAATATTTGAGTCCTTAGGACTTCAGGTTTCTGGATGGGTTTCGTCAGTGATACAATATATTCTGTTATTTGCAGTCTTGTTACTAATCATTTGGTTAGCTTATAAGTGTGTTTTAGGAGTCATCGAAAAAGAAACAAGACGCACCAGAAGAGTGATCAAAGCCTTGGCAAGAACCAATGAGATACGTCTCAATGAAAGACGCCGACCTCCCCCAAAATATGAAGATGTCGTTGGGCAAGATAATCCAGCATTTGAGAGAACCCATGAGGACTAAGAGTTGAGCATTCTTGCAGAAGATTGAAGAATGCTCAAAAGGGGGGAAATTGTTGCCATTTGATTCAATAAAATGCAATATTAAGATAGTAGCAAACGTTAACAGTTAGCATTAGTTGACATTAGTAGTAGTTATGCTAAGGCTTGGTAGGCCGCATGTAACCTGCAGATGAACTGTATAGCAGATATTGCAATGTAAGCAGTGTAACTAGGAGATAATCTAAGGAATGTACCTGTTGGCAGAATTTAAAGGTTAAAGAGATAATCGTACCAAGTAGTGAAAGTTTGTGATGATGAAGAAATCATGTAGAAAACATATAAAAACCCTGTGATTTTTCTGTGAAATGGGGCTCTGTCTTTGGACGCTAGTCCACAGGCTCCCGGGCCCTCAATAAAGCACCGCATAAACGACTTCGGTTGTTTGTGTTTTCTTCGGATCGGGCAACATAGCCATGCCTGCTGGAGCAGCCAATGTCCCTGACATTTTCGCACAAGCGAAATTGTCCCACCAGTTCTTCCACCAAAACGTGCCTGCACTGATGAGAATGTTCAGACTACCCAGAGACCAGGCTAGAGCAATAGTTGCCACCTGTCCTAATTGCCAATCGTTCCAAATACCTGTCGTTAACTCTGTGGTTAACCCCTGAGGACTTAACAGCTGCCAGATATGGCAAACCGATGTCACTCACGTCCCGTCCTTCGGGAGAGTCAAATACGTACATGTCTCCGTAGACACCTTCTCTGGTGCAGTGTTTGCCTCAGCCCATGCAGGAGAAAATGCCAAGCACACCATCCAACATTTTCTCCTTGCTTTTGCTACCCTGGGAGTCCCAGAACAAATTAAAACAGACAATGGACCTGCTTACACCTCTCACAAATTAAGAGACTTTTTCAATGAGTGGGGAGTGAAACACACCACGGGCATTCCTCATTCCCCTACAGGGCAATCAATAGTAGAGAGGACCCACCAAAACCTGAAAAGAGTCCTTGATCACCAGCGGGGAGGAACAGAGATCATTCCTCCCATTGAGAGGCTCTGTAAGGCTCTATATGTCATGAACTTTCTAAATTGCTCATCTACAGAGCCTGACCCCCCTGTAATTCGGCACTTCTCTAATTCAACTCATGCCAAACTCACGGAGAAGCCGCCAGTGCTGATCAAGGATCCTGAATCACAATGGACATCAGGACCTTTCCCATTGATTACCTGGGGGAGAGGGTATGCGTGTGTGTCCACACCATCAGGACCTAAGTGGCTCCCAGGGAAAAATGTAAAACCTTATTTAGGCCCTACAAACCCTGCACCAGACTCAGAACTTTCAAAGTCTCCTGAGACCCACACAGGTCCAGAAAAACAGCAATCCACTGCAGCCTGGAAACGGAGACGTCGTTGGAGTCCACCGAACCGACCTGCCACCAGACCAACAACCAGACAGAGGCCAAACCGTCCTGCTACCAGGGCCGCAACGAGACGACTACCAATGTCACACCTGACTCCGTGACAGTACACAAGTCTTCTTAAATTCCTCTCCCTTCCCCTTCTCACCCTCGTTGCCTAGCCCAAATTGCCAGTTTACACCAAAATGCACCTCTGTGCTGCTGCTGGTGTCGGGTCATGTGTCCCCAATACACAGAATAACCTTGCTTATAATTTTTTTTTTTAAAGAGGGGGGAGACGGGAGAGGAAGGGGAAAACGAAAATAGCTCCCCCCCCTCCTCCAAAAATCAGAGCTAATCTTTTATGTCCTGTTATAGAAAATGGAGAGCAAAACCATCCTTGAGTTTCTGATGTCCCTGATGAGAGGAATGATGGGTTTGTCTTTACAAACAAGCTGTGGGTCAGTTGATAAGATGTAGCTATCAGTAAGAGACGACAGAAACAATGGGATGGATTCCAGTAAAAGATCAAAGGGGCACTAAAAGAACACTATGAATTCCATAAAAGTTAAGAAGGGATTATGCATGGGGGGGGGGGGGGGGGGGAAGGTATCGCCGCCGGTATCAGGCGTTCCGGGAAGCCTGTACCTCTCAAGTACCTCAGCCTATGGGGAAAGAGAGAAGGGACAAGCGGCCAGGAATTAGGATAAAAAGGAGGCTGCGCCCTCCAAAAATTTGAGAGACCCCAGGGGAATGCCCCATGGCCTCTCCCTTTATTCGAATAAAGTAAAAGGACTCCTCTGTCTCCTTTTTGGACATAAACCTCTGGTGTTTGTGGATTAATTTTCCTGACACTGATTATCTGGATGATCCTGAAAACATCAGCTGTAGAGGCCTGGCTAGTAGCACAGCCCCAGGAGAACGTGTGGACCACCCTTGCAAAGACACTCAAACAAGAACGCATGTACTTGTCCATGGGCAGCGCCACCAACCCTCTGTCATCCTGCCTGGTAGGGATTCCTTTAAAGCCCCATGAATATCCTTTCACAGGGAAAGAACCCAACCCGGTAGACATTTGGGATGAGTGGACAAAGATCTTGCCCCATGAACCAGAGGAACCCCAGGAATTGGAGCTTTTGGGATCCTCCAAAGCTACCTGTTGCATAAATTTTAACTATCACCCAGTAGCCAATACATGGCCTGCCTCAAAATACCAAAGGACAATTAAATCAAGGAAAAATGTGACTCCCAACAGTAAAATTTACAATCAGTCCAAATGGTGCAATTACACCAGCAGCACATGATTCACCTCCTCTCACTATCCCAGAGTGCTGCCCCAGGGAGTGTTCTTGATCTATGGGGATAGAGTGTGGGCAGGAATCCCTTCCCGACTCCAGGGAGATCCTTGCGCACTTGGACAGCTTACCATCCTCAGTCCAAATTCAACTCTAATATATGATTGGCTGAAAAAGAATGAATTGGCCTGCCAAAAGAAAGATCTCACCCAATTAGATGAAAATTGCAATAGCCAAATTAAAGATCGGTCCTACACAAAGAGGGTGGTAATGTCAGCATTTTTGCTGTGGGCAGCTGCTGCTAAAGCCCTTGGTAAGCCTTCTCACCTGAAGTGTTGGCTTGGTAAGCAGGCCAACTGGATCTCCTCTGTCCTGAATGACCTCCTGACAGATGAAGAGACTGTTAGGCATGCCACGCTATAAAACTGAGCTGCCATAGACTTCCTACTCCTGGCCCACGGACACAGCTGCGAAGAATCGGACGGTTTGTGCTGCTTTAACCTCTCCAGCCCCAGTGAAGGCATCCACGCCCGCATTCAGAGACTCCAACATGTAGTCCAAAAACTCCAGACTGAAAAAGAGCCCCAGTGGCTTGAAGACCTTTTTGTGAGCTGGGGACTCGAGAGATGGGTTGCCTCCCTCCTCAAAAACATTTTTTTGGGTTTTCCTAATTGTTATTATCTTCCTAAGTATGTTTTCATGTTTTAAGAAGCTATTAGCTAACTCTCTAGGAGATGCCTTTTTAATAAGTAAAGAAGAGGGAGTTGTGGGTGCGGAGGAGCCCGCCGAGCCCGAGATCCTGGCTCTCCCCTGGAGACAAGATACTTCTCTATAAGAGAGACACAATGTATCGCTCGCAGGGATCTTTGAGTTAGTTATGTTAAACTGTTGTGCCCCATTGGTGTTCCCCCCTGCTGTCCCACCCTGATACATGTATCTCGGGCTCCCCCCCGCCCCTCTCCTCCCCTATAAATATCCCGGGTTTTCCCCTGTTCGGGAGATTAGCTGTCGCTGGCTCCCTTCGCCAAAGCTCTGCCTGAATAAAGGTTTGTGCTTAGCGGAACGCTGGACCAGCTTTCTCGTCCCTGCTTCCCGTGTCGCCTGCCTGCCGCCACTGAGCCAAGCTGGAATCACTCGCCTGCCCGAAGACGCACACATGCACTTCGGCCCAGCCCTTTTCAGGGCTGCTTCTCTAGAGAAGTCGCGGCGCTCCGGCCTTTCCGTCGCCGCAGCAAGTTCCCATGCGAAAACATCTTGAGAATGAAAAGTTCGTTAACATAACAAACTATTCTCGGAGAGAAAAACAAGTGCACCTGTAATAACAAGGGATCTGTTCCATGAGAATCAGTAGAAAAAGTATGTAAACACTGTTAGAGAGAAAAGTTTTGATTGACATGTACACTCACTATTACCAACCAATGAAGTGAGTTCCTAACCAATTGGAATTAAGTACGGAGCCTTCTGATAACCATATAAGCTGTGTGCAATAAGGATGGGGCTACAATGGAAGAAGAATCAGGTGTCATTGTCCGTCTATACTATGACAAGAATTAGTAGAAAAAAGTATGCAAACTAAATAAAAATACAGAAGTTTGATAGATATACAAAATACCATGTACCGACCAATGAACTAAGTGTGGGTGTATTGTCAACCAATAAGATCTGACAGAGTGCCTTCTGGTAATCCTATAAAATATGACCTATGCAATAAAGATTTGGCTATGGTGGAAGAAGAAACAGGTGTCGATGTCCGTCTCTACTACGACCCTGGACTACATCTAAAGCAGTATGGTCAGCAGGTCAAGGGAGGGGATTCTCCCTCTCTGCTCCTCTAAGACCCCACCTGGAATATGGTGTCCAGCTCTGGCCCCCCCAACATAAGGAAGTCATGGACCTGTCATAGCAAGCCCAAAGGAGGCCACAAAGGTGATGAGACGGCTGGAGCCCCTCTCCTATTTTACAAAGGCATGCAGGGACAGAACAAAGAGGAATGTCTTCAAACTGAGAGATGATTTACATTGGTTAATAGGAAGAAATTTTTTACTTTGTAGGTGGTGTAATAAATTAATCTGTAAATAAAAATTCGTAAAAAGTATAAATAAGATATGTATGTGTTGTAATGATATAAAATCCAAAATGTAAAAAAATCCTTCTCTGGGTCTGGTCGGGATTTCCCTCCGAGAGGCAACAGATTGCAACCAACACCCAGATAACGAACACAAGCAGGCACATCAGCTCAGAAAATAGACAGGACGAGGGCCATCAGGAGGACAAAAGAACTGGCTCGGAGGAGATATCCATCTCCGGACCTGAACAACGCCCTGCAAATCTCTGTTGGGGAACAATCAGGTCGACAAAAAGACAAGCCCCGAGAAGGTAGTCGTCGCCAGACCTGAACACCCCACCTGTCAAACCGGTGTTGGAGAAGCAATCAAAAGAAACAAAGGGAAAGGCACTGCCGAGATATCCATCGGCACCGGCCCGGATCACACCACTCTGCCTTGATGACACAAATTGAAATACATACAGAATCTCTTTACATATGAGGAGATCCTGTCTGGACACTTGTTAGCTCTATTTTTCCATGCCAGGAAATCCATTCACCAGACAATCAAGGACACTTGGTGAATGGAGCCTGCTTGGAATTCTAGCCTGAGGACATAAAATCTCTATAAAACCCCAGGCCTGAGAACCCTCGAACGTGGATTTGGGAATCCTATACCTCTGGTGTAGACCCTGTCCACCCAGCGCTGCGCTGACCGTTTTATTGTGGTTTTTTCTCGTTGTTTGTTCTTTGTTGTTTATTAATAAATTTCTCTTTTTATTTTTATCCTGAATTTGCCTTTGAATTTATAACAGTGGTGAGGCCCTGGCACAGGTTTCTCAGAGAAGTTGTGGATGCCCCATCCCTGGAAGTGTTCAAGGCCAGACTGGATAGGGCTCTGAGTAGCCTGGTCTAGTGGAAGGCATCCCCATCCATGGCAGGAGGGTTGGAACTAGATGATCTTTGAGGTCCCTTCCAACCCAAACTATTCAGTGATTCTATGAGCTACTGCTGAACTAACTGTAAGGGAAAGGGAGTTGAGGGAAAATCTCTGTTCCTTCCTCTCTTCCTCATAACTTAGAATAGAGTTCCTATTGCTGATAAACCTGATTCTGAACAAAGGTTCTCAGTACCAATCAGGGATAGCCATGTGTCTGTCAATCCCTTTCTGTGGAAATTAACGTTTAAGTTAAAGTCTGAAAGCCCCTTTCCCCTTTTTAAATAAAAATTTCAGCTATTATTTTACAATGTAGGCCAACAGCCTACTGTAGCGACACATCAGAGCACTGAGCTGTGAGAGAGGCAGAAAACTCAAACTGGCTTTGCCAGCTAAAAAAAGCCTACATGCAACTGCAGCTGAGCACGCAAGTTTCATATGCTAGTTTGTTAGAGACTATTAAGAGATTCTTTAACTACATGCTTTACAGTGAAGATATAGCAGAAGAGTAAATGAAAAGACAGACTCACCCACAGAAGGAAAATAGCTGACAGACTACAAGCAGGATTTTGGCAGAAACCAAGCCAAAGAAATTAACACAATAAGTACTTAAAGATCAGCAAGAAAAACTTTGATGGCAAGAGGTGTGAAAATTCTCTGACCCTTGCAATGAAGCCAAGATAATCACTAACACATCTGAAAGGCTGAGAATCATTACAGACACAGTCCAAGCAGAGAAGGGGATAGCACCAGCTGAATTGTCACACTAAAAATTACTCCAACAGTAACCTCATATAGGGTTAAAGAAAGGATTCACCTTTATTTTAAATCCACAGACTAGCTCAAAGCACTGTTCTGTTCCAACTACAGTCATGTTTAAAACTTGCATTTTCTAGAGGTAGAGAGATGGGTGGAACAGACTTGTTCCTCTCTATGGATGCTGAATTCGAGAAAGCAGGCAGGGAGCACAGTGTCCCTGTGAAACTAACTGTTGGGCATTAAGTGTCCTTTAGTTCTGGCTCACCTGTGGAATTTTTACCCATTAGTTGTGGGGAAACCTGATTGCTGAGTGCTGATTGCACTGAGTGGGTGCTTGAGAAACACAAAGAGTTTGGCTGGGCCCAGTGGGGAAGGGGGGAAGGAAAAAAGGGAGGGCAGGGTCAGCTTGCTAATTTCTTCAGTTTCAGAGGACACTGCTGGGAGCTGTTTCGGTGGAGAGAAGGGAATTCACCATCACACAGATGGAGCTGCTGCTTCTTCTTCTCCTTCCTTCTTTGTTGGTGGGCCTCACATCCCCTGTCCTGCCCGGACATGCCAGTGCCAGCCACTGCTGCAGAGCTGCTGATACACCTCAGCCACTAGCCTGGGATCTCTGCTCATTCCTGCCATTCCAGTTAAATGTTCCTCAGAGCCCTGCAGGAACACTGGGACTGACTGCCTGAGGGAGTTTGCGAAGCAAAGCCTCTCCTCCGTTATTTCCCATCTCAGCTGAGAAGGCTGTCACAGGGTCCACGGCTCTGTTTTGTTGTTAATGCTGTACTTGTTGTTTGTTTGCCTTGTTATACATACTAGTAAAGAACTGTTATTCCTATCCCCAGATCTCTGCCTGAGAGCCCCTTGATTTCAAAATTATAGTAATTCGGAGGGAGGGGGTCTACATTTTCATTCCAAGGGAGGCTCCTGCCCTCCCTAGCAGACACCTGTCTTCTAAACCGAGACAGTCACATAACTTTCTCAGACTGGGCAGAGAAAGTGTGGCCTGAGAAATAATAAGGAGGAATCAAAACAGTCCTTGGAGAGGGAAAACAATCTTTGGGGGCGTGGTTTGTCGCCTTGTTTTTCTTGCAAGAAACGGTCAAGGGGTGGTGTTCCTAACTGTCCAATGATGGTGATGTGTTAGTTTCATGACCAATAAGAGTTTTACCATTTTGGACCTTCTCAGAACTGTCTATAAAAGAAGATCTGGAAGAATAAAACTTGCTCTCTTTTGCAACCAAGGCTAGAGAGTCTGTGTCGTACTTTCACTGTTACTAATACAGTGTGACACCTCTCCTCTACAGTTCATATGAAACACCTTTCGTATTTAAAGATTATTTCAGATATCACCCCATGTGATACATAGCATGAATAAATTCGTGCTAAAGTTATAATCTTGTCTGACAAGAATCATAGCATATTTCCAAGAAACCTCCTCTGACGAGATTATAGTGATATGCAGCAAGGCCAACATTTCTGCAAGGGGCATATTTCCAAGAAACCTCCCTCCAATAAGATTATAACAATATGCACTCATAAATATTCATCTGCAAGAAGTGTATTTTCAAGAAACCCGACAAGATTACAACATATACACCCAAAACACCATGAATATTTGTCTGCAAGAAGTGTATTCCAAAGGGCCACTGAAAACCCTGAAAACATATAAAAAGCACCCTGGGACAGTCACAGTTTGTGAAGCACAGTGGAGAGGTGCTATGGAGAGCCCTCACACCCCCTCCATCTCACCTGACGCTGTTCGCCCGGCACAGCACTGAACTGATTTTTGCTTGTGGCTTTTTACAATTGTATTTTGATTATAGAATAAATTCCTTTTTTATTAATCAAATTTGCTGCTCATTTATAACAGATTGGTGACCGCGATGCAACTTCAGGTTTTGTGACTCTCCTTCTCCAACCGGGGGGTGGCCCCGCTATTTCAGCGGCCTGACAGTGTAGGGAGACCAACAAACCCCGTTGCACTCGAATACTGAATTAAAGTAAAAGCCATAAGCAAAAGAGAGAAACAAGCTCGGCACTCCCAGGGGCCCACAGAGGATCCAAAGAGGAGTCCTGGGAACCACGGTATATTCTACTCGTAATTCTGCATGCACAGAGACCCACGCTGGAAATAGACCGTAAGTACTGCTGGTTGAGTAGGTGTGACTGAGCGTATGAATGAGACGTGACATAGTCACGGAATGAGAGCGGACCCCTGACAAACCACAGTGCCTATATCCCGCAAGGGGTTAGGTCAGTGAAAGGGGGAAGCGATTTTGAAGAGGCTCATTGAGTATGTAAAATCCAAACTTCAGGAAAAGGAGTTTGGACATCGGTCATGGGGGGGGCCAGTTAAAAAGGAAAGATACGCTCCCAGGAACCCAGGAGGCAGGTAAACCCTTTTTAGCCTAGGACCAGGAGGTCCAGGGTAGAGAGAAAGGGAGAAAATAAAAAGGGAGCACATTACCGATCAATAAAAACTCCACAGGATGGTCCCTACCGGCTGGAAGATCAGTAAAAACGGAAACGGAACTGGTCCGGCACGGTGAGAACCAGCCAATTGAAAATCAGTACGCGTGACTGAGTAAGGCGCAACAGAAACTGCGAGCGATTGCAAACCCCCCCCAGAAGCACGTTGTTTTTTGTTTTGCTTTTTTTTTTTTCTTTTCTCAGGATCCTGCTAAGGATCTGGGCATTGAGAGGGGGTAGGGATTGAGAATTAGACCGAGACATTTAATAAAATGGAACAGAAAAAAGAAAAACCCAAAGAGGATTCCAAGAAACACCCTCAGGAGAAAGGAAGAAGGAAATCCCAGAAATTCCAGCAGATAGCCCGCTGGGGTTTTTGTTAAAAAACTAGGAAAACTGGCCCTCAAAAGAAGGGAAATCTAAAGAGAAGGTGATTCATTACTGCATGGAAGCTTGGGGAGGGGAAAAGAAATTAGAAGCCATTTGATCTGGCCCATGTGTTCGGGTCGTTCAAAGGCTAAATCTGTCAAGCTCTAGATATGTATGTAAATAGTAAAGAACCCTCAGATCAGGAGAGAGACTATGCAAAAATATGGATAAGATCAGCAGCTCAGTTATTTACCGTTAAGACCAAAAAGCCCGCTGAGACCGAGGACGAGGCTTGGGACCCACTTAATTACCTTCCTCCCCCATATCTGGCGCCTCAGCCTCAAATCATTCAGCCGACCCAACCCCCACCTCAGCCTGGACAAAACACAAGACCAATGGACCCCCCGGGGTTACTTGTTCTCCCTCTCCAAGGAGGACAAGGAGAAAAGTAAGAGAAAAAATTAGTAGTGAGAATAACGAGAATGATGAGGAGATGGGTAAGCTGATGGATGACCCCCTGGGGGTGTCAGGTTAGACCAGTTTCTGGGACCCAGTATGTACACGTGGGATGATATGCAGGCTATAGTAAGGATGTTGTTTACTACTGAGGAGAGAGAAATGATAAGACAGGCAGGAATGAGAGAATGGGAGCGCAGAAATCCACAAGGGGTACCTGGAAATCAAAAGTGGCCAAACCAAAGACCAGGGTGGGATGCTCAGACAGAAGGGGGTCATTGAAACATGACAGATTTAAGAGATATGATAATATAAGGGGTCCGAAAAGCTGTTCCTCGGGGGCAAAACATTAGCAAAGTATTTGGAGAATGTCAGAAAAAAGACTATCTAAAAAAAAGCCAATCTACAGATTGGCTTGAAAGGTTATGAAAAAGCTTGCAAATGTATTCGGGGTTAGACCCTAATTCTCCAATAGGAGAAGCATTATTAAAAACACAATTTGTAGAAAAATCCTGGGAGGATATACGAAAGAAACTCGGAAAGTTGGAAAGCTGGCAAGAGAGGGGACTACAAGAATTACTGAAAGAAGCGCAGAAAATTATGTACGGAGGGATGAGGAAAAACAGAAGATTCAAGCAAAAGTATTAGTTGCAGCTGTTAGAGAAGTTCAAAAGCAACCCCAAAGTCCTGCAAGATCAGTACAGAACCAGGGAAGCCAAAAGAAGCAGTATGTCCCACAAAAAGGGACATCAGAGAGCCCTCAGAACAAATGTCCTGAATGCTATTACTGCAAGAAGAAAGGGCATCTGAAAAAGAATTGTAGAAAAAGAATGCAAGATGAAAAGATCTTTCAAGAAGACCAGGGGGATCAGGGGCTCTTTATTTTGGGGTCCAAACCACCACCTGAGCCCTTGATAAAATTAAAAATAGGACCCCATAAGGAGGAGGTATCTTTTCTGATTGATAGGGGGGCTGAATGAAGTACTGTCCAGAAACTGCCAAAAGGATGCATAAAGAGTAAAAATAGCATGGTAGTAGTAGGGACAAAAGGAGAACCCTTTAAAGTCCCAGTTATTAGAGATGTAGAAATAGAGTCAGATCTGAACTAAGATCTGTTTAGGAAATTTGTTACTAGTTGAAGAGGCAGATTATAATTTATTAGGAAGAGATCTGATTGTAGCTCTGGGAATAAACTTGACAGTACAAGAAAAAAATCTCATAGTAAGCCTGTACAGACTAACTCAAGAGGATGAAAGTAAAATTAATCCTCAAGTCTGGCATGTGCAAGGAGAGGTTGGAAAGTTAGAAATTGAACCTATTTCCATTGAAATACAAAGACCAGAAGACCCAATTAGGGTCAAACAATATCCCATTTCTATGGAAGGAAGAAAAGTGTTAAAACCTTTAATTGATGAATTAATAAAAAGGGGGACTCTGGAACCTTGCACGTCAAGGCACAATACCCCCATCTTACCAGTAAAGAAAACTGATGGAACCTATAGGTTAGTTCAAGACCTGAGGGCAGTCAACCAAAGGACAAAAACATGTTTTCCAGTGGTTGCAAACCCATACACCCTTTTGAACCAAATTTCTCCGGAAGACACCTGGTATAGTGTGATAGATCTGAAAGATGCCTTCTGGACTTGTCCATTAGCAAAAAATAGTTGAGATTACTTTGCCTTTCAGTGGGAGAACCCCAACACAAAAAGAAAACAACAGCTTAGATGGACAGTGCTTCCCCAGGGGTTTGTCGATTCTCCCAATTTATTTGGACAAGCACTGGAGCAGCTACTAAGTCAGTTTGTGCCAACAGAAGGAATCAAGCTTTTACAGTATGTTGATGACTTGTTAATAGCTGGTCAGAAGGAAGAAGTAGTAAGAACAAACACAATAGCATTGTTAAATTTCTTAGGGAAGAAAAAGTTAAAGGTATCAAAATCGAAGTTACAGTTTACTGAACCAGAGGTAAAGTACCTAGGGCACTGGATTACAAAAGGGAAAAAGAAATTAGACCCTGAGAAACTGACTACTGAGAGAATAAAATGGACAGAACAAGATGAAAAAGGATTTAAAGAATTAAAGGAAGCTCTTATAATAGCTGCAGTATTAAGCCTTCCTGATGTAAAGAGGCAGTTTCAGCTGTTTGTAAATGTTAACAACCATACTGCTCATGGAGTATTAATGCAAGATTGGGCCGGAACTAAAAAACCTGTGGGGTATATGTCGAAACTTTTAGATCCCGTAAGCCAAGGCTGGCCCACTTGCCTACAAGCAATAGTAGCAGTAGCACTATTAGTAGAAGAGGCCAAAAAGATCACCTTTGGAGCCTCACTAATAGTATATACCCCTCACAATGTAAGAAGCATTTTACAACAGAAAGCAGACAAATGGCTCACAGATGCTAGGCTTTTAAAATATGAGGCTATACTAATTCATTACCTTGACCTGGAATTGCAAATAACTACCACTCAAAATCCAGCACAGATCCTATTTGGTGAACCATTGGAGGTATATAATCATAATTGTGCAGAAGTGGTGGAATTACAAACAAAGATAAGACCAGATTTAGAAGAAGAAGAACTAGAAGAAGGAGAAAAGTGGTTTCTAGATAGGTCCTCAAGAGTCATAGAAAGGAAAAGAAAGTCAGGATATGCAATAATAGATGGAACGTCAAGAGAAGTTGTAGAATCAGGACCCTTAAGTGCTAGTTGGTCAGCACAAGCTTGCGAGCTGTATGCAGTTTTACAAGCACTTAAGAGGTTAAGAAAAAAGAAAGGGACAATTTTTACAGACTCCAAATATGCCTTCAGAGTAGTCCACACCTTTGGAAAAATCTGGGAAGAAAGAGGTTTAACTAGCACCCGAGGGCAAGGATTGATTCATGAAGAATTGATAAAAGAAATCCTAGAAGCTATTAGGGGACCAGAAGCAATCTCTGTAGTCCATGTTAAGAGCCACCAGATGGGGATGCAATTTAGGACTAGACACACTAATTTAGCAGAAATGGAAGCTAAGAAGGCAGCACTATTAGTAATAGATATTCCAGAAATTAAAAAATATGAATTTCAGGAATATCCCTCCTGTCCCACCTCAAAAGAAATTGAAGAATATAAAAAGATGGGGGGCGAGTGGAAAGAAAACAAATGGAGACATCCCAATGGAAGGGAATTGCTATCTAGAGATTATACAAAGAAAGTTTTGAGTAGGTTACATCAACAGACTCATTGGGGAGCACGAGCACTTGCAGAGCAGTTTCTGAAGTTTTTTGGGTGTAAAGGAATCTGAGCTAGCAAAACAAGAAGTGTTAGGGTGTATTACATGTCAAAAGATAAATAAGAAGGATGTGGCAGACTCCATTAGGAGGCCGCCCTTTAGCATATCGACCGCTTGAAAGAATCCAAATAGATTTTACTGAACTACCCAAAGTGGGGAGGTATAAATATCTGTTAGTAATAGTAGATCAGTTAACACATTGGGTAGAAGCCTTTCCTAGTACCAGAGCCACAGCTCAAACAGTGTCGAAAGTACTGTTGGAGGAAATAATACCATGGTACAGCATAATAGATCATATTGGTTCAGATCAGGGGACGCACTTCAAAAATCATTAAACAACTGGCAGACGCTTTAGGCATCCACTGGGAATACCACACCCCGTGACACCCTCAGAGCTCTGGACGAGTAGAAAGGATGAACTAAACACTAAAAGCCCAGCTGTCAAAATTGATGCTAGAGACAAAAATGTCATGGGTTAAGTGCCTCCCCTTAGCTCTGCTAAACATACCAACTATGCCACACTCCGAGAGTGGACTGTCACTCTTTGAGATGCTTTATGGAATGCCATATGACCACGGGATGCCAGTAGGACATCCAAGGCTGGAAGATAACCAAATCCAGCCTCATTTAATAGCCATCAATAAGAATTTGAAGGAGCTGAGAAAAAAAGGGTTAATAATACAAAGCACTCCTTTGGGGTTTGCCATACATAAAATACAACCAGCAGATGAAGTGCTAATTAAAACTTGGAAAGAAGTCTCCCTCAAACCTCACTGGGAGGGTCCTTTCCTTGTGGTTTTAACCATAGACACCTCAGTACAAACAGCTTAAAAAGGTTGGACACATCATTCCTGAGTAAAGAAGATTGAACACCAAGAGAGAACACCTGAATGGAAAGTGACTTCTCCTCCAGGAAGTTTGAGGATAAAGCTGAATCAAAATATACAAATGACTGACGAAGACAAGACAACATGTCTGGTACCAGAGTGGGAATGTTATCCTTTTGTTCATTTTAGGTGCTATTATTGTCAAGAAATTTGGGTTAAACACTGTAGGCGTGGATATAAACCTAAAGGGCTTTTCCCAGTGTGCTGGGTAGAAGAAACCTCTATAACCAGCAATTCATTAGTGGTCGCTACTAACTTGGGCATATTCTAATTAGATTCCCCAGAGTGGTATAGATTGTATCAAGAAGGGATGAGAGGTAAACTGAGGTCAAAGGCACAAGTGCTTATGAGTGTCAGCAAACAAACCGTAATGCTGATGCAGTCAAAATATCAGAGTGGGATGCCTTTGAGAGAAAATACGCAGCTTGTTCCAGCCATCGATCCCCTGAAGGATACCCCTGCTGCTGAGAAGATGGACTCCCTCGCCGCAGGCCACAACTCTGTGGGTGTAGGCAGAGGAGTACACGTGTGGGGAACACCCTGGTGGTTCTGAGTCTGATAATGGGCGGAACTATCAGTCTGCTCTGTTGGAGTCTGAAATACAGACTGTGTGCCCTTGCTTTTAATGTTTAGTTCTGGGATTCAAGAAAACACTGAATTTCATATAACATGAAATTCATGAGCATGTTTTCATAGTGATACATGAAAACAGATGTTAAAGTTAGATAGAAAAAGCTAAAAGTGTAGGTGTGTAGATTAGAAAGTTTCTTAAATCACTGGGTGAAAAAAGTAGTTTAGAGAACAGGAGACAATATGGAGGATTTAGGGTGTTGTCTCTTGTCCTTCTTCTTTCTTCTTCATGTTCTTCTCCTAGAGGTTTTTGGGTAATAGTGAGTGATTGGATAGAAAATGCCGCAGTGCATCACAGAGGTGATGGGTCATTGGGTCATTAAGAAAAATAATATACGTGTCTATTGTTAATTGGGTAAAAATAGGTATAAAGATAAAAGAACTGCGTAGTTCGGGGCCATTTTGTGTATCAGACATGAAGTGTGCCACAAGGCCTTGTTTGTAGCATCAGAAGAAAGAAATGTACCAAATTGCAAAGATTAACCTTGAAACCAGCCTAGAGAAACCTGTTAACTTTTGTAAGGATTCTGCAATAAACACGAGAAACAAGATTTTAACGAGCTCGAGAGTTTACTTCGAATAATGAGAACTGAGATATAAGTGGAACTCCCCACGAGGGAGGATCCCAGAAGAATTCAGCCCAGAGAAGGCTAAAGAACTATAGAAAGCTGTATTCACAGAGAATTCAGCCCAGAGAAGGCTGGGAAACTATAGAAAGGCTGTATCTACAGAAAATTCAGCCCAGAGAAGGCTGGGAGATTATAGAAAGCTGTATTCACAGAGAATTGAGCCCAGAGAAGGCTGAGAGACTAGAGAAAAGATATATCCACAGAGAACAGAGCCCAAAGGAGGCAAGGAAAAGAGAGACAGAGGTAACACTGCTCCCCAAGAATTACCCCAGTGCTGAGAAGCAAAGCTCAACCCAAGACTGTGGGCAGTGTTTTAAAAACACCCTGACAAGACAAAGGGTCATAGAAACCCTGGCATATCGCACCCACTATGACTGCAAAACCGGCAACAAAATAGGAGAATGTGAGCATAACCATGCTCGGTATAAAATGTGCCAGATAAACAAAAAGAGTAATCTGCTATGACCCAAGAGCAACACCTAAAAATCGGTGGTTAGAGGTGCAATCTACACCAGAGAGTAAGAAAATACTGACCCATGCATTACACAAATGAGCTGCTGGGTTAGAACCTATTGTTCCCACCTGTAACAAATGTAACCATTCAGTATGGATCGGAGGAAGAATGGAATCAATGTTTATGGCACGTTCCCAAGTTAGTGCAACATGCTATAATCACAGCCAACTAAAAATGTGCACTATGGGAGGGAAGACGTATTGGGTTGGAGAAAATCTGAAATATGGTAAAATAGTTTCTCTCAGCAACGAGCTCATAATAACTAATCTTGACAGTAATGATGACCAAATTTGCTTACGATATGGCAGAACTTTCTGTTCTGGAAGGAATGGAGAAGGAGTAGATCCAGAAAGTAAATTGAAACAGATAGCTCAAGAATTAGAAAAACAAAAGTCAGAGGCAAAAAAAAAAAAAGGAGATAGAACAAGAACAGCTAAAAGCATTAAATGAACAATATGAACAGTTAGAACAACAGTATGGTAATTAGAACTTACCCACCTCAAACAAGAACCTTTTTGTAGATCTAATACAAGAGATCGCTACAGAATTAGGATTATCTAATTGTTGGATTTGTGGAGGGCTTAAATCAGCTGAGAAATGGCCATGGAAAGGTGAGAGCTTAGCTCCAGGGCAACTTCTAAAATGGAATCACACCCAAATTTCCAAAACATTAAAACAACCCAAAGGGAGGGTTTTAGATCACCAACTAATTGGAACAGTTTGTATCAGCAGAGAAGGAAAAAGATATACTGTAGTGGGATATACTCCTTGAATATTCACTTAAGCAGTAAATTCAAATAACAATACCAAAGCCTGGCAACCAGAAACCCCTGCTGGATATTGGAGTTGAACAAAAAAGACAAATTGTGAATGGAATGATCAAATTAAATTATGTTGGCACAAAAGCCCTGGAGCTAATCCTTACCGATCCTTAAAGAGCTTAAAGAATTACTGGGAGAAACCAGAAACTGTAAATGACCAATGGAAAGCACCTGACGGAATATACTGGATATGTGGGGGAAAAGCATACAGTGAATTACCCTGCAGGTAGAAAGGATACTGCACTCTGGGAATGATTTGACCCTCCTTTTTGCTACCAAAGTCCGAAAGTAAACTATTAGGAGCACCCCTATATGAGACCCTGGGCAGAGAAAAAAGAGAGCTGAATCTTGAGTTTCCAAAAGCAGGAGGGAATCAGAAGTGGGGACAAGATGAGTGGCCTGCAGAGGATAATAGCTTGGCAATAGCCCAGCAACTTGGGCTCAAGACGGGAGCTGGGGATACAGGACCCCAATTTACCTATTAAACCGACTAGTAAGACTTCAAGCCATGGTAGAAATTGTATCAAATCATACCTCTGATGCTCTCGAGTTATCAGCTAAACAGCATTCACAAATGCAAGCATTTGTGTATCAGAATCGAATTGCTTTGGACTACTTGTTAGCAGAAGGGGGAGTCTGTGGAAAGTTCAATGAATCCGAATGCTGTGTAGAAATAGATGACTATGGAGAAACCATAAGAAACCTTGTGGCAGAAATTAAGAAAGTAGCACATGTACCAGTTCAAAAATGGAATTCTATCCTTCAAGCTTCTTGGTGGGATCAATTGTTTGGAGGGGGAGCTTGGTGGAAAAAAATAGGATTTTTAATATTATGTTAAATAATGGGACTATTATTTCTGCTTTGTCTCATACCATGTTTTATTCAACTAATCCATTCTGTTGTCCAAAACATGCAAATAGCAGCAATGCCCATTGATCCCAAGCTAGCTACAATGAAAACTGGTCAATCCAAGCGAACACCCAAAATATCTAAAATAATGGAACTGAAAGAAAATAAAAAGAGCGAAGCTGCTGAAGCTCTGGCCAGATTTGAAGCTCAGACACGACTAAAAGGAATTTTAACAGAGAGGTATTTTACAAATAGCATTAAGCTACTGTGCAGCCAAAATATAACTCAGGATACAATAGGCACTTGCATTGATATATGATTGAGCACCCAAATAAAAATAATCAAATACTAAAACAAGCAATCTTATGAAAAATTATTAATTGCAAATACTGATTATGAAATTAAAAAATAAGCAAACTTTATCAAAATTTATCCTAAAAGCATGAATTAATAGAGAAAGGGGGGGAACTGTGACACATAGCATAAATAAATTCGTGCTAAAGTTATAATCTTGTCTGACAAGAATCATAGCATATTTCCAAGAAACCTCCTCTGACGAGATTATAGTGATATGCAGCAAGGCCAACATTTCTGCAAGGGGCATATTTCCAAGAAACCTCCCTCCAATAAGATTATAATAATATGCACTCATAAATATTCATCTGCAAGAAGTGTATTTTCAAGAAACCCAACAAGATTACAACATATACACCCGAAACACTATGAATATTTGTCTGCAAGAAGTGTATTCCAAAGGACCCCTGAAAACATAAAAAGCACCCTGGGATAGTCACAGTTTGTGAAGCACAGTGGAGAGGTGCTATGGAGAGCCACCACCCCCCCCCCCCCCCAACACTGTTCACCCAGCACAGCGCTGAACTGATTTTTGCTTGTGGCTTTTTACAATTGTATTTTGATTATAGAACAAATTCCTTTTTTATTAATCAAATTGGCTGCTCATTTATAACACCCCAGGAAGTCTAATATCAGAAACCAGGCTCAAATTTTCCCAGAACATGCACAGTATTCCAGATTAGAAAAATGCTGGGGAGAAATAAATGTCTGCTCTCACATATCTAAACCTGCAAATTAGCATTTTTATGTTTAAGAAGTGCTGACATTTTTTCTTTCCACTCCCATCATAGAATGGAACCTGCCTCCTGTAAGCCAAAACATACCCTTCAATGCTTTCCCACTACTTTCTGCAAGCATTGTACAAAATTCCTGCAACACTTCAAGCATTTCTTATTTTAAAATTATTTTATAACAAAAACTGGACTATAAATAACCTTCAGGGATTTTTAATCTTGATATTTGACCGCTTCAAGTTTTAGCTTCTGTTTGTTATAGGGCAGCTCAGTGCTTGAACTAGTCATACTATAAGATCAATTACAATGCTGCTTACTAGTTTTCAGTTATCTTGCAAGCATTAAAAATTAAGATGGAAAAAACTTGCAAATACATTTGACAATGTAAATTTGGGAAGAATACTATGACAACAGTGGGATAATTCAACTACTTAATTTAATGACAGGACCAGGGCTTGTGAAGGTCCCAAAGAGTTTTCAAGAATCTTGGGCATAATTTTTTAGTATTAATCTGAATATGCATACAGTCAGAAACACATGCAAAAGTAAACTGAGATGTAAGATACACACTTGAAAACATTTCTGTGACCGCCTCTGGAAGATGCAAGAATACTTCCTGCAAGACCCTGTCTCTGCTACAGACCAAAACAATTCAAAGACAGGGCACAAATTATTTAGGCAACCCAGAGATACTCAACAAACCAGTCCTCACCTGATAACATCACCCAGGCGCACTCTCAAGTTGTTTCGAACAACCCTATTCATACGAATCTTTTCATCTGAGCAGGTATCATCTGACAGGACAATGCAGACTGCTTCTCTCCTCTTCTTTCCTTTTAGCAGGACAGTATCTCCTCTGAACAGCTGCAGCTCATCCATTTTTGCCTGTAACCAATAACAGCATTAGAACAAACTTCTGACAAAACAATTGAAAGAAGCAGTTAGTGACCTGCTGAGCCCCTTACACTCTTATAGGTCTATGAAGCCAGATAAGATTCACCTGAAAGTACTGATAGAGCTGGTAGAAGAGCTCACCAACCTACTCTCCATCATTTATCAGCAGCCCTCGTTAACAGGGGAGGTCCCAAAGGACTGGAGCTTGGCCAATGGGATACCCATCTGCAAGAAGGGTTAGAAAGAAGATCTGGGGAACTATAGGCCTGTCAGTCTGACCTAAGTGCCCAGCAAGATTCATAGCAGACACAGAACAACCAGGGGATCAGGCCCACACAGCATGGATTTAGGAGGGGCAGGTCCTGCCTGACCAATCTGAGCTCCTTTTCTGACCAGGTGACCTGCCTAGTGAATAAGGGAAAGGCTGTGGATGTTGTCTACCTGGACTTCAGTAAAGCCTTTAACACTGTCTCCCATGGCATTCTCCTGCAGAATGCTGCAGCCCACAGCTTGGACAGGTACACTCTGCTGGGTTAAGTAGTGTCTGGATGGCATGGCCCAGAGCATGGTGGTGAATGGTGCTGCATCCAGTTGGCAGCCAGTCACCAGTGGTGTCCCTCAGGGATCAGTGTTGGGCCCAGTCCTGTTTAATATCTTTATTGATAATCTGCATGGGGAGATCAACTGCTCCCTCAGTAAGTTCTCAGATGATACTAACTTGGGTGGGAGTGTTGATCTCCTGGAGGGTAGGAAGGCTTTACAGAGGAATCTGGACAGGCTGGATTGATGGGCCAAGGCCAACAGTAAGAGGTTCAATAAGATGAAGTGCTGTGTCCTGCACTTGGGTCACAACAACCCCATGCAGCACTACAGGCTAGGGGAAGAGTAGCTGGAAAGTGGACCAGTGGAAAAGGACCTGGGGTTGCTGGTTGACAGCAGCTGAACATGAGTCAGCTTGTGACCAGGTGGCCAAGAAGGCCAATGGCATCCTGGCTTGTATCAGAAATAGTGTGGCCAGCAGGACTAGGGAAGTGGTTGTCCCCCGTACTTAGCACTGGTGAGGTCACACCTCTAGTACTGTGTCCAGTTTTGGGCCCCTCACAAGAAGGACATTGAGATGCTGAGCATGTCCAGAGAAGGGCAACAAGGCTGGTGAAGGGTCTAGAGAGTCAGTGATATAAGGAGTGGCTGAGGAAGCTGGGGTTGTTGAGCCTGGAGAAAAGGAGGCTCAGGGGAGACATTATCACTCTCTACAACTACCTGAAAGGAGATTGTAGCCAGGTGGGGGTTGGCCTCTTCTCCCAGGCAACCAGTGACAGGATAAGAGGAAATGGCCTCAGGCTGCACCAGGGGAGGTTCAGGTTGGACATCAGGAAGAATTTCTTCATGGAAAGAGTTGTTAAGCATTGGAACAGACTGCCCAGGGAAGTGGTGGGGTCACCATGCCTGGAAGTATTTAAGATACAACTGGACATGGCACTTAGTGCTACGGTTTGGTTGACATGGTGGTGTTTTGTCAAAGATTGGACTCAGTGATCTTGGAGGTCTTTTCCAACCTTAATGATTCTATGAATTCAAGCATTTGAAGGAGAGTTAGTTGACTTTGGAGGATTACATCTTCGAAGTGATATACTAGATCTACAAAGACAGGTTTTCTCTACACTAGTCAAGATCTAATCCTAAAGCCAGACTAAGGGCATGAGCTCAAGTGAATCTTAAAAGTTAGAATGTATTTTATCGTTTATTAATAATTATTATATATGATTTTTTGTTTAACCCACCTCCCTCACTTGTAACTGCTGCAGCTTCTGACACAAATACTTAAGATTCATGTTGCAAAATTACATTTCAAGTTAAAAGACAGCAACAGCTTGCAAATTGCCAGATGAAATGCTTTGCTTTTATAGGTGACACACCTGGGACAGTGACACAACACTGTTGTCTTCATTGATGGCTTCATCAACAATTAACCGATTAGGCCTGTTCTTCTGCTTCAGAATAGCAGTTGATAAGTCATCGGCTTTAGAGCTGGGAGAGAAAACAGAAGTTAAGGAGTCCAAGTGATATTGCTCTCCCTTTCACACCCACCCCTATTTTGTTCTCCATTTTCTACAGGTTTCTTTGTTGTCTTGTCTTTTAGAAACAATACTTGTTTGCAAGTGTTCTGGTTTTGTCTGGGATAAGAATTCATTTTCTTCTCAATAGCTGGTACAGTGATGTGTTTTGGATTCAGTATGAGAATAATGCTGATAACACACTGATGTTTTGGTTGTTGCTGGGCAGTGCTTACCCTGAGACAAGGGCTTTTCAGTGTCTCATGCTCTGCCAGTGAGGAGCTGTAAAAAAGAAACCAGGAGGGAGCATAGCTGGGACAGCTGACCTGAACTGGCCAAAGGGATATTCCACACCATAGAATGTCATGCCCAGTACATAAACTGGGGGGAGGTACCTGGAAGAGGAGCCAATCTGCATTTGGGGAGTCTGGAATCAGTCAATTCACTACTCAAATGGATACAAGCTATGAAGCTATCTATAAAAAGAAGTGGCCAGTGAGATGCTGCTGACTCTAAGATGCTTTGCCTAAAAGAATTAGTAAGACTGATCTGAAATCACATATAACTGCTGCCACAGAAACAAAAGTTCAAGTCTATTTAGTGTCAAATCCCAGATAAATAAAGGAATTAAACGACAATGCTGTAGCTCCCCTGACAGGAAGAGTTTTAAGAGTTTAGCGTGGCAAAGCCTATTAGTTAAACCTAGCAAGCCAGTAAAAATATCCAAGTGCTCATGAAAAATGGGGCTTACTATTTTTTAAAGATATAAGCACCTTTTCATAATACCTTCACAGGACTCACTGCAGCTCTAGCCTACTATGCCATAAGATATGACAGATAATTCGTTTGCCTTGACAAAATGGAGCACACCAAACAACAAGGAAATGGAAGAAAGGCAGATTGATTTACTTCAAAATCTAATACAGCAAATAATTCATTTTACAAAAGAAATATGAACTTGAACCAACTGATTCCTAAAGAGCTCTTAGAAGCTGTACATTAGCCAGCCACAATAGCAGCAGACTACTGTAACTTGCCTTGGTGGGCATCTGACTATTCTCTCAAAGCAGTCCAGATGTGCCAGTGACTAAGGTCAAAACAGAAACTTAGCACAGTTTGGTTTGATTCTCACAAAAAAAAAAAAAAAAAAAAAAAAGTCTTCCTTTGTCCTAAGAAAACAACAAGCACCAGCAAAGAGTAGGAATCTTTGTGGACAACGGTGCTGGATGCTCCATTTTGCTGTTTTAGGGACAAAATAACCAGAAGAAATCAAACCTTGAGTGGAAGTGGCAGAGCAAGCAGCTACACAGCATAAACAGACTGTATCAGCAGTGTATCACTTGACATGTTCACTGCATTTTTAAAAGCCACCTTTTCCCTCTCTTCATTAAAGAATGCAAGAGGTGAGAAATCAACATCCATCCCTTTCAATGACCATGTGAGATGTTACAGATTCATTTTCTAAACTCAAAAAAGACATAATAAAGGGTATTGGATATATCCAGGGAGGAGCTCATGAATTCATTTCATCTTAAACCTAAAACATGGTCCTGGTAAAGTCCTAAAAGGTCTGGGATTTCCAGGAAAACAGAGACTGCAACAAGAAAACTGAAACCAATACATCATCAGGCCAAACAGGATCTTGTGGTTAAAACAGTGGATAAAAACAACCACTTGTAAGGACCTTGCCTCAACATTCCTGGACACTGGAAATTAATTTAGCATATAGCAAATATTTAAAACTTGAGCTAAGGGACACCAAAAAAACAATTTAGCCTATTCAAAGTGTAAATGCAAATAATATTCTTCTGCATATGAAATGTGGATCCAAAGGCCTTTTGATAAGAAACCACTGCCAGACTTTGTTTATACAAATCATCACTGAAACTGATCAGCTGTCCCTCAGGATACAGAAACTGCTGTGCAGCCTAAAAAAATGGTCTGGGATACAAGATAAAAATAAATGGAAGAGGAACTGGGCAGCAAGTGGAAGCTTTTGGACCAAAACTTCCAATAAATCAAAAGTTGTATTATATATATCTGGGAAAAAAGTTCAGATACCTTCCAACACACAGCAGTGCTGAAGAACACAGCAAGATGCCCACTTAGTTCTGCTGAATCTGAGAAAAAAGTTTTAGTACTGAAGAACTGAATCTGCAGTTTCCTAAGTAAGAAGCAAAAACTGGATCAATGTTGTCAGTACATTGCTGCACTTAAAGCAACTGAAAAGCTCAGAGGCATTAAGAATGGAATAAAACTCTCCAAGAAACACAGCATGTAAGCATCTAAACACATGGGGTCAGGTTTAGTTATCTGACCTAACAGTTCTGCTGACAAAGAAACAAAAGTGTTAATAAATTATGACAGCTACACAGGAAAGTGATGTTATTTCTCTTACAGACAAGAGTAAGGACTTTGACAGACAAGCACTATCCATCTTCCAGTAGCAATTTAGAATATTATTATCACCATTTGCTATCACTGCATCTCTCCTGGGGGTTCATAAAATCACAGAATGGTTTGGGTTGGAAGGGATCTCAAAGATCATCTAGTTCCAGCCTTTTGCCCTGGAAGTGTTCAAGATCAGGCTCAATGCGGCATTGAGCAACCTGGTCTAGCAAAAGGTGTCCCTGCCTATGGCAGAGGGGTTGGAACTACATGATTGTTAAGGTCCCTTCCAACCCAAACCATTCTGTGATTCTACAATTACATCACTTCATCACTTTTCTGTATCAGAGCTCTCCTTGTTCAGCATGTGATAATGTCCAGAGGTTATGCATTGTGGTAGACAGTATGAAGAGTGAGATCAGAAAATAATTACTGAATCTTCTGAAAAAAACTACCAGCCTTCAGAGCACCACATAAAGTAGGGAACTAACTTGTTCCTGCATGTCTATGTTAAATGTACAATCAAAAGTCACCGACTCAAAATTATTCCAGCTTTAGTAACAAAAGTGAAAACAGTCATGCCTCCTATACACTGGTGTACCTTTCTGTCAATACCCTCATGAACTCACTTCCTAGATAAAATCTGTCAGTGTATTTTTACCACCCTGAACATCCTAATTACAGTCTGAACTACTTTCTTTGGGTAAGTATTAAAAAAAAAAAAAATCCCTTGAAGTAAATGACTGGAATATCTGATGATTGCAGCCACTTACTGGAACACCACATGACAATCAAGCAGTGAGTTCATACCCATGCTCAAGATGCCAAATTCTCAAATACTCTTTCAGACAGGTATTCACACAAATCCAAGAATCTCTTCAGAAACACTCTATTAGGTCTTGTAATGCTATACTCTGTGCTAAAGCTCAATTCAGCAAGATGGCTGCCAACAGCATGGACCCCAAAATTGTAACTAAGAAGTAACTGGTTTCCAGTTGTACAGGAACTTTCTTTGATTCCTGTGTGGTGAGAACAACTTTGCAAAAACATAAATTTCTTTTTAAAAACACTGCTCACCTCAGACTCAAAATACACCTTTGAGATCATCATTTCCATCACAAGCTCTACCACAGACCTTAAATTCTTGGCATAACTTGCTGGAACTGACTTAATAAGACCAAGTGGATCTAAATTGCAGAAGTTGCAAAAGAAAAGGAAAAGATAAACCACAGACACTAAAGGGACCAAAA
Organism: Poecile atricapillus; assembly: GCF_030490865.1. Lineage (NCBI taxonomy): Eukaryota > Metazoa > Chordata > Aves > Passeriformes > Paridae > Poecile > Poecile atricapillus. The sequence goes on along the minus strand of NC_081288.1, from coordinate 102,231,536 downwards.
GAGCCTCTGGTGAAGCCAACAAGTCACTTGAAGTGTTCTTGGATTTAGAAATTAGCTTTAGGTTTTATTTTTACTCCTCTCAAGGGACTGTGAAGTGACTTGCACACGTGGGCTGGGAGCAGAGGCCAGTATTATTCAACTGAATTCTGAGGAGCACAAAATATGACCCTCAGCCTGGAACTGAAGACAGTGAGGCAAGACACTGGAGACAAAAATATAGCTGATTGCCTCAGCTGCCACAGGTGCCAGTCCGGCACAACAAATCTTCCTCTTCCAATGCCAAGTCTCTTCCAGCCCCGATCCGAGGGCCGCTGCAGACCTGCGGGGAGGAGACCAGGACACGCCTCTTCCCCTACATGTCCCGGCCAGCCGCTCACTCCAGCGCTCTGGGCTCTGGAAAACAAAGCCTTCCCTGGCTGAGGCCTAGCCCAAGCGAAACGGCCCCTGCCAGGCCTCGCCCCCCATTACTCAACATTTCCCGAGGAGGCCTGGCAGGCGAGGGGCGGCGGCACTCAGGGCCCCGCTGCGGACAAGCCCCTGGCTGGGCAAACACGAAGAGCAGCCCATCCCCCTCCCGGCCCCACCCCCACTTCCTCAGAACCTGAATGACACAGCGGGATCGGGAGGAGGATTGGGCCTGCCGTCGGGCCCAGCCTGGGTAGCTCCGCGCGAAGGCGAGGTAAGGAGAGCTAGGCCAAGCCGGGCCCAGCGCCACCGCAGCCGGGCCTAGGCCGCGGCCTGCCGGCGGACGGCCCACACTTACTCGGATCCTGAGGCCATGGCGCTGAGAGGAAAAGAGGCGAAGCGGCCGGCAGCAGCTCCTTAGGACGGATGACGGTAGGTCTTGGACAGACTGGCAGAAGCGATGGTACGCCAAGACGCTTCGTGCTGACTGAACCTCAGAACCGACTCATCGGAAGAGGAAACCCCGCCTCGCGCTGCCTCACCCGCCTAACAACACCATGCGCTGACCAATCGGAAATTTCGTCCGGCCACCATCTCAGCCAATCGGAAAGGTGGAAGCGAGGGGACGAGGAAAAAAAAAAAGAACGCGCACTCTCCCTCCTCCGCCCCACTCCTATCCTCTCCCAGTCATCGCGAGCCAATAGCAACACCCGTCAGCCAATTGCAGCGCCTTTCTTGCCATGGCTGTTCTACAGGGCAATACGGGTCGAGCAGCCAATGGCAAAAATCCACCAACACGAAAATCCAGGCGGAAAGTTCCACTATAACAGCCATCCGAGCTACCCTCGCCTAGCGATTGGCTAGCACCCGAGGAAAGGGAAACATGTGGGAAGGATTGCAGCCAAGCAGGAGGGACGGGGGGGCGAGTGTTCGGGGAGCAGCTCGAGTGCGCTTTGCGCGCCCGGGCTCAGCTGATTGGACTGCGCGCCTAGGCAGTGAGGAAGGTTTGGACCCATAGGAGGTGGTCTCTTTGCGGCCTCGGCGAGGCTTTGCGGGGAACATGCCCCAGAGGCTTTATTTCCCCTCCGAGTGAAAAGGTGTGTTGTGTGTAGGGACCCAGCCCTTCCTCTCCACCTAAAGGTACCCGTAGGACTCGTTTCCTCAATTTTTTTTGCAGGTTTTTCTTTTCCCTAATTGATTTTTTAGGCAGGACTGGACTGCCCCACCAGGCCCCGCTGCAGGACTCATGTTCCTAGCCGCTCGTCCCAGCACAGAACCTGTTCCACCAGAGGTTTAAAGCTCTAGTTCCCCTTGAACCACCTGAAACAGCCATCCCACAGCTCTTCCATCACCAGCCACCCCTCCACAAACATTTCTCTGTCTGTTTGGGCACTCGCATCCTCACCTGGGTGGCATTTCCTTAGGGCTAGAAACATTGCTGCAGCCAAGTGGCATTGCCTCTACAGCCCCAGCCCTGCTCATATCAGGAAGAATCAGACATGTATGATGCTTGTTTTCAAGTATCCAGTGCTGGTAGGCATTCCCTTGTTTTCTCCTAGATGCTTATGAATAATTTAATTACCTGGTGGTCTCTTCCAAGGAGCCGACTAATACTTAATCCCTACCTCCCCTCTTCTGCCCTCCTTTTTTTAAAGCCCAGACAGTAAGACGGGACTGTCAGGAAAATTAATCCACAAACACCAGAGGTTTATGTCCAAAAAGGAGACAGAGGAGTCCTTTTTCTTTATTCGAATAAAGGGAGAGGCCATGGGGCATTCCCCTGGGGTCTCTCAAATTCTTGGAGGGCGCAGCCTCCTTTTTATCCTAATTCCCGGCCGCTTGTCCCTTCTCTCTTTCCCCATAGGCTGAGGTACTTGAGAGGTACAGACTTCCCGGAATGCCTGATACCTGCGATACCTTCCCCCCCCCCCCCCCCCCCCATGCATAATCCCTTCTTAACTTTTATAGAATTCATAGTGTTCTTTTAGTGTCCCTTTGATCTTCTACTGGAATCCATCCCATTGTTTCTGTCGTCTCTCACTGATAGTACACCTTATCAACTGACCCACAGCTTGTTTGTAAAGACAAACCTGTCATTCCTCTCAATCCCTCCTCTTTTAATTTTTGTTAATAATTGTCTTTACAAACTTTAGTTATCATTGACTTAATTTCTTGTTCTTGGGTCTTTTTTGGCTTTGCAATTATTTGCAGGGGCATCACTCTGTGCCCTTTTGTAGCTATCTCTGGGTCAGTAGGCACTGCTACTACTTGCATTCTTTTGATCACATGTTGAATGAGTTGTATGAAGCAAGGGATCATGCATGGTAAAAAGATTAGAGTTGCTACAACACATAAGAGGAAAAAAAGCATTTGTTTGACCTATAGGCCACCAGGTAACCATGAAAACATGTCCCATTCCCATCCTTTCCATGTTTGGACCGGTACATGTGCTAACTTTCTTATTCCTTTTGTTATTTGTTTCACTACCTTTTCATTGTCATCTATTTGCAAACAGCAGTTTGAGTCATTAAATTTTTCACACACCCCCCCTTCTTCTGCTAATAAGTAGTCTAATACCATTCGATGTTGAAATATTGCATTTCTCATCTGAGTAGACGGGTCAGCAAGAAGGTCAAGAGCTGTAGCTGTCTGGTTGATTATTATTTCAAAGACAGCTTGTAACTTAATTATCCGATTTAGATTATAAATGGGTTCTCTGGCACCTGATATTAATTCATTTGGGTTCCAGGTAGCTGGTCCATAGTGTTGTATGATTCGTTCAGGTGGCCATTCATCTTTTCTCTACTTTTGGGTGCTCTTTCTAACCAGGGATGTATTAATGGACTGCTTTTCTCTAATTAGATTATTATATACTTTGATTCCTAACTGATTTCTCTGAACTTGTGGTAGCAGAAAGAACAATGGTCTAATATACCCCACATAACATATTCCTGACCAGTTTGGGGGTAGCTTGCGGTAAGCATTTTGGCTACAAATCCAGTAATGCCCTTTTAGAGCCCAGGTCCCATTAGCGAAGGGACCTTTCTAATTTTCATAATCAATTGGTGGGTCAAAATACAGCTCGCTTCCAGGGCCTAGTGGTCCACCAACAATAGTTGCCTCGCCATAAGAATCACAATATTTACATTTCCAAGCTCCTACATGAGGCTTTCACTTGCAATCACATCCCAGATCTGTTTTATTAGATCTGGACCAGAACTTACTGAAAAGGGTTCGAGTTCCATTCCGGTGTTGCCATTTCCACTGATAGTCTCGGACAACATGTGTCGGACTTGTGGAATTATCCTGGGGGCAGCTTAAAAATAAAGGGTCAAAAAACTTATCCTTCCCCACTGCTTTACAGCCTTCAAAATCTTTTTGGTAATTATGGAAGGAACACTTTACTCAGCTACCATTAGTGAGTTTAACATGTGTTTGATTCCATCTGCCTTGATATCTGGAACAGTCATAAGGAGGGCAGTTGGGGGTCTAACAATCTAAACCCAAAGATAAAGTCCAGTCACAAACACTCTTTCTTACTGTTATAAATGCAAAGGCAATTTTGGGATAAAATCAAAGAGAAATTTATTAATAAACAATAATAAGTAAAAACAGCGATAAAAACCCACAATAAAAAGATCAGCGCAGCGCTGGGTGGACAGGGGTCTACACCAGAGGTATAGGTTTCCCAAATCCACGTCTGAGCATCCTCAGGATTGGGGTTTTATAGGATTTTTAAGTCCTCAGGCCAAAATTCCAGGCAGGTTCCATTCACCAAGTGTCCTTGATTGTCCAGTGAATGGATTTCCTGACATAGAATAAAGACATTAACTCGTGTCCGGCCAGAATCTCCTCATATGTAAAGGAGATTCTGTGTGTGTTGCAATGTTAGGTTTTTCATGGCAGGGTGGTGGAATCCGGGCTGGTGCCGATGGGTATCTCGGCCGGGTTTTCTCCTTTGTTTCCCCTGATTGCTTTTTCAACACAGAGATGTTTAAGTCTGGCGAAGTCTTTCTTTTGGAACCTGTCTTTTTCACTGATCGGTTTCTCTACCCACTGGAGTCCGCAGGGCGTTGCTTGGATCCGGAGGTAGATAATTTCCCGAGCCAGTTTCATTGTTTTCCTGATGGTCCGTGTCCTGTCTGTTTGTTTGGGTTGATGGGCCGGTTTTGGTTAGTTATCTTGGGCGTTGCTGGCAATCAGCAACTTCTTGGAGAAAAGCCTCATCCTACTTTGAGGAGAGGCTTTTCTATGCTTTATATTTTGTTTTGTTCCTACAAAACATATCTTTCTTATATACACTCCGAATTTTTAATACAACAATAATTTATTACAGTCCCCCACCTAATAATTTATCACATTTAAAAATTCGTTACTTTCACACTTTCTTTTAAAGAAAAGTATCCTTTTCTTACTCTTTTTCATTATCATTTTTTTTCTTTGTTTAATTGTCAATTTCAGTGGTCAGCATATGTTCGTTTTCAAATTTTTCTAAGGCCTTTAATGCCTTATCACTCTCTTTCTCTTCTTCTAAAATCAGTAATTTGGAAAGAAGGGCATTTTTATCTTGTGATTTTTCCGGATCTATTGGGAGGGCGGCAATTTGCATTCCTTGCACTACAGATTGTATTAGCCTAATCAGACAAGGAATTAAACAAGGCAAAAAGATGATTCCGGCTATTGAACATCCTATAAAGAATACTAGCTTTTTCCACCAAGCCCCTTGTCCGAAAATTTGGTCCCACCAAGAGGCTTGTAGAATAGAATTCCATTTTTGAACTGGCACATGTGCCACTTTCTTGATTTCCGCAGCTAGTCCCTTTATAGTCTCGCCATAATCATCTATTTCCATGCAACACTCTGATTCATTAAATCTCCCGCACACCCCTCCCTCCTCAGCTAGCAAGTAGTCGAGAGCCAGTCTGTTCTGGTAAACAAAGGCCCTCATTTGAGAATGTTGCCTTGCTAGGAGTTCCAGGGCTTCTGAGGTGTGATTTGAAACTACCTCCATCACCGCTTGCAGTCGAATGAGCCGATTGAGGAGATAAATGGGGGTTCTATAACCCCAACTGCCATCATTCGCCCAAGTGGCCGGACCATAGTATTGTATGATTCTCTCGGCCGGCCATTCCTCCTCGTTCCATTTCTGGCTCCCTCCTGCTATCGGTAATATCTTTTTTAGGTCCCTCTTTTGTCGAGCTAAGGTTTCAAAGAGGGGAGCCCCTAGGGACTTACTTTCACCTTTTGGTAGTGTAAAGAAAAATGGCCGAATTAGTCCGAGTGTGCATGACCCTTTCCACTTCCGAGGTAATTCACTGTATGCCTTTTTCCCGCATATCCAGTAAATTCCATCGGGAGCTTCCCAGTTTTTATTAGTTTTTGCCGGATCCTCCCAATAATCCCTCAGGCCTATGAAAGCATGGAAGGGATTGGCCCCTGGTTTCTTGTTCCAACATAATCCGATAGTCTCTATCCACTCGCAATTGTTTTCCCGATAGGAGATCCAATATCCTTCGGGTGATTCCGGGTGCCAGATTTTTGTTTTCTTTTCTGAGTTTACCGTGAGGGTATTCACACACGGAGTGTATCCTACCAAATCGGTAAACTCTTTTCCCTCCCGGCTAATGCAAAAAGTCCCAATTATTCGATCATCTATGACCCATCCTTCTGGCCTCTGGGTTGTTTTCGAAAATTTTAATTCTGTCCCTTTTAATATCTGTTCCGGGGTCAATCCCTCTCCTTTCCATGGCCATCTCTCGGCTGATTTTAAGCCACCGCATATCCAGCAGTTGGATATACCTAATTCGGTGGCTATTTCCTGCATTAGATCAACAAACAGGTTTTGGTTGGGGCTGGGTAATTTCCAATTATCGTATTGTCTTTCTAATAGTTCATATTGTTCACTGAGAGAGTTTAACCTCTCTTGCTCCAGCCTTTTCTTTTTATTTTCCATTTCTTGTCGTTTTATGTCTATAGCTATTTGTTTTATTTTACTCTCTGGATCTAATCCCTTTTCATCCTTTGAAAAGCAGAACACTGGGTCAAATTGAAGACACGAGTTCTCATCATCTGACTTCAATAGTTCCAAAATTATGGGTTCATTATTGAATGTCAGCTTTGCCTCGTGTTTCACATTTTTCCCTTCCCAGTACAATTTTCCCCCCATCATGCATGGTTTTAAGTTTGCTTCATTGTAGCATGTAGGGTTAACTCGGTGGTATGCCAAAAACGTCGAGTGCTTCTTTCCCCCAATCCAGACAGTCTTATTACACTGTCCACAGACCTCGATTGGGGGAATTCCCTTTATTTCTCTTTTGTTTCGGAAGTGGGTCCTTGCAACCCCTATTCCTTCCAAGTTCCGAATGGGTTTTTCCTTGATACTTACTCTCGAATTCGAGCACCAGATTTTCTTTTTTGATTTACACAATTCGAACTGAGTGCCGTTTAACCAACAAATACCTGCGTGTAGTTCTGAAGGGCACTCGGTCAAGAGCTCGTTTTCTGTGGCAGTCTGACACTGCTCACACTTCCCCTGGGGAACCTCCCCTGGGGGGACCTCGGCCTCTATTTTCTTGATCGAGCACATGACTAGGCTCAGGGACATCAGGATTCCCCACAATTGCATCCCTCTGCCATTCCCTCCGCCCGTACAAAAGTATACGGCGGGGATAACCATCTTCTCGGCAGCAAGGACTGTCTTCAGGGGCCCTTGATGTCCTGATGGCAAACCTCCGCTTAAAGGTTGCCCACCGAGATGCTTTAACTGGTTCAAATCTGCAAGGTACTTTTACGGTCCTCCGACACTCAATTTCCAAGGGTTCTGCTTTGCAATCAAGCTGACCCCCTAATCCTTTTTGATAAAACAGGAACCACTCCGGAGAGTCAAGTTCCAAAAGGCCCGCTCGAGTTGCAAGTATCAGGAATCGATTGGTCTGGTCTAACTCCCTCTCGTGGCACCTAGTGCACAATCCCCTCGGTTTATAACCCCTTATGCAATGAGTTACCCAAATCTGCTTACAATAAGCACACTTAAAATGTACAAACGGGAAACAATAACAATCGCGGATATTGCAACTTATCCTTTCGCTATTGTTCATTTGTGGTGCCTCCGGAGCTTGATTTTCAAATCTCCTGGCGGGGTGGTGATCTTCCACTCGGGGGCTTTGCAATCCGGAACTTTCTTGGCCCGAGAAAAGTGAGTCCACCCTTTCTCGGCCGTTCGTACAGCGGTGTCCGTGGTCAGGAGAACGAGGAACGGGCCTTCCCAATGAGGACTGAGGGGAAGTTCCCTCCACACTTTAATCAATACTTTGTCGCCCGGCTGGATTTTGTGAATTGGAAATCCCAATGTCGTGCTTTGGGGAATCAGTCCTTTCTTCCGGAGTTCCTGTAGATTTTTATTTATAGAAATGAGATAAGGTTGTAATTGCACATCCTCTATTTGGGGGTGTGCCACCGGCATCCCATGCCTATATGGCATTCCATATAGCATTTCAAAAGGGGATAAACCGGTTTCAGAATGAGGCATGGTCCTGATGTTTAACAAAGCTAAAGGAAGACATCGGACCCAAGTCATTTTTGTTTCGATTATTAATTTGGACAATTGCGATTTTAATGTTTGATTCATCCTTTCTACCTGTCCCGAGCTTTGAGGGTGCCAGGGAGTGTGATATTGCCATCTGACTCCCAATGCTTCTGACAGTTGTTTAATGATTTTGGAGGTGAAGTGAGTCCCTTGATCCGAATCGATATGGTCTATTATCCCATACCTAGGAATTATTTCCTCTAGTAGAATTTTAGACACAGTTTGGGCCGTAGCCTTTGCTCTGGGAAATGCCTCGACCCAATGTGTCAGTTTATCTACTATCACTAGTAAATATTTATTTCTCCCAATCTTTGGTAATTCCGTGAAATCTACCTGGACTCTCTCGAATGGCCTATACGAAAGTGGTCGGCCACCCCAATTTGTTTGTTTTGAATTGGCACGATTTACTTTCTGGCATATCACGCACCCCTGTATCTCTTGCTTGGCAAGTTCAAAGATTCCTTTACATCCGAAAAATTTTAAAAATTGTTCAGCCAGTGCTCTGGTTCCCCAGTGGGTTTGTTCATGCAATCTCCTGAGTATTCCTCTCGCTATACTTTTTGGAACCAGCTCCCTCCCGTCTGGCAACCACCATTTATTTTCTTTAAAATATCCACCTACCTTCTTGAAATCTTCTTGCTCCTTCTCTGAAGGAAGCACGGACACTTCTGGGGTTTCTTTGGGACTGATCTCGGGAATACTTACCGCCAGTAACGCAGCTCGTTTCGCCTCTTTGTCCGCTAGATTGTTTCCCCTGGTGTGAAACCGCCACCCAGTTTGGTGTCCTTTTACATGGACTACGGATATCTCCTGGGGCTCTCTGACAGCTTCTAAAATTTGTTTAATTATCTCTCCATGTATTAATCTTTTTCCCTTGGTGTTTATTAAACCTCTTTCTTCCCATATTTTTCCGAAAGTATGCACTACCCCAAATGCATACTTTGAATCCGTGAAAATAGTTCCCCTTTTTCCCTTCAGGCCTTTGAGGGCTCTCAAGAGTGCAAATAGTTCACAGGCTTGAGCCGACCAGCATGCCTGCAAGGGACCTGATTCTATGATTTGTTCGGTCTTACCATTTATGATGGCATAACCTGACTTTCTTTTTCCTTCTACCATTTTTGATGAACCATCAATGAACCATTTTTCCCCCCCTTCTAACTCTTGATCTTCCAGGTCCGGTCTTACCTTAGTTTGTAATTCTACTGCTTCAATGCAATCATGCAATAGCTCACCTGTTGGTTCCCCAAACAAAAACTGCGCCGGGTTTTGGGCAGTAGTTGTTCTTAACTCGAGGCCTGGTGAACTGATTAGCATGGCTTCATATTTCAGAAGTCTTGAATCAGTTAGCCATTTCTCGGCTTTTTGTTGTAAGATATTTCTTACATCGTGTGGGGTGTAGACTGTTAAAGAGGCTCCAAAAGTTATCTTTTTTGCTTCCCCAACTAACAGAGCTACTGCAACAATTGCTTGCAAGCAAGTAGGCCACCCTCGACTGACTGGATCTAGGATTTTTGATAAAAATCCTATGGGCTTTTTCTTTTCTGCCCACTCCTGGGTCAGAACTCCTTGGGCTGTTTGTCCACTTACATCAACAAATAGCTGGAATTCTTTGCTTGTGTCTGGCAAGGTTAGAACAGGGGCAGTTATGAGTGCAGTTTTCAATTCCTGAAACTTGCTTTCATCCTGAGTGGTCCATTTCAATCTATCTGTGTTTAATCTCTCATACAAAAATTTTACTTTTTCGCTGTATCCTTCAATCCACTGTCTGCAATATCCCAGGAGCCCTAAAAATTGCCTGATTTGTCTTTTCGTTTTTGGGGCTGGGAGCACGAGAATCCCAGCCACTCTGTCAGGATCTAACATCTTTTTCCCCTGAGAAATCCAATGTCCCAGATATTTTACCTCGGGCTCCGTAAACTGCAGTTTGGATTTTGATACTTTCAAACCCTTTTTTCCCAAAAAATTCAACAATGAAATTGTACCTTTTCTGACTTTTTCTTCCATGGTTCCAGCAATTAATAAATCATCCACGTATTGTAAGAGCTTTGTCCCTTCCTCTGGAATGAATTCAGTAAGTAATTGTTCCAATGCCTGTCCAAATAAATTGGGTGATTCCACAAACCCCTGGGGGAGGACCGTCCACCTTAATTGTTGATTTCTATTCGTGTCCGGATCCTCCCACTGAAAGGCAAAGAAATTCCTACTCCCTTCATCCAAAGGACAAGTCCAGAATGCATCTTTTAAATCAATTACACTGTACCATACATCCTCGGGTGAGAGTCTGTTAAGTAAAGTATAAGGATTTGCCACTACCGGAAACCTGGTTCGGGTTCTAGCATTTACTGCCCTGAGATCCTGAACCAGTCGGAAGCTCCCATCCGCTTTCTTTACTGCCAGGATGGGGGTGTTATGTTGGGACATGCAGGGTTCGAGGGTACCCCCTCTAAGGAGGTCATCAATTACTAGTTTCAAACCCCTTTTCCCTTCTATCGGGATGGGATATTGTTTTACCCTTATCGGGTCCTCTGGGTTTTCTATTTCAATTTTGATGGGGGTGATATCTAATTTCCCCACCTCCCCTTTTGAGTGCCACACTTTGGGATCAATTTCCCTTTCATCTTTCGGAGTTAAATGAAATATCTTTATTACTAATTCAGAATTCTTTACAACAATGTTTATACCTAACGAGACAATCATATCTCTTCCTAACAAATTGTAATCGGCTTCTTCTACTAATAATAAATTTCCTAGGCATATTTTATTTTCAGACTCGATTTCCACATCTTTTATTACAGAAACTTTGAAGGGATCTCCCTTCGCACCGATTACCACTACCTTTTCTTTACTTGCTACGCATCCCCTGGGTAATTTTTGCAGGGTGCTTCTCTCAGCTCCCGTGTCAACCAAAAATTCTATTTCCTCACGATGGGGACCTACTTTTAACTTTATCAAGGGCTCTTTAGCTGTTATCGTCCCCATCTGAAAGAGCCCAAGACTTCCCTAATCTTCTTGAAATACTTGTTCATCTTTTATTTTCTGGCGGCAATTCCGTTGTAAGTGTCCTACTTTCTTACAGTAAAAACATTCTGGGGGATCTTTCCGCGGGGCGGAGCCATCCTTCTGTGGCTCCTGCGGCTTTTTCGGCGCCGTTTTAAACTTGCCGTGCGCCTGTTCTTGTTTCTGAGCTTCTTTTACTGCGGCCACTAGTATTTTGGCCTGAAGTTTCTGTTTCTCGTCCTCTCTCCTCATGTAAATCTTTTGAGCTTCCCTTAGAAGCTCTTGGAGACCTTTCTCTTGCCATCCTTCAATCTTTTCTAATTTCTTTCTAATATCCTCCCATGATTTTGCCACGAATTGGGTTTTGAGTAACACTTCTCCCACCGGAGAGCTAGGGTCTGTCCCAGAATAAATCTGCAGACTTCGCCGCAATCTCTCCAACCACTCGGTGGGGGATTCCTCCTTCCCCTGACATTCCCCAAACACCTTACTAATATTTTGGCCCCGGGGAACCGCTTCCCTTATTCCTTGCACAATTATATTCCTTAAATCATTCATGCTCCTTCTGCCATCCTCGGTTTGGGCGCTCCAACTCGGGCTTACGCTCGGCCACTTCTGGTCGCCTGGCGTTCCCTGAGGGTTTCGCCGCTCCCAGTCTCTGATACCAGCCTGCTTAATCATTTCTCTTTCCTCCTGACTAAACAGAGATCTCAGGATAGCCATGAGATCCTCATATGTATAAATGCTACTGCCTAAAAATTCATCCAATCTCTCTGCTACTCCAAACGGATCATCTAACAATCGTCCCATCTCTTTCTTAAACGCTCGCACATCCCCTGAATTTAGGGGTACATTCACAAACCCAATCACTCCCGGAGCAGTAGGCACTTCCCTGAGAGGGAACATTCTGTGCCTACTCTCATTCTCTTCCCATTCTTCACTCATCTGCCTAGACTTAAACCGAGTCCTGCTTGCGGGGGGGGAATAGGGGTTTTTGAGAGTTTGCTCCTTTATTGCTGATGTAAAATCAGTCGCCACTAGGTTATTATGAAAGATTCCCCTTTCCAAATTCGAGGAACCTGGCTGGGGCAGCGGGACGGGCAATGGGGGATACGGAGATCCCCGACTTTGCGCTACCATGGTTTCTGGGGAAACAGCGGCGGTTGCGGTTCCCACAGGAGGAGCCAGAGGGGGGGCCACCGGAACCACTGCTGGCGCCGGTTCCCCTGTTCGCGATGTGTGTGCTTCACCTTGTTGCGCTGGCGAGCTCGTGGGAGCTGATGGCACCACTTGATCCACCACGGGAGACTCTGCCGGCCCGTGGTATGGAGGGGGTAAATGATCAAGGGGCTCCCAGGTTTCTGTTTTTGTTTCACTTTTTAGTTTCATCGGAAATAGTCCTACTCTGGCCTTTAGCCAGAGTCTGGCATATTCCTTTTCCTCGGAGTCCGAGGAAACCTTGCTCTCTACATAAGAGAGTAACTCATTACACGTCCACTTTTCAAACGTTCCTAATATTGGCCAAGTGAGATGGGGTCTCAGTTCCTGTCCACCCCAAACCTCGGCACAATAGTAGATCATTTTTGCCTTGGACTTCTTTTTCCTCTCAGGGCAATTTTCCCAATATTTTAACAACCAACCTAAAGGACTTTCTGGTGGGATGTCTAACAATTCCTTCGTTTCTATGGAAGGGTTTCTCTTATCTACTGGCTTTTGTATTTTACTCTTTTTCTGTCCCATGGTGAAAAAAAAGGAGTCTTACCTAGTACTCTGCGTTGTGTTTGTGTTTTGAGAGTCAAAAGTCTGCTAATACTCACCTTCGCGGTTTGCTGTTCCGGGGTTTTTCTTAGCGCTTTGATCTCTCCTTCGGACCTCTCCTGGATCCTAATTGCTAGAAGAGTTTACTCTTTCCCGAGCTCTACTGGACGTCCTCTTCCTCTTCCAGCCCTTTGTGATCGGTCCCCCAGAGCACCCCTTTGGCCCCAGGCTTTACAAACGCGTAGAGAGAGTCCTCTCACACCGATTCGCTTCCTCCGTGGCCGGCCAATTCCCTCGCGGGAGGATGGAACCGCGGCTTTTGGAGTCCGCACTCGCTTCGTGATCAGATCACGTCTCACACACGCTCGCCCAATCACCCCGCTCAACCTCACAGTACTTACAGCAATTTTCTTGCGAGGATGTCTTCGTGCACAACTGACTTTTTATGAGCTACCAAGCTGCGGCTTCTTTTCCCGAGCTCTTCTTGGATCCGTATCCTCTTTTATTGTGGTTTTTACCTTAGCCTAAATTTGGTTCGGATGTCGGAGTGAACTGCGGAGGTTCTCGGCTTCCCAGGCCGCTGAAATCAGCGGGGGTACCCCCCTGGATAGCGAGGTTCTCCCACAGTTTTTCCGATCCGAGTCACGGCACCAATCTGTTATAAATGCAAAGGCAATTTTGGGATAAAATCAAAGAGAAATTTATTAATAAACAATAATAAGTAAAAACAGCGATAAAAACCCACAATAAAAAGATCAGCGCAGCGCTGGGTGGACAGGGGTCTACACCAGAGGTATAGGTTTCCCAAATCCACGTCTGAGCATCCTCAGGATTGGGGTTTTATAGGATTTTTAAGTCCTCAGGCCAAAATTCCAGGCAGGTTCCATTCACCAAGTGTCCTTGATTGTCCAGTGAATGGATTTCCTGACATAGAATAAAGACATTAACTCGTGTCCGGCCAGAATCTCCTCATATGTAAAGGAGATTCTGTGTGTGTTGCAATGTTAGGTTTTTCATGGCAGGGTGGTGGAATCCGGGCTGGTGCCGATGGGTATCTCGGCCGGGTTTTCTCCTTTGTTTCCCCTGATTGCTTTTTCAACACAGAGATGTTTAAGTCTGGCGAAGTCTTTCTTTTGGAACCTGTCTTTTTCACTGATCGGTTTCTCTACCCACTGGAGTCCGCAGGGCGTTGCTTGGATCCGGAGGTAGATAATTTCCCGAGCCAGTTTCATTGTTTTCCTGATGGTCCGTGTCCTGTCTGTTTGTTTGGGTTGATGGGCCGGTTTTGGTTAGTTATCTTGGGCGTTGCTGGCAATCAGCAACTTCTTGGAGAAAAGCCTCATCCTACTTTGAGGAGAGGCTTTTCTATGCTTTATATTTTGTTTTGTTCCTACAAAACATATCTTTCTTATATACACTCCGAATTTTTAATACAACAATAATTTATTACATTACATATGTGCTTCCTGTTCTGTTCAGGCAATAAATGCCTCTTTCAGAAGAATGAAGCTGCCATGGACTTCCTTCTTTGTCTCAAAATCCTGTTTCATTATGGACTTCACTCAGGGTGCTAACTCACCATTTAGGCTCGACTGGGCTGGCTACCCATGGCCAGCTTTCAGATCCCCCAGGCCCCCCGCAGACCCAACAGTTCTTAAGGTTAAAGGTTTTTGCTACTTGTTCTCTTAAAGTAAAAAAATTATTTTCTCACTTTAGACTCCAACTTAACTGAAAATATAAAGGTAAAATTATTAAGAGAAACATTCTAATAGTGTTACAATCTAATTTCTAATTTTCAATTTCACGTTGTCTTCTACACCACCTGTGGCAAGTGAAAGCACAGAAACAGTTTAGCATAAAGAAAGCAATGACAGCATGGATTGGCTCTTAGTGTCTGGAGATTTGAGAGTAGGGATGCCCATACAGACTATTTCAGCAGTCAGTCTGTGGGTAGGCACTCAGGGCTTCCCCCGATGTCGACGCACCAGCTACTGCTCCGGGCCACTCCTGCGGAGTGTCAGTCGCGGCTTTCCATCCTTCTCCTCCAGCTGAGATGTCCAAATCTCTGGAGCTTTAGAGACCTTGACCCGAGTGTGATGTGTCCACCCGTGTTCAGCTGTCTTGACGGCTGTTTCTGTAGTCAGTAACACTTGGAAAGGTCCACGCCACTTTGCCACCAGGGGTGCTTCTTTCCACTCTTTAACTAGGACCCAGTCTCCTGGTTGGATGTTATGCACAGCAAAGTCCAAAGGCAGGGTCTGTGTCAGCTGAGCTTCCTGTCAAAGAGATTTCACAAGAGACAGTATCCGAGCCACATACTGTTTTAGATATACATCACTTATCTCTACCCCCACCCCAGGCTGAGAATTACAAGGATAAGGAATTCTAAACATCAATTCAAAGGGAGATAGTTGAATATCTTCCCTGGGTCTGGCTCTTATTCTTGCTAAAGCCAGTGGTAAGAGCCGCAGCCATGGCATTTTGGTTTCTATCACTAGCTTCAGAAGATGTTTTTTTATCTCTCCATTCATCTTTTCAACTTGGCCTGAGCTTTGGGGATGCCAGGGAGTGTGGAGGTTCCATTGTATCTCTAAAGCAGTCATTACTCCTTTAAGAATTTTTCCAGTAAAATGAGTTCCTCTATCTGAGTCTATTGCTTCTACCATCCCATATCTTGGAATTATTTGTTCCAAGAATGCTTTAATAACTGACTTTGTGGTTGCTGAAACAGCAGGGAAGGCTTCTGGCCATCCTGTTAATTGACATATTATTACCAAAAGATATTTAAATTTCCCCACCCGGGGCATCTCAGTAAAATCTACCTGGCATCTTTGGAAGGGAAGTACGGCCCAAGGCCTTCCACCCCTGGCCAGTTTCTTTGTAGCTTTGTTATTTGTCTTAGCACAAATTAAACAACCATCAACAGCTCGTTTTGCTAGAACAAAAAGACCCACAGCAACATACATCTTGAGGAAGGTTTCTGCTATCCCTCGGGAGCCCTAATGACTCTCTTCGTGGAGCTGTTTTAGCAGTTGTAAGGCTAAAGCTTTCGGTATCCACTGCTTACCGTCTCTTGTAAACCAATTACCCCCTCTTTCTTCTGCCCCACTCTTTTTAACTATCTCAAGTTCTTCTGGTGGAAAAGACAGTTTTTCTGGCAAGGGGGTAATTACTGGGAGCAAGGGAAGTAACTTAGAGATTTCTGGCAACAGTGCAGCTTTTCGAGCTTCTTTATCAGCTAGTCTGTTTCTTATTGCCTCTTCCGAGCACCCTGCCTGGTGTCCCTTGATGTGTATTATTGCTACTTTTTTTGGTAAATTCACCACTTCCAATAGGCGGGAGATTAAGTTCTCATGAGCTAACGTTTTTCCTCTGCAGGTTAATAAACCTCTCTCTTCTCACAGTTTCTCAACTGCATGTATCACACCATACGCATATTTAGAATCAGTAAAAACATTTACTGTCTTGTCTCGGTATAACTCACAGGCTCTCACGAGTGCATAGAGCTCGGCTGTCTGAGCTGACCAGGTGGGCGGTAGCTTCTCTCTTTCCTTTAATTGCTTTTCATTCACGACAGAGTACCCTGTAAACCGTCTTCCTTCTATTACTCTTGAAGACCCATCAATAAACACATTTTCTCTTTCAGGCCACGGAATGTCTCGCAAATCATTCCTTGCCCTGGTCTGCAGATCTATTACTTGAATACAATCATGGACTTTTCCTTGGCTCTCTTTCTCGGGGCCATTCAAACAGGAGGCTGGGTTAAAACTTTCCTTGCTTTTAAATTCTAAATCCTCCTGTTCTAATAAACACATCTCATATTGTAACAACCGAGAGCTGGTCATCCACTTAGAGGCTCTCTCAGTTAACAAAGCTTTAATCTGGTGTGAAACTTTAACAATTAGATAACCCCCCCTTGTCAGCTTTCGAGCCCTAGCCACCATCAGAGCTGTGGCTGCACAGTTTTGCAAACAATGGAGCCAGCCTCTGGCTACCAGGTCTAACATTTTAGGAAAATAGTCAACAGGTCTCTGTGTTCTCCCATGCTCTTGAACTAAAATTTCTTTTGCATGACTTCTCCTCCTGTTCTCTTGATAACAGCAAATCATGCACATACTGCAACAACTTAACTTCTGAGGGTGGAGCAAACTCTCTTAACATTTTTCTTTTGTGAAGTTTGCTTAAACAAAACAGGTGACTTTGTATAAACATGATTTAGTTCAGCAGCAAGTAATGCTACTGCTTTAAGCTAATTACATTACATTTCTTTATTTTTTAGTAACTAACCACTCTCCATCTCAATTTTTTTGCATCAAGTCCATCTTAGGTGTATGGAGGTGACTAACAAATTAACTTCTATTAAGGAAACTTTAATATTTATAACATTTTATAACCTTTAACATTTAAAACTTTTATTAAGGAAAGAAACAAGATACTTTCCTTTAAAATTTTCCCATAACTTCCACAGAGGAAGTGCATGACAAATACCCAGGCCTTCTATAGGACACTATTTTCACAAGGTTGTAGCTACAGAATTTGCTTTAAGGCTACAAGAAACTACAGAGTGGTGGGCGTGTTCTCCACAAGGTATGACTTGCAGCATTGGCTTTATAACTGAAATTTGCCAATTCTGGCTTTTTTCAACAAAACATACAAAAAGCAGAGGGGTGTGGTCCCCTCCAAACTGGAGCCATTCCGCACAAAACTTCATGTAGACAAATTAATTAAATCTTCAAATTAATTTACTACAATTTTTACAATTCTTTCAGAGAAAGATGTGTTCAAACTTCTGAGCACACAGAAGAAACCACAATTCTCACAACTCTTTTGAACGATCAAAAAAATTCTTTAGACAATTTTCCCCCTCGGGGATAAAAATTAAGGTGAATCGAGAGGTCTTTGTTTTTACTAAGACACACACCTCTCCTCGATCCAGACTCACTTTAAAAGTTGACAACGGCTCTAGGTTGGTGGATATAATGAGAGCCTTTGAAACTCTTAACAATCTATTTATCTTATCTTCTGGACTTTCTCGACAATCCAGCTGTTTTTGGCTTTTTTGCAGACATTGCCGTTTTCAGTGTCTTACGCCCTGAAGACAGCACACTGATCTTTTCCCAGCCGCTGTTTGGCTTGGGTCTCCCCTGCTGGGGAGAGAAAGCTTCTGCTACTTCCTTGTGCCTGATCCCGTCCTCTCTGTCCCGGGGGACCCCTTGGACCTTGCGGTTTTTCCCTCTTTGGCCTGAAAAAGGCCATCACCTTCGCCTTTCCTCCTTGTGCTCACTCTATTTACCACACACCAAATACCAGAGCCAGTTCCTGTCCTGCCACATTGTCTAAACAGCTCCTCCCCACTCCAGTGTTCCCGGTGGGCACGGCCGGCAGCACCACAGGCGGCCAGGGCGTCCCGCAGCCTCAAAGGGCCGGCAACTGCTGCTGCCCCTGCCCAGGGCCGGTGGGGTCAGGCACTGCCCAGTGCTGAGTCCCAGCAGCCTCACAGGCCCCCAGCCTGTGCTCCTGGTCCTGCTCCTCCACTCCTGGTTCCTGCTTCAACCATATCTCTCCACACTCTCCATTAACCAATTCTGTTCCAGCACACTAACACAATCCATCCATCTCCTGCTGCCCGTACAAACCACATTAATCCACATTCTCTTTCAATCCATCTTTTCCAGCTCTCCTCTAGACACCTTCACAGAACTCAACACAAATGAATTCTGTTTTCTAAGGTGGCCATATAAGTCCATTTGGCAACTTATACTCTGGCCATACATAATAACAATATTTCACCATCATCTCTATAGTTACTTCTGTGTGAATGCATAATCTGTCCCAAGATCTCAGCATTCTCCCCAAGGGACTCTCCGGGGGTATTGTGGGATCGTCATCTCTTTTGCCGAGACCCCTTCCCGGCTGTACCCTTGCAACCCTCCATGGGTGCCCTGTTTAGCCTGTGCTACCCTCCATGGGTGCCCTCCCAGGCTTGCCTGTGCTACCCTCCCTGGGTGCCCTCTCAGGCTTGCTCCCCGAAGATCCCATTTTACTCACTGGTGAGATTTTCAGTGGTCCTTCCCTGTGGACTCTTCACGGACCCCCCTGGTCCGCCACTCGTCTGTCTCCTGGACAGTCTCGGGAACCCAATCGATCGCCCGGTGCCGGCCGCTACCAAGGGGAGCTGATCACCGAAACTGGGTGAGGCGCACCTTCAGCTCCACTCACTGCCTGCCGCCCCGGACGGTGGAAATATCCCGGACGAGCCCCCAAAAATTGTCAGGAAAATTAATCCACAAACACCAGAGGTTTATGTCCAAAAAGGAGACAGAGGAGTCCTTTTTCTTTATTCGAATAAAGGGAGAGGCCATGGGGCATTCCCCTGGGGTCTCTCAAATTCTTGGAGGGCGCAGCCTCCTTTTTATCCTAATTCCCAGCCGCTTGTCCCTTCTCTCTTTCCCCATAGGCTGAGGTACTTGAGAGGTACAGACTTCCCGGAATGCCTGATACCTGCGATACCTTTCCCCCCCCCCCCCCCCCCCCCATGCATAATCCCTTCTTAACTTTTATAGAATTCATAGTGTTCTTTTAGTGTCCCTTTGATCTTCTACTGGAATCCATCCCATTGTTTCTGTCGTCTCTCACTGATAGTACACCTTATCAACTGACCCACAGCTTGTTTGTAAAGATAAACCTGTCATTCCTCTCAGGACTGAAGAAGAGCAGCCGTGGGGCTCTCCCAGCCCAGAGGAGTCTGTCTCTGTTGAATTAAACCTCTCCCAGCAAGCTGTCGAAGTTTAGGAATGTACTCCCCAATTTGGTGCCCCCACCTAGACTCTCCCAAACCACAGGCTGCTCTCTCTCCCTCCCTCTTCCCACTTCGTCGGGATGGAGTTAAGAATTGGAGGCACAAAAGGTGAAGATCATGGGTTGAGATAAGAACAATTTACTGGAAACAGCAATGAAATAAGAAAACTGAACAGTAGCATCAACAATATTAGTAACAAAAGGTATAAGAAAATAAACAATTTACATGGAAAACCCCCAACAATAAACAAATGCCAGACCATTCAGTCTGCCACGTTTTCTCAACCCGGAGGAACCCCTTCTCCTCGGAAGCAAGAGTCCCTTTCCCCCGCCCCCGGCAATGATGTGAAATGGTATAGAATAACCTCCCTCCCGACTACTGCAAAAGTTAACCCTGTCCTGGCCAGAACCAGATCAGCGTTGTCCCCCAGCATCTGGGTTTTCAATCCCCTCTGTTCATGCCTCGCTGTCCGAGATATTTTTTTCTGAAGGAATTGCAGGGCAAAGTCCATTTAGGGCCCCTTCAGCATTCAGAGAAGGCCACAGCAACTCCTACCTCACACTTCTCTGTTATGTCCTGTTTCCCTCAACTCACCCTTTGCCTTGCAGTTTCAAACTATTTCTTCCCTCTTGTGGGAAAGAAGGCTTGCCAAAAGCTTGGCTAATGTGGTTGTGGGACTTTCCTCATACAAAATTAGCTGCACCAAACACCAGGTGGGAGCAGGTGCCCCTTCACCCTTGCTCACTGTCACACAAAGGGGCCCAGAGCCATGCAGTGTGGTTAGGATAGACCCCTCCCCCCCCCCCCCCCCCCGCGGCTTGAGGGGACACACAGGCACAGGTCTCAACAGTGCCACCTGCCCTGGCTAGTGCAAGGTGATAGACCTAGAGCTGAG
Source organism: Poecile atricapillus (assembly GCF_030490865.1). Lineage (NCBI taxonomy): Eukaryota > Metazoa > Chordata > Aves > Passeriformes > Paridae > Poecile > Poecile atricapillus. Next base: position 102,211,097 of record NC_081288.1, on the reverse strand, counting down.
TGCTTCAGGCAAAACCACTTCTCTGGGCTCCAAACTAGTGATCGAGTAAAGCAAAGCAAAGGTAGGACAGACAATTTGACAAACCCTTTGCATTATGAGATGGTCTGGCTCTGACACCAACTCCCTGGAGCAGGGAGCACAGAGCTGGCCCCACTGTATACAGCAATACAGTTCAATTTCAAATTCAATTTCAAAAGTGAGAGGAATGATGAGCTTGTCTTTACAAACAAGCTGTGGGTCAGTTGATAAGATGTAGCTATCAGTGAGAGACAACAGAAACAATGAATGGATTCCAGTAGAAGATCAAAGGGGCACTGAAAGAACACTATGAATTCCACAAAACTTAAGAAGGGAATATGTATTGGGGGGGGGGGGGGGGGGGGGGGGGAAGATATAGCAGGTATCAGGCGTTCCGGGAAGTCTGTACCTCTCAAGTACCTCAGCCTATGGGGAAAGAGAGAAGGGACAAGCGGCCGGGAATTAGGATAAAAAGGAGGCTGCGCCCTCCAAGAATTTGAGAGACCCCAGGGGAATGCCCCATGGCCTCTCCCTTTATTCGAATAAAGAAAAAGGACTCCTCTGTCTCCTTTTTGGACATAAACCTCTGGTGTTTGTGGATTAATTTTCCTGACAAAAGGAATGAGGACATCTCTTCCCTTGATCTCCCACAAACCCAGGGCATAGCCCACAGGCTCACAGCAGCTCTAGGTAGCATCAAGGCCATGACTGCAAATGTTCATTCTGGAAAAAGAACACAGTAAAGCTTAAATTAAAATAAAGCCTCAGCTCTACTAGAAAAGGAGATCTAGTCTGTTTCACTGCTGTGGGAATCCAGCTTTACCCAAGAGTAATTTTGAGTCTTGGAGGCCTTAAAGGCCTCATGCCAACCTGCTGCAAGGGGACTTCAGCAGCTGGGGATGGGGAGACTGGGTGTCCTGGGGTGACTTTATGATATTGGTATTTTTAATCTCCTGCTTTATATATATTAAGTTCTGTACTTTTAATATTAGCTTTGGGAGCTAGGGAAGTTGAAACTGCTGGAGGCTGATGGGAGTTTTTTTTCTTGACTAATAACTGGCCATTTCTGAGAACTGACAGTAGTTTTGACCATTGAAAAGTGAGATCAACCTGTGAACACTTACTTTAAGATGTAAGCCCGGAAATTTCTTGCTGTTTTTAATTTCCAGCTTCTAAAAAAGTAACAGGCTCCGGCTCAGTCTCCTCCTCGCCCCCCCCCCCCCCCCCCCCCCTTCCTCCAGGCCGGACAAAGCCGCAGAAGGGGGGGGCGGGGGGGGAGGAAAAACAGAGCCGGCTGGCCTGACTCAGTTTGCAGTTTCTGTCGCTGAACTGAAACTTGACACTATGAACATCTGTAGTTTGAGCAAAACTTTAACTCTTTTACTACTTAGATGAGACTTGCAAATTAATCTTTTTTTTTTTTTCTGAGAGGGGAAGAGAGAGTGGGAGTGATCAACATATAAAAAGACACCATAAAACTATTAAAGACAGTTGTCAGGAAAATTAATCCACAAACACCAGAGGTTTATGTCCAAAAAGGAGACAGAGGAGTCCTTTTACTTTATTCGAATAAAGGGAAAGGCCATGGGGCATTCCCCTGGGGTATCTCAAATTTTTGGAGGGCGCAGCCTCCTTTTATCCTAATTCTCGGCCGCTTGTCCCTTCTCTCTTTCCCCATAGGCTGAGGTACTTGAGAGGTACAGGCTTCCCGGAATGCCTGATACCTGGGGTACCTTCCCCCCCACACTCCCCCAATGCATAATTCCTTCTTAATTCTTAACTTTTGTGGAATTCATAGTGTTCTTTCAGTGCCTCTTTGATCTTCTACTGGAATCCATCCCATTGTTTCTGTTGTCTCTCACTGATAGCTGCATCTTATCAGCAGACCCACAGCTTATTTGTAAAGACAAACTCATCATTCCTCGCAATCCTTCCTCTTTTAATTTTTGTTAATAATTGTCTTTACAAACTTTAGTTATCATTGACTTAATTTCTTGTACTTTGGTCCTTTTTGGCTTTGCAATTATTTGCAGGGGCATCACTCTCTGCCCTTTTGTAGCTATCTCTGGGTCAGTAGGCACAGCTACTACCTGCATTCCTTTGATCACATGTTGAATGAGTTGTATTAAGCAAGGGATCATGCATGGTAAAAAGATTAGAGTTGCTACAACACATAAGAGGAGAAAAAAAGCATTTGTTTGACCCATAGGCCACCAGGTAACCATGAAAAAATGTCCTATTCCCATTTGGACTGGTACATGTGCTAACTTCGTTTAGGTGGCCATTAATCTTTGCCCTACTTTTGGGTGCTTCCTCCAGCCAGGGATGTATCATATATTTTGACTCCTAACTGATTTCCTTGAACTTGTGGTAGCAGAAAGAACAATGGTCTAATATACCCCACATAACATATCCCTGACCAGTTTGGGGGTAGCCTGCGGTAAGCATATCGGCCACAAATCCAGTAATGCCCCTTTAGAGCCCAGGTCCCATTAGTGAAGGGACCTTTCCAATTTTCATCATCAACTGGTGGGTCAAAATACAGCTCGCTTCCAGGGCTTAGTGGTCCCCCAACAATAGTTGCCTCACCATAAGAATCACAATATTTGCATTTCTAAGCTCCTATATGAGGTTTCCACTTGCAATTACATTCCATATCTGTTTTATTAGATCTGGACCAGAACTTACTGAAAAGGGTTCGAGTTCCATTCTGGTGTTGCCATTTCCACTGATAGTCTCGGACTGCATGTGTCTTACTTGTGGAATTATCTCGGGGGCAGCTTAAAAATAAGTGGTCAAAAAACTTATTCTTCCCCACTGCTTTACAGCCTTCAAAATCTTTTTGGTAATTATGGAAGGAACACCTTACCCAGCTACCATTAGTGAGCTTAACATGCATTTGATTCCATCTGCCTCGATATCTGGAACAGTCATAAGGAGGGCAGTTGGGGGTCTAAACCCAAAGGTAAAGTCCAGTCACAATCGCTCTTTCTCACATATGTGCTTCTTGTTCTATTTAGGCAATATATACCTCTTTCAGAAGAATGAAGCTGCCATGGACTTCCTTCTTTGTCCCAAAATCCTGTACTATTATGGACTTCACTCAGGGTACTAACACACCATTTAGGCTCGACCGGGCTGGCCACCCATGGCCAGTTTTCAGATCCCCCTGGTTCTCCGCAGACCCAACAATTTCTAAGGTTAAAGGTTTTTGCTACCTCTTCTCTTAAGGTTAAAAATTATTGTCCCACTTTAGACCCCAATTTAACTGAAAATATAAAGGTAAAATTATTAAGAGAAACATTCTAATAGTGTTATAATCTAATTTCTTAATCTAATTTTCAATTTCACATTGTCTTCTACACCACCTGTGGCAAGTGAAGGCACAGAAACAGCTTAGCATAAAGAAAGCAATGACAGCCTGGATTGGCTCTCAGTGTCTGGAGATTTGAGAGTAGGGATGCCCATACAGACTATTTCAGCAGTCAGTCTGTGGGTAGGCACTCAGGGCTTCCCCCGATGTCGACGCATGGCTACTGCTCCAGTCCACTCCTTTGGAGTGTCAGTCGCGGCTTCCCATCCTTCTCCTCCAGCTGAGATGTCCAAATCTCTGGAGCTTTAGAGACCTTGACCCGAGTGTGATGTGTCCACCCGTGTTCAGCTGTCTTGATGGCTGTTTCTGTGGTCAGCAACACCTGGAAAGGTCCACGCCACTTTGCCACTAGTGGTGCTTCTTTCCACTCTTTAACTAGGACCCAGTCTCCCAGTTGGATGTTATGCACAGCAAAGTCCAAAGGCAGGGTCTGTGTCAGCTGAGCTTCCTGTTGAAGAGATTTCACAAGAGACAGTATCCAAGCCACATACTGTTTTAGATATACATCACTTATCTCTACCCCCACCCCAGGCTGAGAATTACAAGGATGAGGAATTCCAAACATCAATTCAAAAGGAGATAGTTGAATATCTTCCCTGGGTCTGGCTCTTATTCTTGCTAAAGCCAGTGGTAAGAGCTGCAGCCATGGCATTTTCATTTCTATCACCAGCTTCAGACGATGTTTTTTTATTTCCTCATTCATCCTTTCAACCTGGCGTGAGCTTTGGGGATGCCAGGGAGTGTGGAGGTTCCATTGTATCCGTAAAGCAGTCATTACTCCTTTAAGAATTTTTCCGGTAAAATGAGTTCTCCTGTCTGAATCTATTGCTTCCACCATCTCATATCTTGGAATTATTTGTTTCAAAAATACTTTAATAACTGACCCTGTAGTTGCTGAAACAGCTGGGAACACTTCTGGTCACTCTGTTAACTGCCACACTATTACCAAAAGATATTTAAATCTCCCCACCCGGGGCATTTCAGTAAAATCCACTTGGTGTCTCTGGAAGGGACGTACAGCCCAAGGCCTCCCTCCCCTGGTAAGTTTCTTTGTAACTTTGTTATTTGTCTTAGCACAAATCAAACAACCTTCAACAGCTTGTTTTGCCTCCATCTGTTTTGAGTAGAATCTCTGTGTAGAGATAACATAGGTCTTTGAAGAGACTTGGAGGCCCTCTCACAGACATGTTTGAGCTCCCTGTTTTTGGAGAGAGATCAAAGCTGTCAGGAAAATTAATCCACAAACACCAGAGGTTTATGTCCAAAAATGAGACAGAGGAGTCCTACTGAGAGACTGCCAGACTATTCACAAGTCTTCACAGAAGTAAAAGTGAACATCGTTTATTTCTATCTTTAGCACACCTTTTATAGGGTTTGCCAGGGTCCGCGGGATAAGCAAGTTACTATTGGCTAATACGCATAGGTTTACATTTTTTCGCTCATACACAAGGATATTGTTTTGCTTCATTCTCTCTGCTTCAGGAGAGTTTCAAGGATATTAGACCTTAATATTGTCGCTTATACCAAAGGCTGGTTTGTGCAGAGAGGCTTTTACTAAGATATCATGGCCACCGTCTGTTAAAATATTCACTACAATTCCCCCTTTATCTTTTTGCACAAGCCAGGCTTTCGATGCGACTCATTCTACACTTTTACGGAGACAAGATAACATACAACTTAAAACCACTATCCCAATTAACACCATAAGTAAAATCCGTCCCCCTTCTAGCACAAGAGACCTCAGTCATCCAGTGATGCCCCAGTTGGTGAACCAACTTCCAATGGGGTCACTATCTTCTTTCAGGGCATGTAACCCATTCTGTAGCTGTTGTAGTTGTTTGTGGATGGAAACTGAATGATCAGTAAGATTCAAGCAGCACATGCCTTCAAACTCCTCACAACCATGTCCTTGTGCGAAGATCAAGGAGTCAATTGCAGCTCGCCTTTGCAATACTGCATGACGTACACTACTCACATCAGCTGAAAGTTCACTTAACATTGTTGATATTAAGTTCAGTTCTTTCCTGGTCCAACAAGCTAGCCCCTTCAGAGTTGACAACCCTTTAGCAGCAGCTGCTCCTGGAGTAAAAAGGGAGGCTAGCCATATGTCCTGGGTTGATTATGATGTTAAATTGTATCCCCATTCGTCCACCTAACCCAGACACAGGTTTTGTATTCTTAAAATTTCATCTAAGAGTAAAAGTGAGTGGAAAAGAAGCACCGAGCCTGTTATCAGAGGCTGTACTTGCTCCCCCCCCGCATCGGGAGTTTTGACTACAGCACAGACAGACAACAAGACACAGATCGCCTTGGCTTTCCAACTAGCCAAAGCAGAGAGGTCTTCCTGGACTGTTTTCTTTCCCTTTTCTGAAACGAATCGAACCTGCTCTGGACTGGGGACTTGGGGGAGCACCGGGAGCTTGCACCCGTGGACTACCGGGAGCCCAGCCTGGGCAGAGGCATTTTCCAGCGACGAAGGGACTGATAACAGAGCAAACACTCACAGGAAAGAGACCCTCTGAAGTTTGTCATCTCTTCTGAACGGCGAGAGGTTTTGTAATTTGATATTGTTCATTCTTGTGCTGGGTAGTGCTGTGCCTGTGAAATAAACAGGTTTTTTCCACTTCTCTCAGAGAAATCTCTTCCCGAACCAGTTGGGGGGTGGGAGAAAAGGGCCACGTGGGTTTGCTTCCCGGGGGGAGCCCCACTGGAGGTCTTCTGCCAAATTTGCCCTAAACCAGGACAAATACATTCATTGGCGCCCAGTGCGTGGCACGAGAGAGTGGAAAAACCCTGTACTGATTGTATTGAAGTGGCAATTACTTTGTATTGGGATAAGATAAAGCAGTCCCTAGCCATCCAGCCATGCTGCTTGAATTAATAATGTCTTTTGGGGTGCAGGCCTTCATGTGTTTCTGGTCGCTAGGCTTTTTTGAGGTTTTAATACCTTTATGGTCCCTTGGTTTATTTTCTTATCCACAACTAGCCCCGGTGTTGTCCCTAACACATAGCTTTTACAGTAGAGGGGCACGGATTAGAATAGCTATTGGGCTGGGCCTAGTGATTATGATTTACAAGAAGTTTATTCAGGTGCTGGAGTCTGTTCCAAATATAAAGGATTCATGGGTATGGTTATGCACCCAGTTTGTTAGAGGAGGAGCAGGGAACGAGGCTTTTCAACCTTTCCTTTCCTTCTTCTCCTCTGAATCGGTTACATCACTATTGGAGAGTGTTCAGTTCCCCCTGAATGTTAAAGAGACCATCTTTCTGGCATTTAATCTGGTAATTTTGCTCTATACAGTCTTCAGCCTCTCTAGAATGAGGGCTGAGATTTCTAGAGGGACTGATGAGACCCCTGAACCAAGCATGGAAAATCCTGAGTGGCATGGAGAATGGGAGGATATGGGCCAAATCCTGAAGGAATTTTCTGACCCTGTAGTTTGGGACTTTCCACATGAACAAATTCTGAATCCAGCTGAGGTGGGGAAATACCTGAAAGAGAGGTGTCAGGATGATTCCAAAGAAAAAAATATCATCGCAGTAAGCTGGGCCCTGGCATACACTTATCGTACATTGCTGGATACTGTAGGGCAGCAAACAGGAGGAAGGGGACAGGGAGATAAATCAACAGTTACCCCAGTTACTCAGGCTGCAGCCAACCTCCCAGTTACAAAGCTGGTAGCGAAACCCGACAGCAAGCCTCAACCAATGGCTGTTGCTACTAGCACAAGAAGTGGAAAGTGCACAGACAAAACTGATCGACCACTGGATTATGATGATAATGATGCAGGAGAAGGACCCTCAACGCCTCCTGACGTAAAACCAAGAGTCAAAGCAACTGGCATAAGATCAGAGGCTAATATTGAGTCCTTTTCCTTGAAAGATCTGCGTGGCCTGAGGAAGGACTACACTCGACGACCTGATGAATCTATCATTAGTTGGTTAGTCCGTCTGTGGGACGCCGCAGGTGAGGCTACAGTTCTGGATGGCACTGAAGCGAGGCATCTGGGATCCCTGTCACATGATCCAGTTATCGACCAGGGGATGATGAGGGGGGCTAACCCTCGTAGTCTCTGGGCACGGGTCCTTGAAAGAGTAGCCCAAAGATATCTGTGTGTAGATGACCTCTACATGCAGCAAACACAGTGGAAAAGCATCGAACAAGGGATCCAACGCCTGAGAGAAATGGCAGTGGCAGAGATAGTTTTTTCAGATGACATACCAACTAAGAATCCAGACTTGGTGCCATGTACATCCATGATGTGGCGAAAATTGGTATGACTTGGGCCACAAGAATATGCATCTGCTTTAGCAATGATGAAACGGGATGAAAGGGAGGAGATTGTGCTGGATATGGCGAAGAAGCTTCGAGCATACGCAGATGCTGTGCATGGCCTCACACATGCAAGAATCGCAGCTGTGGAAACATGTCTGCTGAAATTAGAAGATAAGATAGAGGAGAATCACAAGAAACTTAGAGATGAGATTAAAGAGGACCTTCTCCAAATCTCAGCAGTACAGATCAGAGGTCCCGGCACTCAACGCAGGTGTTCCCCAGATCGGGAGAGAAGGTATACCCCATGAGCTGAGCTGTGGTTCTTCCTGCGTGATTGCGGAGAAAACACGAGGAGATGGGATGGGAAATCTACTGCAGCTCTGGCACAACGGGTGCGTGAATTGAAGGAGGAGAAGAGTCACAAAGGAAGTTCCACCAAAAGGGAAGCAGCTCCAGTTGCCCGTAGCCAAACTGCCAGGTATGATGATGATGACATGTCCGATCCCCTTGAAGGAACATCCAAGACATATACCCAAGGAAAGAAGGATAACCAGGCTTAGAGGGGCCCTGCCTCTAGCCAGGTAGAGGCTAGGGAAAATCGTGTTTTTTGGACTGTGTGGATTCGTTGGCCTGGCACATCAGAACCACAAAGATATGAGGCCTTGGTTGACACTGGTGCCCAGTGCACACTAATCCCATCAAGACATGTAGGGGCAGAATCTGTTTCTATTGCTGGCGTCACAGGGGGATCACAGGATTTTACCTTGGTGGAAGCAGATGTGAGCCTGACTGGAAATGAATGGAAGAAACACCCTATTGTGACAGGCCCAGAGGCCCCATGCATTTTGGGCATAGACTACCTCCGAAGTGGGTATTTCAAAGACCCAAAAGGATTCAAGTGGGCATTTGGAATAGCAGCTGTGGAGACAGAGGGTATCCAGCAACTGAACACCTTGCCTGGACTTTCCGAGAATCCATCTACAGTAGGACTTCTGAAGGTGAAAGAACAACAAGTACCAATTGCCACCTCGACGGTGCACCGCCGACAATATAGAACAACTCGAGATGCTGTGATCCCCATCCACAAGATGATCAGAGAGCTGGAGAGCCAAGGGGTGGTCAGCAAAACCCACTCACCCTTCAACAGCCCCATCTGGCCTGTGCGTAAATCTGAAGGAGAATGGAGATTGACTGTGGATTATCGTGCATTAAATGAAGTGACTCCACCGCTGAGCGCTGCCGTGCCGGACATGCTGGAGCTCCAGTACGAGCTGGAGTCCAAGGCAGCGAAGTGGTACGCCACTATTGACATTGCCAATGCATTTTTCTCCATTCCCCTGGCAGCAGAATGCAGGCCTCAGTTTGCTTTCACGTGGAGGGGAGTGCAGTACACCTGGAACCGACTGCCCCAGGGGTGGAAGCACAGCCCCACCATGTGCCGTGGACTGATCCAGGCTGCCCTGGAAAAGGGTGAGGCTCCAGAACATCTACAGTACATAGATGACATCATTGTGTGGGGGAACACAGCAGCAGAAGTGTTTGAGAAAGGAGAGAAAATCATCCAAATCCTCCTGGAAGCTGGTTTTGCCATCAAGAAGAGCAAAGTTAAGGGACCAGCTCGCGAGATTCAGTTCCTGGGGGTAAAGTGGCAAGATGGACGGCGTCAGATCCCTACTGATGTCATCAACAAGATCACGGCAATGTCTCCACCAACTAATAAGAAGGAAACACAAGCTTTCTTAGGTGCCATAGGGTTTTGGAGAATGCATATTCCTGAATACAGTCAGATTGTGAGCCCTCTTTACCTGGTCACTCGGAAGAAGAATAATTTCCATTGGGGCCCTGAGCAGCAACAAGCCTTTGCTCAGATCAAGCAGGAGATCGCTCATGCAGTAGCCCTTGGCCCAGTCAGGACAGGACCAGATGTGAAGAATGTTCTCTACTCTGCAGCCGGGAGCCACGGTCTGTCCTGGAGCCTTTGGCAGAAAATGCCTGGGGAGACTCGAGGCCGACCATTAGGATTTTGGAGCAGAAGCTACAGAGGGTCTGAAGCCCATTACACCCCAACAGAAAAGGAAATTTTAGCAGCCTATGAAGGAGTCCAAGCTGCCTCAGAGGTGATTGGCACTGAAGCACAACTCCTTCTGGCACCCTGACTACCGGTGCTAGGATGGATGTTCAAGGGAAAGGTTCCTTCCACCCATCATGCAACCAGTGCCACATGGAGCAAGTGGATTGCTCTTATCACACAGCGCGCCCGTACTGGTAAACTGAATCGCCCTGGGATTTTGGAAGTAATTACAAACTGGCCTGAAGGTGAAAATTTTGGTCTCACAGATGAAGAACAAGAGGAACTGACAAGGGCTGAAGAAGCTCCACCATATAACCAGCTGCCAGCAGAGGAAACACGCTACGCTCTTTTCACTGATGGTTCCTGTCGCATCGTAGGGATGAACCGGAAGTGGAAAGCAGCCGTATGGAGCCCCACACGACAGGTCGCAGAGGCCATTGAAGGAGAAGGTGGATCAAGTCAACTTGCTGAACTCAAAGCTGTTCAACTGGCCCTGGACATTGCTGAAAGAGAGAGGTGGCCAAAGCTCTACCTCTACACGGATTCATGGATGGTGGCCAATGCTCTGTGGGGATGGCTGGAGAGGTGGAAAGAGGCAAATTGGCAGCGTAGAGGAAAACCAATTTGGGCTGCTAAAGAGTGGAAAGATGTTGATACCAGGGCAGGGAGACTACCAGTGAAAGTCCGCCACGTAGATGCCCATGTCCCCAAGAGTAGAGCTAATGAGGAACACCAAAATAATAAGCAGGTAGATCAGGCTGCAAAAATACAAGTGTCAAAAATAGATTTGGATTGGGAACATAAGGGAGAGTTGTTCCTAGCCCGATGGGCTCATGATGCCTCAGGTCATCAGGGTAGAGATGCCACCTATAAGTGGGCACGAGACCGAGGGGTGGATTTAACTATGGACAGCATTTCTCAGGTTATTCATGACTGTGAGACGTGTGCTGTGATCAAACAGGCCAAGAGGTTGAAGCCCCTCTGGTACGGTGGGTGGTGGTCCAGATACAAGTATGGGGAAGCCTGGCAGATTGACTACATCACACTGCCCCAAACCCGCCAAGGAAAGCGCTACGTGCTCACGATGGTAGAAGCCACCACAGGATGGTTGGAAACCTACCCTGTGCCTCATGCTACAGCCCGGAACACCATCCTGGGACTTGAAAAGCAGGTCCTTTGGAGGCATGGCACCCCTGAGAGGATTGAGTCAGACAATGGGACTCATTTCAAGAATAACCTTATAAACAGCTGGGCTAGAGAACATAGCATTGAGTGAGTGTACCATATCCCCTACCATGCACCTGCTGCAGGGAAAGTGAAGAAGTACAATAGACTGTTAAAGACTACCTTGAAAGCATTGAGTGGGGGATCTTTCAAAAATTGAGAGCAGCATCTAGCAAAGGCCACCTGGATAGTTAACACCCGAGGTTCCACCAACCGAGCAGGCCCAGCCCAATCCGAGGCCCTGTATATAGTAGACGGAGACAAAATCCCAGCGGTACATCTCAGAAGTTTGTTAAGAAAGACAGTTTAGATCAATTCTACTTTGAGTGCAAACAAACCCATTCGTAGAGTTGTTTTTGCTCAGAAACCGGGTTGCACATGGTGGATAATGCAGAAAGATAAAACAACACAATGTGTACCTCAGACAGATCTGATGGTTAGGTGAAGATCGTGAATTAATTCCCTTGTCTGTATAATGTATGTGTTGTAGAGTTAAAATATATATATATATTAATTTTGATAATAAGTTGAGATATGGGGATAAGGGGTGGAATGTCCTGGGGTGACTTTATGATACTGGTATCCCCAATCGTCTGGTTTATGTTATATATTAAGTTCTGTACCTTTAAGACTGGCTCTGAGAGCAAAAGAGGGGGAAAAAGAAGCCGCAGTTTGTGTTAAAGAAAATATAACTCCCACACATCTCGCTCCGAGACTGTGTTGTCTGCAGCACAGACAGACAGCGGGACAGAGCTTCTCCCTGGCTTTTAGTTAGTTTTAGCTAGCTGAGGCAGAGGAATTCCCCGGACCTTTGGTTTTTTTTCCTTTTTCTTGGATCTGTGCAAGCCTGCTCTGGACTGAACACCCAGCTAAACCCCGGGAGCCCACGCCTGTGGCCCACCGGGGCCTGGGCCTCGGCACTTTTCCAGCGCTGGAGGGACTGATAAGAAACTGAGCAAGCCGAGCTACACACCACATGAAAAAGACTTTTCTTCCTAGATTTGCCATCCCATCGAACAGCAAGAGGTTTTATTATTTAATATTATTCAATTTTCTGTTAAATAAACAGCTTTTTCCACTTCTCTCCAAAGAAATTTTTTCCCTTTCCCGGACCGGTTGGTGGGGAGGGGCATTTCCCTGGGGAAATCCCCATCCAGAGTTTTCCTCCCTAATTTGCCCTAAACTAAGACACATGGGCAACTGCAGCAGCTACAGGATGGGTTGCGTGCCCTGAGGGAAGATAGTGACCCCATTAGAAGTTGGTTCACCAGCTTGGGCGTCACTGGATGGTTGAGGTCTCTTGTGCTAGAAGGGGGATGGACTTTACTTATAGTGTTAATTGGGATGACAGTCTAAGTTGTATGTTATCTTATCCAAAGCCTGGTTTGTGCAAAAAGTGAAAGGGGGAATTGTTGATATATTTTATATATTAGTAAAGGCCTGTATGCACAAACCAGCCTTTGAAATAAGTCGTGATATTAAAGGCTAAAGTCCTTGAAACCTTCCTGCAGAAGAGAGAGTAAAGCAAAACAATATCCTTATGTGTAGGAGAAAAAATGTAAACCTGTGTGTGTTAGCCAATAGTAGCTTGCTCTGCCCGCAGACCCTGTAAAACCCTATAAAAGGTGTGCTAAAGATAGAAATAAACGGCGTTCACGATTACTTCTGTGAAGAGTGGTGAATAGCTGGCGGAGCTCTCAATAGGTTCCCTATTGACTGCATTGTGGGCAGGATTTTACAATGCCTTGTGCATCTACTAAGCTGATGTGGAATTGTCTCTGTAAGGCTTTTGCGGCTTGATGAAAGAGCGCATGACTCTCTCTTGCAGCTGCAAAGAAGTCTCTTGGTGCTGAAACAAGCAGACTGACAAGTGTATCAGCTTTTGCATTGCCTTCTCCAAGACCTAATTCTGTTTGATGACTGCGAATGTGAATGATGCAACAAGATTTTTCTCTGTCTTCAATAGCTCTTTTGATTTGCAAAAATAGTTGACACAGTCGTTTATTATTCGGTGACTTGATGAGAGCATCTTCAATACGTTGTACCACTCCTACCACGTACAATGAATCTGATACAATGTTCAGCTTTCTGTCTCGCCAACGAGACAATGCCCATGAGACGGCTGTAAGTTCTAATGTCTGCAGTGAGTCATGTGCATCTCCATCTATGATTTTGCTTTTCCAACTCGAGTCTTCTTGCCAAGTACAGGCTGCTTTTTTCTGTCGATTTCCTGTGTCAGTATATACTGTAAGGCCTTCTACTGGCTGCTGCACTATTTTGGGCTTTTGCAACCACTGCTGCTTTAAGATAATCTGTAAGCGTGGATCTTTAGGTTGCCTGTTATGTACAGTTCCTGGATAACTGAGCAGCGCTAATTGAATCGGTTCTGAGTGTCTCAGCATCCACTCAAGATTCTCTATTGTTATTGGTAGACTAATATGCTCTGGTTCAACACCACTAATTTCCATAATTCGCGTTCTAGCCTTTTTGATGAGATAAGCAATTGCTTCTGTTCTCTGCCAAATACTCATTGGTGGCGTATGTGGCATAAAAATACACTCAAGGATTACCAAAGGCTCTGCACATTTCGTTGATAATTTCACTGACTGTACCTTCTTGTCAGGCTGCTTGGCATCTTGACAGTTCTCAGGTGAGTCTTCTCCCCCTTTCTCTTTTTGCCAAGCAGGCCACTGGAATATGATAGCACATGGTGCAATAGGGTGGTTACAAATCAAAAGTCCTAAAGGCACATCTCGTAATCATCTGTCTACTAGCATTGAAAGGAGTTTCTTCCCTAGGAATATGAGACATTTCTTCTGGTCTACAGAAAGGGTAACTGGAGCTTGTGGATTTGCGCCATTCAAGAGGCTCATTAAAGGTGCCATCTCATCATTTCTGATACCAGCAATGGATCGTACCCATTGCAGATCTCCAATAACTTTCTGTGCATCATTGAGGGTGTTGATCTCAGTAGTCAATTCTAATTTCTGTGGGCGGACTGATGAAGATGTCAAAATCCACCCTAGATACTTCCATGGAGCTTGCTTTTGAATTTTCTCTGGGGCAACTACCAAGCCTTTTGCTGCGAGATTAGCGGTGGTAAATGCAAGGTCATCATCTTGGAATGGATTACACTGACAGAATAAAATATCATCCATGTAGTGATAGATGATCGTCTGAGAAAGTTTTGCACGCACAGGTGTCAGTGCCCAGTGTAAAAACAGTTGGCACATTGTTGGAGAATTTTTCATCCCCTGTGGAAGGACCACCCACTTTAATCTCTAAGATGGACTTTATTGATTGATTGATGGTAAGGTGAAGGCAAAACGCACTGTGTCCTCTTTTTGCAGGGGTATTGTGAAGAAACAATCTTTCAAGTCTATAATGAGAAGATGCCATTCTTGTGGCAACATTGTGGGAGAGGGCATCCCTGGTTGTAATGCTCCCATTGTCCACATCTGGTCATTTACCTTGCACAGATAATGCCGCAATCGCCATTTTCCAGATTTCTTTGTGTCGTGGTTTTAAAGCAGCAACTAAAAAAAAATTACTAGAAAACTTACTTATTTCTTGCTGTGAGATATGGATTAGAACAAGAGCAAAACAGGCTTAAAACTTAAAAGGAATAAAGAAAGTTTATTAACAAAACTACAAGAATAAGAACACCAGAATAAACTTCCAAAAAACTCCTTTATCCCCCACTACCCAACCATTTCCTTGTTCACATGACAATATAGAGATAAAAAACTTTGGAACTTCAGTGTTTAAAACAGTCCCAATTCCTGCTAGAGTTTTTTCATTTGTTTTCGTAGAGAAACAGAAGTCTTCTTCTGCTAATCTATGGAGTTTCTCACAAGAAAGCTATTTCTGTTATAGCTTTCTATTTTTCTGATGCCAGCTGCCTGGAAATCCTGTCATCAGTTCACTCCTCCCATTTCACATCACTCTGAGGTGTGTATGGGTCAATGAGTCTAGGGATGTCATTTTTAAGGATGAGTTATTCAAAGGCAAAAGTTCTCTTCATTTGTCTCTGTGAGCTTCTCTGGAAAACCGAAGTTTTCTCTTTGCCTCTACAATGGCCCCAAATCTTCAAATATTACTTCTCCCCACTCTGTTCCAGCACCTCACTGTATCACAATTACTCTACCTTTTGCTCAAAATCGACACTTTGAACACTCCATTTTTCCCAACATACTCTGTCATGAATTAAAGGAGTTTTTTTCAGAACACTATTGTCCATCTCCATAGCTTTAACAGAAAAATATTTCAGCTTATAAAGCATCTCCTTATTCTCGATCTCTTCTGAAGTTTAAGTCTTTTCTTTACTGTCTCTAATAGTTTATAAAGTCTCTTTACATGTTGATTACTCTCTTTTTCTTTCTCTGGAAAAAAGGATTAATCTGCAAGTCTCATCTGGGTAATGAAAAGGTTAAAATCTTGCCCAGGCTTTGTAGATGGTTTCTGTGATCTCTGCTGGAGCAGCAGCTGGAGTTGTCTGCAATGGAAGGTTCTTCATGGCTGCTCTGCAGAGTGTGGTCACTGTCTCAGCCTGCCGCAGGTCAAGAGCTTTTTCTTTCTTTACTTGGCAGTCTCTGGTGAATTCAGGCAAAGGAAAAAAACTGCAACCGAGCCAGGGACCGGCCTGGCCCGGCCAGAGCCCGGGGCAAGCCCCGCAGGCCCCATCTTCTGGCCAGGAGCCGCGGCAGGCTCAGGCCAGCCCCTGCCCGGGCCGCATGGCTGGGGCAGGGAACGGGAAGCCAGCTAAAGCTCTGTTACCTTTTCACAGCCAGGAAACAAAGAGACAAAGAAATTCCCAGGCTTAGGTCTTAAGGTGGTGTTCACAGGTTGATCTCACTTTTCAATGGCTAAAACTGCTGTCAATTCTTAGAAACGGCCAGCTGTTGGCTAGGAGAAAAACTCCCATCAGCCTCCAGCAGTTTTAACTTCCTTAGGTGTTTCTCTTTGTTTTCTTAAATGCCAATCTATCACACTTTGGGATGTCAAAGATTGGAGTATTCCATGGGCTGAGCGATGGTTGTATATGTTTCGCTTGTAGCTGTTCTCTGACAAGTTCATGTGCAATTGCCAGCCACTCCTGAGAGAGAGGCCACTGCTCAACCCACACAGGTTCATTAGATTTCCACTGAATCTTTGGGGTCGGCGGCCTGTCAGCAGTGGCGACTATTGAAAAAGCGATTGTACAGGAAAGGTTAGTGTTGCTCTGAGCTGGCTGAGAACATCTCAACCAGTGAGCCCTCCAAAGCTCCCAGGCAAAGGCATGACGTATGGACATAAGGTGGTAGTCTGTCCCTCAGGAAATTGAAACTGAATTGGATGTACGCTTCTCAGTGGTGTGGAGTATCCTACACCTTGTACTGAGTTTAAGGCTCTGTGGAGAGGCCATTCTCTTGGCCACCAAACTCGGCTCACGATGGTGACATCAGCTCCTGTGTCTAACATCATCTTAACATTTTGCTGCTTCATTCTCTGGCACAGGGTGATTTCAACTACTGGCCGATGGTTCATTTGTTGAACAAGATTCACCACTGTATCTCCAGTAGATCCAAATCCTCTGGCTCCACGTCCAGGAGCACTTAGAAAAATGTCTTTCTCAGTTGCCACCTTTTTAAGCAACACCAATTGAGCGATTCTTGTCCCTTTTCTAATTGTAAGTGGAGGGGCTAATGTGTAGGCAGAATTTTGGATTTCACCGGTATAATCAGCATCAATAACTCAGAACAGTAAGTCCCGCAACTCCAGCAGATGATCTTCCAATCAGCAAAGCACCAAGTGCACTGGTGACAGAATAAATGGGTCCTGTGACTCCGGTTGGGATCTTATGAATGGTGCTGTTGATGAGAGTGACATCTACTGATGCTGCCAAATCGATTCTCAGGCTTCCCTTGGTTGCTGGTGGGTCGAGTTGCTGTATAGAGTTGGGACTGCTATTTGTGTCCCTGCCTGGCGGCTCTTTGCGGTCTTGTTCATGTTTATTGTGTTCATATAAAATGAGACAAGCAATTGCCCCTGCTGCTTGCCATTCACCTTCAAGGATTGTATCTCGCATGATGCCAGTCCATCTTTGCTGAGCTTTTTTTCTCTGTTCTCTTCCCCTAGGGTAGTAGAACTAGAGCTGGAACAAGATTGTGGTGTTAACAGTGTCTCCAAAGGTGGAGCAGATGGTTCAGGACGCAGCATGTCTTGCAGCTGCTGAACTGACTCTGCTTGCTGCTTTGGTGTTTGCTGCAGAGCTGCTTTCTCCTGGTGACCCTGTGCTCCGCTTGCACATAATGTCTGCTCAATCTGAGCTTGCAGCTGTTGCACAAGCTGTTCTATTTGCTGCTGCCATTCCAGCAGTTATTTTTTTGATTGGCTCTTCTCCCACTGGAGGCTATTCGTCCTCTGAATGTATTGAGATGTCGTCATCCAGGGGGACTGGGACGTCTTGTGGTCTTCCCCAGTGAACAGTAGATGGCAGCGAAGGATAGATTTTTGTTTGCACTCTGTGTCTCTTACTTCCGCTGACGTGTGGGGCTCCGCCTGGCTGGTGCTGGTGGCCGCCTCTTTCCGGAGGTGCCGGCATTTCTACATCCGCATTTGGCGGGGTAACTTTCGATTTGGGCTCCGCCAGCGCAGACCCACTCAATCCGGAGCACCCCTAATATTTTAAAAGTTCTGATACGGTGCTACACTGCCTTCCTGTGAGCCCCTTCGCTTGACGAACGTGCCCAACCCCAAAGAAAGCGCCTAGACGGCTGATTGATGTGGCAGGAGGTGACTGCGGCACGTCCGTCTCGGGCCGAGCCATGGCTTCCAAGGCAGCAGCCGCGACTGACGACTCTGCCTTCGTATCTCTTAAGGTATTCAACACAATTTTCCACATCGTGCCAAGCACTACCACATCTTTGCTCTTCCCCATGATTACCTTTTCCCACATCATATCTCCTATGTCTTTCCATTCTTCCACTGCAAAAAGCAGCGGAGGCACCTGAAGGCGACTGTTTTACTTTAGCCAATAAAATGAGCTTGTCCAGGTCTTTTCCCCTGCTTCACCTCGTTTAATGATAATACTCAGAAGCAGCTTTTTCGACGCTGCAAACTCAACTTCCATGCCAGCAGCACAATGTTGCTGCTGGAGACGAATAGATCACACGGACACAGCTTGAGGTGTGGGGAAAGGAAGAGAAGAGCTTTATTTCTTCTCCCAGAATTTATAGGTTTCTGACCACAGCCAGGGATTGGATGGTCAGGATAACACTTTCCCAACCGCACTGGATGTGAGAGATGTCCATCATAAGACATGAATCAGAAAGAATGTACACATATCTATGTTTACAGTTACTGTCCTGGGAAAGTCTTTAAAAAACTATGTCAGCAAGCTCAGAAGCTGAGTTTTCAGGGTGACATCTCACCCTTTTTAGTTTTAACAAAAAGAAAAAGAAAAGAAAAATGAACAAAGCAGCTAGCAAAATTCTAAACAATCAAAAGGAAAAATAATAGGAAATAACAATGCTCCATACAATCAGAAGGCTGTAATTTTAGGGTGATATCTCACCCTTTCGTTATTACAACAACAACAAAAAAACCCCCAAAAATTAAAAGTGAAACAAATGTCTAGCATCAACACCTGCTCGTGGATGGCTCTCAATTTGATCACGGAGGCAGAATCCACGACCAAATTGAAAGGTGCCTGGAAAAACTTCTGAGATGCTATGACAGCAGCCTGTAATTCCATCAATTGGGCTGATCCAGCCTCATTATTCTCCAAAACCTGCCACTCAGATCCATCCTTCCAGGTAGCGACGGCCTTTCCAGTCCTCTCCAAACCGTAAGTAAAGACAGTGGGTCCTTGCACAGGCCCCTGACTATGTTTGGGCCGCAAAGAAAGTTCAGTAAAGTTTGCCACTACCTGTGGCTGACAGGGCAGGAAAAACCCCTTCCAAGACATGCAAGGGATTGGACCACTCATCATTTCATTGGCCAATGATACCTGGTAGAATGCTAATCTGGAGTGGTAATGAAGAAACAGCGACATCAATGGAAAGATCAATGCGATAAACTGACGAGCAGAAACTGCTCGATGAACCTCCTCCAGCAGCTACTGTACCTCTGGGGTCAGTGTCCGAGGTGACTGTAAATCAGAGTCACCCTTTAACATACCAAACAAGGGAGACAGTTGTGTTGTGGTCAGTCCTAAATAGGGAGGCAACCATGTAAAAACATCCACCAATTTCTGGACATTATTCAGTGTCTGAACTGAATGCAAAATTCACACCTCCTAATGTTGGACTGTAGTCCCAAATTATTTTTTTTTCTTTTTAATTTTTTTTACTTTTTTTATTTTGACTCTCAAATAATTTCAGGGTGTTTTTTTCTGAACCTTTTCTGGAGTCACTTGCAGCCCATGAGAAGGCAAGGCAGGGAACAGCTGAGGCTGTATCTGCTGCAATTCATCCTGGATGGATGCAGCCACCAGGACATCATCCATATAAGGATAGAGACAAGCAGCAGGAAATTGCTCGCGAACTCCAGAGAGGGCTAGAGCCCCATACCATCGGCAAATGGCCTGTGAATTTCGCATGCCTTGTGGCAAAACTTCCATTGACATCTCTGTGCGGGCTCAGCATTATTGATAGCTGGCACCAGAAAGGCAAATTTCGGTCTGTCATCGGGATGCAAAGGAATTGTAAAGAAACAATCCTTCAGATCCACAATGAGGACTAGCCAATCAGCAGGAAGCATGGCAGGTGAAGGCATGCTAGCCTGCAACATCCCCATGCTTTCCATCACAGCATTAACTTTCTGGAGGTCTTGTAGCAACCTCCATTTCTCAGACTTCTTCTTGATACAGAAAACAGGAGTGTTCCAGGGACTGGTCGAAGGCTCCAGATGACCCTGGTCCAACTGTTCCTGCACCAATTCATGGAGGGCGACTAGTCTATCATGAGGGAGGACAACAGAATATGCTGAACAAAGAGTCAGTTTCAATTTCTTCTTTGTGTTGAATGTGTCACCATCGGGTCCAAGGGTCACTCCGGGGGCCGGTCGGCAAACCTGACAATCGTGATGTCCGCACCAGTGTCAAGATGCCTGCGGAGGCTAACCTCTGACGGCATCTCACCAAGGATGGACAGGGTGCAGACCCATTCAGGACAGTCCTTGGCCATCAGAACAGCAGTCTAGTGAACATGAGGTGGCCCAGGGAACCTGAAGCCATCATCTCCCCGCAGCTGGTTCTCAGTTCTGCGAACACAAGACTCAAAAGGCACAAGTTGAGCAAGTCTGAGTCCCGCAGGGATAGTAACGGGGGGGGTGAGCATGGAACCCATGGCATAAATGTGCCCCAGGAAATCCGAATCAATATTCCCTAGGTGTACAACAATGATGCCCTGAGCAGTGGCACTTGACCTCCCCACAAGAAGAGCACTCATGCCCTCACCTACTGGGCCAAAAGCATCCTGAGACACATGGAATGCCTGCTCCTGTGGCTGCACAGTCATCTGACAGGGGGACAAAGGCCACAGGCCAGCCGAAGAGGCTCCAGCAGCCTGGGACTCTTTGTCCGTGGAGGCCACCGGATTTGCCCCCGTGGCATCACCACCCGAGCCAGTAGTAACCAGCTCAGGACCCTGATCTGCCGCGGCCGTAGGAAGTGGCAAGGCCGACATATCTTCCCCAGCCACAGGCTTGGGTGATGCCCGGGAACCCGAGGCGGGGCAAGGTGGAGCCAGCTCGGCACGTCCTGCCTCCAGCGCCGGGGGGGACTGTGGTGCCGGAAGACACACAGCCCGCGGAGCCGTGGCACCGTCTCGTTCCGCTGCCAGGGGACGTCCCGGGCTAGCAGGAGGGGAAACCCGCACCATGAAGCCAGCAGAACCCGGCCCAGCGTCCGCACCACTCGCAGCACCCGTCCCCATGCCCCACGAATCCAGTTTGGGGGGGGGGCAGCACTCAGAATCGCTCCTAACAGCGTTTCCTCGGGAGTGCAAAAGCCAAGAAGTGGCGTCGATCGCTCCGCGCGGAGCAACGCCGACCCCTCCTCCACTGGAACAGGGTGCGCGTGCGCGGCCACCAGCGCCGAGCCTGGGCCTGTCTTGTCCCCCACCACGGGGTACAGCACAGCCCAGCCACAACAGGGACATGGGACCATACTTGAGGCATCCCCCAGGGGCAGCGCCGCCCCCCTTTCAGGCAGCCCCTCATCCGTCTGCACCAGGAGGGCGCACAAAGGAGGCGACCTTGCCCCAGGGTTACACCGCCGGGGTGCCGGACGAGGCGGGGTTATGCCCACTGGTTCCACGGCACCCCCGATGGCCCGCTGGCAAGGATCCAACCCCGCCCCAGGCTTATGCCTCCGGGGTCCCAGCGATCCTGGGGGAGGCGACCTCGGGACCCAAGACACAGCTGCCCCCTGGCTCCACATCACCAGGGGAGAGGGAGAGCCCTGCCCCGCTCCCACAACTGGAATCGGAGTCAGAGCCAGACCTCTCATCCAGGGCAGAGAAAGCAGCTACTGATGGGGCATAAGTGGACGCGCAGCTGTTCAGAGTGCGGTCGCACTGCCACCAGATCTGCCACAACCTAGCCAGGTGGGGGTCGTAAGCCACCACCATGGCACGGATCAGGCAGTTGCCTAACATGTCCCATGCTGGCTTCGAAAAAACTGCCTTAACCACAGGAAAAATCCCTTCAGTTCTCCCATAAGTATACAATTGCTGAAAGTCAGCATCCGAAACATCAATCTGTGTCTGATCAAAAACAGCACGCCACACACCCACAACCAGGGCCTCTGCCATGGCTCACAATTGTCACCTGCTACACATGTCAGGGGTCACCAGATATCGCTGCTGGAGACGAATAGATCACACGGACACAGCTCAAGGTGTGGGGAAAGGAAGAGAAGAGCTTTATTTCTTCTCCCAGAATTTATAGGTTTCTGACCACGGCCAGGGATTGCATAGTCAGGATAACACTTTCCCAACCGCACTGGACGTGAGAGATGTCCATCACAAGACATGAATCAGAAAGAATGTACACATATCTATGTTTACAGTTACTGTCCTGGGAAAGTCATTAGAAAACTATGTCAGCAAGCTCAGAAGATGTGTTTTCAGGGTGACAGGACACGGCGGGCGGAGGGTCGCGACCCCTCCTTTACTCCTTCGCCTTTGGTCTCCCCCAGCAGCCTGCCTCCTTTTGCCGCGTCTCACGGCGCTGCATCTCACCACGCGCAGGCTCGCCTACCCGGTACCGATCTGCGTCTGCGTCTTCTTGCTCCCAGTTCCACTCCGCCGGCTCCACCACTGAATCTTCTCAGCCTGCGAGAGGTTCCTGTTCAAAACGCCATATATTGAGAGACCGCCAGACTATTCACGAGTCTTCACAGAAGTAAAAGTGAACGCCATTTATTTCTATCTTTAACACACCTTTTATAGGGTTTGACAGGGTTCGCGGGCTAAGCAAGTTACTATTGGCTAATACACCCAAGTTTACATTTTTTCTCTCATACACAAGGATGTTGTTTCGCTTCATTCTCTCTGCTTCAGGAGAGTTTCAAGGACATTAGACCTTAATATCGTAGCTTATGCCAAAGGCTGGTTTGTGCAGACAGGCTTTTACTAAGATATCATGGCCACCTTCTGTGAAAATATTCTCAACAGAGTCCTTTTACTTTATTCGAATAAAGAGAGAGGCCATGGGGCATTCCCCTGGGATCTCTCAAATTTTTGGAGGGCACAGCCTCCTTTTTATCCTAATTCCCGGCCGCATGTCCCTTCTCTCTTTCCCCATAGGCTGAGGTACTTGAGAGGTACAGTGTTATAAATGCATATTATGTTATTGGCTTTTCATAAATATTTTAATGAATGTTATATGTATAAGGTTAGAAAACTTGGTTGTATTAATATAGTTTCTTTTATTTCTGTTATTGATGAAACTTAGAAATAGTGGTATAATACATATATATGTTAGGCTATAACATGATATTGAAGCACAAACTACTTTTGTTTATATAGCCCAGAGACTGAAAAGATAGTCTGAGACCCCCCCCTGTATTCTTAAGATTGTGAAAAATGAAGTTCACTGTCCTGTAAAATTTTAAAAGGTTTAATAAAGACAATAAGAGACATAAAATAAAGCAAAGAGTAACGTCCGGGTGCCTTGCAATTATTGTGAGTTATTTTTAAAGCCAAATGACATAGAATTGTGATGTATTTGTTACATTTTTATAATTTTTATAGTGAATCCATGTTACTGTTATATTGTGTTTAAAAAGTATATGCCAAACTTTCAGTTGCCTTTTTGTAATAATAAAGTAAGATTAAGTTATGTTTTTATTTAATATAGATTAAGTGTAAATAGAATTAAGGATAGTCAAGTTTTATTATGTTTAGGTTTGAATGTTTTTAAGTTAAGTTTTGTAACTGATATTCTTTTAAAGTTACGTTTTATTATTTCCTTTTGTCATAATTAACTTTTATCAGGTTTAAATAGTTTAATTTGAATTGTTTTATGTTTCATTGGAGACACTTGTTTAAACTGCAAAGTATAGTTATTTTCCTAGAGAGATGAAGATGACTACAACTGAAACAGCTGTGATAGAACACTGATGAACATGCTGGTGGATAAAACTGAATGCAGTTTGTGACACCCTTGACTTCATCAGGAGTTCTATTGTTTGTTGTAATCTCTGCAGTTTTTGTTTTTTATAGTTTTATTATTTTTCAGTGTTTTCAGAATTCCAAGAAAATGTACCATTGCTGAGAGTCAGCTGCCGTGGGAGAGGCTTCAGATTGAACCAACTACTGAATGGTTTAATTGGTCTGGTACCTAAGGCTTCTGATCATTTGCTTTGTACAAATGCATTTTAACAGTTTGCTGTGCTTTAAGCATCTCATAGCTGCTACTATTGAGAACCTTGTTTTAGAAATGAGTTAAGAGGCATCTTTGCCGTTTAAAGCCTAAGGCCCTGGCCAAGCCTTGACTTTACCTGGATGGAATGTTTGCCAACAGATCCAGATGTTTTCTGCACCAAATCAGTATTTAAGTCACTTTTGACTTGGCAATTTGACCCTATTAATATGACAGCTGGATCAACTTTGAAGTGGGCTTGGAGAATCATTTCTGGAGGTGGTTATCCAATCCTTCACTGCTGTTTTTTCTTTGTTTGCAAAATATGGGATGCTGGTGTAGTGTTTTAGTGGTTAATGATAGTTTTATATTACATATATAATTAATAATGTTTATTATTTGATTGATTTTAACTGGTATAAGGTTTTTTATTCACTGTGTATGTAGTTTTGTGATAATATTGATGTTTATAACAGAAGTACATCTCATTTTATATTTAAAAAAAAAACAAACAAAAACAGGGGGAATTGATGCCCTAGAATCATTTGATTGGTGTAATATGTGCGTTAGAAATTTGGACCACAATAATGAAATATTTATATCAAAAATTTAGAATTATTGTATAAGCTGAATTTACAATTGAGTGTACCACAGCTAAATCAAAATGATTCATTAACTTCAAGGGGAGAAGTGTCTGTGTTTTGTTAACAGGTTCAAAAAGGTCACCTGTTCATCTGACCAGACTGTGTGCCTCTGAAAACATGGGATCCAGTAAATGCAGATGTCACCACACAACCTTGGTACTCCCGACGAGATCAGAAGTGGACCTGTCAGGACACAGTTGTGACTGAAAACTACACAGTTTGCCAACAGAAAATTTATGTTGTTATCATGATGTTGTGTCTCTACCAATTTTTTCAGTTATTCTCTGTTTTAAGATTTAGAAAGATGTGAAGAACAACCTGAACATTGATGCCCTCAGTCAGTCACCAATCAGCTGCCAGCTGACATCACAGGAGCAGTGGATGTTCCAAGACTGAATTGCGTTAAATCATTGTTTGTGAGAAAAGTTTTATAGAAGATCTAGAAGAGTATAGACTCCATCTAACTGTATATAAAAGCAAATTGTAACTGTATTTTACCCTTTAAGCAAATTGCTTTCACTCTTAGATTGCATGAATACCAGAGCATGTGTGTTAAAGGTAGTTAGATAATAGTTTCAGATAAAGAGTTTAGCTTGTTGTGATAATTGTTATTTGTGGGTTGTTGATAAGTTTAGAAAAGATATTAGTATAAAGTATAAGTATTCCCCCTTCAAGAGTTAAGGTGAGCATATTTGAAAGTTCATTTAACCTTGAAACCTAGCTGTGATTCTGAAAGCATGGTGTCATTTGCATGGAACAAATTGCTTATGGTAATTGTACTGTGTATAGTCCCAACCAACTGTCTGCTAACCAACATCCAAAAGCAACAGAACATATGGGTCACTCTGGCACATTTGACAGTCCAAGAATCAATGTGTCTAAGCCTAGGCACACCTGGAGATCCTTTTCGCACGTGTCTCATAGGAGTCCCTGAATGGGATCCTCAAACTTTTAAAAGTCTAGTTAGCAATGAAATTCGATTGAATCAATTGGCAATGTTGCAAGAATGCAATCACACTTGGCTTCACGTCAAGACAACTTGAAGCCTGCTGACAAGCAAACATTACTGAAATTCTCAGTGTTACCATAGGGCCCCTTAGAATTAGACTTGTTAACCTCCACCAATACCTCAGGTGGATGGATAATATTTGAACCCCCAACAAAAAGCCATTCCAATAAAGTAATGCAACACTGGGCTACAGTTAACCCTATAGTTGACCTCATTACTCACACTGAAAGTAAAGCTTTTTATTCACGGTGCAATCTTACAGGACGATTGTCGCCCTGAAAACTCAGCTTCTGAGCTTGCTGACATAGTTTTCTAAGACTTTCCCAGGACAGTAACTATAAACATAGAGATAGGTATACATTCCTTCTGTTACACGTCTTGTGATAGACATCTCTCATGGCCAGTGCAGTGGGAAAGTGTTATCCTGACCATCCAATCCCTGGCCGTGGTCAGAAACCTATAAATCCTGGGAAAGTCTTTAGAAAACTATGTCAGCAAGCTCAGAAGATGAGTTTTCAGGGCAACAGATGATCACCAAGGCGATTACCTAGTTCAATATTCCTAATCTGTGGAGATAGAGCATGGAATGGAATTCCTGCTAGTCCACACAGAGGACCCTGTTGCCTTGGGAAACTTACTTTGTTCCATACAAACTTACATCATTTGCTAAATATAGCTGGTAAAATGAAAAACATCAAACGGTCAAAGCAAAGCCTGAATGAATTACAATGTGATGATGTTAGAGACCCAGACTTTTGGGGTCATGGGATAATATGGCTAGCCTCCTTTTTTGCTCCAGGAGCAGCTGTTGCTAAAGGCTTGTCAACTCTAAAAAGGCTAGCTTGTTGGACCAAGAAAGAACTGAATTTAACATCAACAATGTTAAGTGAACTTTCAGCCGATGTAAGTAGTGTACGTCATGCAGTACTACAAAATTGAGCTGAAATTGATTTCTTGCTCTTGGCACAAGGACATGGTTGTGAGGAATATGAAGGCATGTGCTGTTTGAATCATACTGATCATTCAGTTTCCATCCACAAGCAACTACAACAGCTACAGAATGGGTTACATGCCCTGAAAGAAAATAGCGACCCCATTGGAAGTTGGTTCCCCAGCTGGTGGATCACTGGATGGTTGAGATCTCTTGTGCTAGAAGGGGGACGGATTTTACTTATGGTGTTAATTGGGATAGATGTTTTAAGTTGTATGTTATCTTGTCTCCGTAGAAGTGTAGTACAAGCCGCATCTGAAGCCTGGCTTGTGCAAAAAGATAAAGGGGGAATTGTAGTGAATATTTTATATTTTAGTAAAAGCCTGTCTGCAGAAACCAGCCTTTGGTATAAGTGGTGATATTAAAAGCTAATGTCCTTGAAACTGTCCTGAAGCAGAGAGAATGAAAGAAAAACAATATCCTTGTGTACGGGAGAAAAAATGTAAACCAATGTGCATTAGCCAATGGTAACTTGCTAAGCCTGCGGACCCTGTCGGACTCTATAAAAGGTGTGCTAAAGATAGAAATAAATGACATTCGCCATACTTCTGTGAAGACTAGGCTGAATAGTCTGAGCGTTTTCTCAATACCTGGTATCTTTGGAACACCCTTTTTATCCCATCCTGCTGTGAGGGTTTAATGCATATTCAAACTTTTTCAAGAAGTATTCTGCATGGCCACTCCCTGGTTCCGCCTTTTTAGAGAATGCTCCGTACGGTTTTTATTTTTCTGATCATCATTTTATTTGAGATTGATTTCCTTTCTCTGCAAGCGGTCAGTGTTGATAACAGTCTGGGGCCTGCTGATGATAGCTTGGGCTTCATGTCCTTCCGCTGTTAATGGCCTGGTCCTTGCTGCTGATAACAGCTTGGTCCCCCCATTGTCTTGCCTGCTGCAGTTATCTTGTGTAAGAAACACTTCGGGGTGGACGGTCTGAGACACGGCAGAGACCTCTATAGTTGAGTTAGATGTTAGTAGTTTATTTCAGGGCGTGGGAGAGAGAGAGAGACTGCTATGAGCCAGCAGATAGAGCTCAAAGCAAGCTCGGAGAGAACAATGCAAAAGGGGGTAAGATATGAATACATGAGTTCAAGACTTAAGATTGCTAAGAAAGAGGGTAACAGAACAGAAGTGAGAGAGCTGGGGAAAAAAGGGGATAAAGAAGTGCAGGAAAGAGCAGCAAGAGAACGTAGTAAGAGAGACAAAACAAGAGAGCCAAGAGAGCTAAGAGGGCTAAGAGAGCTAAGAGAGCGTAGCAAGAGAGAGAGCTCTCTTTTACAATTACTTATATAACCTATACAATGAATATTCTATTCCTTCACTAACCAATCTAAGTATACTAATACAGTAACATTTGTGTGCGACCTATAGAAATCACTGCTTTTGCATATTTTTAGTTATCTCAGGGTCCTTCAGACCTTTCCTTATAAGGCTGGGAAGAGGGGTCTCAGCTTAGTTTTATTGGGGGAAAGAATGTGTTCTGGCATACCAGACCGGTTTCTTTGAATTATTCAAACCGTGCTTTCATTTGTATTTCTTCCTTAGCCTTTCTGGCTAAAGAGTCATATTTATAATTTCTTTCTAATTCTACCTTCCCAACAATCTTGCCTTGTCCAGATGAAACATAGCCCTAACGTTCAAAATTTTTCTACACCTAAAACTTGCTAAGAGAGAAAAAAATATAGTAAAAAGCATATAGCATATAACATTTATCATAATACTTGTGAAAAAGCCAATATTACAATATGAATTCACAACAAGATTATCTTGTCCAGATGAAGACAGCAGTCCTCCAAGCCCTCCAAGGGAAGAATTTATTGCACCCATTATCGGAGGATATAAAACCCAGTGGCACCAAGAAGATTGATCTATTGGGAAGGGGGCAAGGTAAAAACTAAACAAAGGAACATCAAAAAACTTAAGAAGAATGTCTGAATGTGTATGAAAATTTATGGATATGTAGTAGGGTTCTGTTTTTAAAGGACAATCCTTTGTTAGTAAGGTGTGTTCTCTTGGCTGAATGCAGAGACACCCGGCCGTATCTCTATATTTTACTTTATTTTTATCTCCTGTCTTTTTATTAAACTTTTAAATTCTATATAACAAAATGTGAACCTCGTTTTTCACATACAGGCTTCCTGGAAATCCTGAGACACCGCCCCCCCCATGCATAATCTCCCTCTTAATTCTTAACTCTTGTGGAATTCATGGTGTTTCCTCAGTGTCCCTTTCATCTTTCAGTGGAATCCATCCCATTGTTTCTGTTATCTCTCAGTGATAGTTTCATCTTATCAGCAGACCCACAGCTTGTTTGTAAAGACAAAACTGTCATTCCTCTCAAAGCTAAGAGATCATAAAAAGCACAGAAATCACAGCAAGGTGGCAAAATACGCATGTGTGGGCCTGTCATAGAGTAGCTTTACCTTTAAGACTGCTTGGAGAGGGGGGAAGTTGAAGCTGCTGGTGGCTGATGGGAGATTTTTCCTCCTGACCAATTATGAGTCATTTCCAAAAATTGACAGCAGTTCTGACCATTAAAAAGTGAATTCAACTTGTAAACACCTAAAAGAGTGCAGTCAGAACTTTCTGGCTCTCTTTAATTTCCGGCTTTTGACAAGGTAACAGGCTCCGTCTCGGCCTTATCCCCCCCCATTCCAGGCCTACAAGGCCTCAGGGAGGGGGGGGGGGAAGCAGTGCTGGTTAGCCGAGCTTGGTTTTCGGTTTCTGCTGCTGGACTGAAACCTGACACTATGAACTTTTGCAGCTTTTCTAAAGCTTTTAATTCTTTTACTACCTGGATAAACAAACAGATTACTCCTTTTTCTTAGAAAAGACAGAGAAAGAGAGACAATCAACATATAAGACATCATAAAACCACTAAAAAGTGAAGAAAAGAGTTAAGTTTAAATAAGAAAGAGAGAGAAAGAAGATGCTTGCTGCTGAAATGTCTTTCTGTTACAGCTATGGAGATGGACACTAGTAGTTTAAAGACTCCTTTAATTCATAACTAGAGTATGGGAGGAATAGAGTATTCAAAGTGTGGACTTTAGAGAAAAGAAGAGTGGTTGTGATACTGTGAGTTGCTGGAAATGAATAATGTGAAGATTTTAAAGCCTTGAGGGGCAAGGGAATGGCTGTTTTCCAGGAAGGCTCACAGAAACAGATGAAGATTTCTACCTTTGAATAACTTATCCTTAAAATAGCATCCCTGGACTCATCGACCCATGCACACCTCGGAGTAGTGTGGGATGGGAGGAGTGAACTCTAAAAACTCCATAGATTAGCAGAAAGAGACTTCTGTTTCTCTACAAAGACTGATGAAAAGACTCTAGCAAAGAATTAAGACTGTTTTTGACCACCAAAGTTCTAAAGTTTTTGTCTCTGTGTTATCATGTGTGCAAAGAAATAGTCAAGTAGTGGGAAGGAAAAAGGTTTTCTGAAAGTTTATTCTGGTATTTCTTATTCTTGTAGTTTGTTAATAAACTGTCTTTATTCCTTTTAAGTTTTAAGCCTGTTTTGCTCTTATTTTAATCCATATCTCACAGCAAAAAATAAGTAATTTTTTTGTTACTGGTTTAAAACCACGACAGGGCAATTGATAAATGGCTGCAAACAGCACCTCCTCTGCCTACTACCATGGACTGAGCCTGAAGGTGCTGTGTTCCCACTTCTCTCCGCCCAGGTGTTGCTTTGGGATAGCGAGGTAATGAGATAAATTTACTCTTTGCATTTCAGCCGTGTTTTTGTGGTTTTTCCGGCTGCCTGCCTGTGTCAACTCACACAGATGCGAAACCAGGTACAAAGGGAAAGGCCTGAAAGAGAGGGAGTATTGCAGCATTAAGAAGTTTACCCTGCCCCCAGCTTCTGTCCTCCCATTTGCCATCACAGAACCGGGCTTTTGCTTGGTGTCAGCCTTTTTGTGCCCTGGGGAGTCCTGCAAAGCTACAGCCCATGGTCTCTCAGAGCAGACACAGGGGGAAGCTCTTCATACACACTTGAGCTGTGGATGCAGACTAGCAATTGATGAGCTAAACTGTGCACAGTTTGAAACAGGTGTCCTGGTTTTGTCTGGGATAAGAGTTCATTTTCTTCTCAGTAGCTGGTACAGTAATGTGCTTTGGATTCAGTATGAGAATAATGCTGATAACACACTGATGTTTTGGTTGTTGCTGATCAGTGCTTACCCTGAGACAAGGGCTTTTCAGTGTCTCATGCTCTGCCAGTGAGGACCTGCACAAGAAGCTGTGAGGGAGCACAGCCAGGACAGCTGACCTGAACTGGCCAAAGGGATACTCCACACCATAGAAATCATGTGCAATATATAAACTGGGAGAGGTACTAAGAAGGGAGGCCAATCGTGTTTTGAGGACAGTTTTTGGCATCAGTCAGCAAGTGGTGAGAAACTGTATTGTGCATCACTTGTTTTTCTTGGGTTTTATCTCTCTTTTTAAAATATTTTTTATTATACTATTTTATTTTGTTTCAATTATTAAACTGTTCTTATCTCAGCCTACAAGTTTTAGTTCTCCTCCCCATTCCACCAGGGGGGAGGAGGTGGGGAAGAATGAGTGAGTAGCTGTGTGGTGCTTTGTTGGTAGTTGGGCTTAAACCACGACAGTCCTTTTTGGTGCCCAGTGTGGGGATTGAAGGGTTGAGATAACAACACATCTGACCAGAGCATGTTAAGATTGTTATAAACATTCATTGTACTGGTTTAATAGTTGCAGATTACAATGTGGATTTATTTGCTCTCACAGTTGTTGCATTTTGTCTCGGGGTTGTGTTCTGTAATACCAGTAATACCTTACTTGTAGTATGTGTTCCCTGGCATAATGTTTATTCTCCTTGAGGCCTGGGCTAAGACTATCATTGTGGTGTACTTTTTAGTAATGGCTTATGATATGACAGTGTCACTAGTCAGGACGCCAATCTGGTGTATGTATTCAGTATTGCAGGCACATCTGTACTTTGTGAGGCACCTATAGGGAATGATTAATAATCACAACTTCAGCCTTTTCTCCTCAGAGGAACAGCATATGAGGGAGATACCTTCCTACATCTTTCTTCCCTCCTTTCTTTCTTTCCTTCCTTCTCCTCCAGGCTGATTGCAGTAACATTTGAGAACTTTGAAGATGTTGAATACCTTTGAAACTGTCAGGAAAATTAATCCACAAACACCAGAGGTTTATATCCAAAAAGGAGACAGAGGAGTCCTTTTATTTTATTCGAATAAAGGGAGAGGCCATGGGGCATTCCCCTGGGGGTTTCGATTTTTGGAGGGCACAGCCTCCTTTTTGTCCTATAATTTCCCAGCCGCATTTCCCTTTCTCTTTCCCCATTGGCTGAGGTACTTGAGAGGTACAGACTTCCCAGAATGCCTAATACCTAATGTGAAAAACAAGGTTCACTTTGTTGGAGTCTGAAATACAGACTGTGTGCCCTTGTTTTTAATATTTAGTTCTGGGATCCAAGAAAACACTGAATTTCATATAATATGAAATTCATGAGCATGTTTTCATAGTGATACATGAAAACAAATGCTAAAGTTAGATAAGAAAGTGTAGGTGTGTAGATTAGAAAGTTTCTTAAATCACTGGGTGAAAAAATAGTTTAGAGAACAGGAGACAATATGGAGGATTTAGGGTGTTGTCCCTTGTCCTTCTTCTTTCTTCTTCATGTTCTTCTCCTAGAGGTTTTTGGGTAGTAGTTAGTAATTGGATAGAAAATGCCGCAGTGCATCACAGAGGTGATGGGTCATTGGGTCATTAAGAAAAATAATATACGTGTCTATTGTTAATTGGATAAAAATAAGTATAAAGATAAAAGAGCTGCGTAGTTCAGGGCCATTTTGTGTATCAGACATGAAGTGTGCCACAAGGCCTTGTTTGTACCATCAGAAGAAAGAAATGTACCAAATTGCAAAGATTAACCTTGTAACCAACCTGAAGAGACCTGTTAAGTTTTGTAAGGATCCTTCAATAAACACGAGAAACAAGATTCTAACGAGCTCGAGAGTTTACTTCGAATCATAAAAACTGAGATAAGTGGAACTCCCCACGAGGGAGGATCCCAGAAGAATTCAGCCCAGAGAAGGCTGGGAAACTATAGAAAAGCTGTATCTACAGAGAATTCAGCCCAGAGAAGGCTGGGAAACTAGAGAAAAGCTGTATCTACAGAGAATTCAGCCCAGAGAAGGCTGGGAGACTAGAGAAAAGTTGTATCCACAGAGAATTGAGCCCAAAGGAAGCAAAGAAAGAGAGACAGAGGTAACACACTTGCCTGATAAATTTTAAAAGGTTTAATATAAACAAAAAGATGATAGGAGACAAAGATAATAAAGCAAAGGGTTAAAATGGCTGGGTGCTTGGCTCTCTGCCAAGAGCACATCTGGTGTTTTGGAAACACCCTTTATATACCATCCCTGCCACATGGATTTATGCATATTCAAACTTTTCCAATAACTGTTTTGCATGGTCGCTCCTTGGGTCCACATTTTTAGAGCATGCACTCTTAAAGTTTGATTTCTCTTTATCATATTTTTATTTGGGCTGGGGTTTTTTCTTCTACAGGTGGTCAGCTTTGATAGCAAGGTTGAGTAGCCTGGGCCCCATTCATCTGTTCACTGGAGGTTATCTTGCTTTGTACAGACAGGACATAGCCCTAACGTCCAAAATTCTTCTTGACCTACACCTAAAAACTTTTTAGCTACTAGCAGGAGAAAAAAGAAAAAGACATAGCAAAAGCTATTCTAACATATATTCATCTTAATATTTGCGAAAAGCCAATATCACAATATGTATTTAGAACACTAAGATTCCCCTCTAATGTATAACCTCCCCTTTTAATTCTTAACTCTTGTGGAATTCATGGTGTTTCCCCAGTGTCCCTTTCATCTTTCACTCAATCGGTGGAATCCATCCCATTGTTTCTTTTATCTCTCAGTGATAGTTTCATCTTATCAACAGATCCACAGCTTGTTTGTAAAGACAAACCTGTCATTCCTCTCAAAACTAATCTGGTCTTTTTGCTAGGAGCCAGCATGTTGCTTCATATGGTTCAGGTCTTCTTTAAGGGAAGTCCAGTACACCTTGAATCGACTACCCCAGGGGTGAAAACACAGCCTTACCATCTGCCGTGGACTGATCCAGGTTGTACTGGAACAGGGTGAAGCTCTAGAACACCTGCAATACAGTGATAATATCATTGTGTGGGTGTCATAGTTACAGAGATAAGAGAACGAGTTTAACATGAAGGGTGACCCAAAATCACCTATTCCTTATCTTCTCTAAGTCAACCCGCCCAAGTTCGTTTACTGCCTCTATAAGACCTGCACTCGGGAAGCGGAACTTCTGTGCTTTACCACAGTTCACGGAAGGGGGAGGGGGGTGGTGGGGGTGGGGTTGCAGGGTCCCTTTAAAACAGGCAACAGATATACGGAGGGCTCTGTATTGTTCTTTCTGGGCTCCCGAGGGGGGTGCCTCGGGCAGGTCTCCGAGTCACAATCCAGGAAGCTTCATTTCGCAATCCGAAGCTACTTTGAAGTGTATTTCGCGACAACTTCGCTGTGGTTGCCTGCTGTTTTGCAGGAGGGGTCAGACCTGCTCTCCACGGAAGTTCCAGCTGCCTGCCGTTTGACAAGGAAGGGGGGGCGAAGCTTGCCCGAAGCTGCCGGAGACACTTCTTCGGACTTTTTCGTCGCTGCCCACAAGTGTTACTGCCGATCGGAACTTCGCAGCCTCGGGAAGTGGTATTTTGCAACCCCCGACTGCTGACTGGACCGCTACCCCCTATCGGGTTGCATGGAGCGGGCAGCTCGGCAGCACTGACTTTTTTTTTTTTTTTTTTTTTTAATAATTCTTCCAGGTTTTGGCTTTGTCCCTGTCCCACGTTGGTTGTTCTTTGGGGAAGGAGGGAGTTCTGGAACTGAGGAGGCTCAATTTCTGTGTTGTTTTTCCTTTGTTCTTTCTTTCAGTCACGTGGTCTGGAGAAGGGGGCTTTTCCGCCATATTGTTTTCTTTGTTCCGGGGAGGGGCAGGACTCAGCACTTTTGTATCTAGTGGTTATTGCTATTATCTTGGTTGTTGCTGTTTTTCTTTTTAGTAAATGTTATTTTTTCACTTTTATCTCCTCGCATTCGTCTCTCCTTATTGGTGAAAGGGGAGTGGTTAAAACTAAGGGGCAGTAACTCATTGTGGAGTCTGCCCTGTATAATTGTCTTAAAGTATACAGTGGGGCAACACAGCAGAAGTTTTTGAGAAAGAGAAGAAAATAATTCAAATAATTCTGAAAGCTGATTTTGCCATAAAACAATGTAAGGTAAAGGGACCTGCCCAGGAGTTCCAGCTTTTAGGAATAAAATGACAAGTTGGATGTAATCAGATCCCAATGGACATTATTAATAAGATAACAGCAATGTTTCTACCAAGTAACAAGAAAGAAACACAAGCTTTTTTAGGTGTTGTGGGATTTTTGAGAATTCACATTCCAAATTACAGCCTGATCGTCAGCCCTGTCTATCAAGTGACCTGGAAGAAGGATGATTTCCAATAAGTCCCTGAGCCACGACAAGGCTTTGAAAAAATCAAGCAGGAGAGAGTTCATGCTGTAGCATTTGGGACAGTCCAAACAGGGCAAGATGTAAAAAATGTGCTTTATACTTGTCAGGAAAATTAATCCACAAATACCAGAGGTTTATGTCCAAAAAGGAGACAGGAGTCCTTTTACTTTATTCAAATAAAGGGAGAGGCCATGGGGAATTCCCCTGGGGTCTCTCAAATTTTTGGAGGACGAAGCCTCCTTTTTATCCTAATTTCCCAGCCGCATTTCCCTTTCTCTTTCCCCATTGGCTGAGGTACTTGAGAGGTACAGACTTCCTGAAACACCTAAGACCACTTCTAATGTATACCCCCCCTTGTGTCAATCAGTGGAATTCCTATGGAATTTATGGTTCTCCACATTGTTTCTTTCATCTCTCAGTATTCAATTTTATTTATCAGCAGACCCACAGTTTGTTTGTTTGTAAAGACATTCCTTTCAATCCCTCCTTTTTTATTTTCTCAATAATTGTCTTAAAAAAACCTTAGTAATCATTTAATTAATTTTCTGTTCCTGAGTCTTTCTTGGTTTTGCAATTATTTGCAGTGACATCATTTTCTGTCCTTTTGTAGTCATTTCTGTATCTGTAAGCATGGCTACTACCTGCATCCCTTTGATCACACATTGAATAAGTTCTACTAAGCAAGGGATCATGCATGGTAAAAAGATTAGTTACTAAAACACATAAGAGGAAAACCACATTTGTTTAACCCATAGTCCACCAGGTAACCACGTCAACATGTCCCATTCCCATACTTTCCACGTTTGGACGGGTACGTGAGCTTTCTTATTCCCTTTTTTATTTGTTTCACCACTTTTTCATTGTCATCTATTTGCAAACAGCACTTTGAGTCATTTAACTTTCCACACACTCCCCCTTTTGCTGTAACATGTCGGTCGAGGGTGGGGAGATGAAAATTCTGCAACTTGTGAACCAGATGCTCATGAGACAAAACATCCTTGTTTATTATGCAGAGCTCACTTTTATACTTGATTCAAAACTCCTGGGCTTAGATAGCTATTGGCTGGGATCTCTCTCCGCCCAGATCTCTGGCCAGTGATGTGCTTACTTTTCAGCTTGAATGGGGATGGATGAGAGTCCTCTGTAACTTATCCAGGGACATGAACCAGGCCAGACAAATTAGATGTGTTATGCTCAGATTTACTTTGTCCAGTCCAGGCCAGCTGTACTGTGGCAATACTGTGGCATTCTGCTAATAGATAATCTAATATCATCCGATGTTGAAATATTGTATTCCTCATCTGAGTGGACTGGTCAGCAAGGTGGTCAAGAGCTGTAGCTGTCTGGTTGGTTATTATTTCAAAGATAGTTTGTAACCTAATTATTTGATTAAAATTATAAATGGGTTCTCTGGCACCTGATATTAATTTAGTAGGATTCCAAGTGGCTGGTTCATAGTGTTGTATGATTCGCTCAGGTGGCCATTAATTTTTTCCCCACTTTGTGTGCTCCCTCTAGGCAGGGATGCATCAATTGACCACTTTTCTCTAATTAGATCATCATATACCTTGGTTCCTAACTTATTTCCCTGAAGTTGTGTTAGCAAAAAGAACAACAGTCTAATATATCCTACATAACATATCCCTGACCAGTTTGGAGGTAACCTGTAATAGGCATGTTGGCCACCCATGGTCTGTCATCAGATCATCCTGGCCTACTGCATATCCAACAGTTGCTAAGGGTAAAGGTTTTTGCTACTTCTCCTAAGCCTAAAAAATTATTGTCCCACTTTTGGCCCAAACCTAACTGACAATATAAAGGTTAGATTATTAAGAAAAACATTCTAATGGTGTAATCTAATCTCCTAATCTAATTCTCATGTTGTCTTCCGCACCACCCATGGTGAGGGAAGGCACAGAAACAACATAAAGAAAACAATGACAGCAAGGATTAGCCCCTCAGTGACTGGAGTTCCAAAAGGAGGGATGCCCATACAGACTATTTCAGCAGTCTGTGGGTAGGCACATGAGGCTTCCCTCAGTGTTGATGCACTGGCTGCTGCTCCAGTCCACTCCTGTGGAGTGTCAGTTGTGGCTTCCCATCCTTCTCCTCCAGATGAGTTGTCCAAATCTCTGGGGCCTCAGAGACCTTGACCCAAGTGTGATGGGCCCACCCATGTTCAGCTGTCTTGATGGCTGTTTCTGTGGTCAGTAACACTTGGAATGATCCATGCCACTTCACCACCAGTGGTGCTTCTTTCCACTCTTTAACTAGGACCCAGTCTCCTGGTTGGATGTTGTGAACAGCAAAGTCCAAAGGCAGGGTCTGTGCTACCTGGACTTCCTGTCAGAGATGTCACAAGACACAGTATCCTGGCCACATACTGGTTTAAATATGCACCATTTTTCTCCACCCCCCCACTAGGCTGAGAATTACAAGGGTAAGGAATTCCAAACATCAATTCAAAGGGAGATAATTGAGTATCCCCCCTGGGTCTGGCCCTTATTCTTGCCAAAACCTATGGCAAGAGCCATACACACAGCCACGGCATCTTAGTTTCTATCACCAGCTTCAGAAGGTGTTTCTTTATTTCTCCATTCATCCTTTCAACCCAGCCTGAACTCTGGGGGTGCCAGGGGGTATGGAGGTTCCATTGTATCCCTAAAGCAGTCATCACTTCTTTAAGAAGTTTTCCTATAAAATGAGTTCCCCTATTTGAGTCTATTGCTTCCACAATCCCATATCTTGGAATTATTTGTTCTAAAAACACTTTAATAACTGGTCCCATAGTTGCTGAAACTGCTGGAAATGCTTCTGGCCTCCTTGTTAGCTGACATACTATCACCAGAAGATATTTAAATCTTGCCACTCAGGGCATTTCAGTAAAATCCACCTGGCATCTCTGGAAGGGACGTACAGCCCAAGGCCTCCCTCCTCTGGCAAGTTTCTTTGTAGCTCTGTTATTGGTTTTAGCACAAATCAAACAACCCTTGATAGCTTGCTTTGCCGGAGTAAAAAGACCCACAGCAGCATATATATTGAGGAAGGCTTCTGCCTGTCCTCGGGAGCCCAAATGACTTCCTTCATGAAGTTGTTTTAACAACTGTAAGGCCAGAGCTTTTGGTATCCACTGCTTACCATCCCTTGTAAACTAATGTTATAAATGCAAAGGCAATTTTGGGATAAAATCAAAAAGAAATTTATTAATAAACAACATAGAAAAAAAAACAGAGAGAAAAACCACAATAAAAATGATCAGCGCAGCGCTGGGTGGACAGGACCTACACCCGAGGTGTAGGTTTCCCAAATCCACGTTTGAGCGCTCTCAGGCTTGGGGTTTTATAGGATTTTTAAGTCCTCAGGCTAAAATTCCGAGCAGGCTCCATTCACCGAGTATTCTTGATTGTTCGGTGAATAGATTTCCTGGCTTGGAAGAATAGACCTGACTTGAGTCCGGACAGAGTCTCCTCATATGCAAAGAGACTCTGTATGTATTTTAATTCTGAGTTATCAATGTGATCCGGGGTTGGTGCTGATGGAAATCTCGACGGAGCCATCCCTTTGTGTTCCAATGATTGCTTTTCAACACCGGGATGTTCAGGTCTGGCAAGGCCTATCTTTTGGGGCTTGTCTTTCTTTTGTCGATCAGATTGTTCCCTACAGGAATCTGCAGGGCGTTGCTCGGGTCCGGAGGCAGGTAATTTTCTCCGAGCCAGCTCCATTGTCGTTTTGATGATCCGTGTCCTGTCTGTTTGTCCGAGTTGATGGGCCTGCTTGAGTTCGTTATCTGGGTGTGGGTGGCAATCAGTGGTTTTCCGGAAAGAATCCCGTTCTCCCCCTCCGCAAGGAGAGGCCTTTTACATTTCATATTTTTATGTCATTGCAAACACATTTGTCTTAGTTATAACCTTTGAATTTTTAATACAAACAATAATTTATTACAGTCCCCCACTTAATAATTTATTACATTTAAAAATTCGTTATTTTAAAACCAATTTCTCTTTGGAAGAAGAGTATTTCTTCTTATCCTTTTTCACTTTTTTTTTTTTTTTTTTTTTTTTTTTATCTGTTACCCAATCATTAATTTCTGTTGACAACATGTGTTTGCTTTCAAATTCCTCTAAGGCTTTTAATGCATTTTCACTTTCTTTCTCTTCCTCTAATATTATCAATTTAGAGAGAAGGGCTGTTTTGTCTCATGTTTCTAGTCTTTTTCCTTCCCAGTACATTCCCCCCTATGGAACACGGTTTTACAGTTACTTTATTGTAACAAATAGGGTTAACTTGATGATATACTACAAAAATAGATTGTTTCCTTCCCCCAATCCAGACAGTCTTATTACACTGCCCGCAGACCGAGATTGGGGGAACCCCCTTTAGTTCCTTTTTAGTTCGGAGGTGATTTATTTGACTTTTTGTTCCTCCCAGTTCCGAATTTGATTTTCTGTAATACTTGCTCCCGGATTGGAACACCAAATTTTCTCTTTTAATTTGTACAATTTTAATCGGGTGTCATTTAGCCAGCATATTTCTTCGTGCAGCTCTGGAGGACAAACGGCTAGTGTCTCGGTTCTTGTGGCAGTTTGACACTGCTCACACT
Organism: Poecile atricapillus; assembly: GCF_030490865.1. Classification (NCBI taxonomy): domain Eukaryota; kingdom Metazoa; phylum Chordata; class Aves; order Passeriformes; family Paridae; genus Poecile; species Poecile atricapillus. Next base: position 102,171,485 of record NC_081288.1, on the reverse strand, counting down.
TCCCCGTGGGGTTCATCCCCGGGGGCACCTCGGGGGCTAACCCCTTGGTCGAGCACATGACTAGGCTCAGGAACATCAGGATTCCCCACCACTTCATCCCTCTGCCTTGCCCTTCGCCCGTATATAAGCATACGGCGGGGTAAACCATCTTCTCGGCAGCAAAGACTATCTTCAGGGGCCCTTGATGTTCTGATGGCAAATCTTCGCTTAAAGACCGCCCACCGGGACGCTTTAACCGTGTCAAATCTGCACGGAACTTTTATTGTTCGCTGGCACTCGACTACTAAGGGTTCTGCCTTGCAGTCAAGTTGACCCCCTAGACCGTTTCGGTAAAACAGGAACCACTCAGGAGAGTCAGGTTCCAGCAGGCCCACCTCGGTAGCAAGTATTAAGAATCTGTCTGTCTGCTGTAATTCTTTTTCAAAACACTTTGTACATAAACCTCTTGGTTTACGTCCCATCAAACAGTGAGTAACCCAAATTTGTTTACAATAAGCACATTTAAAATGGATAAAAGGAAAGCAATAACAATCAACATTGACACAACTTATCCGATCTCCACTCATTTGTGTTGTCGCCGGAGTTTGATCTTCAAATCTCCTGGGGGGGTAGTAACTTCCCACTCGGTTGAACCGTGACCTGTGATTTTCTTCACTCGAGAGGAGCGAGTCCAACCTTTCTCGGCTGTTCGCACAGCGGTGTCTGTTGTCAGAAGGACAAGGAACGGGCCTTCCCAATGAGGGCTCAGGGGAATCTCCCTCCACGTCTTGATCAGGACCCGATCTCCTGGTTGGATTTTGTGGATGGGGAATCCGAGAGGGGTGCTCTGAGGAATCAGTCCTCTTTTCCTTAATTCTTGTAAGTTTTTATTTATACAAATGAGATAGGGTTGCAGTTGCACATCCTCAATTCGGGGATGTGCCACCGGCATCCCGTGTTTATATGGCATTCCATATAGCATCTCGAACGGGGACAAGCCTGTTTCAGAATGTGGCATTGTTCTGATATTCAGTAGTGCCAAGGGGAGACATTTGGTCCAGGGCATTTTTGTTTCAATAATTAATTTTGATAGTTGTGATTTTAGAGTCTGATTCATTCTTTCCACCTGTCCCGAACTTTGAGGGTGCCAGGGAGTGTGATATTGCCACCTAATTCCTAATGCTTCCGATAATTGTTTAATAATTTTTGAGGTAAAATGAGTGCCTTGATCCGAGTCGATATGGTCTACGATCCCATATCTTGGAATTATTTCTTCAAGTAGAATCTTAGATACTGTTTGAGCCGTTGCTTTTGTCCTGGGAAAAGCTTCCACCCAATGTGTCAGCTTATCCACTATCACTAATAAGAATTTATTCCTACCAATTTTTGGCAATTCCGTGAAGTCTACTTGAATTCTTTCAAACGGTCGGTACGAGAGTGGCCGACCTCCCCAATTTGATTGTTTAAAATTTGATCGATTTACTTTCTGGCATATCACACAGCCCTGCACCTCTTGTTTTGCGAGTTCGAAAATTCCTTTACACCCGAAAAATTTTAAAAATTGTTCCGCCAATGCCCTGGTCCCCCAATGCGTTTGTTCGTGTAGCCTTTTAAGTATTCTCTTTGCTACCCCCTTCGGGACTAGCTCCCTCCCGTCGGGTAACCACCATTTCCCTTCTCTCTGGTAACCTCCTACCTTTTTGAAATCTTCCAGCTCCTTCTCGGACGGAAGCAGGGAGACTTCTGGTGGTTTTCCCGGAGTTATCTCAGGAATACTTACCATCAACAAAGCAGCTCGTTTAGCTTCTTTGTCCGCTAAATTGTTTCCCCTTGTATGGAACTGCCACCCCGTTTGGTGTCCCCTTACATGAACAACTGATATCTCTTTTGGCTCTCTGACTGCTTCTAGAATTTGCCTGATTATTTCTTCATGTATTAAATCTTTTCCTTTTGTGTTGATCAACCCCCTCTCTTCCCATATTTTCCAAAGGTATGCACTACTCCAAATGCATACCTTGAGTCTGTGAAAATGGTCCCCCTTCTCCCTTTCAGGCCCTGAAGTGCTCTTAAGAGAGCAAACAGCTCACAGGCCTGAGCCGACCAGTTTGCTTTCAGAGGGCCTGATTCTACAATTTGTCCCGTTATGCCTTCTATAATAGCATAACCTGATTTTCGTTTCCCCTCCACTATTCTTGAGGAGCCATCAATGAACCATTTTTCTCCTCCTTCCAATTCCTGATCCTCTAGATCAGGCCTTACCTTCGTTTGCAGTTCTACTGTCTCAATGCAATTATGAAGTAACTCTCCTGTGGGTTCCCCAAACAGAAATTGTGCTGGATTCTGTGCAGCAGTTGTTTTCAGTTCTAAGTCTGGTGAGCTGATTAACATGGCTTCATACTTCAGAAGCCTGGAATCAGTTAACCATTTTTCTGCTTTTTGTTGTAAGATATTTCTTACATCATGTGGGGTAAATACTGTCACAGGGGCTCCAAAAGTTACCTTTTTGGCTTCTCCAACCAGTAAGGTTACTGCCACAATTGCTTGCAGGCAAGTAGGCCAGCCTCGACTGACTGGATCTAGGATTTTTGACAAAAATCCTACAGGCTTTCTTTTTCCTGCTCATTCCTGGGTCAGGACTCCCTGTGCTGTTTGTCCGCTTACATCTACAAACAGCTGAAATTCTTTATTTGTGTCCGGTAAGGTTAGTACCCTAGCTGTTATGAGGGCATTTTTTTAATTCTTGAAATTTTGTTTCATCTTGCATTGTCCATTTCAATCTGTCAGTGTTTAATCTTTCATACAAAAATTTTACTTTTTCACTGAATCCTTCAATCCATTGTCTGCAATATCCCAGGAGCCCTAAAAATTGCCTGATTTGTCTTTTTGTTTTTGGGGCTGGGAGCACGAGGATCCCGGCCACTCTGTCAGGGTCCAATCTCTTTTTCCCCTGAGATATCCAATGTCCAAGATATTTTACCTCAGGCTCTGTGAATTGCAGTTTGGATTTGGATACTTTTAAACCCTTTTTTCCCAGAAAATTCAACAAAGAAATTGCACTCTTTTTCACCTTTTCCTCCAATGCCCCAGCAATCAGTAAGTCATCCACATATTGTAATAATTTTGTCCCCTCCTCTGGAATAAACTCGGTGAGTAGCTGCTCCAAAGCCTGCCCAAACAGGTTTGGAGATTCTACAAACCCCTGAGGGAGGACAGTCCACCTTAGCTGTTGCTTTCTGTTGGTGTCCGGATCTTCCCACTGGAAGGCAAAGAAGTTTCTACTCTTTTCATCTAAAGGGCAGGTCCAGAAAGCATCTTTCAAATCGATTACGCTATACCATATATCCTCCGGTGAGAGTCTATTTAGTAAAGTATAAGGATTTGCCACCACCGGAAACCTGGTTCGGGTTGTAGCATTTACTGCTCTGACATCCTGAACCAGTCGGAAGCTCCCATCCGCTTTCTTTACTGCCAGGATGGGGGTGTTATGTTGGGACATGCAGGGTTCGAGGGTACCCCCTCTAAGGAGGTCATCAATTACTAATTTCAAACCCCTTCTCCCTTCTATCGGGATGGGATATTGTTTGATCCTTATCGGATCCTCTGGGTTTTCTATTTCAATTTTGATGGGGGCAATATTTAACTTCCCCACCTCCCCTTTCGAATGCTACACTTTGGGATCAATTTCCCTTTCATCTTTTGGAGTCAAATGGAATATTTTTATTACCAATTCGGAATTCTTCACAACAATATATATATACCTAATGCAACAATCATATCTCTTCCCAATAAATTGTAATCAGCTTTTTTTACTAATAATAAATTTCTTAAACATATTTTGTTTTGAGACTCAATTTCTACATCTTTTATTACAGAAACTTTGAAAGGATCTCCCTTAGCACCAATTACAATTACTTTTTCTTTACTTGCCACGCATCCCCTGGGTAATTTCTGCAGGGTGCTTCTCTCAGCTCCCGTGTCAACTAAAATTTCTATTTCTTGGCGATGGGGACCTACTTTTAATTTTATCAAGGGCTCTTTTGCTGTTACCATCCTCATCTGAAAAAGCCTAAGACTTTCCTAGTCTTCTTGAAATACCTTTTCATCTTTTAATTTTTGACGACAGTTCCGCTGAATGTGTCCTACTTTCTCACAGTAAAAACACTCTGGAGGATCTTTTCGCGGGGCGGAGCCGTCCTTTTGAGACTCCTGCGGCTTTTTCGGCGCTGTTTTAAATTTGCCCTGTGCCTGTTCCTGTTTTTGAGCCTCCTTTACTGTGGCTACTAATATTTTGGCCTGGAGTTTCTGTTTTTCATCCTCTCTCCTCATGTAAATCTTTTGAGCTTCCCTCAGAAGCTCTTGGAGACTTTTCTCCTGCCACTCATCAATCTTTTCTAATTTTCTTCTGATATCCTCCCATGACTTTTCCCCAAATTGGTTTTTGAGCAAAACTTTCCCCACTGAAGGGCTAGGATCAGTCCCAGAATATATCTGCAGACTTCGCCTTAATCTCTCTAACCACTCAGTGGGTGATTCCTCTTTTCCTTGGCATTCCCCAAATACTTTGCTAATATTCTGTCCTCGGGGGACTGCTTCCCTTATTCTTTGTACAATCATATTCTTTAGATTCACCATGCTTCTCCTACCTTCCTCTGTCTGGGCGTTTCAGCTCGGGTTTACGCTAGGCCATTTTTGGCTGCCTGGCATCCCCTGTGGGTTACGCCGTTCCCAATCCCTGATACCAACTTGCTTAATCATTTCTCTTTCTTCCTGACTAAACAGTGATCTCAGGATGGCCATGAGATCCTCATACATATAAATACTACTTCCCAAAAAATCCAACCTCTCAGCCACTCCAAACGGGTCATCTAACAATCGTCTCATCTCTTTCTTAAACGCTCGCACATCCCCTGAGTTCAGGGGCACATTCACGAATCCAATTACTCCAGGGGCAGTTGGCACTTCCCTGAGAAGGAACATTCTGTGTCTACTCTCATTCTCTTCCCACTTCTCATTCATTAATTTCGCTTTAAAACGAGTCCTGCTCGCAGGGGGGGAATTGGGGTTTTTTTTTTGAAAATCTGTTCTTTTATTGTTTGCGGAAACTCCGCTGCAACTAAATTACCAAACGAGACTTCCTCTGTTATGTTCGAGGGTCCTGGCAGTGGTGGCCGGACTGGTAACGGGGGATAGGGTGTTCCCCAGCCTTGCATCAACCTGGCCTCTGAGGAGGTTGTGGCGGCCGGGGTTCCTGCAGGCGGGGACACAGGGAGGGCTGCCGGAACTACTGCCGGTGCCGATTCCCTTGTTTGCAATGTGTGTGCTTCGGCTGGTTGCCCTGGGGAACCTGCGGGTGCTGACGGCACCACCTGATCTGCTGCAGAAGGTTCTGCCGGCCTGTGGTATGGTGGGGGTAAGTGATCCAGGGGTTCCCAGTTTTCTGTCTTTGTTTCACCTTTCTGTTTTACCAGGAACAACCCGACTCTGGTAGTTAACCAGAGCCTGGCATATTCTTTCTCCTCGGAGTCCGAGGAAACCTTACGCTCCACGTGAGAGATTAATTCACCACACGTCTACCTTTCAAATGTCCCTAGTACTGGCCAAATGAGATGGTTTCTCAGTTCCTGACCTCCCCAAACTTCGGCACAGTAATAAATCATTTTAGCTTTGGATTTTCTTTTCCTTTCGGGATAATTTTCCCAATTCCTCAACATCCATCCCAGAGGACTTTCTGGTGGGATGTCTAACAATCCCTTCGTTGTCTTGGAAGGGTTTTTCTCATCAACTGGCTTTTGCACTTTACTCTTTCTCTGTCCCATGGTGAAAAGGGAGTCTTACCTGTTTTTCTGCGTTGTGTTCGTATTTGGAGAGTCAAAAGTCTGCTAATACTCACCTTCGCGGTTTGCTGTACCGGGGTTTTTCTTAGCGCTTCGATCTCTCCTCCGGACCTTCTCTTAGGTCCTTGTTGCTGGAAGAGTTTACTAATTCCCGAGCTCAACTGGACGTCCTCTTCCCCTTCCAGCCCCTTGTGATCGGTCCCCCAGAGCTCCCTTTAGCCCCAGGCTTTACAAACGTGAAGAGAGAGTCCTCTCGCACCGACTCGCTTCCTCCGTGGCCGGCCAATTCCCTCGCGGGAGGATGGAAACGCGGCCTTGGAGTCCGCTCTCGCTCCGTGATCAGATCACGTCTCACACACGCTTGCCCAATCACCAGCTCAACCGCACAGTACTTACAGCAATTTTCTTGCGAGGATGTCTTCGTGCACGATTGACTTTTTATGAGCTACCAAGCCGCGGCTGTCTTGAAGGCTCCGTGCCTTCCCGAGCTCTTTGGATCCGTTCCTCCTTTTATTGTGGTTTTTACCTCAGCCTAAATTTGGTTCGGATGTCGGAGTGAACTGCGGAGGTTCTCGGCTCCCCAGGCCGCTAAAATCAGCGGGGGTACCCGTCCTGGATAGCGAGGTTCTCCTACAGTTTTCCGATCCGAGTCATGGCACCAATCTGTTATAAATGCAAAGGCAATTTTGGGATAAAATCAAAAAGAAATTTATTAATAAACAACATAGAAAAAAAAACAGAGAGAAAAACCACAATAAAAATGATCAGCGCAGCGCTGGGTGGACAGGACCTACACCCGAGGTGTAGGTTTCCCAAATCCACGTTTGAGCACTCTCAGGCTTGGGGTTTTATAGGATTTTTAAGTCCTCAGGCTAAAATTCCGAGCAGGCTCCATTCACCGAGTATTCTTGATTGTTCGGTGAATAGATTTCCTGGCTTGGAAGAATAGACCTGACTTGAGTCCGGACAGAGTCTCCTCATATGCAAAGAGACTCTGTATGTATTTTAATTCTGAGTTATCAATGTGATCCGGGGTTGGTGCTGATGGAAATCTCGACGGAGCCATCCCTTTGTGTTCCAATGATTGCTTTTCAACACCGGGATGTTCAGGTCTGGCAAGGCCTATCTTTTGGGGCTTGTCTTTCTTTTGTCGATCAGATTGTTCCCTACAGGAATCTGCAGGGCGTTGCTCGGGTCCGGAGGCAGGTAATTTTCTCCGAGCCAGCTCCATTGTCGTTTTGATGATCCGTGTCCTGTCTGTTTGTCCGAGTTGATGGGCCTGCTTGAGTTCGTTATCTGGGTGTGGGTGGCAATCAGTGGTTTTCCGGAAAGAATCCCGTTCTCCCCCTCCGCAAGGAGAGGCCTTTTACATTTCATATTTTTATGTCATTGCAAACACATTTGTCTTAGTTATAACCTTCGAATTTTTAATACAAACAATAATTTATTACACTAATTACCCCCTCTTTCCTCTGCTACACTCTTTTTAATTATCTCAAGTTCCTCTGGTGGAAAAGACAATTTCTCTGTGTTATAGATACATATTATATTATTGGCTTTGCACAAATATTAAAATGACTGTTATATGTATAATGTTGGAAAACTTTGCTGTATGAAACTTAGAAATAGACATGTAATACATATATATATATATGTATTAGGCTGTAGTATGGTATTAAAATAAAGACTGCTTTTGTCCATATAATCCAGAGAATTAAAAGATAGTCAGAACCCCCCTCCCCCCCTGCATTCTTAGATTATCTTTTCCAGATGAAGACAGCAGCGACCAGAGCTCCAAGGGAGGAATTTATTGAACCTCTGTTATCGGGGAGTGTGAGACTCAATGGAGCGAAGAAGACTGATCTATTGGGGAGGGGGGAGTTGAAGCTAAGCAAAGGAACAGATAAAACTTAAGAGGAATGTTTGAATCGTGCATAAGAATTTATGAATATGCAAGAGATTTATGTTTTTAAGGGACAATCCTTTGTTAGTAAGGTGTGCTCTTAGCTGAATGCTGAGGCACCTGACCATATTTGTTAATTTTGTTTTATTTCTGTCTCCTAATTTTCTTTCTATTAAACTTTTTAAATTTTATATAAAAAAGTGAACCTCTTTTTTACATCTGCCAGCAGTGCAGTTACTGGGAGCAAGGAGAGAATCTTAGAGATTTCTGGCAGCAATGCAGCTTTCTGAGCTTCTTTATCAGCAAGTTGGTTTCCTATTGCCTCCTCTGAGCACCCTGCCTGGTGCCCCTTAATGTGTATTACTGCCACCCTTTTTGGTAAATTCACTGCCTCCGATAGGCAGGAGATTAAGTTCTCATGAGCTAATGTCTTTCCTCTGCAGATTAATAAACCTCTTTCTTCTTATAGTTTCCTAAATGCATGTATCACTTCATATGCATATTTAGAATCAGTAAAAACATTCACTGTCTTGTCTCGGCATAATTCACAGGCTCTTACAAGGGCATGCATCTCCGCTGTCTGTGCTGACCAGGTGGGCAGTAACCTTCCCCCTCCCTTTAATTGCTTTCCATTCATGATAGAGTATCCTGTAAATTGTTTCCCTTCTACCAACCTTGAAGACCCATCAATAAACACATTTTCTTCCTCAGGCCAGGGAGTATCTCATAAATCTTCCCTAGTCCAGGTCTGGAGATCTATCACCTGAATGCAGTCATGGGTTTCTTCCTGGCCCCCTTCTTCAGGGCTGTTCAAACAGGAGGCTGGGTTAAACCCTTCCCTACTTTTCAATTCTAAATCCTCCTGTTCCATTAGTTCAAGATTTATACTGTAATAACCTAGCACTGGCCATCCACTTAGAGGCTTTGTCAGTTAACAAAGCTTTAATCTGATGTGAATCTTTAACAATCAGATACCCTCCCCTTGTCAGCTTTTGGGCCTCAGCTACCATTAGAGCTGTGGCTGCACAGTTCTGCAGACAACGGGGCCACCCTGTGGCCACCGGGTCTAACAGCTTAGAAAAATAGGCAAGAGGCCTCCATGTTCCCCCATGCTCTTGCACCAAAATTCCTTTAGCATGGCCCTGTTTAACATCCATATATAGTTCAAATTCCTTTTCTGAGTCTGGAAGAGCTAAGACTGGGGCATTAACCAATTTCTTTTAATTTTCTAAAGCTTTGCTCTCTTGGTGTCCATACCACAACATTAAGACTGTCTTGGGTTAAAAAGCCATATAAACGTCTGGCCACAACAGAAAAATCCTCAATCTATGCTCTGCAGTACCCCACCAACTTTAAAAACTGCCATAACTCCTTTTTTTGTCTGGGGTAATGGTACTTGTAAGATCCCTTGTATACTTCCTGGATCAATACACCGTAACCCTCCAGTCAGAATGTGTCAAAGGCTTCCCTTCAGGATCCATCCCCCCCATGCTTCTGCAAGGCATCCTTAATCCTCTCTAACCAATGAGAGGGGCTTTCATGTTTCTCCTGTTCTAACAACATAGCATTAGCTATGTTGTTAGTTCTGGGAGCCGCTGATTTGATTTCCCCATATCAAATAAGCACGGTGGTTGCAAAGGTGAGCCAGACTGGCCTGGTTATTTGGGTCCTACTGGGGGTCCTCCTGGGAAATGGCATCATCCATTGTAGGTGCTTTAGGTTCAGCCCCCCCCACTGCTTGTGGATGTTCATCCTCCCACAGCTGCTGAGCTTTCTGCAAAATCATTAGTTTCTCTGATGACCCAAACAAAATCCCCAAAAGAAAATCCCAATCCTTCCATATATAATCCGCATTTCCCAAATATTTCTCTGTCTTTACCCTATCCCTATGAGATCATCCAAATAGGGGGGGTAATTCCTTTTTCAACCCTCTTATATCCTGGGTAGTGTTATGTTTGCGGCTGGATTTAGGGAGGAATCCTTGGCCACACTATATTTTATATTTTCTTATGTTATTATAACTACAGATATATTTATTTAGGTCTTTACGAATTTTTATTCATAACTACATTTATTACAGTCCCCCGCCTAATACTTCATCACATTAAAAATTTGTATTATTTTATCTAATCTTACAGAGGGAGGAGTGTGAGATTAACCACATTCACCTTCCTCCCAGTCTGATAGCGAATTCTCACAATATTCTTGAGACAGGTTATGTTTATTTTCAAAATTTCTTAAGGCTTTAATTGCGTTTCTGTTCTCCTTTTTCTCCTCTAATTTCATCAGTTTAGAGAGAGGAATGGGTCTCCCTTGTGCTTTCTCTGGATCAATTGGAAGGGTGGCAATCTGCATTCCTTGTACAACAGAATGAATTAGTCTGATGAAGCAAGGAATTAAACAGGGAAGAAAAATGATTTCGGCAATTGAACAGACTATGAAAAATACTAACTTTTTCCACCAAGCCCCTTGCCTAAATATTTGGTCTCACCAGGAGGCTTGTAGGATTGAATTCCATTTTTGAACTGGCACATGCGCTACCTTCTTTATTTCAGCAGCTAATCCTTTTATTGTTTCGCCATAATCGTCTATTTCTATGCAGCACTCGGATTCGTTGTATCTACCACACACCTCTCCCTCCTTGGCTAGCAAATAATCGAGAGCTAATCTGTTTTGGTACACAAAAGCTCTCATTTGTGAATGTTGTTTTGCTAGGAGTTCTAGGGCTTCTGAGGTGTGGTTGGAAACTACTTCCACTACCGCTTGTAACTTGATAAGTCTGTTGAGGAGATAAATGGGGGTTTTGTAACCCCAACTGCCATCATTTGCCTAAGTAGCGGGCCCATAATATTGAATAATTCTTTCGGCAGGCCATTCTTCCTCTTTCCATTTCTGGTTGCCTCCTGCCATTGGTAGTTCCCGTTTTAATTCTTTCTTTTGTCTATTTAGTGTTTCAAAGATGGGGGCTCCCAATGATTTACTCTCTGTTCTGGGTAGAGTAAAGAAAAAGGGCCGAATTATTCCGAATGTGCAGGATCCTTTTCATTTTCTAGGTAGCTCGCTATATGCCTTTTTCTCACATATCTAATATATGCCATCAGGAGCTTCCCAACCCCTGTTCAATTTTGCCGGATCATCCCAGTATTCTTTTAGGCCTTCTAGTGCATGGAAGGGATTGGCCCTAGGGTTTTTGTACCAGCATAACTCAATTATTTCTATTCATTCGCAGTTATTACCCCGGGTGCGACTCCAATAACCCGCGGGTGGTTCAGGTTGCTAAATTTTTGTTTTGCTGTCAGAATTCACCATGAGTGTGTTTATACACGGAGTATAACCTACTAGATCGGTGAATTCTTTCCCTTCTCTGCTGATGCAGAAAGTCCCAATTATTCTTTGATCTATCACCCACCCCTCGGGTCTTCGTGTTGTTTTGGATAATTTTAAGCCCTTCCATTTTAAGAGTTGTTCTGGGGTGAGTCCTTCTCCCTTCCATGGCCACCTTTCGGCTGATTTCAAACCACCACATATTTAGCAATTCGATAGACCTAATTCTGTGGCAATCTTTTGCATTAGGTCTATGAATAGGTTCTGGTTGGGGTTTGGTAATCCCCAATTGCTGTATTGTTTTTCTAGCTGCTCATAATGTTCACTGATAGAGTTAAGTCTCTCTTGTTCCAGCCTTCTTTTCCGATTTTCTATTTCTTGCTTCTTTAATTCTAAGGTTAATTGTTTTATTTTGCTTTCAGGATCTAACCCATCCTCATCTCTGGAGAAACAGAATACTTGGTCAAATTGTAAACATACCTGGTCATCATCACTTTTTAACAAATTTAAAATTATTGGTTCATTATTAAAGGAGGCCTTTTCTTCGTGTTTTAAATTTTTACTTTCCTAATATAATTTTCTTTTTATAGTACACGTTTTCAAGTTTGCTTTATTGTAACATATAGTATTGATTTTGTAATATGCTACAAAGGTGGATTGTCTTTTTCCTCCGATCTAGACGGTTTTATTACATTGATTACAAATTGAAATTGGAGGAATCCCTCCCACTTCTCTCTTGTACTTGAAGTGGGTAGTTTTGGTCTTTTGTTTTTTAGGAGTTTGAAACTGCCCGTCTTTAAAACTTGCTCCTGAGTGGTAACACCAGACATCCCCCTTTAATTTACAGATATTATACTGAGTGCCGTTGGAAAAACACATCTTCTTTTGCAGTTCTGGAGGACAGTCAATCATTCGTCCGGTTTCTGTGGCAGTCGGACACTGCTCACACTTCCCCAGGGGACTCTCCCCCGGAGGTACCTCGGGACTCATTCCCTTGGTCAAGCACACGGCTAGGTTCAGGACTGTCAGGATTCCCCACCATTGCATCCCTCTGCCTTGCCCTTCGCCCGTATAGGAACATACGGCGGGGATTACCATCTTCTCGGCAGCAGGGACTTTCTTCAGGGGCCCTTGTAGTCTTTACGGCGTACCTTTTCTTGAAAGTAGCTCACTGAGACGATTTAATTGGGTCTGTCTTACACGGTACTTTAATTGTTTTTCAGCACTCGATTTCTAAAGCCTTGGCTTTAGAATCTAACTGGTCTCTTAACCCCTTTTGGAACAATAGGAACCACTCAGGAGAGTCTAGTTCCAAGGACTCCGCCTGGGTGGCAAGTGTTAAGAAACGGCTAGTCTCCTCCTGTTCTTTCTCTAGACACTTTGTGCACAATCCTTTAGGTTTGTACCCTCTTAAACAGTGGGCTACCCAAATCTGTTTACAATAAGCACACTCGAAGTGGATAAATGGAAAACAATTACAATCAGGATTAATACAACTTATCTGATCGTCACTTGTCATTTGTGATGACGCCGGAGTTTGATTTTCAGTTCTCTCTGAGGTGTGGTGACTTTCCACTCGGAGGAGTTGTAATCCGTTACTTTTTTCACTCGAGATGAGTGTGTCCAGCCCCTTTCTGCAGTCTGGACAGCTGTGTCTGTGGTCAGGAGGACGAGAAACGGTCCTTCCCAGTGAGGGTTGAGGGGGAGTTCCTTCCAAGCTTTGATCAGGACTTTATCCCCAGGCTGTATTTGGTGTATGGCAAATCCCAGTGTTGTGCTTTGGGGAATCAGTCCTCTTTTCCGCAGATCCTGTAAATTTTTGTTTATAGAAATGAGATATGGTTGTATTTGCACATCCTCCACCTGAGGGTGTGCTACCGGCATTCCATGTTTGTATGGCATTCCATACAACATTTCAAAGGGAGACAGACTTGTCTCAGAATGCGGCATAGTTCTTATATTCAGTAGCGCAAGGGGAAGACACTTAATCCATGACATCTTTGTTTCAATTATAAGTTTAGATAGTTGAGATTTCAATGTTTGATTCATTCTTTCTACCTGTCTTGAACTCTGAGGATGCCAAGGGGTGTGATATTGCCATTTGATACTTAGGGCTTCTGAAATTTGTTTAATAATTTTTGATGTGAAGTGTGTTCCTTGGTCTGAATCAATGCAATCTACTATCCCATATCTGGGAATGATTTCTTCTAATAAAATTTTCGACACTGGGCTGTTGCCCTTGCTCTGGGAAAGGCTTCTACCCAATGTGTCAATTTATCTACTATCACTAATAAAAATTTGTATCTACCGATTTTTGGTAGTTCGGTGAAATCCACCTGGATTCTTTCAAATGGCCTGTATGAGAGGGGGCGATCTCCCCAAGCCGTTTGCTTAAATTTTGATCGGTTTACTTTTTGGCATATCACACATCCTTGTACCTCCTGTTTGTCAAGTTCAAAGATCCCTTTGCACCCGAAAAATTTTAGAAATTGTTCGGCTAATGCTCGGGTTCCCCAATGAGTCTGTTGATGTAATCTTTGCAGTATCCCCCTTGCCATCCCTTTTGGAATTAATTCTCTCCCATCAGGCAACTACCATTTTCCCTTTTCAAAGTTTCCTCCTACCTTTTTGAATTCCTCTATCTCCCTCTCCGAAGGGAGCGTGGGGACTTCTGGTGATTCCTCCGGGGTTATTTCAGGAATACTTACGGTTAACAAAGCCGCTCGTTTTGCCTCTTTGTCTGCCAGGTTGTTACCTCGGGTGTGGAACTGCCATCCCGTTTGGTGTCCTTTTACATGGACAACTGATATTTCTTTCGGTTCTCTGACAGCCTGTAGAATTTGTCGAATGATTTCTCTGTGGATTAACCCTTTTTTTTTTGTATTTATCGGACCCCTTTCTTCTTAAATTTTCCCAAAAGTATGTACTACTCCAAAAGCATACCGTGAATCTGTATAGATGGTCCCCCTCTTTCCTTTCAATCCCCGGAGGGCTCTCAGGAGAGCATAAAGCTCGCACGCTTGTGCAGACCAGCTTGCTTTCAGGGGGCCTGATTTCACAATATCTCCTGATATGCCATTCACTATAGCATATCCTGACTTTCTTTTCTCTTTAACAACTTTCGAGGATCTATCTATAAACTACTTTTCTCCCCCTTCTAATTCCTGATCTTCTAAATCTGGTCTGACTTTAGTTTGCAATTCCACAGTTTCAACGCAATCGTGTAATAGTTTTTCTGTTGGTTCCCCAAACAGGAACTGCGCAGGATTCTGCGCAGTAGTGGTTCTTAATTCTAAACCAGGTGAACTGATTAAGATGGCTTCATATTTCAGAAGCCTCGAATCAGTCAACCACTTTTCCGCTTTTTGTTGTAAGATATTTCTTACATCATGTGGGGTGTAGACTATCAAGGGAGCTCTAAAAGTTACTTTTTTTGCTTCTCCTACCAACAAAGCTACTGCCACAATTGCTTGCAAACAAGTAGGCCAACCCCGACTAACCGGGTCTAAAATTTTCGAGAGAAACCCTATGGGCTTCTTCTTTTCTGCCTACTCCTGGGTCAGAACTCCTTGTGCTGCTTGTCCATTCACATCTACGAATAACTGAAATTCTTTATTGGTATCCGGTAAAGTTAGTACGGGGGCAGTTATGAGGGCATCCTTTAATTTCTGAAAATTAAATTCATCTTGCTCAGTCTATTTCAACCTGTCAGTGTTTAATCTTTCATACAAAAATTTCACTCTTTCACTGAAACCTTCAATCCATTGTCTGCAATATCCCAAGAGCCCTAAAAATTGCTTAATTTGTCTTTTTGTTTTAGGTGCAGGGAGTGCAAGAATCCCCGCTACCCTCTCAGGGTCTAATTTATTTTTTCCTTGAGATATCAAATGTCTAAGATATTTTATTTCGGGCTCCGTGAATTGCAGTTTGGATTTCGATATTTTCAACTCCTTTTGTCCCAAAAAGTTTAACAAACAATCGTGCTTTTTCTCACGTTTTCTTCAGTTGTTCCAGCTATCAGTAGGTCATCAACATACTGCAGGAGCTTTGTCCCGCCCTCAGGAACAAATTGCATTAGCAATTGTTCCAAAGCCTGCCCGAAAAGGTTCGGGGATTCCACAAACCCCTGAGGGAGGACTGTCCACCTTAGTTGTTGTTTTCGGTTTGTGTCTGGGTCTTCCCACTGAAAGGTGAAATAATTTCTACTTTTTTCATCCAGAGGGCAAGTCCAAACAGCATCTTTTAAATCGATTACACTATACCATACATCTTCAGGTGAGAGCCTGTTCAGTAAAGTGTAAGGATTGGCCACCACCGGGAACCTGGTTCGGGTTCTAGCATTTACAGCCCTGAGGTCTTGAACCAATCGGAAACTGCCATCTGTTTTTCTTACAGCCAGGATGGGGGTGTTATGCTGAGACATACAGGGTTCCAGGGTACCCCCCTTAAGGAGGTCGTCAATTACTTGTTTCAATCCCCTTCTCCCTTCCATCGGGATGGGGTATTGTTTGATCCTTATAGGGTCATCAGGGTCCTCGATTTCTATTTTAATAGGCTTGATATCTAATTTCCCTATTTCCCCTTTTGAGTGCCACACTCTAGGGTTAATTTCTTTTTCATCTTTGGGAGTCAGTTTGAATATTTTTACTACTAATTCAGAGTTTTTAACAATGATATTAATTCCTAATGCCACAATCATGTCTCTTCCTAATAAATTATAATCTGCTTCTTTTACAAGCAATAAATTTCCTAAACAAATTTTATTTTCCGATTCTATTTCCACATTCTTTATTACAGATACTTTGAAAGGATCCCCCTTGGCTCCAATTACAAAAACCTTTTCCCTGCTTGTCACACACCCCTCTGGTAATTTTTGCAGAGTACTCCTCTCTGCTCCAGTGTCCACTAAAAAGCTTACCTCTTGCCGCTGGGGACCCACTTTTAATTTTATCAAGGGCTCCTTGGATGTTCTTGTCCCCAAATTAAAGAGCCCCCGACAGCCCTAATCTTCTTGAAAAATTTTTACATCTTTTATTCTTTGCCTACAATCCCGCTGAATGTGTCCTACTTTCTTACAGTAGTAACATTCGGGGAGCTCTCTCCGCGGGGTAGGGGCTGCCTTGTGAGTGCCTTTCTGTTTTCTAGGTAGTGTTTTAAACTTACCTTGTGTTTGTTCTTGCTTTTGGACTTCTTTGACCGCAGCTACCAAAACCTTAGCTTGCAGTCTCTGTTTTTCATCCTCCCTTCTCATATATACCTTTTGAGCTTCCCTCAGAAGCACCTGGAGGCTTTTATCTTGCCACCCGTCAATCTTCTCTAATTTCCTCCTAATGTCTTCCCAGGATTTGGCAACAAATTGCGTTTTTAGTAAGACTTCTCCCACGGGAGAGTTCGGGTCAGTTCCAGAGTAGATCTGAAAACTTCGCCGTAACCTCTCTACCCATTCCGTGGGTGATTCCTCCTTTCCTTGACATTCCCCGAATACTTTACTAATGTTCTGACCTCGGGGAACTGCCTCCCTTATTCCCTGAACAATCATGTTTCTTAAATCCATCATGTTTCGCCTACTCTCCTCCGTCTGGGCATTCCAGCTCGGGCTTACGCTAGGCCATTTCTGGTCACCAGGAGTCCCCTGTGGATTGCGTCGGTCCCAGTCCCTGATACCAGCCTGCTTAATCATTTCTCTTTCCTCTTGATTAAACAGCGATCTCAGGATGGCCATAAGATCATCGTATGTATAAATACTACTTCCTAAAAAGTCATCCAGCCTTTCAGCCACTCCAAAAGGATCGTCCAACAATCGCCCCATCTCCTTCTTAAATGCTCGCACATCCCCGGAGTTAAGGGGAACATTCACAAATCTAATCACTCCTGGAGCTGTCGGTACTTCTCTGAGAGGGAACAACCGGTGCTCACTCTCACTACTTTCTCCCCACTCCTCGCCCCCCATTTTTGCTTTCAATCGGGTTCTACTTGCAGGAGGGGAACTGGGGTTTGTGGGAGTTTTCCCTTTTGTTGATTGTGGGAACTCTGCCGCCACCCGGTTACCTGGAGGGACCCCTTCTGTTAGATGGGAGGGTCCCGGCTGTGGCGGCAGGACTGGCAATTGCGGATAATGTGTTCCCCAGCCTTGTGCCGGAAAAACCTCTGAAGAGGTCGCAGTGGCTGTGGTATCCACTGGCGGGGGCAAGGGAAGCGCTGCCGGCACGGCAGCCGACGCCGGTTCTTCCGCTCGGGATGTGTACATCCCAGTGGGTTGTTCTTGGGAGCCCGAAGGTGCTGACGGCACCACTTGATCTACAGAAGAGGGCTCCGCCAGTCCATGGTATGGGGGTGGTAAATGGTCGAGAGGTTCCCAGGGTTCGGCTCTCGACCCACGTTTCTCTTTTTGTTTTATCGGGAATAACCCTACTCTGGCAGTTAACCAGAGCCTGGCATATTCCTTCTCCTCGGGGTCGGAGGGGACTTTGCTCTCTACGTAGGAGAGCAATTCGTTACATGATTATTTCTCAAACGTGCCTAACACCGGCCAAGTGAGGTGATTCCTCAGCTCCTGCCCTCCCCAGACCTCTGCACAATACTGAATCATTTTTGCCTCGGATTTCTTTTTTCTCTGGGGATGATTCTCTCAATATTTTAACATCCATCCCAAGGGACTTTCCGGTGGAATGTCCAGTGATCTCTCCGCCCGATCGGAGAGACCTTTTCCGGTGTTCTTTTTCTGTATCTTACTCTTCTTTTGTCCCATGTTTATTAAAAATGCCTTACCTTCTCTATGAGTCCTTTTTGTTTCTGCGTTGTGTCCGTTCCACTTTTACCCGAGAAATCAGAGTTCGCTAATACTCACCTCTCAGCTAGCTGAGCCGGGGTCTTTTGTATTTAGCGCTCCGATCCTCCTCTGGACCTTTACCTAGGTCCGTTGGCTGAAAGGGTTTACTAATTCCCGAGCCCAACAGGACGTACCTTCCCCTTTAGCCCCTTGTGATCAGTCCCCCGAGATGCCCTTTCATCTCAGGTTTTTACAAGTGTGTAAGAGAGAACTTTCTCACAATCAATCGCTTCCTTCGTGGCCGGCCAATTCCCTCGCGGGTGGATGGAAACGCGGCCTTGAAGTCCATACTCGCTCCGTGATCAGATCACGTCTCATACACTCGCCCGATCACCTCACTCAACCAGTAGTACTTACAGCTATTTCCTACGTGGATGTCTTCGTGCACAACAGACGTTTTATGAGCAAAACAAGCCGCGGCTTCCCGAAGGCTCCGTGCCTTCCCGAGCTCTCTCCTCTGGATCCGTTTCTCTTTTATTTTGGTTTTTCTCAGCCTAAATTTAGTTCGGATATCGGAACGAGCTACGGGGGCTCTCAACTCACCAGGCCGCTGAAATCAGCGGGGGTACCCGACCTGGAAAGTGAGGTTCCCCGCAGTTTTCTCCAAATCCGAGTCACGGCACCAATCTGTTATAAATGCAATGGCAAAATAAGGTCAATAAAAAGCAATTTATTATAAAACAATTTAAGCACCTGCAACGAAAGAGAAAAACCACAATAAATAGGTCAGTGCAGCGCTGGGTGGACAGGGGTCTATACCCAAAGGTATAGGTGTTCCCAAATCCACGCTGTATGGGCTGCCGTCCGGGGTTCTTATAGGGGTTTTGTGCCCTGAGGCCAAAACTCCGAGCAGTCACTGTTCAACAAAGTGTCTTGATGGTCGGTTGAATGGATTTCCTGGAACCGGCGAACTGAATCAATAGACAGTGGGGCAGAGTCTCCTCATATGTAAAAAGGTCCTGGGTGTTCTTTGATTTCATCCTGGTTTGGGCCATCAGGACAGAGTGGTTGGCTCTGGGGTTGGGGCCGATGAATATCTCGGCTGGGCTTCTTTCTTTGTCTAGTTTGATTGTTCCCCAACTGTAGCTTGTCAGGCGGGGTGTTCAGGTCCGGTGATGAGTATCTTGTCCGGGCTTGTTTCTTTTGTCCAGCCTGATGGCTCGTGTCCTGCTTATTCTTTTAGGTTGATGGGCGCTGGCTAGGATCATTATCCCGGTGCCGGCTAGAATTGTTATCTCTAAAATGGATGTTTGCGGCTGGATTTAGGGAGGAATCCTTGGCCACACTATATTTTATATTTTCTTATGTTATTATAACTACAGATATATTTATTTAGGTCTTTACGAATTTTTATTCATAACTACATTTATTACAGTAGTAAGTGGTACAAGTACAAACTCAAATCCTCCCCCTTGACCTCCCAATGGAACTTGATGTAGTGGCATCTGGTGTACCCCTGTCTCTTGGGTCTGGGGGGCTTCTGATGTCCTGAATTGATGTGGCAGCGGCCTCAGGGGGACAAAGAGTTACATTGTCCCACCCCAAACCCCTTGTGAAGGGCGGCCCAGGAGTTCTGATTGTGTTTGAGTCCCTGGGGGGTTCTCCCTTGGTGTGTTTCTAATGGTCCCTGACCCTGAACTCCACCCTCAAAGGTGTAAACCCTCGGTTCTGTCTCTCAAAAACCCCTGCTGTGCCTCTGTTCAGAGCTCTCTGTTCTGGACCTGAGTTTGTTCTCATGCTGAATAAATGGTTTCATGAACGGGAGCCCGTCTCGTTGGTGTTTCATGCTGGTCCCCAGAACCCTGCTGCTTCTCTGGACGAGATCCTGAGGTTGCAGACTGCAACAAATGGTGAGAGAATGCGTGGCATCCAGTGAAGCACCAGGAGAACAGCAGGACCCGGCTCCATGGACACCTCGTAAGTCCCCGGCTGATGGCTTGAGAGCCGGCGAGACTCCCGCCTTAGAAAGGAGGACTCGAGAGTACCTGGCAGGGAGGCTGGGTTGAGAGTGCCTCGGGCATGGGGGAAGAAAAGGGATTACGGAGATGTGGGAGCCGAGACCAGACACTGGGACAAGCACCTAACATCACCCAACGAGACGTATTATGGACGATATCAAAATTATGGACGATTATATCAACATTATGGACGATTATGGACGGTATGGATCTTCCGGTGGACTGTTTCTGTCTTCTGTGAAGTTCCTTTTTTTTTTTTGGTGTATACCTCCCTGTACCTTCCCCTTTCCTCTGTTCCTAAGGGCAGGATAAAGGGTGAAAAAAGCCAAGATGGCTCGGGGTTGCTGCCGACTCCCCGTCACCCCGGTGTCTCTGCCATCCCATCCCCTGTTTTCCTGAAGGCAGGCAAGGGACGGAGACCATCCAGAATGATGCGGGTCTGCTGCCGTCTGCCCGCCGTTCCGTGTCCTCCTTCACCCCCTGTCTTTCCATATTCCCGTTCCCGGTCCGGGAAAGTCCGTCCCGGACCCCCCCCCCTCCCAAGATGGCGCCGGCCACGCGGTCTGGGATCCCTTGTTTCCCGCCTTGCTCCTTCTTTTCCGGCCCCAAACCTTCCCTTCCCGAACCTCCCAGTAACTCCTGCTTCGGTCCCACCCCTTTGTTCGGTGCTCCACCCCTGGGGGCTGTGCCTTCTCCATCGTGGGCAACACCTCCTCCGGGGAAATCGAAACTGTAACCGAGCTCCGAAAGCCAGTGTTACACCGAGATCATCTAAAGAGGCCATGCCCACATGAGAGCCGGAGCCGAAGCTGGAGATCGAAGAATTCTGCCCCTCGTAAGAGGAGATCTAAGAGCTGCACCCTTCCAAAGAGAGAATCCTAAAGTGGAAGAGACTGAACTTAAATACATTATGTTTGCATTAAGTACCATCACCGTTTAATTTGCCCGGCGTAGTCCGAGATTTAAGTGTTTGTTTTCAATTTTTTTTTTTCTGTTTGCTTAATGTGTTTTGTTATTGAGCTATTGGTGTCCCACAAAGCAAAGTGGGTGCTCTGTGGAAGAGGTGAGATTTTAAGGTGTATGTTTGGAAACATTTTAAGCTCCTAATTAAAATTTGAAAAAAAAAAATAAAAAAAAAATAAAAAAGGAGCAGATGTGGCAGCGGCCTCAGGGAGACAAAGAGTTACATTGTCCCACCCCAAACCCCTTGTGAAGGGCGGCCCAGGAGTTCTGATTGGGTTTGAGTCCCTGGGGGGTTCTCCCTTGGTGTGTTTCTAATGGTCCCTGACCCTGAACTCCACCCTCAAAGGTGTAAACCCTCGGTTCTGTCTCTCAAAAACCCCTGCTGTGCCTCTGTTCAGAGCTCTCTGTTCTGGACCTGAGTTTGTTCTCATGCTGAATAAATGGTTTCATGAACGGGAGCCCGTCTCGTTGGTGTTTCATGCTGGTCCCCAGAACCCTGCTGCTTCTCTGGATGAGATCCTGAGGTTGCAGACTGCAACAAATTGAGTTCCACATCTAGTTCAAGGGGGTGATACAGTATACTGCTCCCCTCCCCCTACACCATCAATGTTCTCAGGTGGGGCTGTAGGAACAGCATTTCCCTGATCCCTTTGCTCTGAAAGTTGAGGATGCAGGGGACCTGCAGCTGGCCCTGGATCAGCTGGCAACACTGAAGGACAAGACGGAGGAAGGTGCTGAAAAACATCCCAATCTTCACCGTTTTCCTCCTCTTTTTCCTCTTCTCCCTTTTTTCTTTACACATAGATTTCTCCTGTTGCTTGTCTAAGCCATATCAATCCACATTCCTTTTCAATCCATCCTTTCCAATTCTTGTTGGAATCTGAGATACAGAGTGTGTGCACTTGTCTCTGATACCTAGCTCTGAGATCCAGGAGAACACTGAATTTCATATAACATGAAATTTATGGGCATGTTTTTATGGTGTCACATGAAAACAACTGTTAAAGTTAGATAAAAAAGCTAAAACTGTAAGTGTGTAAATTAGAGAGTTTTCTTAAGTCACTGGGTGAAAAAGTTAGTTTAGAGTATAAACTAGTTTAGAAAGCAGAAGGCAAGATGGATGATTTAGAGTGTTGTTTCTTTTCCTTCTTATTTATGTTCTTCTTCTAGAGGTTTTTGGGTAATAGTAGGTGATTGGATAGAAAATGCCGCAGTGCAGTACACAGGTGATGAGTCATTGGGTCATTAAGAAAAATAATATACATGTCTATTGTTAATTAGATAAGAATAAGTATAAAGATAAAAGAACTGCGTATTTCGGAGCCATTTTGTGCCCTCAGAGCCAAAATGAGCCTGGTTGCAGTGAATTCAACTTGTGCAGAAAGTCTGGAGAGACCTGCCAAATTTTGTGATAGCATCCTAATAAACACGAGAAACAAGATCCTAACAGGCTTTGGAGTTTTCTTCTGACCTGGAGAACTGAGATAAGTGGGACTCCCCGTGAGGGAGTATCCCCAAGGAGCTCAGCTCAGAGAAGCTGAGAAATCCAGGAGTGAAGTGCAGAAGAAGCACAGCAGAAATAAGAAAGAGAAAAGAAACAAATTAAAAAAAGTTATAATTCTCCTCTAAGTACCTCCACAAAAATTGACATAAATGAATTCTATCTGTTCCATAAGGTGGCCATATAAGCCCTTTTGGCAACTTATACTCTGGCCACACAAAATAACAATATTTTACCATCATCTCCATAGTTACCTCTGGGTGAATGCATAATCTGTCCCAAGACCTCAGCATTCTCCCCAAGGGACTCTACGGGGGTATTATGGGACCATCATCCCTTTTGCCAGGGCCCCTTCCTGGCTTTACCCTTGCAACTCTCCATGGGTGCCTGCGGGAGCTCAGGGCCTCTGGACAACAAACCAATATGATTTCGCAGAAGCCATTTATTGTTTACATTGCACACATTCTAAAACTACTGTTCATGTGATCATGCATCTTTTCATTGGTGCTCCTATCCTGTCCACGCGCTCTGCATGTGCCCCTCGGGGCACAGGATTGGTTACAGTCCAGGTGTTCCACCGCCCTCTGTTATCTGTCTCTTGTGGTTCTGTTTTCTTGTTTTTCAGCCTCTTCTTTCTTATTTTTAGAATAGCTTATATCTCAGCAACCTTGAGAAATTCCAAAGGGTCTGATAATAAATTCTAAATATGGTTTGGCTGGAGCACATAATGGCCCAAGCTGTTCAGATGCATTAGTACAGGTGCCCTGTGTTACCAGTGCTACCCTTCATGTGTGGCCTCCCAGGTTTGCTCCCTAAATATCCCATTTTACTCACCAGTGAGATTTTCAGTGGTCCTTCCCTGTGGACTCTTCACGGACCCCCCTGGTCCGCCACTCATCTGTCTCCTGGACAGTCTTGGGAACCCAATCGATCGCCCAGTGCTGGCCACCAGCAAGGAGAGCTGATCACCGAAACTGGGTGAGGCGTGCCTTCAGCTCCGCTCGCTGCCCGCTGCCCCGGACGGTGGAAATATCCCGGACAAGAGCCCCCAAACTGTCAGGAAAATGAATCCACAAACACCAGAGGTTTATATCCAAAAAGGAGATAAAGGAGTCCTGTTACTTTATCTGAATAAAGGGAGAGGCCATGGAGCATTCTCAGATTTTTGGAGGACACAGCCTCCTTTTTATCCTATGTTCCTGGCCGCATGTCCCTTCTTTCTTTCCCCATTGGCTGAGGTACTTGAGAGGTACAGACTTCCTGAAATGCCTAATACTGTTGCAGGCTGGGATCCTGGGGGCCGGTCTGATCCCCAGCTTCTGCCGGCAACGAGCCCAGATAGCCAGGCTTTCCCTGGGGACAGAGCCACCATCCGGGGTTCTGCAGGCAGCCTCCAGCCAGGGGTAACCCTTGGAGCACAGGAAAGGGCCTTAAGTGATCAGCTCTTTTAGCAGCAATTTCTGCTCTGTGATCAGCTCTGTTCAGCCCAGCCAGCTCTGTTCTGGGGTTCCCCTGCTGACGCAGACAAGAGACGGGAAGATCATATGGCATTTCGCAAGGAGTCTTTAATGCAGGCTTCAGCAAAGGGGGCCAGTGATGGTCTAACCCTGTGTCATAGAGTTCCTTTACCTTTAAGAAAGTTAAAGTTGCTGGGGTCTCCTGGGAGTCTTTTCTCTTGACCAATTATCGGTCATTGCTGAGAATTGACAGCAGTTTTAGCCATTGAAAAGTAGAATCAACTTGTGAACCCCACCTTAAAGTGTACACCCAGAAGTCTGTGGTTTTTTTTTGTTTCCTGGCTGTGAAGAGTGGCGGAGCTCCGGCTGGCCTCCCGTTCTCTGCCCAGGCCATGCGGCCTGGGTGGGGGGCCGAGCTGGGCCTGCCGTTCTCCCGGCCGGGAGATGGGGGCCGGCGGGGGCTTACCCCGGGCTGAGCCGGGCCAGGCCGGTTCCTGGCTTAGCTGCAGGTTTTGCTGTGATAGAATTTACCAGAAAACTGCCGAGTAAAGAAGAAAAGCTTTGGACCTGCGGCAGGCTGAGACAGCAACCACACGGCAGAGCAGCCATGAAGAATCTTCTATCAAAGACAGCTCTAGCTGCTGCTCCGGCAGAGATCACAGAACCATCTACAAAAGCCTGGGCAAGATTTTAACTCTTTCTTATCCAGATGAAACTTGCGGATTAATCTTTTCGTCCAGAAAGAGAAAAGGAGAGTGATCCACATGAAAAGAGACTTTATAAACTACTAGTGGTAAGAAAGAAAAGAAAACTTCAAGAAAGGTAGAGAATTAAGAAGATGCTTTAATTAAGCTGAAATATCTTTCTGTTAAAACTATGGAAATAGACAATGAAGTCCTGAAAAGAACTCCTTTAATTCATAATAGAGTATGGGGAGGAATAAAGTGTTCAAAGTGTAAATTTGAGTAAAAAGTGGAGTAATTGTGGTATAGTGAAGTGCTGGGAGATTTGAAGCCTTGAGAGGCAATGAGAAAACTGTTTTTCTAGTGAAGCTCACAGGAGCAGATGAAGAATACCTTTTTGCCTTTGACTCACTTATCCTTAAAAATACTATCCCCAAACTAATGACCTATAACATTTCAGAGTGATTTGGAATAGGAGGGGTGGGCTCTGATAATAACAGCTCTGAGCAGCTGATATCAGAAGAACGAGAAACTATAACAAAATAGTTTTCTTGTGAAAAACTCCATAAATTAACAGAAAGGAACTTCTGTTTCTCTACAGAAACTGAGGAAAAGACTATAAAAAGAATTAGAACTGTTTAAACCATCAAAATTATAAAGTTTTTGTCTCTGTTGTCATGTGAACAAAAGAATAGTGAGCAGTAAGAAATGAAAAGGTTTTTTCTAAAAGTTTATTCTGGTGTTCTTATTCTTGTAGTTTGTCAATAAACTTCTCTTTATTCCTTTTAAGTTTTATGCCTAGTTTGCTCTTATTTTAATCCATATCTCACAGCAGAAAAATAATAATTCTTTTTTCCCCCTTGTTTGTTAATTACTGGTTCAAAACCACGACACCCCGAATTGGGTAAAAGCTGGGGTTTTTATAGAGAAGGGGAGGATTGGAGGGGACCGATGGTCTGAGACGGGATAAGATGACCAATAGTTAACAGGGAGATAACATGGGGTCCTGAAGCAGGAAGTGGTCCACAGCTTAGTCACAGTGACTAGGAAGTTTTATCTTATCTTAGGGGATCGATCTCCAGGGAGGATGGCACAGATACCTGTCAGAGGACAGTGCCTCCTCCACATAATACCTAAGAGCCCCTTCTAATGTATACCCCCCCCTTTTTCTTTTCCTTGTGTCAATCAGTGGAATTCCTTATGGAATTTATGGTTCTTCCCATTGTTTCTTTCATCTCTCAGTATCCAATTTATTTATCAGCAGACCCACAGTTTGTAAAGACAAGTGCCTCATTCCTTTCATACTGCAGCTAGGGAGAGTGGCTTTACCTGGAGCCTATGGCAGAAAGGACCAGGGGAGACTCAAGGTCAACCCCTATTGTTTTGGAGTTGGGGATGCCAGGAAAATTAATCCACTATCTCAGAGGCTTATATCCAAAAAGGGGACAGAGGAGTCCTGTAACTTTATTTGAATAAAAGGAGAAGCCATGGGGCATGGACCTGATTTCTCTGAGCCTGAGAGAATTACAGCCTGTCAGTGGCTGATCTGTTCCCAAGGGAAAGCCTCTTGAGAGCGTCTCTCGTTCAAGGTCTATCTCTGTAAACAATTTCACTTTCTCAAAACAGTTCTGTACAACTGTAGATAGTGTGTTTTTCTCTTGTCCGAGAACACACCGAGCCCTGACCACAAAAACGGTGATGGGTATTAGGGACAAGGTGGCACAGCATGGACTGGGGTCTCAAGAAGTAATGTATATGATTCGCATTCTTAATTCTGTGTCACTGGTACCATATGATATTAGGCACCTTGCTCAGGTGTTGTTTCAGCCTATTCAATTTGAGATTTTTGAGGACAATTGGAGTCAGATGGCCACAAAAGTAGCCAGACGAAATAGTCAATTGCCTCAAGAGGACCCTAGATTTGGGGTTGGGCCTGACCTTTTGACAGGGATTGGAAATATCTCTAACCCTGATTTCCAGGTCACGTTCCACCTGGTGATGTTAGAGCAGTGCCAGAGGACAGGCTTTGCAGCTCTGATGAAAACAATAGAGCTGTCTTCTCCAAAGCAAAAGTTTGCTACCATTGTCCAGGGACCTAAGGAGCCATCCATGCAGTTTATTGAGAAACTCTGGCTCCTTAGAGAAGCAAGTAGACAAACCAGAACTGAGATGCCTACTGCGCACACAGTTGGCAAGAAGCAATGCCAATGATGACTGTAAGAGGGTAATACAGGCTCTCCCAGGTGACCCATCTGTGGCACAGATGGCTTAGGCCTGTGCAAACATGGGCACCCCAGATTGCAAGATGGCTGCCTTGGCTACTGACTTGCCAGGGTCCTCAAAAGGGCCAAAAGGTAAGCAGCAGAAGCAGGAAACAGCACAAGCCACCAAAAAGCAGGGGAAACAGAAGCAGAAAGGGAAAGTTCCCTCGTTTCTGTGTGGTCAGTGTGGAAGGCCAAACCACTATGCAAGGCTTGCACAGCAAAACTTGACGCCAAAGGCCAGCCTTTGCCAGATCAGGGAAACACGAAGCTGAGCGCGTTGGGGAAATGCTCTCAGACACAAGCATTTCCCCAGGTCCTGAAGCTGAGGCAGGCTTACTCAGTCAGCTTGTGGCCAGCACCTATGGCTCAGCTGGACTTGATATCTGCACAGCAGCAACGGTAGTCCTGAACTCTTGCACAGTGCATAGAGTTCCTTTGGATGCCTATGGACCCCTGGGGGAGGGTAAAAGTGCTCTCCTGATGGGGCGGTTGAGTGCCACCCTCCAGGGCATCATTGTGCATCTGGGGCTTATTGATGCTGATTATTCGGGACAAATTTCTGCTATGGTTTCCACGCCCAACCCTTCCCTCACTATTTCCGAGAAAACATGCATTGCTCAACTTGTGCCTTTCAAGTCCTCAGTTTCTAAGGCTGTGAGCTGGTGTCGAGGGGACAGTTGCTTTGGATCGACTGGGCCACCTCAGGTGCACTGGACTGCAACCTTGATGGACAAAAGGCCTGAGATGTGGTGTACCCTATGCCTCCCAGGTGCTACCCTTCCAGAAATCCACCTGCAAGGCCTGATCAACACGGATGCTGACGTCACCATCCTGGCCTTCTCTGCGTGGCCCTTGCAATGGCCTCTGGATCCTGTGGAGTCACCTGTCGCAGGGTTGGGTGGAACGGAGCAATGCTTCATCAGCCAGCGGGGGTGTGGGGACAAACCCATCTGGAAAAATCAGTGGTCCTTACAAAAAGAAAATGTAGTTGCCCTTCCAGATTTGGTTCAAGAGCAAGGTACAAGCTATGCCAATCTGCCAAGTTTCATAGCAGAAAGTAATGTCAGGGCTGAAAAGTGGGCTAACCCTGCATGGGTAGCACCTCAGCCTGATGTGCTAGCACAGGCCAGAGCATCGCATGGATTCTTTCATCAAAATGCACATACATTGCAAAAGCAGTTTCAGTTGACTCCAACTGAGGCTAGTGACATTGTCAATTCCTGTGATGACTGTCACGTGCTTGCTCCGCCTTTACCGATGGGCGTAAACCCTAGGGGTCTCAGGGCCTTGGAAATTTGACAAACAGATGTTACCCAAATTGCTGAATTTGGAAGGGTCAAGTATGTGCATGTGTCTATTGACACTTTCTCCTCTGCAATGTGGACTTCTGCTCACACTGGAGAAAAAACGTGCAATGCCATTGCCCATTGGAGGCAGGCTTTTGCCATGCTAGGGGTACCTTCTACTATGAAAACCGATAATGTCCCGGTGTAGGCCTCACAGAAAGTGCGGCAATTCATGCAGTTGTGAGGTGTCTCGCACAAATTCGGCATTCCGCATTCTCCAACTGGCCAGGCCATTGTTGAACATGCTCATGGTACTCTGAAGCAGGTTCTTCAAAGACAAAAATGGGGAATGCAGGGTGAAACCCCGCAAAGTCGATTGGCAAAAGCTTTGTACATGATAAATCACCTTATGGTGCTGCAGAATTCAAATAACCCGGTCATCTTGAACCATCACCTTTCTTTACAGGCTTCAGGCGAGACACATCAGCCCCGAGTGAATGTTAGGGTGCGAAATTTAGCCACCAACAGTGGGAAGGCCTGTTTGAACTTATGGCTTCGGGTCGTGAGTATGCATGTGTATCCACAGATACTGGGGTGCACTGGGTACCTACAAAGTGTGTCCAACCTGACCCGCAATCACAAAGGCAGAACCAAGCCAACAGGCAAATCACAGGCCGTGACCAGGAGGAAGGTCATCAAGTAGACGAACCTTCCAGTGATGACACAGATGCAGAAGATGCGAGTGATCACTCAGAGGGTCCCTCTACACGCAGGCGTTAAACATCTTGCTCATTTTTTCATTTTTTCTTTTTTTCATAGAAAGAAAGGGTGAGATGTGGACCTGATTTCTCTGAGCCTGAGAGAGTTACAGCCTGTCAGTGGCTGATCTGTTCTCAAGGGAAAGCCTCTTGAGAGCGTCTGTTGCTCAAGGTCTATCTCTGTAAACAATTTCACTTTCTCAAAACAGTTCTGTACAACTGTAGATAGTGTGTTTTTCTCTTGTCCCACCAATGGGACAAGAGGTGTTGTTCCCTTTACCAGTCATGTTAAACCTGTAGCGTAAGACCCTATAAAAGCTGAAAAGTTCGGGGAATAAAGGCCTTTCCTAGCAACTCGTTCTGGTGTGTGCTGTGAATGAATCCACACTTCTACATCGTGTCCAACAGTGACAACGGGGCATTTCCAATGGGGTCTCTCAAATTCCTAGAGGATGCTGCCTCCTTTTTATCCTAATCTCCTGGCTGCATTTCTCTCTCTCTTTTTCCCCCTTGACTGAGGTACCTGAGAGGTACAGACTTCCCAAATCACCTAATACAGACTCCCTTTTTTTTTGTATCTCTGTTCTTTTTCTCTAAGTCCAGGAATTTAGCACAGCCTTGGATGAGCAACAGTCTGTGTCAATTAGTGGAATTCCTCTGGAATTTATGGTTTCTCCCATTGCTGCTTTCACCTATTAGTATCTGGCTTTATCTACCAGCAGGCCCACAGTTTGTTTGTAAAGACATCTCCTTTTCATTCCTTTCAGGGATATAGAGGATCTGAGGCCTGCTATACTCCAACTGAAAAGGAGATGCAGGCAGCTTATGAAGGTGATGCCTTAAGAACCTAAGAACAAAACAACACTTTTGAGATATTAGTATAGGAGGTAATATAAAGGTTGATCTTTATTGGAGGCCTCCAGGGACAGATATGTAAAATGTCCACAACAACCTACCCCCCATGAGGGTGAATGCAGTTTTATAAGTTTAGGAAATTAGCGTATTTGACAAAAATCACCAATTAGGAGCACAAGTGGTGATGCAATCCCCCTCCCCTTCCCAGTTCAAGCCCCTTCTAAGTCCTCCCCCCTCAGATGGAAACTTAACTTGATGAAAATGTGTCTTGAATAGCTGTTTTTCAGCCTTGGTTTCTAAGGAGACCCAAGATAGGATAGAGGCTTTGGAATATGTTTTGTCTTTCTGCCTATCAGGGCAGGGAAAAGTACTGGGAAAACTAGCTACAAATGCAATAATAGGCTACAGAGCTCCAAATATATGTGTAAAGACTAAAGAGAATATATAAAAGAAAAAAAGGCAAAAATAATCTGGCATAATTTCCCCTCTTTTTTAGAGACTAACAAGACTCTATCTCGTCTAGTCTCTACTTCATATTTAATCATACCATCATGTCATACAGCCAGCTATTATGCAAAGACTAACTACAGATATAAATAATATGAACAGTTCCTTTTATCCAGGCCCAGTTCAGTAACCATGAAGTGTGTGTACTGAAGGTATATTCAGTGTTCAGTGAGCTCTTTTGAGTTACCTGATGTAGAATTTGAGTTTGCTTCCGAATTTCAACCAAATTCTTAGTAATTCTTTCACTCTGATCTGCATAAGAACAACCAGTGTTAATGATTTTGCAGCTAGTAGGAAAGTGAGTCATTTTTTGTACAACTATACCAGACAAATCATGGACTTCTTCTTGTAAGGCTGAAATTGCATCTGAAATTTGATTTTCACTATGTTGAATACCCCTTAATGTGATCAAATATTATGTTTGGAATTACAGCTCCATGCATACAGGCCCAATCTTTATCTATGGACAAAACTTATGAGGCCAGATTCTCACATATTCAATACCACTGACAAGTTGTTTTTATGAAGAGCTTTTGAATACATTTTGGACTAAAGTCACATGCAAATTTTGGGGCCAAACCTGAGTCATGGTTACCAACTGTGCAGATAACAGGCACAAGAACAATTAAAATCACATAATCTTGATTTGTATCAGTCTCTTTTCCAGTTGTTTCAGCAACAGAGGTTTTCCTAACTCTGGAGCAGTGAATTAAGGGTTCTCTGCCAGCACCTTTGCTTTTCATTAGTGTAGTCAGGACTTGGAATGGCCCTTTCCACTTAGCTTGTAAGGGTCACTTGTCCCACTGTGAGCAACTGAGACATGGACTGAGACTGGCAGGGAATCTGAATTGTTTATTCAAAGAAACGAGTTGGTTTTATACACTTTCTCAAGGCACAGTATTTCTTTATATGGTAATTCTCACTGCATGACCTATTCCATGTTGTCATGTCAGCAACATGCTTTCTTTATGTCCTTCTATGGGGTGATCACGTGCTGTTCACCCATCTTTCAGCTTCTGGCAGGCTTCTCTTTGTAGGGCTCTGCTGCGTGGCACCTCCTGCCACCAAAGTCAGGTGGAGACAAGCCTCTCTGTGGCACCCTGTGCTTCTTTGTGCTGCCATGTGCTTCTGCAGGCACATCCCACAGCCTGCAGCTCAACTCCATCCCATCTTTTCCCACAAGTCCCTCTTTTTTGTTTTATACAAACAAGAATTATGAAACAAAAGACTTCTAACATTAAAATATGTTTGACCCACCGCCCAAACCAAACAAGCTCCATTCCTCACAAAAGCAGTATCTTTCCTATGAACAGCAGGGTAGATAAAAACACCCAACAACTGGTAGCAGCACACATCTCCTTCCCATGAATGGTGACAGTGATTAAACAGATAGAACCTTGAGAAACAAAATTGTCTAAAACCTTTACCATCACCTAGAGTCTGCAATTGCTGGAAGGTCCTATTTCACAGTGAAGACTTGGAAAGCTTTTCCCAGCAAAGACTTCCAAGTTTACCTCAAAAGGGGGTCCAGCTTTTATAAGATCAGATCAGCAAGTCAAAGTGACTTGATTACACTTTTAGGGCAGAAACACCTGGATCTGATGGTATAATCCCCAGTCAGTCAGGGCTAGGGCTTGGCCAGAGCCTCAAGCCTTGCCTGAGAGGGTTTCCCTAAAATACCTACAAAACTGCCTAAAAACTTTATTAATATCAGTTAGGAGTATGACTTCAGAAGAGTTTATTTTCCCCACAAGCTGATTATGAAGCTGGAATAACCAAGGCTGGTCAGACCACTCTTGCAGGTACCCATCATGGACCAGAATCTGTGGAAACATAAGGATATCCTCCCCCCCCAGGTTATCAACAGAAAGGCGCCTTCCCATTTTCCACTTTCAAGATTCCTAACAAGTACCTTAGATTTTTCTAAGTGAGCCTGTGGTTCACTGAAATGTCGTTGGATGGGGGTTTGGCCATTCTGAATGCAATTCAAAATATTAAGAACATATAGGGCTTTATGAAGGCTTTTGTGGGGAATATATCCCATTCCTGCACTCCCTCTTTTTTGTTTTAACAACATGGACTTGAGAGTGCTATGGGCCTGTTCGACAATTGCTTGACCTGTAGGGAAATGTGGAATACCTGTGATATGGCTCAGCCCCCACAAATGAAAAAAGTTGGCCACCTGTTTGGATGTATAGGCTGACCCATTATCAGTCTTTATGGATACAGGTACTCCAAGGGCTGCAAAAGCAGACAAAAAGTGATGCTGGCCATCTTTTGAGCGTTCACCTGTGTGGGCAGAGGCAAAAATATATGTCATAAAGGTATCAATCGTAACATGAACATATTCCAACTTTCCAAATTTAGGGATATGTGTAACATCAGTCTGTCAGATTTCTAGTGAGCAATAAAATCACAGACAAAGGGCTCTCTAACTATTTAAAGTTAGAAAGTGGTATGCTTTATTACTGCTGGGCAGCACACTGAAGTCCTCTCCCAAAGCCGTATGAGCCCCACCACTGCCCCTCATTCCCTATTTATTCCCCAAAGTATTACATATGCATAGGATTACACAATGCACCTAATTCATTGCCTGACTCTGCCCGCTCTTGCCTTGTATGGTAATGAGCTCCATGCTCCTCTGGGCATACTCAGTTCCTATTTTGAAATGGGTCTGGGGTCTTGTTAATGAAATCTTCCTCTTCCTCAGGCTTGAACTTTTTAACTGTGTCTTGTTGGCAGCTCTCCTAGTTCTCTTGGACTTAGTTCAGATTCCCTGCCTGGGGGTGCAGACATGGTCCCTTTCTTTCCACAATAGTCCATCTTTCTTGTCTCCTTCTACAAACACAAGACAAGTAAATGATACATAGTCTTATTCTTAACTAAGTATTAAGACAAGCGAAATGATATATATATATCCTTGGGCGATTCATTTCATCTTGGCAATCGTTGACTACAAGCAGTAGCTGTATGGACTTGTTTTTAACCACACCTAGTAATCATTAATCACCTACATTGCTTTTTAAATTCTTTATATTTCTTTTACCTTAAGCTGATCTTATTCTAGTTAAAATTTTAATTTCTTAATTTTCTTAACTCAGTAGAGCTTGAAGTCCCTGGGGATTAACTCTGAGAGCAGGCAAGGGTGCCACCTGTTGACAGTTGGCACAGGCTTGCACAATTTACCATGCTTTCTCGTGTAGGCTAAAATTGTTTTCAAAGAACTGCTCCACTGGTGAAAAAAAACATGTGACAGACATGTCTGAAAAAATAACATCCGGCACAATATTGGCCCCAGCTAACTTGTTTGCAGGGGCATTACCTTCAGAGATGGGGACAGGAAGTCTAGTATGTGAACATACATGTAGGATATAATACCTTTTCGTACACAACTGCACTGCAAAACGTAAACCTAATAATAAAGAAAAGAGCAATGGGTTAGTTACTTCTTTGATATAAGCTTCTTCTATTCTTGTCACTATACCTGCAACATAAGCAGAGTCAGTAACAATGTTAAGCTCATCTTGAAATTTTTCAAAAGCCCTAACCACAGCTGCTAATTGTACCAGTTCAGAAGAACTATGAACTTTTTCTGTATCTTGTAGCCACTGCCTGTTAGTTTGCCACATTATTACAGACTGTCCAGTCTTTCCAGAGACATCTATAAATACTGTGCGGGCATTGGCAATTGGAATTGGGGAACAGTAAGATTTCTCAATAAAATTCAACTGTGATAAGTGATTCAACAACATATGAAAAGGCACATGAATGTTTAATCGACCAGAAAACCCTTGCAGGTCTACCTGAAAAGCCAGTGAGTGTTGCTGCAGCCAATCTGTCCTGGGGTGGTCAGCAAAACTCACTCACCCTTCATCAGTTCCATGTGGCCTGTGCACAAATTTGAAGGAGAATGGAGATTGACTGTGGATTATCATGCCTTGAATGAAGTGACTCTGTTGCATTCTGTGGCAGCGGGATCAGGTCCAGAGAAGCTACAGTTACCAGGAACCAGCGTGGGACACCAACGAGATGGACTTCTGCTCATGAAACCTGTAACTTTTCTCTAAAAAATCCTTTTTCTGTTTCTCTGTTTCTGCTGCAACTCTTTTGTATTTTTCTTTTTATTCTTGGATTTCTCAGCCTCCTTTGGACTGAATTCTTTTGGGATCCTCCCTCGTGGGGAGCCCTGCTTATCTCAGTTCTTATGATTCGAAGAAAACTCCCGAGCTCATTAGAATCTTGTTTCTCGTGTTTATTAAAAGGTCATCACAAAACAGGTCTCTCCAGGCTGGCTACAGAAGGTTAATCTTTGCAATCTGGTACATTTCTTTCTTCTGATGGTACAAACAAGGCCTTGTGGCACACTTCGTGTCTGATGCACAAAATGGCCCCGAAATATGCAGTTCTTTTATCTTTATACCTATTTTCACCCAATTAACAATAGACACGTATATTATTTTTCTTAATGACCCAATGACCCATCACCTCTGTGATGCACTGCGGCATGCTCTGTCCAATCACTTACTACTACCCAAAACCTTTTGGAGAAGAACATGAAAGAAGAAGGGACAAGAGACAACAGCCTAAATCCTCCATCTTCTCTCCTGTTCTCTAAACTAACTTTTTCACCCAGTGACTTAAAAAAACTTTCTAATCTACACACTTATACTTTCAGCTTTTTCCATCTAATTTTAACATTTGTTTTCATGTATCACCATGAAAACATGCTCATGAATTTCATATTATATGAAATTCAGTGTTTTTCTGGATCTTATAACTAAGTATCAGAAACAAGGGCACACACTCTGTATTCCAGACTCCAACAAAACCATTTATTCAGCATGGGAACAAACTCAGATCCAGAGACAGAGAGCCCCAGAGGCAGGGTGATGGGTTTTGAGGGACAGAACCAGGGTGGAGTTCAGGGTCAGGGACCACTAGTGTCAGGAAAATTAATCCACAAACACTAGAGGTTTATGTCCAAAAAGGAGACAGATGAGTCCTTTTTCTTTATTCGAATAAAGGGAGAGGCCATGGGGCATTCCCTTGGGGTCTCTCAAATTCTTGGAGGGCGCAGCCTCCTTTTTATCCTAATTCCCGGCCGCTTGTCCCTTCTCTCTTTCCCCATAGGCTGAGGTACTTGAGAGGTACAGACTTCCTGGAACGCCTGATACCGGCGGTGATACCTTCCCCCCCCCCCCCCCCATGCATAATCCTTTCTTAACTTTTATAGAATTCATAGTGTTCTTTTAGTGCCCCTTTGATCTTCTACTGGAATCCATCCCATTGTTTCTGTTGTCTCTCACTGATAGTACATCTTATCAACTGACTCACAGCTTGTTTGTAAAGACAAACCTATCATTCTTCTCAATCCCTCCTCTTTTAATTTTTGTTAATAATTGTCTTTACAAACTTTAGTTATCATTGACTTAATTTCTTGTTCTTGGGTCTTTTTTGGCTTTGCAATTATTTGCAGTGGCATCACTCTCTGCCCTTTTGTAGCTATCTCTGGGTCAGTAAGCACTGCTACTACCTGCATTCCTTTGATCACATGTTGAATGAGTTGTATGAAGCAAGGGATCATGCATGGTAAAAAGATTAGAGTTGCTACAACACATAAGAGGAAAAAAAAGCATTTGTTTGACCCATAGGCCACCAGGTAACCATGAAAACATGTCCCATTCCCATCCTTTCCATGTTTGGACCGGTACATGGGCTAACTTTCTTATTCCTTTTGTTATTTGTTTCACTACCTTTCCATTGTCATCTATTTGCAAACAGCAGTTTGAGTCATTAAATTTTCCACACACCCCCCCTTCTTCTGCTAATAAGTAGTCTAATACCATCCGATGTTGAAATATTGCATTTCTCATCTGGGTAGACTGGTCAGCAATAAGGTCAAGAGCTGTAGCTGTCTGGTTGATTATTATTTCAAAGACAGCTTGCAACCTAATTATCCGATTTAGATTATAAATGGGTTCTCTGGCACCTGATATTAATTCATTTGGGTTCCAGGTAGCTGGTCCATAGTGTTGTATGATTCGTTCAGGTGGCCATTCATCTTTTCCTCACTTTTGGGTGCTCTTTCCAACCAGGGATGTATCAATGGACCGCTTTTCTCTAATTAGATCATCATATACTTTGATTCCTAACTGATTTCCCTGAACTTGTGGTAGCAGAAAGAACAATGGTCTAATATACCCCACATAACATATCCCTGACCAGTTTGGGGGTAGCTTGCAGTAAGCATTTTGGCCACAAATCCAGTAATGCCCCTTTAGAGCCCAGGTCCCATTAGCGAAGGGACCTTTCCAATTTTCATCATCAACTGGTGGGTCAAAATACAGCTCGCTTCCAGGGCCTAGTGGTCCACCAACAATAGTTGCCTCGCCATAAGAATCACAATATTTACATTTCCAAGCTCCTACATGAGGCTTCCACTTGCAATCACATCCCAGATCTGTTTTATTAGATCTGGACCAGAACTTACTGAAAAGGGTTCGAGTTCCATTCCGGTGTTGCCATTTCCACTGATAGTCTCGGACAACATGTGTCGGACTTGTGGAATTATCTCGGGGGCAGCTTAAAAATAAAGGGTCAAAAAACTTATCCTTCCCCACTGCTTTACAGCCTTCAAAATCTTTTTGGTAATTATGGAAGGAACACTTTACCCAGCTACCATTAGTGAGCTTAACATGTGTTTGATTCCATCTGCCTTGATATCTGGAACAGTCATAAGGAGGGCAGTTGGGGGTCCAACAATCTAAACCCAAAGATAAAGTCCAGTCACAATCGCTCTTTCTCACATATGTGCTCCCTGTTCTGTTCAGGCAATAAATGCCTCTTTCAGAAGAATGAAGCTGCCATGGACTTCCTTCTTTGTCCCAAAATCCTGTTTCATTATGGACTTCACTCAGGGTGCTAACCCACCATTTAGGCTCGACTGGGCTGGCTACCCATGGCCAGCTTTCAGATCCCCCCGGCCCCCCGCAGACCCAACAGTTCTTAAGGTTAAAGGTCTTTGCTACTTGTTCTCCTAAAGTAAAAAAATTATTTTCCTACTTTAGACTCCAACTTAACTGAAAATATAAAGGTAAAATTATTAAGAGAAACATTCTAATAGTGTTACAATCTAATTTCTAATTTTCAATTTCACGTTGTCTTCTACACCACCTGTGGCAAGTGAAAGCACAGAAACAGTTTAGCATAAAGAAAGCAATGACAGCATGGATTGGCTCTTAGTGTCTGGAGATTTGAGAGTAGGGATGCCCATACAGACTATTTCAGCAGTCAGTCTGTGGGTAGGCACTCAGGGCTTCCCCCGATGTCGACGCACCAGCTACTGCTCCAGTCCACTCCTGCGGAGTGTCAGTCGCGGCTTCCCATCCTTCTCCTCCAGCTGAGATGTCCAAATCTCTGGAGCTTTAGAGACCTTGACTCGAGTGTGATGTGTCCACCCGTGTTCAGCTGTCTTGACGGCTGTTTCTGTAGTCAGTAACACCTGGAAAGGTCCACGCCACTTAGCCACTAGGGGTGCTTCTTTTCACTCCTTAACTAGTGAGAGGAATGACAGGTTTGTCTTTACAAACAAGCTGTGGGTCAGTTGATAAGGTGTACTATCAGTGAGAGACAACAGAAACAATGGGATGGATTCCAGTAGAAGATCAAAGGGACACTAAAAGAACACTATGAATTCTATAAAAGTTAAGAAGGGATTATGCATGGGGGGGGGGGGGGAAGGTATCACCGCCGGTATCAGGCGTTCCAGGAAGTCTGTACCTCTCAAGTAACTCAGCCTATGGGGAAAGAGAGAAGGGACAAGCGGCCGGGAATTAGGATAAAAAGGAGGCTGCGCCCTCCAAGAATTTGAGAGACCCCAGGGGAATGCCCCATGGCCTCTCCCTTTATTCGAATAAAGAAAAAGGACTCCTCTGTCTCCTTTTTGGACATAAACCTCTAGTGTTTGTGGATTAATTTTCCTGACAATTTTGGGGGCTCGGTCCGGGATATTTCCACCGTCCGGGGCGGCAGGCAGTGAGCGGAGCTGAAGGCGCGCCTCACCCGGTTTCGGTGATCAGCTCCCCTTGGTAGCGGCCGGCACCGGGCGATCGATTGGGTTCCCGAGACTGTCCAGGAGACAGACGAGTGGCGGACCAGGGGGGTCCGTGAAGAGTCCACAGGGAAGGACCACTGAAAACCTCACCGGTGAGTAAAATGGGATCTTCGGGGAGCAAGCCTGGGAGGGCACCCAGGGAGGGTAGCACAGGCAAGCCTGGGAGGGCACCCATGGAGGGTAGCACAGGTCAAACAGGGCACCCATGGAGGGGTGCAAGGGTACAGCCGGGAAGGGGTCTCGGCAAAAGGGATGACGATCCCACAATACCCCCGGAGAGTCCCTTGGGGAGAATGCTGAGATCTTGGGACAGATTGTGCATTCACCCAGAAGTAACTATGGAGATGATGGTGAAATATTGTTATTATGTATGGCCAGAGTATAAGTTGCCGAATGGACTTATATGGCCATCTTATGGAACAGATAAGATTCATTTGTGTCGAATTCTGTGGAGGTATCTAGAAGAGAATTGGAAAGGATGGATTGAAAGAGAATGTGGATTAATATGGTTTAAACAAGCAACAGGAGAAATCTATGTGTTAAGAAAAAAAGGAGAAGAGGAAAAAGGGGGGGAAGAAGAAAATGGTGAAGATTGGGATGTTTTTCAGCACCTTCCCCCGTCTTGTCCTCCGGTGTTACCAGCTGACCCAGGGGCAGCTGCAGATGCCCTGTATCCCCACCTTCCAGGGCAAAGGGATCAGGGAAATGCTGTTCCTACAGCTCCACCTGAGAATAACAATAGTGTGGGGGGGGGGGAGCAGCATATCATATCACCCCCTAGAACTAGAAGGGGAACTCAATTTAGAGCATCAGAAGCCCCCCGGACCCAAGAGACAGGGGTCCATCAAATGCCACTCCGCCAAGTCCCTTTGGGAGGTCAAGGGGGAGGATTTGGGTTTGTAGTTGTACCACTTACTACCCAGGATATAAGAGGATTGAAAAAAGAATTACCCCCATACTTGGATGATCCCATAGGGGTGGGGGAAAAGATAGAAGAATATTTGGGAAACGCAGATTATACCTGGAAAGACTGGGATTTTCTTTTGGGGATTTTGTTTGGGCCATCAGAGAAACGGATGATTTTGCAAAAAGCTCGGCAGCTGTGGGAAGATGAACACCCACAGGCAGTGGGGGGAGCTGGACGTAATGTACCTATAGTGGATGATGCCATCCCACAGGTGGACCCCCAGTGGGATCCAAATAACCAGGCCAGCCTGGCTCGCCTCCGTGATTACCGTGCTTATTTGATTAGGGCAATCAAATCAGCAGCTCCTAGAACTAACAACATAGCTAAGGCTATGTCGTTAGAACAGGAGAAGCATGAAAGCCCCTCTCATTGGTTAGAGAGGATTAGGGATGCCTTGCGTAAGCATGGGGGAATGGACCCTGAGGGGCAAGCCTTTGACACATTGTTAAAAGTACAATTTATTACTAAAGCTTGGCCTGACATAAGGAAAGGAGTACAAAAAGATCAAGAGTGGCAAAATAAGCCACTAGAGGAATTGGTGAGAAAAACACAGCAAATATATGTAAGAAGGGATGAAGAAAAAGTAAAAGCTAAAGCAAAAATGATGGCAGAGTTTTTGCAGCCCCAAAAGAATAAACCACAAGGTCCAAGGGGTCCCCCGGGGCAGAGGGGACGGGGTCGGCCACAAAGAGGTGTGCAGGGCATCCCCCCCTCGACAGAGGAAAACCGACCCAAACAGCGTCTGGGGAGGAACCAATGTGCCATCTGCAGGAAAGAAGGGCATTGGAAAAGGGAATGCCCACAGAAAGAGCTGGACCCACAAGAGGAAGAAGTCCAGAGGATAATGGAAATGGATTGTTAGGGATGTCAGGGGCTTCCATTATACCAGGGACCCACCACTCAGGAGCCCTTGATAACTTTTAAGGTGGGTCCGGATCGAGAGGAGGTGTGTTTTCTAGTAGACACAGGTGCCTCTCGATCCACCTTAAATTTTATACCTAAAGGGGGGAAAATGTCAAAGAGGTCATTGGTTATTCAAGGAGTAAGCGGAAAAGATGAGTGAGTGTATTTTATTCAACCATTGTTAATAGATATGGGGGACAAGTTTGAAATGCATGAGTTCCTGTTTGTTCCTAATTGTGATTGTAATTTACTGGGAAGAGATTTAATGGCAAAAATGGGAATGCAAATCAGTATTATAAAAAATGACACTGAGTCCAGCACTGTAATATCTTTGTGTAAAATGTCTGAGAGAGCTTATGCTGAAATAGATCCGGAAGTGTGGGCAGCCCCGGGAAAATTAGACATAGAGCCTCTCCAAATTACTTTGAAGCAACCAGGACAAGTTGTGTCAAAAAAACAATACCCTCTTTCAAGGGAGGGAAAGAAGGGGTTACAGCCTATCATTGAGTCCCTGCTAAAGGCAGGTCTGTTGGAACCATGCATGTCTCCTTATAACACCCCTATCCTGCTAGTTAAGAAACCAGATGGAACCTACAGAATGGTGCAAGATTTAAGAATAATAAATAAAATTGTCAAATCAAGGCATCCCACAGTTCCGGATCCCTATACGATTCTGAACCAGGTCCCCTCCTCACATCAGTACTATTCAGTACTGGATTTAAAGGATGCTTTCTGGGGGTGTCCGATTACAGAAGAGAGTAAACAGTATTTTGTCTTTGAGTGGGAACAAGAAGAAGGAGGCAAAATGATAAAACAGCAATTGACTTGGACAGTCCTCCCACAGGGTTATACAGAGTCACCTGTATTGTTTGGACAAGCTTTGCAAAAAATACTAAGAGAATTTACTCCACCCTCCGGAGTTAAGTTGTTACAGTATGTAGATGATTTATTGTTATCAGGAGAACAAGAAGAAATGGTTGAAAGAGCTACTGTGAAACTGCTTAATTTTCTTGCTAAAAAAGGACTTAGAGTGTCTAAAAAGAAAGCACAGATAGTAGAGAAACAGGTCAAATATTTAGGGCATATTTTAACTGGAGGGTTACGGTGTATTGATCCAGAAAGGATACAAGGAATTCTACAAGTACCATTACCCCAAACAAAAAGGGAATTGCGGCAGTTTTTAGGGTTGGTAGGATACTGCCGAGTGTGGATAGAAGACTTTTCTGTTGTGGCCAGACCTTTATATAGCTTTTTAACACAAGACAGTCCTAATGTTGTAGTATGGACACCAGAAGGAGAACAAAGTTTTAAAAAGTTAAAAGACAAATTGGTTAAAGCCCCAGTCCTAGCTCTTCCAGATATAGAAAAAGATTTTGAATTATATGTAGATGTTACACAAGGCCATGCAAAAGGAATTTTAGTTCAAGAGCATGGGGGAACACAAAGACCTGTTGCCTATTTTTCAAAAATGTTAGACCCGGTGGCCAGAGGCTGGCCCCATTGTTTGCAAAACTGTGCAGCCACAGCGCTGATGGTCGCTGAGGCTAGAAAGCTGACAAGGGGGGGTTATCTGATTGTTAAAGTTTCACACCAGATTAAAGCTTTGTTAACTGAGAGAGCCTCTAAGTGGATGACCAGCTCTCGGTTGTTACAATATGAGATGTGTCTATTAGAACAGGAGGATTTAGAATTTAAAAGCAAAGAAGGTTTTAACCCAGCCTCCTGTTTGAATGGCCCCGAGGAAGAGAGCCAAGGCAAAGTCCATGATTGTATTCAAATAATAGATCTGCAGACTAGGGCAAGGAATGATTTGCGAGACATTCCGTGGCCTGAAGGAGAAAATGTGTTTATTGATGGGTCTTCAAGGGTGATAGAAGGAAGACGGTTTACAGGGTACTCTGTTGTGAATGGAAAGCAATTAAAGGAAGGGGGGAGGCTACCGCCCACCTGGTCAGCTCAGACAGCCGAGCTCTATGCACTCGTGAGAGCCTGTGAGTTATACCGAGACAAGACAGTAAATGTTTTTACTGATTCTAAATATGCGTATGGTGTGATACATGCATTTGGGAAACTGTGGGAAGAGAGAGGTTTATTAACCTGCAGAGGAAAAACGTTAGCTCATGAGAACTTAATCTCCCGCCTATTGGAAGTGGTGAATTTACCAAAAAAGGTAGCAATAATACACATCAAGGGACACCAGGCAGGGTGCTTGGAAGAGGCAATAGGAAACAGACTGGCTGATGAAGAAGCTCGAAAAGCTGCACTGTTGCCAGAAATCTCTAAGTTACTTCCCTTGCTCCCAGTAATTACCCCCTTGCCAGAAAAACTGTCTTTTCCACCAGAAGAACTTGAGATAGTTAAAAAGAGTGGGGCAGAAGAAAGAGGGGGTAATTGGTTTACAAGAGACGGTAAGCAGTGGATACCGAAAGCTTTAGCCTTACAACTGCTAAAACAGCTCCACGAAGGGAGTCACTGGGGCTCCCGAGGGATAGCAGAAACCTTCCTCAAGATGTATGTTGCTGTGGGTCTTTTTGTTCTAGCAAAACGAGCTGTTGATGGTTGTTTAATTTGTGCTAAGACAAATAACAAAGCTACAAAGAAACTGGCCAGGGGTGGAAGGCCTTGGGCCGTACGTCCCTTCCAAAGATGCCAAGTAGATTTTACTGAGATGCCCCGGGTGGGGAAATTTAAATATCTTTTGGTAATAATATGTCAATTAACAGGATGGCCAGAAGCCTTCCCTGCTGTTTCAGCAACCACAGGGTCAGTTATTAAAGTATTCTTGGAACAAATAATTCCAAAATATGGGATGGTAGAAGCAATAGGCTCAGATAGAGGAACTCATTTTACTGGAAAAATTCTTAAAAGAGTAATGACTGCTTTAGGGATACAATGGAACCTCCACACTCCCTGGCATCCCCAAAGCTCAGGCCAAGTTGAAAGGATGACAAAATGCCATGGCTGCGGCTCTTACCACTGGCTTTAGCAAGAATAAGAGCCAGACCCAGGGAAGATATTCAACTATCTCCCTTTGAATTGATGTTTGGAATTCCTTATCCTTGTAATTCTCAGCCTGGGGCGGGAGTAGAGATAAGTGATGTATATCTAAAACAGTATGTGGCTCGGATACTGTCTCTTGTGAAATCTCTTCGACAGGAAGCTCAGCTGACACAGACCCTGCCTTTGGACTTTGCTGTGCATAACATCCAACCAGGAGACTGGGTCCTAGTTAAGGAGTGGAAAGAAGCACCCCTAGTGGCTAAGTGGCGTGGACCTTTCCAGGTGTTACTGACTACAGAAACAGCCGTCAAGACAGCTGAACACGGGTGGACACATCACACTCGAGTCAAGGTCTCTAAAGCTCCAGAGATTTGGACATCTCAGCTGGAGGAGAAGGATGGGAAGCCGCGACTGACACTCCGCAGGAGTGGACTGGAGCAGTAGCTGGTGCGTCGACATCGGGGGAAGCCCTGAGTGCCTACCCACAGACTGACTGCTGAAATAGTCTGTATGGGCATCCCTACTCTCAAATCTCCAGACACTGAGAGCCAATCCAGGCTGTCACTGCTTTCTTTATGCTAAACTGTTTCTGTGCTTTCACTTGCCACAGGTGGTGTAGAAGACAACGTGAAATTGAAAATTAGAAATTAGATTGTAACACTATTAGAATGTTTCTCTTAATAATTTTACCTTTATATTTTCAGTTAAGTTGGAGTCTAAAGTAGGAAAATAATTTTTTTACTTTAGGAGAACAAGTAGCAAAAACCTTTAACCTTAAGAACTGTTGGGTCTGCAGGGGGCCGGGGGGATCTGAAAGCTGGCCATGGGTAGCCAGCCCAGTCGAGCCTAAATGGTGGGTTAGCACCCTGAGTGAAGTCCATAATGAAACAGGATTTTGGGACAAAGAAGGAAGTCCATGGCAGCTTCATTCTTCTGAAAGAGGCATTTATTGCCTAAACAGAACAGGGAGCACATATGTAGGAAAGAGCGTTTGTGACTGGACTTTATCTTTGGGTTTAGATTGTTGGACCCCCAACTGCCCTCCTTATGACTGTTCCAGATATCAAGGCAGATGGAATCAAACACATGTTAAACTCACTAATGGTAG
The DNA here is from genome assembly GCF_030490865.1 of Poecile atricapillus. Taxonomy (NCBI): domain Eukaryota; kingdom Metazoa; phylum Chordata; class Aves; order Passeriformes; family Paridae; genus Poecile; species Poecile atricapillus. The sequence goes on along the minus strand of NC_081288.1, from coordinate 102,127,293 downwards.
CTGGGTAAGGTGTTCCTTCCATAATTACCAAAAAGATTTTGAAGGCTGTAAAGCAGTGGGGAAGGATAAGTTTTTTGACCCTTTATTTTTAAGCTGCCCCCGAGATAATTCCACAAGTCCGACACATGTTGTCCGAGACTATCAGTGGAAATGGCAACACCGGAATGGAACTCGAACCCTTTTCAGTAAGTTCTGGTCCAGATCTAATAAAACAGATCTGGGATGTGATTGCAAGTGGAAGCCTCATGTAGGAGCTTGGAAATGTAAATATTGTGATTCTTATGGCGAGGCAACTATTGTTGGTGGACCACTAGGCCCTGGAAGCGAGCTGTATTTTGACCCACCCGTTGATGATGAAAATTGGAAAGGTCCCTTCGCTAATGGGACCTGGGCTCTAAAGGGGCATTACTGGATTTGTGGCCAAAATGCTTACTGCAAGCTACCCCCAAACTGGTCAGGAATATGTTATGTGGGGTATATTAGACCATTGTTCTTTCTGCTACCACAAGTTCAAGGAAATCAGTTAGGAATCAAAGTATATGATGATCTAATTAGAGAAAAGCGGTCCATTGATACATCCCTGGTTGGAAAGAGCACCCAAAAGTGGGGAAAAGATGAATGGCCACCTGAACGAATCATACAACACTATGGACCAGCTACCTGGAACCCAAATGAATTAATATCAGGTGCCAGAGAACCCATTTATAATCTAAATCGGATAATTAGGTTGCAAGCTGTCTTTGAAATAATAATCAACCAGACAGCTACAGCTCTTGACCTTATTGCTGACCAGTCTACCCAGATGAGAAATGCAATATTTCAACATCGGATGGTATTAGACTACTTATTAGCAGAAGAAGGGGGGGTGTGTGGAAAATTTAATGACTCAAACTGCTGTTTGCAAATAGATGACAATGGAAAGGTAGTGAAACAAATAACAAAAGGAATAAGAAAGTTAGCCCATGTACCGGTCCAAACATGGAAAGGATGGGAATGGGACATGTTTTCATGGTTACCTGGTGGCCTATGGGTCAAACAAATGCTTTTTTTCCTCTTATGTGTTGTAGCAACTCTAATCTTTTTACCATGCATGATCCCTTGCTTCATACAACTCATTCAACATGTGATCAAAGGAATGCAGGTAGTAGCAGTGCTTACTGACCCAGAGATGGCTACAAAAGGGCACAGAGTGATGCCCCTGCAAATAATTGCAAAGCCAAAAAAGACCCAAGAACAAGAAATTAAGTCAATGATAACTAAAGTTTGTAAAGACAATTATTAACAAAAATTAAAAGAGGAGGGATTGAGAGGAATGACAGGTTTGTCTTTACAAACAAGCTGTGGGTCAGTTGATAAGGTGTACTATCAGTGAGAGACGACAGAAACAATGGGATGGATTCCAGTAGAAGATCAAAGGGACACTAAAAGAACACTATGAATTCTATAAAAGTTAAGAAGGGATTATGCATGGGGGGCGGGGGGGGGGGAAGGTATCACCGCCGGTATCAGGCGTTCCAGGAAGTCTGTACCTCTCAAGTACCTCAGCCTATGGGGAAAGAGAGAAGGGACAAGCGGCCGGGAATTAGGATAAAAAGGAGGCTGCGCCCTCCAAGAATTTGAGAGACCCCAGGGGAATGCCCCATGGCCTCTCCCTTTATTCGAATAAAGAAAAAGGACTCCTCTGTCTCCTTTTTGGACATAAACCTCTGGCGTTTGTGGATTAATTTTCCTGACACTAGGATCCAGTCTCCTGGCTGGATATTATGCACAGCAAAGTCCAAAGGCAGGGTCTGTGTCAGCTGAGCTTCCTGTCGAAGAGATTTCACAAGAGACAGTATCCGAGCTACATACTGTTTAAGATATACATCACTTATCTCTGCCCCCGCCACAGGCTGAGAATTACAAGGATAAGGAATTCCAAACATCAATTCAAAGGGAGATAGTAGAATATCTTCCCTGGGTCTGGCTCTTATTCTTGCTAAAGCCAGTGGTAAGAGCCGCAGCCATGGCATTTTGGTTTCTATCACCAGCTTCAGAAGATGTTTTTTTATCTCTCCATTCATCTTTTCAACTTGGCCTGAGCTTTGGGGATGCCAGGGAGTGTGGAGGTTCCATTGTATCCCTAAAGCAGTCATTACTCTTTTAAGAATTTTTCCAGTAAAATGAGTTCCTCTATCTGAGCCTATTGCTTCTACCATCCCATATTTTGGAATTATTTGTTCCAAGAATACTTTAATAACTGACCCTGTGGTTGCTGAAACAGCAGGGAAGGCTTCTGGCCATCCTGTTAATTGACATATTATTACCAAAAGATATTTAAATTTCCCCACCCGGGGCATCTCAGTAAAATCTACTTGGCATCTTTGGAAGGGACGTACGGCCCAAGGCCTTCCACCCCTGGCCAGTTTCTTTGTAGCTTTGTTATTTGTCTTAGCACAAATTAAACAACCATCAACAGCTCGTTTTGCTAGAACAAAAAGACCCACAGCAACATACATCTTGAGGAAGGTTTCTGCTATCCCTCGGGAGCCCCAGTGACTCCCTTCGTGGAGCTGTTTTAGCAGTTGTAAGGCTAAAGCTTTCGGTATCCACTGCTTACCGTCTCTTGTAAACCAATTACCCCCTCTTTCTTCTGCCCCACTCTTTTTAACTATCTCAAGTTCTTCTGGTGGAAAAGACAGTTTTTCTGGCAAGGGGGTAATTACTGGGAGCAAGGGAAGTAACTTAGAGATTTCTGGCAACAGTGCAGCTTTTCGAGCTTCTTCATCAGCCAGTCTGTTTCCTATTGCCTCTTCCAAGCACCCTGCCTGGTGTCCCTTGATGTGTATTATTGCTACCTTTTTTGGTAAATTCACCACTTCCAATAGGCGGGAGATTAAGTTCTCATGAGCTAACGTTTTTCCTCTGCAGGTTAATAAACCTCTCTCTTCCCACAGTTTCCCAAATGCATGTATCACACCACATGCATATTTAGAATCAGTAAAAACATTTACTGTCTTGTCTCGGTATAACTCACAGGCTCTCACGAGTGCATAGAGCTCGGCTGTCTGAGCTGACCAGGTGGGCGGTAACCTCCCCCCTTCCTTTAATTGCTTTCCATTCACGACAGAGTACCCTGTAAACCGTCTTCCTTCTATTACCTTTGAAGACCCATCAATAAACACATTTTCTCCTTCAGGCCATGGAATGTCTCGCAAATCATTTTTTGCCCTAGTCTGCAGATCTATTATTTGAATACAATCATGGACTTTGCCTTGGCTCTCCTCCTCGGGGCCATTCAAACAGGAGGCTGGGTTAAAACCTTCTTTGCTTTTAAATTCTAAATCCTCCTGTTCTAATAGACACATCTCATATTGTAACAACCGAGAGCTGGTCATCCACTTAGAGGCTCTCTCAGTTAACAAAGCTCTAATCTGGTGTGAAACTTTAACAATCAGGTAACCCCCCCTTGTCAGCTTTCTAGCCTCAGCGACCATCAGTGCTGTGGCTGCACAGTTTTGCAAACAATGGGGCCAGCCTCTAGCCACTGTGTAATAAATTATGTGTAAATAAAAATTCGTAAAGATATATAAATAAGATGTGTATGTTAAAATAATAAAAACCAAAGATGTGTATGTAAAAAGAAAGAAACCTTCCTCCCAAACCTGGCTGGGAGCTCTTCTCCGAAAGAAAAAGGATTGTAGCCAACACCCAGATAAGAAACATTAACTCGGAAAATAGGCAGGATGGGAGCCATCAAAGACAACAAAAGGACTAGCTCGGGGGAGGAACCCAACTCCGGACCTGACCAACGTCTCTGCAGACCTCGGTTGTGAAACAATCAAAGTCGACAAAGACAAGCCTCAGAAAAAGTATCCGCTGCTAGTCCTGAATCGCCCACCTGTCAGACCAGTGTTGGAGATACAATCACTGGAAACAAAGGGGGAGACTCCGCCGAGATTTCCATCGGCACCAACCCCGGATCACACCACTTCTGCCTTGATAACACAAAATTAAAATACATACAGAGTCTCTTTACATATGAGGAGACTCTGTCCGGACACAAGTTAGGTCTATTCTTCCAAGCCAGGAAATCTATTCACCAAACAATTAAGAACACTTGGTGAATGGAGCCTGCTTGGAATTTTAGCCTGAGGACTTAAAAATCCTATAAAACTCCAAGCCTGAGAGCGCTCAGACGTGGACTTGGGAAACCTACACCTCGGGTGTAGGTCCTGTCCACCCAGCGCTGCGCTGATCATTTTTATTGTGGTTTTTCTCTCTGTTTTTTTCTATGTTGTTTATTAATAAATTTCTCTTTGATTTTATCCCAAAATTGCCTTTGCATTTATAACAGATTGGTGCCGTGACTCGGATCGGAAAACTGTGGGAGAACCTCGCTATCCAGGACGGGTACCCCCGCTGATTTCAGCGGCCTGGGGAGCCGAGAGCCTCCGCAGTTCACTCCGACATCCGAACCTAATTTAGGCTGAGGTAAAAACCACAATAAAAGAGAACACGGATCCAAAGGAGCTCGGGAAGAAAAGCCGCGGCTTGGTAGCTCATAAAAAGTCAATCGTGCACGAAGATATCCTCGCAAGAAAATTGCTGTAAGTACTGTGAGGTTGAGCTGGTGATTGGGCAAGCGTGTGTGAGACGTGATCTGATCACGGAGCGAGAGCGGACTCCAAGGCCGCGTTTCCATCCTCCCGCGAGGGAATTGGCCGGCCACGGAGGAAGCGAGTCGGTGTGAGAGGACTCTCTCTTCACGTTTGTAAAGCCTGGGGCCAAAGGGGTGCTCTGGGGGACCGATCACAAGGGGCTGGAAGGGGAAGAGGACGTCCAGTTGAGCTCGGGAATTAGTAAACTCTTCCAGCAACAAGGACCTAAGAGAAGGTCCGGAGGAGAGATCGAAGCGCTAAGAAAAACCCCGGTACAGCAAACCGCGAAGGTGAGTATTAGCAGACTTTTGACTCTCCAAATACGAACACAACGCAGAAAAACAGGTAAGACTCCCTTTTTTTCACCATGGGACAGAGAAAGAGTAAAGTGCAAAAGCCAGTTGATGAGAAAAACCCTTCCAAAACAACGAAGGAATTGCTAGACATCCCACCAGAAAGTCCTTTAGGTTGGTTGTTGAAGTATTGGGAAAATTGCTCTGAAAGGAAAAAGAAATCCAAGGCAAAAATTATCTACTATTGTGCCGAGGTTTGGGGTGGGCAGGAATTGAGACCCCATCTCACTTGGCCAATATTAGGAACATTTGAAAGGTGGACGTGTAGTGAATTACTCTCTTATGTAGAGAGCAAAGTCTCCTCGGACTCCGAGGAAAAAGAATATGCCAAGCTCTGGCTAAAGGCCAGAGTAGGGCTATTCCCAATGAAACTAAAAAGTGAAACAAAAACAGAAACCTGGGAACCCCTTGATCATTTACCCCCTCCATACCACGGGCCGGCAGGGCCTCCCGCGGTGGATCAAGTGGTGCCATCAGCTCCCACGGGTTCGCCAGCACGACCAGGTGAAGCACACACATCGCGAACAGGGGAACCGGAACCCGCAGTGGTTCCGGTGGCCCCCCCTCTGGCTCCTCCTGTGGGGACCGCAGTCGCCGCCGCTTCTCCAGAATCTATGGTGGTGCGAGGTCGGGGATCTCCTTATCCCCCATTGCCCGTCCCACTGCCACAGCCAGGCCCCTCGAATTTAGCAGAGGGAATCCCCCATGGTAACCTGGTGGCAACGGACTTTACATCAATAATAAAGGAGCAGACTCTCAAAAACCCCAATTCCCCCCCCGCAAGCAGGACTCGTTTTAAGTCTAGACAGATGAGTGAAGGATGGGAAGAGAATGAGAGTAGGCACAGAATGTTCCCTCTCAGGGAGGTGCCAACCGCCCCAGGAGTGATTGGGTTTGTGAATGTACCCCTAAACTCAGGGGATGTGCGAGCGTTTAAGAAAGAGATGGGACGATTGTTAGATGATCCTTTTGGAGTGGCTGAGAGATTGGATGAATTTTTAAGTAGTAGTATTTATACATATGAGGATCTCATGGCTATCCTGAGATCCCTGTTTAGTCAAGAAGAAAGAGAAATGATTAAACAAGCTGGTATCAGAGACTGGGAGCGGCGAAACCCTCAGGGAACGCCAGGCGATCAGAAATGGCCGAGCGTAAGCCCGAGTTGGAACGCCCAAACAGAGGATGGCAGGAGAAGTATGAATGATTTGAGAAATATCATTGTGCAAGGAATAAGGGAAGCGGTTCCCCGAGGCCAAAATATTAGTAAGGTGTTTGGGGAATGCCAAGGAAAGGAGGAATCACCCACCGAATGGTTGGAGAGGTTGCGACGAAGTCTGCAGATTTACTCTGGGACTGATCCTAGCTCTCCGGTGGGAGAAGTGTTACTCAAAACCCAATTTGTGGCAAAATCATGGGAGGATATTCGAAAGAAATTAGAAAAGATTGAAGGGTGGCAAGAGAAAAGTCTCCAAGAGCTTCTAAGGGAAGCTCAAAAGATTTACATGAGGAGAGAGGATGAGAAACAGAAACTCCAGGCCAAAATACTAGTGGCCGCAGTAAAGGAGGCTCAAAAACAGGAACAGGCACAAGGCAAGTTTAAAACAGCGCCGAAAAAGCCGCAAGAGTCTCAAAAGGATGGCTCCGCCCCGCGGAAGGATCCCCCAGAATGTTTCTACTGTAAGAAAGTAGGACACGTTCAGCGGAACTGCCGTCAGAAATTAAAAGATGAACAAGTATTTCAGGAAGATTAGGGAAGTCTTGGGCTCTTTCAGGTGGGGATGGTAACAGCAAAAGAGCCCTTGATAAAATTAAAAGTAGGTCCCCATCGCCAAGAAATAGAATTTTTGGTTGACACGGGAGCTGAGAGAAGCACCCTGCAGAAATTACCCAGGGGATGCGTGGCAAGTAAAGAAAAAGTAGTTGTAATTGGTGCTAAAGGAGATCCCTTCAAAGTTTCTGTAATAAAAGATGTGGAAATTGAGTCTCAAAATAAGATATGTCTAGGAAATTTATTATTAGTAGAAGAAGCTGATTACAATTTATTGGGAAGAGATATGATTGTTGCATTAGGTATAAACATTGTTGTAAAGAATTCTGAATTAGTAATAAAAATATTCCATTTAACTCCAAAAGATGAAAGGGAAATTGATCCCAAAGTATGGCATTCGAAAGGGGAGGTGGGGAAATTAGATATTACCCCCATCAAAATTGAAATAGAAAACCCAGAGGATCCGATAAGGATCAAACAATATCCCATCCCGATAGAAGGGAGAAGAGGTTTGAAATTAGTAATTGATGACCTCCTTAGAGGGGGTACCCTCGAACCCTGCATGTCCCAACATAACACCCCCATCCTGGCAGTAAAGAAAGCGGATGGGAGCTTCCGACTGGTTCAGGATCTCAGGGCAGTAAATGCTAGAACCCGAACCAGGTTTCCGGTGGTGGCAAATCCTTATACTTTACTTAACAGACTCTCACCTGAGGATGTATGGTACAGTGTAATTGATCTAAAAGATGCATTCTGGACTTGTCCTTTGGATGAAGGGTGTAGGAATTTCTTTGCCTTTCAGTGGGAGGATCCTGACACGAACAGAAATCAACAGTTAAGGTGGACGGTCCTCCCCCAGGGATTCGTAGAATCACCAAATTTATTCGGACAGGCATTGGAGCAATTACTTACTGAATTCATTCCAGAGGAAGGGACAAAACTATTACAATACGTAGATGATTTATTGATTGCTGGAACAACAGAAGAACAGGTTAAAAAGAGTACAATTTTGTTGTTGAATTTTCTGGGAAAAAAGGGTTTGAAGGTATCAAAATCCAAACTGCAATTCACAGAGCCCGAGGTAAAATACCTTGGACATTGGATATCTCAGGGGAAAAAGAGATTGGACCCTGACAGAGTGGCCGGGATCCTCGTGCTCCCAGCCCCAAAAACAAAAAGACAAATCAGGCAATTTTTAGGGCTCCTGGGATATTGCAGACAATGGATTGAAGGGTTCAGTGAAAAAGTTTTTGTATGAAAGATTAAACACTGACAGATTGAAATGGACAATGCAAGATGAAACAAAATTTCAAGAATTAAAGAATGCCCTCATAACAGCTCCGGTATTAACCTTACCGGACACAAATAAAGAATTTCAGCTGTTTGTGGATGTAAGCGGACAAACAGCAAAGGGAGTCCTGACCCAGGAATGGGCAGGGAAAAGAAAGCCTATAGGATTTTTGTCAAAAATCCTAGACCCAGTCAGTCGAGGTTGGCCTACTTGCCTGCAAGCAATTGTGGCAGTAGCCTTACTGGTTAGTGAAGCCAAAAAGGTAACTTTTGGAGCCCCTGTGACAGTATTTACCCCACATGATGTAAGAAATATCTTACAACAAAAAGCAGAAAAATGGTTAACTGATTCCAGGCTTCTGAAGTATGAAGCCATGTTAATCAGCTCACCAGACTTGGAACTGAAAACAACTGCTGCACAGAACCCAGCACAATTTCTGTTTGGGGAACCCACAGGAGAGTTACTTCATAATTGTATTGAGACAGTAGAACTGCAAACGAAGGTAAGGCCTGATCTGGAGGATCAGGAACTGGAAGGAGGAGAAAAATGGTTCATTGATGGCTCCTCAAGAATGGTGGAGGGAAAACGAAAATCAGGTTATGCTATTATAGATGGCATAACAGGACAAATTATAGAATCAGGCCCTCTGAAAGCAAACTGGTCGGCTCAGGCCTGTGAGCTGTTTGCTCTCTTAAGAGCACTTCAGGGCCTGAAAGGGAGAAGGGGGACCATTTTCACAGACTCAAGGTATGCATTTGGAGTAGTGCATACCTTTGGAAAAATATGGGAAGAAAGGGGGTTGATCAACACAAAAGGAAAAGATCTAATACATGAAGAAATAATCAGGCAAATTCTAGAAGCAGTCAGAGAGCCAAAAGAAATATCAGTTGTTCATGTAAGGGGACACCAAACGGGGTGGCAGTTCCATACAAGGGGAAACAATTTAGCGGACAAAGAAGCTAAACGAGCTGCTTTGTTGATGGTAAGTATTCCTGAGATAACTCCGGGAAAACCACCAGAAGTCTCCCTGCTTCCGTCCGAGAAGGAGCTGGAAGATTTCAAAAAGGTAGGAGGTTACCAGAGAGAAGGGAAATGGTGGTTACCCGACGGGAGGGAGCTAGTCCCGAAGGGGGTAGCAAAGGGAATACTTAAAAGGCTACACGAACAAACGCATTGGGGGACCAGGGCATTGGCGGAACAATTTTTAAAATTTTTCGGGTGTAAAGGAATTTTCGAACTCGCAAAACAAGAGGTGCAGGGCTGTGTGATATGCCAGAAAGTAAATCGATCAAATTTTAAACAATCAAATTGGGGAGGTCGGCCACTCTCGTACCGACCGTTCGAAAGAATTCAAGTAGACTTCACGGAATTGCCAAAAATCGGTAGGAATAAATTCTTATTAGTGATAGTGGATAAGCTGACACATTGGGTGGAAGCTTTTCCCAGGACAAAAGCAACGGCTCAAACAGTATCTAAGATTCTACTTGAAGAAATAATTCCAAGATATGGGATCGTAGACCATATCGACTCGGATCAAGGTACTCATTTTACCTCAAAAATTATTAAACAATTATCGGAAGCATTAGGAATTAGGTGGCAATATCACACTCCCTGGCATCCTCAAAGTTCAGGACAGGTAGAAAGAATGAATCAGACTCTAAAATCACAACTATCAAAATTAATTATTGAAACAAAAATGCCCTGGACCAAATGTCTCCCCTTGGCATTGCTGAATATCAGAACGATGCCACATTCTGAAACAGGCTTGTCCCCGTTCGAGATGCTATATGGAATGCCATATAAGCACGGGATGCCGGTGGCACATCCCCGAATTGAGGATGTGCAACTGCAACCCTATCTCATTTGTATAAATAAAAACTTACAGGAATTAAGGAAAAGAGGACTGATTCCTCAGAGCACCCCTCTCGGATTCCCCATCCACAAAATCCAACCAGGAGATCGGGTCCTGATCAAGACGTGGAGGGAGATTCCCCTGAGCCCTCATTGGGAAGGCCCGTTCCTCGTCCTCCTGACAACGGACACCGCTGTGCGAACAGCCGAGAAAGGTTGGACTCACTCCTCTCGAGTGAAGAAAATCACAGATCACGGTTCAACCGAGTGGGAAGTTACTACCCCCCCAGGAGATTTGAAGATCAAACTCCGGCGACAACACAAATGAGTGGAGATCGGATAAGTTGTGTCAATGTTGATTGTTATTGCTTTCCTTTTATCCATTTTAAATGTGCTTATTGTAAACAAATTTGGGTTGCTCACTGTTTGATGGGACGTAAACCAAGAGGTTTATGTACAAAATGTTTTGAAAAGGAATTACAGCAGACAGACAGATTCTTAATACTTGCTGCCGAGGTGGGCCTGCTGGAACCTGAGCAATAGGCTCAGATAGAGGAACTCATTTTACTGGAAAAATTCTTAAAAGAGTAATGACTGCTTTAGGGATACAATGGAACCTCCACACTCCCTGGCATCCCCAAAGCTCAGGCCAAGTTGAAAGGATGACAAAATGCCATGGCTGCGGCTCTTACCACTGGCTTTAGCAAGAATAAGAGCCAGACCCAGGGAAGATATTCAACTATCTCCCTTTGAATTGATGTTTGGAATTCCTTATCCTTGTAATTCTCAGCCTGGGGCGGGAGTAGAGATAAGTGATGTATATCTAAAACAGTATGTGGCTCGGATACTGTCTCTTGTGAAATCTCTTCGACAGGAAGCTCAGCTGACACAGACCCTGCCTTTGGACTTTGCTGTGCATAACATCCAACCAGGAGACTGGTCCTAGTTAAGGAGTGGAAAGAAGCACCCCTAGTGGCTAAGTGGCGTGGACCTTTCCAGGTGCTACCCTCCATGGGTGCCCTCCCAGGCTTGCCTGTGCTACCCTCCCTGGGTGCCCTCCCAGGCTTGCTCCCCGAAGATCCCATTTTACTCACCGGTGAGGTTTTCAGTGGTCTTTCCCTGTGGACTCTTCACGGACCCCCCTGGTCCGCCACTCGTCTGTCTCCTGGACAGTCTCGGGAACCCAATCGATCGCCCGGTGCTGGCCGCCACCAAGGGGAGCTGATCACCGAAACTGGGTGAGGCGCGCCTTCAGTTCCGCTCACTGCCCGCCGCCCCAGACGGTGGAAATATCCCGGACCGAGCCCCCAAAAATTGTCAGGAAAATTAATCCACAAACACTAGAGGTTTATGTCCAAAAAGGAGACAGAGGAGTCCTTTTTCTTTATTCGAATAAAGGGAGAGGCCATGGGGCATTCCCTTGGGGTCTCTCAAATTCTTGGAGGGCGCAGCCTCCTTTTTATCCTAATTCCCGGCCGCTTGTCCCTTCTCTCTTTCCCCATAGGCTGAGGTACTTGAGAGGTACAGACTTCCTGGAACGCCTGATACCGGCGGTGATACCTTCCCCCCCCCCCCCCCCCCATGCATAATCCTTTCTTAACTTTTATAGAATTCATAGTGTTCTTTTAGTGCCCCTTTGATCTTCTACTGGAATCCATCCCATTGTTTCTGTTGTCTCTCACTGATAGCTACATCTTATCAACTGACTCACAGCTTGTTTGTAAAGACAAACCTATCATTCCTCTCACTAGGAACACAGCAAAGGAGAAACCCCAGGGGCTCAAACCCAATCAGAACTCCTGGGCTGCCACCCCATGAAGGATCTGGGGTGGGGCAACTCTTCCAGGACTCACAGGGCCCAGCCCCCAAAGCAAAAGTTCAGAATTCACACTAGCCAGGCTTTACAGCCACGCCTCTCACTTTAACAATGCTTATCTGAAACTAAATCTTTGCCTCCCTGAGGCACCTCACATGACTCCACCACTGAGAGCTGCTGTACCAGACATGTTGGAGTTTCAGTATGAGCTGGAGTCCAAGACAGCAAAGTGGTATGCCACTACTGACATTGCCAACGCATTTTTCTCCATTCCTTCGTGTGGTAGTTTGGCATGTAGGAAAAAAGTGGAAAACATCCATGGAAGTGATTTCTCTGGGAGTTTCTTCTCTGCTTGAGATCAGGTGAATAGTTGGCCAGTTCTGAGATTGACAGCATTTTGCAACACAGAAAAATATGTTCACCTTTGTGAATACCACCTTTTAAACCCAAGCCCAGGAACTTCTTGTCTCTGTTTCCGGCATTGAAAGGTATTAGAGCTCTGGTGTGGCTAGCCCCACTACCCTGCAGCCTGTGCAGCCTGGGGGGGGGGGAGGGGGGGGGTAGGGAGACAGGACAGACTTCAGCAGCTCCCGAAGAGGGGATGGAGACTGAGGGGCTTCCCCCAGCCCCAGGCTGGGCCAGGCTCTGCTGTGGCCCCCAGCACTAGGCTGGGCCGGGCCACAGCTGCTGACATCTAGTCGATACCCTCTCACCCCCCCATGGCCCTCACAGATGGCTCCAAGACGAAAACCGTCTGCTCTCTCCCATCAGCTGCCGAGCTGAGAGAAAGCACCAGCTCGGCCAGAAATCTGACACCATGACTGCTTGTGCAGCCTGGACAAGATGTAAATCTTTCACTACACAGATAATACCTGCAGACTTCAATTCCCTCTCCAGAGAGAGAAAAGTTGGAATAATCGATACATAGAGAGACAACATAAAACATCAAGGTCAGTAAAAGAAAGAGTCAACCCTCAGATGGAAGGAGAATGAGGAGATGCTTTAATAAGCTGAAATATTCTTTTGGTAGGGTCATGGAGATGGAAAATAATGTACTGAGAAACTCCTTTAATTCATGAAAGAGTATTGGGGATAATTGTAGAGAAACATTTTAACAGAGTAAAAGCATGATATTTTAGTAAAAGCCTGTCTGTCCAAGCCAGCCTTTAATCCAGATGACAATATTAAAGGCAGTGTTCTTGAAACTTTCCTGGAGCTGCGAGAATAAAGAAAAACAATAGCCTTGTGTACTGGGGAAAGAATGTAAAACAATATGTATTAACCAATAGTAACTTGCTAAGCCTGCGGACCCTGTCAGACCCTATAAAAGTGGGCTAAAGATAGAAATAAATGACATTCGCCATACTTCTGTGAAGACTTGGTGAATAGTCTGAGCGGTTTCTCAATATCTGGCGCTTCAGTAGGAACCTTTTGTGTTGCCGCCCATATTGCTTGGTTTTATTAAGTTCAGAGGTGGTTTACCCCAGTTGCTCCCCGGTCATAAAGAATGGTTTGTCCCCAGTTGCCCATCATTGTAAACCCTTCCCATTTTTCCAGATTGTTCCCCATCCATCACCCCAATCCTGCCCCTAAGCCCTGTCAATCTATGTGAACCCCCACCTTTTGTTCCAGTTCTTTCCTTGCCTATCATCCCTTCCTCGACGCCCCATTGATTGTACAGTTGCTTTCCCCCCCCCCGGGTCCCTACCATTGGTCCTGCATATTGTAATCCCCACCCATAACCCCTCCGTTGCTGTTGTCCCATTGGTCACCATATGAGCCGCCCACGGTCCTTAAAACCTGGCGCATGGGGGTGCCCAGGGTCTCGGCTCAGACCTCTCCCCTGTGATCCCAGCCCTGCACCTGTTGGAATAAACTTGTTCCTGGGAAATCGGGAGAGCCTGAGCACTCTTTCTCCCTTCGTCACAACCCGTGTCGCCCTGTGAGCCACAACGCCAGAGCGCAGAGGAGCTCTGGAGGTTCCAGGTTGAGCCTCGCAGTGCTTGCCTGGTTCCCCACTCCTGCCGCTGACATCGGCCACAGCTAGCCGAGGCAAAAGGGGCCGAGCGGGCAGCGACACTTTTGCGGGCAAAGGGATTCGGCAGGTCCATGCGGAAAGAGATGCGGATGCGGGCCAGGGCTAGTGGACCGGATACGTGCGCGGGAAGATGCAGACGCGGGCCGCTGGGGGAAGCCGAGGGCGGTAGAGTTGAGGAGGGGTCGCTACCCTCCGCCCTCCTGGGGGCTACCACCATGGAAGTTGAGTTTGTGGCAGCACGGAAACTGCTTCTGAACATTATCGTTAAATGAAGCAAAGCAGTCAAGGATATGGACCTTGGAAAGCTCATTTTATGGGCTAGAGATGATAGGCATGGGCGCCTCCAGGTCCTGCTGCTGCCTTTTGCAGCGGAAGAATGGAAAGACATAGGAGATTTGTTGAGGAACAAAGCGATCACGGAAAAAATCATCCGTCTGGGTGCTTTCTTTGGGGTTGGGCATGTTCGGCCAGTGAAGGGGCTCACGGGGGGGGCAGTGTAGCTCAGCCTCAGAACTTTTAAAAACTCAGGAATGTGATGGGGCAGGCAGGACCGCGTCAGCGGAGACCAAGCCAGAAGTTGCTCCATCAAATGCGGATGTAGAAATGACAACGTCTCTGGAACGACACCAGCCCCATCTGGGCGGAGCCTCACACGTCAGCGGATATCAGAGCCCGAGATTGCCAGCCCCCATCTACTGTTCACTGGGGAAAGCTGCAGGACGTCTGTAGAGAATATTTTAACAGAAGGTGGGCATGATATTTTAGTAAAAGCCTGTCTGCACAAACCAGCCTTTGGTATAAGTGGCGATATTAAAGGCTAATGTCCTTGAAACTCTCCTGAAGCAGAGAGAATGAAGAAAAACAATATCCTTGTGTATGAGACAAAAATTGTAAACCTGTGTGTATTAGCCAATAGTAACTTGCTTAGCCCGCGGACCGTGTAAAACCCTATAAAAGTGTGCTAAAGATAGAAATAAACAGCGTTCACATTTACTTCTGTGAAGAGTCGTGAATAGCCTGAGAAGTTTCTCAATAGAAGTCCCTCTACCCCCAGGCGTGTCGATGCATTCAGAAGATGGGCAACCACTGGCAAGAGAAGAATCAGTAAATTGCAATGATGATTCGAAAAAAGATCTATTAGGGTGGCAACAACAAATAGGGAAACTTGTGCAACAACTACATGCTCATATTGAGCAGTCATTAAGTACAAGTGGAGCTCAGTGTCATCAAGGGAAAGCAGCTCCACAGCAAAAGCTGAAACAACAAACAGAATCTGTCCAGCAACAGCAGGATGTGATACGTCCTAAAGTATCTGCTCCACCTTTGGAGACCCTTTTAACACCACAATCTTATTTAAGTTCCAACTTTACTACCCTGGAAGAAGAGAAGCCAGATTTAGATTGGTTTCTACCAGAACCAGAGGGGGCATGGGGGGAGCACTGAAGTGTGCGCAGAGAACAAAGGCACCCCCAGGGCAGAGGCACTGCAGAAAAAGCTCCAAAACCATGCAAGACAAATATCAGCAATTACAGAAACAGCTGAGCAGAAACAGGTGGCTCAGACAGCTTCAAAGGGAGACAAAATAGCCAAAAAGTCGCTAACTATATATCTAGTTAAAAATTCATCACTGTAATTAAAGGTTTATAAGTTGCAATGATCACTGTTGTTACCACCTGGCCCTGAGAGGCTTTTCGTGCAACATCGTCTGTTTTTGCAAAATCGTGTCCTTTTCCCTCTATCTGTGAACTATCGCCCTGAAAACTCAGTTTTTCGATCTTGTTGACATAGTTTCTAAAGACTTTCCCAGGACAGTGACTGTAAACATAGATATGTATACATTCTTTCTGATACACATCTTTTGATGGACATCTCTCATGGCCAGTGCAGTTGGGAAGGTGTTAACCTGACCATCCAATCCTTGGCCGTGGTCAGAAACTTATAAATATTGAGAAAAGAAAATAAAGCTCTCTTCCTTTCACCACACCTCGAGCTGCGTCTGTGTGATTCATTTCGTGTCCAGCAGCAACATCTCGTGACCCCCGACGTGTGTTGCAGGTGACAGTTGCAGGGCACTCTGGCCCTGGGCCATGGCTGCTTTTGGGGTTTCTCCTGCAGAGGCCCTGGTTGTGAAGGTGTGGCGTGCTGTCTTTGATCAGAAATGGATTGATGTTTCGGATGCTGACTTTCAGCACTTGTATGCTTATGGGAGAACTGAAGGTTTTTTCCTGTGGTTGAGGCGGTTTTTTCAAAGTCGGCTTGGGACGTGTTAGGCAATTCCCTGATTCGAGTGATGTTAGTGGCTTACGATCCTCACCTGGCTCGGTTGCTGCATATCTGGCGACAGTGTGACTGCGCTCTGAACAGCTGCGCATCCTCTTCTGCCGGGTCGGTAGCGGCTTTCTCTGACCTGGATGAGAGGGATGGCTCTGACTACAGCTGTGGGAGCAGGGCGGGGTCTCTCTCTCCCCGGTGATGCGGAGCCGAGGTGCAGGTGTGTCTTGGGTTCCAAGGTCGGCTTCCCCGGGGTCGCCTGGGCCCCTGGCGGGTTGGATCCCGGCCAGCGAGCCGTCGGGGGTGCCGCAGAGCCAGTGGGTGTAACCCCACCTTGCCCTGCGCCCCGGAGGCGTAAGCCTGGGGCGGGGTCGCCTCCTTTGTGTGCCTTCCTGGCACAGGCCAATGGGGGCTTCCTGAACAGGGGGTGGCACCGCCCCTGGGGGAGGCATCAGGGACGGTCTCATGTTTCTGTTGTGGCTGGACTGTGCCTTACCCCGCAGTGGGGGACGGGATGGGCCCAGGTTCCGCGCCGGTGGCCGTGCACACGCACACTGTTCCAAAGGAGGAGGGGCCGGTGCCGATTCTTGGACCTTGTGCCCCTGAGGAAACACTGCTAGGGGCGATTCCGAGCGCTGCTCCTCCTGCGCTGGATTTGTGGGGCGTGGGGAAGGGTGCTGTGAGTGGTGTGGACGCTGGGCTGGCTTCTGCTGGCTCCATGGTGCGGGTTTCCCCACCTGAGAGCATGGGACGCCCCCTGGCAGTGAAGCAGCACGGTACTGCAGCCCAGCGGGCTGTGCCTCTACCTGCGCCTCGGTTCCCCCCTGCTGTGGAGGTCGGCCGCACCGAGCTGCCTCCACCTCGCCCCACCTCAGGTTCTTGGGTGTCGCCCGAGCCTGTGGCTGGAGATGGGACGCCCCTGTCGCCTCTTGCAGCCATGGCCGATCGGGGTCCTGCGCCATTTACTACTGGCTCGGGCGGTGATGCCGCGGGGGTGAAGCCAGTGGCCTCCATGGGAAAAGGGTCCCGGGCTGCTGGAGCTTCATCGGCTGGCCTATGGACTTTGACCCCCTGCCAGATGACTGTGCAGCCGTGGGATCAGGTGCAATTTTGGGGCGCTGTGAAGGCTAAGCTTGATGAGGTAGCTGGCTGAGATTCTGGGCACAGCCCCCTGGATGGCGGGGATGGCTCCTCGGGTTCTGCTGGTGTTACGGCGACTGTGGCGCCGGATGTAGTTGTGGGGTCTTCTGGCCAGGTACCTGGCCCTGTCTCAGGGAACTCTGCAAGAGAGGACGCAGCAAGCAAGGCCGCTCCTCTGGATGGGTATCAGGCATTCCCTGTGCTTCAGGATTCTTTTGGCCCAGTTGGTGAGGGCATGAGTGCTCTTCTTGTGGGGAGGTCAAGTGCCACTGCTCAGGGCATCATTGTTCACCTAGGGAATATTGATTTGGATTTCATGGGGCAGATTTATGCCATGGTTTCCATGCTCACCCCCCCTGTTACTATCCCTGCGGGGACCAGACATGCTCAACTTGTGCCTTTTGAGTCTTGTGTTCGCAGAGTGGAGGATCAGCTGCGGGGAGATGGTGGCTTTGGGTCGCCTGGGCCACCTCAGGTTCACTGGACTGCTGTTCTGAGGGCCAAGGACTGTCCTGAATGGGTCTGCACCCTGTCCATCCTTGGTGAGACACTGTCAGAGATTAGCCTCTGCAGGCTTCTTGACACTGATGAGGACATCACAACTGTCAGGTTTGCCAACTGGCCCCCAGAGTGACCCTTGGACCCGATGGTGACACATTCAACACAAAGAAGGAATTGAGATTGGCTCTTTGTTCAGCAGATTCTGTTGTCCTCCCTCATGATAAACTAGTCGCCCTCCGTGAACTGGTGCAGGAACAGTCGGACCAGGGTCATCTGGAGCCTTCGACCAGTCCCTGTAACACTCCTGTTTTCTGTATCAAGAAGAAGTCTGGAAAATGTAGGTTGCTACAAGACCTCCAGAAAGTTAATGCTGTGATGGAAAGCATGGGGACGTTGCAGGTTGGCATGCCGTCACCTGCCATGCTTCCCGCTGATTGGCTAGTTCTCATTGAGGATCTGAAGGATTGTTTCTTTACAATTCCTTTGCATCCAAATGACAGACAGAAATTTGCCTTCTCGGTGCCAGCTGTCAAGAACAGAGATGTCAATGGAGGGTTTTGCCGCAAGGCATGCAAAATTCACAGGCCATTTGCTGATGGTATGTGGCTCGATCCCTGTCTGGAGTTCGCCAGCAGTTTCCTGATGCTCGTCTCTATCCTTATATGGATAACATCTTGGTGGCTGCGCCCACCCAGGATGAACTGCAGCAGATACAGCCTCAGCTGCTCCCTGCCTTGCCTTCTCATGGGCTGCAAGTGGCTCCAGAAAAGGTTCAGCAACAACCTCCCTGGAAGCATTTGAGGGTCAAAAAATTTTGGGACGGACAGTCCAACATCAGGATGTGCGATTCGTGAATTCAGTGAAGACACTGAATGATGTCCAGAAATTGGTGGGTTTTGTTACATGATTGCATCTCTATTTGGGACTGACCACGACACAACTGTCTTCCTTGTTTGGTCTGTTAAAGGGGGACTCTGATTTACAGTCACCTCGGACACTGACCCCAGAGGCACAGCAGGTGCTGGAGGAGGTTCGGCGAGCAGTTTCTGCTCGTCAGGTTTATCGCACTGATCCTTCCATTGATGTTGCTGTTTTCATTACTACTCCAGATTTGCATCCCACAGTATCATTGGCCAATGAAATGAGTGGTCAGATCCCTTGCATGTCCTGGAATGGGTTTTTCCTGCCCCATCAGCCGCAGAAGACGTCAACTGCACTGTTTGAGCTGATAGCTCATTTTGATAATCAAATTCCTGCAACGGTGTTTGCAATTGATGGGTGCGGATCCCTCAAAGATTGTGCTCCCGGTACTGCAGGAGGACTTTGACTGGAGCTTTGCAAACAGTATTTCCATGCAAAGTGCTCTGGAGAATTGTTCTGGGCGGATCACCTATCATCTGCCCAGTCACAAGCTATTGCAAGTGGCAAACTTCACTGAACTTTCTTTGTGGCCCAAACATAGTCAGGAGCCTGTGCAAGGACCCACTGCCTTTGATAGTAAAAGATTCTAAAATCTTAGAAAATTCAGAGACTTAGAAAGAAAGTTAGGTTTGGAAAGCCCTGGGAAAAGTAGGCCCTGAGAAATGTTAGGCCTTGTGCTTGCTAAAGATCAGGTCAAACTGCACCTGTGTAGTCAGTATATGATAAATGATACAATTGTTAGATGTGATTAGATATAATTATAGTTTAAAGAACATGAGGAACAATGTTAGGGGGCTAGGGGGGATCACGAGAAATCCATGCTTGGGTGAAAACAATGCTTACAATAGAACAATGAAAGTTTAATAATTAATATGTAAGTAGTATAACGATAGAGTATAAAACATGTTCAACTCAAAAACAAATTGGGTCAGATTTGGGTATGTGTACCCCTGACACCCAGAGCTCTTCAATAAAGCACTTTCATATAATCATTCCGTGATTATGTGTGTTCCTGAGCGCTAACACCTTTACTGATGGCTGGGGGAGGACTGGAAAGGCCATTGCTACCTGTAAGGATGGATCTGAGTGGCAGGTTTTAAAGAGTCGTGAAGCTGGATCAGCCCAATTGGTGGAATTACAGGCTGCTGTCATGGCATTTCAGAAATTTTCCCAGGCACCTTTCAATTTGGTCATGGATTCTGCCTCCGTGACCAAATTGAAAGTCATCGAATGGATGGGTGTCATGATCCACAAGGTGGGATTCGTGATGTGGTTCTTTTAGTCGGTCTTAGAGTACAAAAGATTATCAGCAAACCAAGGACTTAAACAGCAAAACACACTTTATTGAGTGCTCATCATCACTAATATGCGATAGAGGGAGAGAAAGGAGAAAGCAAAGCATAAGGAAAAGAGAGTAAGGGGATTATAGCTACCAACGTCGAAGTCCACTCAGCCGTCCACCGACACAGAGTCTTCTGTCCATTGGGGAGATCTCACAGGAAGGTAAGTTTGGGGTATAATTTTATAGTCTTTTGCAAAGCGAGGGGTGCAGGGCCAAAACCAGAGGAGATTGATGAGCATTGTGATGAATTCCATTGCGCAGGGGGCAGGTGTAGGGTACAAAGCGATCCATGTCATGCAAGTCTTTGCTCACCAGCAGGAACGAGGGCAATGTTAATTTCAAAGAAAAACCAATCCATATTTATAATTTCAACTAAGGCTTACATATTGGTTTCTTATCTTAAAGCAAACAATAAATTTTATTCTAAAATACAACATGATAAAATGATTAACCTCATAGTCAAAATGGCAAATTATTTATTGTAGTGCCTGCATAATTCATCAAGTATCGATAACCTTAGGGGTATCAGCAACATGTAAAGTACCAATCATGTTGTGTGCATCCATTATGGAAGTCAGTTGTGTCAACTGCTTCATCGTTCTCCAATTCAGGATGTACAAGATTGCTGATAGAACAAAACCAAGTAAAACTAAAACCAAGAGGACGATGATGGGATGACACAATTTGTTCAGAACACCTGTAGCACTTGGTGACCACCCAAAAAGTGTCCCACCACTCGTGTTCAGCATCCTTCCTTACTCTTTCCAAAACACGATGTATTCCTTTCACATTGTGGTGAACCGTAACTAAGGTCTTTTGTTCATCCTTTTTGAGCTTTTCCAAAATTTCGATTAAATCCTGGTGAAACAACAATTGCCTCACCAGGGTAAAGTTCATTCCAATTGGAGCAGGCACTAAATGATGAATCAAAGTGTAATTATACTGCAAAAGATAATATGAAGTAACTGGAGCTAAATAAGAAAAGTCACAACCTACAATCTCAGTAAAATTACATACACAAAAATTTGAATGATTCTTAGTATCCACTACTATGTTTTCTACAAGCATACTATCACAAGCAGTTCTCAAGCATACACATCCATTGCCTACATACACAAGCACTGTTTCAGAAGTGTCATTAGGATGGATTTCAAAATGACAGATATTCTGTTCTGTGTCTAAACAAATGTCTTGAGTTTTGATTGCATTACTTTCACAGATAAACCCTCATTGTTCCCGGACAATACAATTTTCTAAACCAACAGTTTGCCATTTCCCACCAATCTGACGGGCCCATTCCCTCTGCTCTAAAGGATAGAGAACAGCTCCGTCATGATTCAGCCCCAATGCAATGATAGGAAAAATTGAATGTACTGAAGCATTATGTATTGTCAACACAAAAGCTGTGGCTGTGTTTGTGGTGGGATTGTAGGTAAAATTCACCAAATTCCACCAAGATTGAAATTCTTTTTCAAAATCATTGGCATTGTCCCAGACTATTTTCCGAATTTCAGTGGGAAAGGTGCCTTCTTCACCCTCTCTGATAATTGATGCAGCAACTGACTGCATCCACAATTGGGCTTGAATACAGCTAAGAGCCAGAGAAACATTGTTTTGGGTAGCACTGAGTGCATCAATTATTAATTTGTGATCATCTACATTTACCCTTTCCCAATTTGGTAATATGTTTGATAGCAACCACTGTTGGGTTCCCAAAGCAGTTAAAGATGACCTCAGTGGTTGTTGTATTTTGGTCAAATCTTTAGTTGCAACAGCCAATTTATTCATCAATACTTCTGAATCAATGCTATTCAAAATTCCTAGTCCTGATCCCACAACACCGGTTATATCTCTTGTCATCCGTTTGTGAAAAGAATTGCGCTTTCGCAACCAGGTTGCCCACCCCTCAAAGGAAGTTTGCAAAAAAGGTGAACAAGCTGGCTGAATTTCTGAGACATTGTTTTGCATTAGTAATTTGACTTGTTTGATAGACCATGCTGGATTAAATAGCATTTGTTGTTGGCCAGTTTTCCTGATTACATAGGGTCCAATTTCAGAAATTTTTGGAGTCAATCTAATTGGTGGCTGTGTGGTAGGTAGTAAAACATGAACATTAAGCTCTCCCCAATATTTGGTATTGTTTTTACCACACACAACTTTGGAGGACAATTGTACAGCTGTTAAATTCAGCCAACAATCTTGATTCCGAGTTTCACAAGATATAACCTGGTCACGAGATCCGGCGACTTGACTGTGTACAGGCTCAGTGTGAGATCCGGTACTCAGTCTGCAGCGTATTGAAACATCATCACCTTGAGTTAATAGAAAAGAAGGGAAAACATTAGTTTTGCCATTCAGCACAAAAGGGGTATTCACACCGTGGTATGTGATTATCACACAATATAGGCCTTGTCACAGCATTTATCTTAAACCTGTGAATTAAACCTGTAAATCCTGATTGGCCAGCTGGGTTATTTTGCCAATTGCAGGTCACGTAAACTGGTCTGGTTAAGGTGAAATTGTACCAGCAGTCATTGGTTTCCCTTCTACAGAGCTTTGTGCTTTCAACATTGTTGGTGCTAGGATCTAGTGTGTAGTTTCCAATGTTCTTCTGGCGGCAACACAATATGAGGGGATCATATTTGTCGCATTTCCAATCTTCTGTGGAACAAAGTTCTGCTGAAATATTAGGGTGCAAACTGCTTGTTAAATTCGGTTCAAGAAGGTTACCGGCAATTGTAATGGTGGAGGCTTTCTCATAACGAGATTTTTCTATTTTCCTACATACTATCTTAATTTCCTCACCAATTGTTCCTGTTAACATTCTAACCCAATCCTTTTGATCCCACTCCCAGTCACCCGGGCGGTACACTTCAGAGTTATGCAGTACTATGACTGCTAGATTTTGGTGATGGTCTCCAGGGTGGTGTCCTATGGCATAGTTGCTGGTGACTGCTTCGGACCACGGCCACTCAGTCGAGTTTTGGCCATGGTATTGCAGCAGGATGAAAAGAAGGATTAGTAGTGTTATCATGGTTTATTCAATTTTCATGTCCCTCGGAGTTCTTCTGTGAAAGTAAAAGAAACAACAGATTCTGCCACATTGGGGCAGGAGATTAAAATGAAGGAATTATCCAGCGTGTGTTTATCCGATGCTCCTTCCCCAGGGCATCAGCTGCTACCCACACATACTTATTCAAGGGAACTTTCAGTATCAGTGGCACTTCCCCTACTGTGGGGAGGTCCACCAAAACTGGCTGACCAGGGTAGTGTGCTGAATTCTTAGAATCATCTGGCCCCCATGATGCAGGGATGATGCTAGGAGCTTTTGGGCAAAAGGCAGTGATTTTGGGACACCCATTCACCCTCCATCTATCATTTACAGTTTTGACAGCTTTCCATAATCGAACATCCCAATTCCCTTCATGTGGATTCAGGAGTCGTTTAAGGAGACCATTGGTTCTCTCTACAATCCCATTAGCTTGAGGGTAGTAAGGGGTGTGAAAGGTCCATTTAATTCCCTCACCCTTTTCCCAATCTTGCACAACTTTAGCAGTGAAGTGAGAACCATTATCAGATTGAATTTCCTGTGGTTTTGGAAAAGTTCCAAACCATCCCTGCAAAGCTTTAAGTGTTGTCACCAGTGGCTCTGTTAAAAGCATCAGCCTGAACTAACCCAGACACAATTTCTACCCCTACCAGCACAAAGTGTTTACCTCTTGACTGTTTGAAAGGGCCAATATAATCGACTTGCCATGCATCCCAAAGTCCTTTGCCTGTTCTTAAATGCAAAGAGTCATCTTTCAGAGAGTGTCTTTCCAGCCGTTTGCGGCATTGCTCACAGGCTGATATACATGTTTTGCACATTTCTCTGGTAACAGGCCACCCACGGGCAAAAGCTTCCTTATACAAATCCTTTACACCTGTGTGTTGTCTTTTTACATGCAGCCACTCTAATAAGTGATCCCAGTCATCTGTAACAAGTTCCTCCTTTAGAGGACTTATTCTTGCTAGTTCATCAACTGCATTGTTCAGGTTACCAGCTAAATCTCCATTTGTTTGATGTGAAGCCACCCATCCTACAGCAAAATTTCCTTGGGTTGCAATACTTAAAATTTCTTGCCATTTTTCCTTCTGCCACACTGGAATCCTATTTACTTCCCAATCATTTTGTTGCCAAAAAGAGAGCCACTCTGTACACCCCTTAAACACAGCATAGGAGTCAGTGTAAATATAAACTACAGAGGTATTCTGTGCCTCATGTTTGAAAACGCTCCAAACAGCTATTAATTCACCCACTTGAGCACTACCTTCTTGTTGCTATATTTTATATATTAGTAAAGGCCTGTATGCACAAACCAGCCTTTGAAATAAGTCGTGATATTAAGGGCTAAAGTCCTTGAAACCTTCATGCTGAAGAGAGAGTAAAGCAAAACAATATCCCTGTGTGTAAGAGAAAAAATGTAAACTGTGTGTGTTAGCCAATAGTAACTTGCTCTGCCTGCAGACCCTGTAGAACCCTATAAAAGTGTGCTAAAGATAGAAATAAACTGGCATTCACAATTACTTCTGTGAAGACTGGTGAAGAGCTGGCGGTCTCTCAATACCTTCTCCTTCAGTAACTATTTGTTCACCTGAGGAAGTGTGGAGAGCTACTGCCCGGTACTTCCATACCTTCCCTTCTCACTTGGCAGAAGCATCAGTGAACCAAGAGTTTGTTGATTTTTCGGGGGAAAAAGGAAGGGCTACCTTAATTACAGAAACAGGTTTTTTGTGGCCATCAGCCAAGCTCTCAGTTTCTTGTATGGCCAGATTTTTTATAGCTCCTTCAGTTATTGAAAAGATGTTACAATAATGTTCGATCTGGGCATACCATTTTCTTACTGAAGCCCTCTGTGCCACCCCGTCAGGGGGGGGAGTCCCAGCAGTAACTGTTTTTATAACTTTAAAAGGGCATCTCAGTATTATGGGTTGTTGTCGTGTAATTTTCTCCACTTCTATGAGAGCTATGCTAACCACAAACAGTCCCTTTTCCCAGGTGGTGTATCTCTTCTCAGCATCTTTAAAGCAACGGGAGAAAAACCCAACAGGTCTTGTAGGGCCTTCTGGACCCCGTTGCCATATTTGAACTGACAGTGCTGAAGCAGCAAACCCCCATTCTACTTGGAGAGGATCTATGGGATGTATGGGGCCCAGTTCTTGATAGGCTATTGCTTCAAAGATTAATAATTGCAATGCCTCTTCTTGGGAAGGGGACCATTCCCATTGCATCCCTTTTCTTAACAAATCATAAAGGGGTCTGGCAATTATTGAAAAATCTGGGATGTGTTTTCTTTAAAACACTAACAAGCCTAAAGCTTGTTGAAGTTCTTTCTTGGATTCAGGCATTTTAATCTGATCTAGAGTGGTTAGGGTATCAGGTGGTATACATGTCATACCTCCCTTCCACCAGATTCCCAAAAACATCACTTCTTGTGATGGTTTCTGAATTTTTTCTGAGGGGATTTGTAGGTCAAGGCTTTCTAGGTGAGATATTATTTTTTGCTGAACCTCCCCCACTGCTTCCTTTTCTTCTCTCCCCACAAGAATGTCATTGATGTATTGATAAACAGCTATATCCTCAGGTTTGGATATCTTTTCTAATTCTTGTGCCAAAGCATGGTGTGCTAAGGTGGGAGAATGTTTGTACCCTTGTGGTAATCTGGTGAAGGTGTATTGCTGACCGTCCCAAGTAAAAGCAAAACGGTCCATGTCCTCTGGCTGTATAGGTATCATAAAGAACGTCTTTGACATCTATAGTTGCCATGAATGGGTGAGCTTTTTCTTGAATTGATATTATTAATTCAGCTAAATTTGGAACCGCTGCAGTGAGGGGATCTGTGTTGGCATTTAGCCTGTGAAAGTCGATGGTAAGTCTCCACTTTCCATTAGGTTTCCGCACTGGCCACACTGGAGAGTTAAAAGGGGAATGAGTGTTAACTATTACCCCTTGATCTCGTAAATCCTGAATTACAGTTTTGATACCTTCCTTGGCACCAGAAGGGAGAGGATATTGTTTAACATTAGTGATTTTGCTGTGCGGCAGGGAAGGTGCTACTTGGAGCAAGTTAATGTTAAGACGTGATGTGCCAAAAGACCACAATAGGCCGTCCTGATCTTCCCACTGCCTTCCAGCCAAAACATCCATGCCCAACAAATCATTTGTGATATCTCTAAGCACTACTTTGATAGTTAATTGTTCTTCCTCTCCAGGTAATAAAATTTTTACAAAAGCTATTTTCATAGTGTCAGGAAAATTAATCCACAAACACCAGAGGTTTATGTCCAAAAAGGAGACAGAGGAGTCCTTTTTCTTTATTCGAATAAAGGGAGAGGCCATGGGGCATTCCCTTGGGGTCTCTCAAATTCTTGGAGGGCGCAGCCTCCTTTTTATCCTAATTCTCGGCCGCTTGTCCCTTCTCTCTTTCCCCATAGGCTGAGGTACTTGAGAGGTACAGGCTTCCCAGAACGCCTGATACCGGCGGCGATACCTTCCCCCCCCCCATGCATAATCCCTTCTTAACTTTTATAGAATTCATAGTGTTCTTTTAGTGCCCCTTTGATCTTCTACTGGAATCCATCCCATTGTTTCTGTTGTCTCTCACTGATAGCTACATCTTATCAACTGACCCACAGCTTGTTTGTAAAGACAAACCTGTCATTCCTCTCAATAGCTTCTGAAGTTCCCAAAGCATTCAGGACACAATACCTTTTCTTTATTGGAACAATTCCACATTTTTGGGCAGTTGTATTTGTTAATGCAGAAATTTGGGCTCCAGTGTCTATTACAAAAGTGACCAGTGTTCGCTTGGGACCAACTATTGCTGTTATTAATAAATCTCCAGTTTGTTGATTGCGGGTGAGCTGTCCAAGATATATCCAATTGCCCCCCCATCTCTATGCTCACCTTCAATTAGAGACGGGGGTTCAAGTTTCCCTGCTTCTGAAAATGTTTCAATTCCATTACTAAACTTTGGGGTTGTTTCTGCTCCCTATCCAGAGCTTGTGAGTGACTTTGCTTTGACCCACTGCTCAGAAACTGTGATTGTTTCTGCTCACTGTCCAGAACCTGTGAGTGGTGTTGCTTTGGCCCACTACCCAGATACTGTGCATAAGGCTGTGTTGGCTCACTGCCTGGAGTAGGTTGAGGGGAAGGTGGAGCGCTTGGTACAATGGGGCTGGAATCCTGCCATCGAGAAACCAGTTTACTTAATTTTTCAAATGGTAGGTTTTCCATTAACCCCTTTGGTATCCCTTTTTTCAGCCCCAAGTTCCACCAATACTGTCGGCTAGAAATTTGCCTACCCTTTTCTGGTTTTATATTGGGAGGGGCAATGTGCCTAACACCCTTTGTTCTTTCTAGCTTTTCCTCTGGGGTTTTTACAGGACCATATTTTCTGTTATAGTTTAGTAACTCTTCTGCAACTTCACTCCATGTCCAAATTTTGTGATTTTCAGCAACAAAATTGAGTTGTGAGTTCGTATGTGGTGAAGGACTCGTGTACGGAGAAAACCCAGGATCAACAGATCTATTTTTATTATTTGGGTTTTCCAGGAGCCTGTCTAGTTGTTCTATTTGGCTTATGGCAGCTATCGTTTTCTGGAGAAGGATAGCAGTGGGTTTAAGTGATTCCGGAAGGCCACGAATTAAAGGGGTCATAATTTCAGCCTTCACGGGTAACAACATTGGTGATTCAGAACCAACAATTAATTTTCTTTCATGAATCAGTTGTAGACAAGCTGCCTTATGAATGTTTTCTAGAATTTGGTCTGGGGAGCCGGTTAGAGCTACAGGATCTCCCCTTTCCAGAGGGCTAAGTCCCCCTGCCCAATATGCAGCTCGCTGTGTTAGGGACCATGGGTTGCGGTAATCTCCTGTTGTTAAGAAAACACCATGTCCCCAATAACCACTTGCTTCTTGTTCTGTTAATCGAATTTGATCTCCCCCTGTGAGTGACACTCGGAATACGTATTCTGTCTCTGACTTGTGAGGGAGACGCCCATACTCCTTTTTTAACTTAGCCAATTCAGTAGCAGTGTACGGGATTTCTTTAGTGGTTATATGTGGATCAAGATCTTCATCATTGATATAGTTATATTCTGTTTTAATCAAAGGTCTTATTTGGGAGCAACAGTTTTCACCACAATTTTTTACCAAATGTAACTCTGCTTGAGGATATATGGGATTTATCTGAGGAGTTTCTTTTTCCAGCGACTCCTTAAAGGAATCAGCAGACTGTGAATTTTTGGCATACTCCTCACTCAGAGCAGTTCGTAAGAAATTAATTTCATTTTGCAAACTTTCAACTAAATTTCGTAGGGATTGTATAATTACATTCTCTTCCTGCCTTCGTCTCGTGCGAGCCTCTACAGCTGACGTAAGGCAAGCTCCCAATACAGAACAAATTATGATTTTATTATGGCCAAATTTGAACTTTGCCTCATGTTGCAGGGAGCAAATTCTATCAGTTACATTTTCCAGGTTGAACCAATTATTTTGAGCCCATTCTTCCCCGGCTGGGGAGGGCTTAGCATTGTGCTTTGTTAACAAAGCAATGAATGCAGCTTTATCTTTTATACTAGAGTTTTCAGAGTGTTCACTCATCTTTGTGTGTGAAGGGTCCAGTACCACTACAGAGAGGTAAGACTTAAGTTACGCACAAACGCAGCCTTTGCCACATCACCCTTCGCGTCCCTGTATGGATGAAGAGACCAAATCTGCTTGGGAGGCACCCCTTTATGTTAAAATTCAAGTTGTCTCTTCACTACACCAAGCAGTCAAAATTCATCAAAAACACATAACAGTACACAAAACCACTACAGGGAGGTAAAACTCAGTCACACTACATCAGACGCAGCCAACGCTGCGTTTCCCCCTGCTGTGGGTGGAGAGACCAATTCTGCTTGGGAGGCACACCTTTATCTTAAAATTCAGGTTGTCTCTCCACTACACCAAGCAGTCAACATATAAAAAATCAGTAAGTCCACCTTTTGTACTCAAAGATTCCTCGTAAAATTCTGAAGACAGAGCCCTCAAATGAGTGTAGGGTTGCTTTTCACCTGGGTGTGTGCAGTTTGCGAGAAATTTGAGTCGCCTCCTTTGCTTTCTAGACACTGCTCACCAGCGTGGCAGGCTAGGGACGGCTGAAGCGAAACGTCCTTCCCCTGATACAGACTGCACAACAACCTGCAACCCCTTCTGTCTCTCAGAATCCTGTCCGTGACGCCAATTTATGTCACGATCCGCAAGGTGGGATTCGTGATGTGGTT
The DNA here is from genome assembly GCF_030490865.1 of Poecile atricapillus. Lineage (NCBI taxonomy): Eukaryota > Metazoa > Chordata > Aves > Passeriformes > Paridae > Poecile > Poecile atricapillus. The sequence goes on along the minus strand of NC_081288.1, from coordinate 102,098,052 downwards.
TTTTTAGTCGGTCTTAGAGTACAAAAGATTATCAGCAAACCAAGGACTTAAACAGCAAAACACACTTTATTGAGTGCTCATCATCACTAATATGCGATAGAGGGAGAGAAAGGAGAAAGCAAAGCATAAGGAAAAGAGAGTAAGGGGATTATAGCTACCAACGTCGAAGTCCACTCAGCCGTCCACCGACACAGTCTTCTGTCTGTTGGGGAGATCTCACAGGAAGGTAAGTTTGAGGTATAATTTTATAGTCTTTTGCAAAGCGAGGGGTGCAGGGCCAAAACCAGAGGAGATTGATGAGCATTGTGATGAATTCCATTGCGCAGGGGGCAGGTGTAGGGTACAGAGCGATCCATGTCATGCAAGTCTTTGCTCACCAGCAGGAACGAGGGCAATGTGTGGTGGAAAACCCATTGCACAGGGTACCACGCACAAGCCTCTGCTCACCAGCAGGAACGAGAGCCACGAGTCGTGGAAAACCCGTTGCGCAAGTTACCAAGCCTCTGCTCACCAGCAGGAACGAGAGCAGTGTACCGTGCAACCACCTGCAAACAATCACTTAGCAAACATCCACCTCAGCTAGGCCCAAGCCCCCAAACCAAGTCCCTTGTGATATTCAGGGTCTCAGTCTCTGTCCTTGAGACGGTTGTGAGACAGATGAGGGAATCTTCGGACTGTCTCTCACAATGGGCCATCGGATGATGACTCAGATGCAGATGACGTGGGTGATCACCCCGATGGCCCATCCACAAGTAGGTGTTGATGCTAGGCACGTTTTCACTTTTTTTTTTTTTTGTAATACTGAAAGGGGGAGATTTCACCCTGAAATTACAGCCTTCTGATTGTATGGAACATTGTTTATTTTTCCTATTATTTTTCCTTTTGATTGTTTAGAATGTTGTTAGCTTCTTTGTTCATTTTCTTTTCTTTTTCTTTTTTTAAAAACAAAAAGGGTGAGATGTTGCCCTGAAAATTCAGTTTTTCAATCTAATTGACATAGTTTCTAAAGACTTTCCCAGGACAGTGACTGTCAACATAGATATGTATACATTCTTTCTGATACACATCTTTTGATGGACATCACTGTTGGGGGTTAGGTGTCCTTTTTTTTTTTTTTAGTTCTGGCTTGCCCATGGATTTTTTACCCATTAGTTGTGGGGACAACCTAACTGTGGGTACTTGGTGGGTGCTTGAGAAAAGACAAAGAGTTCAGCCGGGCCCAGGGGGGGAAGGGGGGCAGGAAAAAGGAGGGTGGGGACAGTTTGGCGGGCTTCCTTCAGCTTCGGAGAAAGACATTTTGGGGCACGGAGCTGTTGCGGTGGAGAGAAGGGAATCTCGCCATCACCCAGACGGAGCTGCTGCTTCTTCTCCTTCTTCCCTCTTTGTTGGTTACCTCGCACCCCCTGTCCTGCTGGGACATGCAGCAGTGCCAGCCACCACCACGGAGCTGCTGATAGACCTCAGCCACCAGCCCGAGATCTCAGCTCATCTCTGCTGTTCCAGCTGAGTGTTCCTCAGAGCCCAGCAGGAGCACCGGGACTGCCTGCCCGAGGGGGTTTGTGAAACAAAGCCTCTCCTCCATCCCGTCTCAGCCGAGAAAGCTGTCATGGGGCCCCTGGTTCTGTTTTCTTGCTAATGCTGTAGTTATTGTTGTTTTTTTGCCTGGATATACTTGTAAAGAACTGTTATTCCTATCCCCAGATCTCTGCCTGAAAGCCCCTTGATTTCAGAATTATAACAATTCGGAGGGAAGGGGTCTACATTCTTTCATTCCAAGGGAGGCTCCTGTCCTCCCTAGCAGACACCTGTCTTCTAAAACCAAGACAGTCTCTCATAGCCAGTGCAGTTGGGAAGGTGTTAACCTGACTATCCAATCCCTGGCCGTGGTCAGAAACTTATAAATATTGAGAAAAGAAAATAAAGCTCTCTTCCTTTCACCACACCTCGAGCTGCATCTGTGTGACTCATTTCGTGTACAGCAGCAACAGTGAACAATGAGAAAAATATTGAGAGAAAGAACTGCATTCGTTAAAGTTAACTTTGTGAGGTTTTTTTTTGCTCTCCGTTTTGCCCCTCTGCAAGAGTATGCAGAGAATGACAAAGACTTCACTGAAACCTCTTAGAGATAACAGCAGCAGAGCAGCACCAGAGCAGACAGTTCACCCCCCTGCTCCCTCTCTAAGAAGAAGCACCGGGATAGTACCCAGTTTGTTAAAAAGTCATGATTCATTGGTTTTTTAAAATGTTTTCATATACCCTTCTAGAGTTAATTTTGTGTTTTAAATAGTTGTGAGTTTGTGCAGTTGCAGTTTGTTTGAGTTTTACTAGAGAAATTGTTGTGATTATTTAGAGAGTTTAAAAAAACCTTTTTTAAAAAGATGTTTGATGTGAAAGTTGATGGAAGTAAAAGTTACCTTGTAATAATTAGTTTTAAAACCTAATGTTAAAATATTGAATGACTTACAGTTGCTAGTAAAACAACCTTCCAATTGATGTTATTTACAGAAGATATTCATGGTTTAAAAAATAATTAGCTAGGAGAACTTCACTGCACAAGACAAAGTTAAGTTAACCATATATTACCTGAAAGAAATTGGCCAGGAGACAAGACTCCTGTTTGATGCCTTTATTAGGATTCAGCTCTTGGGGTGGGGGGGGGGTGGGGGGCTGAGGGGTTTCTTGCACCACGGCCGTTCCCACACCGGCAACTCCAAGGAGGAGGCACAATTTAGCTTTGCAGCACACACTGCAGAGCTGGGACTTCCGTCCTCATGAGAGTAGCCAGGAGGCCCATTGTTCTGGCTCCTTGTCTAGGGGGGTCAGTCCTTTCCAGTCCTCTTTTTTTTTTTTTAGGTCATGGTGATGCAGGAAGATAGTTTCTAAGCAGGCTTAAGTGATGCAGGGAGATGATCTTTCATCATAGCTTGCTAGAATATGTTTCCTTGTCCTTTTATTCCTCTGTTAGCTCATTATTTTAGTTTCTTGCATGCCTTAGTTTGCATATTACTTGGTTGCACAGCTTCATGGGACATTCTTTGTTCTAGTGTGGCACAGCATCCATGGGAGTTGCCTTGTTCTGTGGCATACCTTTCTAATGGGTAACTTTTGTTAATCTGACCCAGCCCCCATGGGAACAGCTTTGTTACATAGCAGCAAGGAAGTAAGGGAAAGGGTACAGGAATGTCTCATAAGAACCTTTAAAACACTTCAGAAACTGGTAATTAACATTACTAATAACCATTGGAGTAAACAAGGGGTACAAGGTTTACAAATGGGATAAGAACATTAACTGTACATAACTAAACACAGTATTTTAACCGGGGTGGATTTCTTGAGAGATTGTATTCATGACATTACCCATTTGTTTGGTTTTTCCACAATTTTAATAAAGTAATTTGGAGTCCTTTTGTTATAAAAAACATATATAAGAGCATATATCAATTTGAACTTCATATTTTAATTAAAAATTAGACTTGATGTTTCTGAAAAGTGCTACAAAAGCTGAATGGCAACTTGCCAAATCCTGTGTTGTTGTGGTTTTCTCTAGAAAAACTGCACTTTAAAATCCCCACCAATTTAAGCATATACTAGGCAAATTTCTGTTATGAATAAGTATTTTTAGTAACATTTGCAATTATTGTGAGTTATTTTTAAAGCCAGGTGACATGGAATTGTGATGTATTTTTTACAATTTTATAATCTTTATAGTGAATCCATATTACTGTTATATTGTGTTTAAAAGGTATATACCAAACTTTCACTTGCCTTTTTATAATAATAGAATAAGATTAAGTTATGCTTTTACTTAATATAGATTACGTGTTAATAGAATTAGCAAAGTTAAGTTTTATTATGTTTAATTTGAATGTTTTTAAGTTGAGTTTTATAACTGGTATTTTTTGAGGTTGAATTTTGTTGTTTCCTTTTGTTATAATTAATTTTTACCAAGTTTAAATATTAATTTTAATTGTTTTATGCTTTGTTGAAGACACTTGTTCAAACTGCAAAGTATAGTTATTTTCCTAGAGAGATGAAGATGACTACAACTGAAACAGCTGTGATAGAACACTGATGTAAACCTGCTTGTGGATGGAAGTGAATGCAGTCTGTGACACCCTTGATTTCATCGGGAGTTCTATTGTTTGTTGCAATCTCTGCAGTTTTTGTTTTTTATAGCTTTCTTATTTTTCACTGTTTTCAGAATTCCAAGAAAATGTACCATTGCTGGGGGTTGTCTGCCATGGGAGAGGCTTCAGACTGAACCAACTGCTGCATGGTTTAATTAGTCTGGTACCTAAGGCTTCTGATCATTTGCTTTGTACAAATGCATTTTAACAGTTTGCTGTGCTTTAAGCATCTCATAGCTGCTACTATTGAGAACCTTGTTTTAGAAATGAGTTAAAAGACATCTTTCCAGTTTAAAGCCTAATGCCCTGGCTAAGCCTTGACTTTATCTGGATGGAATGTGTTGAGGGTTAGGTGGGAATTTTTACCCATTATGTGCTGGGAAACCTAACTACCGGTACTTAAGGGTGCTCACAAAGGACAAAGAGTAGCCGGGCCCAGGGTGGCGGGGAAGGGGGCAGAAAAAGGAGGGTGGGGACAGTTTTTAGCTGGCTTTTTCCTCGGCTTCGGGGAGGAAGGACGTTCGTGCGCTGGGTCACGGAGCTGCTTTTTCTCCTTCTCCCCTCTTGGTTGGTGGCCTCGCACCCACTGTCCTGCCAGGCATCGCCGTGGAGCTGCTGATACACCTCATCCACCAGCCCAGGATCTCAGCTCATCCCTGCTGTTCCAGCTGACTGTTTCCTCGGAGCCCTGCAGGAGCACCGGGACTGACTGCCCGAGGGGTTTGTGAAAACAAAGCCTCTCCTCCATCCCGTCTCAGCCGAGAAAGCTGTCCCGGGGTCCCTGGTTCTGTTTTCTTGTTAATGCTGTAGTTATTGTTTGTTTGTTTACCTGGTTATACTAGTAAAGAACTGTTATTCCTATCCCCAGATCTCTGCCTGAAAGCCCCCTTGATTTCAAAATTATAATAATTCGGAGGGAGGGGGTCTGCATTCTTTCATCCCAAGGGAGGCTCCTGCTCTCCCTAGCAGACACCTGTCTTCTAGAACCAAGACAGATTTTGGCCGCCCATCGTGGGGCACTGAGAGAAAAAGGGCAAAAAAGGAATAACAGTTCTTAAATAACCAAACTTTTGTGTGCTGGATTTAGAAACCCTCTTAGATAGAACCATGTTGTTTAGCTTACCCAGGTTCGTGGGCCATGTGGTCACAGCTATATTTCTCCCATTTGCTGCACCTTACCTAAATATGGGTCCTATAACTAAGGCTACTGTGGCTATTATCCAGCTTGTTTTGTGGGTTGATAAGGTGAGGAATTCATGGATGTTTAACGTCCTCTGTACGGCGGGCTCATGGATTCAGAGCTGTCACACACTAACTGGATGGTTTTCAGGTTACTTTAATAATGGTACCTACTGGGAGAAAAAGACAGCTGGGGAAATTTTCTCCCAACCTTTCACCCAGTTCCTTGGGCCTACCCCACCAGTTTTCAAAGGGTTAAAATCTTTTCTGGATGCTAATGACATCATACAGTGGCTGGTGTTGCTGATAGGCCTGTTCTACTTAGCCTTCAGAGACAAAGGGAAAGAGACCGGAGGTGCTGCCCCAGAGCCTGCCCCTGCCCCAGAGACAGGGAGTGCTGCTCCTGAGCCTGGCACAGCCCCAGAGCGAGGGAGTGCTGCCCCAGAGCCTGCCCCTGCCCCAGAAACAGGGAGTGGTGCTCCAGAGCCTGCCCCTGCCCCAGAGACAGGGAGTGCTGCTCCAGAGCCTGCCCCTGCCCCAGAGACAGGGAGTGCTGCTCCAGAGCCTGCCCCTGCCCCAGGGAGTGCTGCTCCAGAGCCTGCCCCTGCCCCACAGCCCACCTCAGAAATGAACCACCCAGGGTGGGTGGGGGTGCTGGTGAAGGAGATGCATGAGATGGGCCAGATGCTAAAGGAGTGCATTTACTCAGCTGCTGGGAAACCCTTCCCCTGCCCCAAAGAGGGAGAGTCTGATGGTGCAGCAGTGGAACCCACAGATGTTACAACCGTCCAGGTTCCAGCTGAACCACAAGGGCAGTCACAGCCAGCAGCTGTTGCCCCTGTGGAAACGAGGAAGTCTAAGATGAAATCACAGCACCCTGCTGATAAGGATAAGAAAGGAGGGTCCTCACAACCCACAGGGGAGCCAGAAGTTGAAATCATTACATAATCTCTGACATATGACAGTCTCTGTAAGTTACAAAAAGACATTGTGAGGTGGGGGCGTGAGCCTTATACCACCTGGTTACTTCGGGTCTGGGACCTTATGGGTACAGGCGTGCAGCTGGATGGTGGTGAGGCAAGGAATGTGGGACCCTTGACGCAGGACTCAGGTGTGAATCAGATATTCGTCAGGGAGCAAGGGCCCCTTTCCCTCTGGGAGCGGCTTTTGATGAGTGTAAGAGAAAGGTTTGTCCATAGAGAGAGAATGGAGGAGCACTATCATAGAAGGGAATGGAAAACCATTGAGGAAGGGATCCAACAGCTGAGAGAAGTGGCGATATTAGAGGTCCTTTTTGGAAGGGGTGGACAGCATGATAATGACCCCGACAAAGTCAGGTGCACTGGGCAGATGTTGTGGAGTCTGGCAAATCTAGGGCCACGTGACTACACCACCTATATTGCAACGATTAATGCCGATAACGGCCGAGAGACGGTGGGTTCTGTTGCCACCAGGCTTAGAAATTATGACAGTATGGTCCATGGCCCACATCAGGCTAAGATTTCTGCTGTGATTAAGGAACTCAAAGAGGAGATGAGGGAAATGAGGGAAGAGATGAGGAAGAGCAGTTCCCATATGGCACCAGTGCGGGTCACAAGCCCAAAACTCCAAGCCCCACGTCCCCCAGCTAGAGAGAGAGGGTACACCTCACGAACTGAGCTGTGGTTCTTTCTACGTGACCATGGGGAAGACATGGGAAAGTGGGATGGGAAACCCACTTCTGCCCTGGCAGCACGAGTGCGTCAACTCAGGCAGGGAACCAGTAACCAGAAAGGTTCCACTAAAGTGAAGGTAGCCTCAGCCTCCCGTGACGAAACTGCCAGATATTACAGAAAAGAGGATGATCCCCTTGAAGGAACCTCTAGCATGTATGCCCAGGGAGGAGAGGATGACCAGTGCCAGAGGGGCCCTGCCTCTAGCCAGGAAGAGGCACGGGAAAACCGGGTCTTTTGGACGGTGTGGATCCGATGGCCTGGCACATCAGAGCCACAAAAATACGAAGCTTTAGTTGATACTGGTGCACAGTGTACCCTAATGCCATCAGGACATGTGGGGGCAGAACCTGTTTCCATTGCTGGGGTGACGGGGGGATCGCAGCAGTTGACTCTGTTGGAAGCCGAGGTGAGCCTGACTGGGAAGGAGTGGCAGAAACATCCCATTGTGACTGGCCCAGAGGCCCCGTGTATTCTGGGCATGGACTTCCTTCGAAATGGCTATTACAAAGACCCAAAGGGACTCAGGTGGGCTTTTGGAATAGCTGCTGTGGAGGCAGAGGACATTAAGCAATTGAACACCTTGCCTGGACTATCAGAGAACCCATCTGCAGTAGGACTCCTGAAGGTGGAAGAACAGCGAGTGCCAATTGCCACCTCGACGGTGCACCGCCGACAGTATAGGACAAATCGAGATGCTGTGATCCCCATCCACAAGATGATCCGAGAACTGGAGAGCCAAGGGGTGGTCAGCAAAACCCACTCACCCTTCAACAGCCCCATCTGGCCTGTGCGCAAGTCTGACAGAGAATGGAGATTGACTGTGGACTATCGTGCATTGAATGAAGTGACTCCACCGCTGAGCGCTGCCGTGCCGGACATGCTGGAGCTCCAGTATGAGCTGGAGTCCAAAGCAGCGAAGTGGTACGCCACTATCGACATTGCTAATGCATTTTTCTCCATTCCCTTGGCAGCAGAATGCAGGCCTCAGTTTGCCTTCACGTGGAGGGGAGTGCAGTACACCTGGAACCGACTGCCCCAGGGGTGGAAGCACAGCCCCACCATCTGCCATGGACTGATCCAGGCTGCCCTGGAAAAGGGTGAGGCTCCAGAACATCTGCAGTACATTGATGACATCATTGTGTGGGGGAACACAGCAGTGGAAGTATTTGAGAAAGGAGAAAAGATCATCCAGATTCTGCTAGAAGCCGGCTTTGCCATCAAGAAGAACAAAGTCAAAGGACCTGCTCGAGAGATCCAGTTCCTGGGAGTAAAGTGGCAAGATGGGCGGCGTCAGATTCCCACTGAGGTCGTCAATAAGATCACTGCAATGTCTCCACCAGCCAACAAGAAGGAAACACAAGCTTTCCTAGGTGCCATAGGTTTTTGGAGGATGCACATTCCTGAGTACAGCCAGATCGTGAGCCCTCTCTACCTGGTTACCCGAAAAAAGAATGATTTCCACTGGGGCCCTGAACAGCAGCAAGCCTTTGCTCAGATCAAACAGGAGATTGCTCATGCAGTAGCCCTTGGCCCAGTCAGGACAGGACCAGACGTGAAGAACGTGCTCTACTCTGCAGCTGGGAACAATGGTTTGTCCTGGAGCCTTTGGCAGAAAGTGCCTGGGGAGACTCGAGGCCGACCACTGGGATTCTGGAGCCGAAGCTACAGAGGGTTTGAAGCCAACTACACTCCCACAGAGAAGGAAATCTTAGCTGCCTATGAAGGAGTCCAAGCCGCCTCAGAAGTGATTGGCACAGAAGCACAACTCCTCCTGGCACCCCGACTGCCAGTGCTGGGGTGGATGTTCAAAGGAAAAGTTCCTGCTACTCACCATGCCACCGACGCTACATGGAGCAAGTGGATCGCCCTCATCACGCAGCGCGCCCGTATTGGAAACCCAAATCGCCCTGGGATTTTGGAGATAATTACAAACTGGGCTGAAGGTGAAAACTTTGGTCTCACTGATGAAGAGGAGCAGGAACAAGTGACACGGGCTGAAGAAACTCCACCGTATAACCAGCTGCCAGCAGAAGAAACACGCTACGCTCTGTTCACTGATGGTTCCTGTCGCATCGTAGGGATGAACCGGAAGTGGAAAGCAGCCGTATGGAGCCCCACACGACAGGTCGCAGAGGCCACTGAAGGAGAAGGTGGATCAAGCCAACTTGCTGAACTCAAAGCTGTCCAACTGGCCCTGGACATTGCTGAAAGAGAGAGGTGGCCAAAGCTCTACCTCTACACTGATTCATGGATGGTAGCCAATGCTCTGTGGGGATGGTTGGAAAGGTGGAAAAAGGCCAACTGGCAACGCAGAGGAAAGCCAATCTGGGCTGCTGATGAGTGGAAAGACATTGCCACCAGAGTAGAGAAACTGTCTGTGAGGGTCCGTCATGTAGATGCCCATGTCCCCAAGAGTAGAGCTAATGAAGAGCACCGAAACAATGAGCAGGTAGATCAGGCTGCAAAGATAGAGGTGTCAAAGACAGACTTAGATTGGCAACACAAGGGAGAGTTGTTCCTAGCTCGATGGGCCCATGACGCCTCAGGTCATCAGGGTAGAGATGCCACCTATAAGTGGGCACGAGACCGAGGGGTGGATCTAACCATGGACAGTATTTCTCAGGTTATCCATGACTGTGAGACGTGTGCCACGATCAAGCAGGCCAAGCGGTTGAAGCCCCTCTGGTACGGTGGGCGGTGGTCCAAATATAAGTATGGGGAGGCCTGGCAGATTGACTACATCACACTGCCCCAAACCCGCCAAGGCAAGCGCTACGTGCTCACGATGGTAGAAGCCACCACTGGATGGTTGGAAACCTACCCTGTGCCTCATGCCACTGCCCGGAACACCATCCTGGGACTTGAAAAGCAGGTCCTTTGGAGGCATGGCACCCCTGAGAGGATTGAGTCAGACAATGGGACTAATTTCAAGAACAGCCTTATAAACAGCTGGGCTAGGGAACATGGCATTGAGTGGGTGTATCATATCCCCTACCATGCACCCGCTGCTGGAAAAGTTGAACGGTGCAATGGCCTGCTTAAAACCAGCTTGAAGGCACTGGGTGGGGGAACTTTCAAGAACTGGGAGATTAATTTAGCAAAAGCCACATGGTTAGTGAACACCCGAGGTTCCACTAACCGAGCAGGCCCTGCCCAATCTGAGCCCTTTAGAACGACAGATGGAGATAAGGTTCCAGTGGTACATATGAGAGGTATGCTGGGAAAAACTGTTTGGGTTAATTCTGCCTCCAGCAAAGACAATCCAATCCGTGGGGTTGTCTTTGCTCAAGGACCGGGTTGCACTTGGTGGGTGATGCAAAAAGATGGAGAGACCCGGTGCATACCTCAAGGGGACCTGGTTTTAGGGTGAACTACCCATGACACTGTGCTTGTATCTGTATCTGCATGTACATATGTATATAGTTAAAGTAGTATGTGTTAGTGTATAATTTAAAGGTTTAATATTTGATGTAACATTTTGGTATGGGAAAAAATTCGGGGTGGATAGTGTTGAGGGTTAGGTGGGAATTTTTACCCATTATGTGCTGGGAAACCTAACTACCAGTACTTAAGGGTGCTCACAAAGGACAAAGAGTAGCCGGGCCCAGGGTGGCGGGGAAGGGGGCAGAAAAAGGAGGGTGGGGACAGTTTTTAGCTGGCTTTTTCCTCGGCTTCGGGGAGGAAGGACGTTCGTGCGCTGGGTCGCGGAGCTGCTTTTTCTCCTTCTCCCCTCTTGGTTGGTGGCCTCGCACCCGCTGTCCTGCCAGGCATCGCCGTGGAGCTGCTGATACACCTCATCCACCAGCCCAGGATCTCAGCTCATCCCTGCTGTTCCAGCTGACTGTTTCCTCGGAGCCCTGCAGGAGCACCGGGACTGACTGCCCGAGGGGTTTGTGAAAACAAAGCCTCTCCTCCATCCCGTCTCAGCCGAGAAAGCTGTCCCGGGGTCCCTGGTTCTGTTTTCTTGTTATTGCTGTAGTTATTGTTTGTTTGTTTACCTGGTTATACTAGTAAAGAACTGTTATTCCTATCCCCAGATCTCTGCCTGAAAGCCCCCTTGATTTCAAAATTATAATAATTCGGAGGGAGGGGGTCTACATTCTTTCATCCCAAGGGAGGCTCCTGCTCTCCCTAGCAGACACCTGTCTTCTAGAACCAAGACAGAATGTTTGCCAACAGATCCAGATGTTTTCTGCACCAAATCAGTATTTGAGTCACTTTTGACTTGGCAATTTGACCCTATTAATATGACATCTGGATCAATTTAGAAGTAGGTTTGGAGGATCATTTCCGGAGGTGGTTATCCAATCCTTCACTGATTTTGTTATTTGTTTGCAGTCTATGGAATGCTGGTGCAGTGTTTTAGTAGTTGGTAGTAATTTTATATCACATGTGTTGTTAATAATGTTTATTATTTGATTGATTTTAACTGTGATAAGTTTTTTATTCATTGTGTGTATGGTTTTGTGTTGATATTGATGCGTATGATTGAAGTACATCTCTTTTTTTTTTTTTAAAAAACGAGGGGAATTGATGCCCTAAAAGCATTTGATTAGTGTAATATGTGCATTAGAAATTTGGACCAAAATAATGAAATATTCATATCAGAAATTTAGAAAGATCATATGATCTAAATTTACAATTGCATGTACCACAGTTAAGTCAAAATGATTCATTAACTTCAAGGGGAGAAGTGCCCGTGTTTTGTTCACAAGTTAAAAAAGGTCACCTGTTCATCTGACCAGACTGTCTGCCTCTGAAAACATGAGACCCAGTGAATGGATAAGTCACCACACAACCTTGGTACTCCAGACAAGATCAGAAGTGGAGCTGCCAGGACACAGTTGTGCCTGGAAACTACACAGTTTGCCAACAGAAATTTTATGTCGTTATCATGATGTTGTGTCTATACCAATTTTTTTCAGTTATTCTTTGTTTTAAGATTTAGAAGGATGTGAAGAACAACTTGAACATCGATGCCCTCAGTCAGTCACTGATCGGCTGCCAGTTGAGGTCACAGGAGCAACGGACGTTCCAAGACTGAATCGCGTTAAATCATAGTCTGTTTGTGAGAATTTTGTAGAAGATTTAAAGAGTATAGAAACTCCATCTGACTGTATATAAAAGCAAAATTGTGACTGCATTTTTACCCTTTAAGCAAATTGCTTTCATGCTTAGATTGCATGAATACCAGAGCACGTGTGTTAAAATTAGTTACAGAATAGTTTAAGAAAAAGTTCAGCTTGTGTGATAATTGTTATTTGTAAGTTATTGATAATTTTAGGGAAGACATTAGTATAAGGTGTAAGTATTCCCCCTTCAAGAGTTAAGGTGAGCATATTTGAAAGTTCATTTAACTTTAAACCTTAAAGGAATTAATTCAAAAAATTACGAAAGCCTGATTAGATGTGATTCTGAAAGCTTGGTGTTATTTGCATGGAACAAACTGCTTATAGTAATTGTGTTGTATATAGTCCCAACCAACTGTCTGCTAACTAACATCCAAAAGTGACAGAACATATGGGTCACTCTGGCACACTTAACAGGCCAAAAATCAATGTGTTTAAGCTTGGCCATACCTGGAGATCCTTTTCGCACCTGTCTCGTAGGAGTCACTGAATGGGATCCTCAAGCATTTAAAGGTTTAGTTAGTAATGAGACTCGACTGAATCAATTGGCAATGTTACGACAGTGTAATCACACTGCTGGCTTCACGTCAAGACAACTTGAAGCCTGCTGGCAAGCAAAAATTATCAAAGTTCTCAATGTTACCATAGGGCCCCCAGAAGAATTGGACTTGTTAGGCTCCACCAATACCTCAGGTGGATGGATAATATTTGAGTCCCTGACAAAAAAGCCACTCCAACAAAGTGATGCAACACTGAGCGAAAGTTAACCCTATAGTTGATCTTATCACTTACACCGAAAGTAAAGCCTTTTATTCACGGTGCAATCTCACAGGATGATTACCTAGGCGATTACTTCATGAAATATTCTTAATTTGTGGAGATAGAGCATGGAATGGAATTCTTGATAGCCCACATGGAACACCCTGTTACCTTGGGAAACTTACTTTGTTCCATCCAAATTTACACCAATTGTTGAATATAGCTGGTAAAATGAAAAACATCAAACGGTCAAAGCAAAGCCTGAATGAATTACAATGTAATGATGTTAGAGATCCAGACTTTTGTGGTCATGATAGAATATGGCTAGCCTCCATTTTACTCCAGAAGCAGCTGCTGCTAAAGGCTTGTCAACTCTAAAAAGGCTAGCTTGTTAGACCAAAAAAACTGAATTTAACACCAACAATATTAAGTGAGCTTTCAGCTCATGTGAGTGGTGTACACCACGCCGTATTGCAAAATCAAGCTGCAATTGATCTCTTGCTCTTAGCACAAGGACATAGTTGTGAAGAGTTTGAAGATATGTGCTGTCTACACCTTACTGATCATTCAGTTTCAATCCACAAACAACTAAAACAGCTACAGAATGGGTTACATGCCCTGAAAGAAGATAGTGACCCCATTGGAAGTTAGTTAGCCAACTGGGGCATTACTGGATGGTTAAAGTCTCTTGTGTTAAAAGAGGGACGAATTTTACTTATGGCATTAATAAGGATAGATGTTTTAAGCTGTATGTTATCTTGTACATGTAGTAGTGTAAAACTAATGACGTTTAAAGCCTGGCTTGTGCAAAAAGAGAAAGGGGGAATTGTAGTAAAACATTTTAACAGTAAAAGCATGATATTTTAGTAAAAACCTGTCTGCCCAAGCCAGCCTTTAATCCAGATGACAATATTAAAGGCAGTGTCCTTGAAACTTTCCTGGAGCCACGAGAATAAAGAAAAACAGTAGCATTGTGTACTAGGGAAAGAATGTAAAACAATATGTATTAACCAATAGTAACTTGCTAAGCCCACGGACCCTGTTGGACCCTATAAAGGTGTGCTAAAGATAGAAATAAACGATGTTTGCCATACTTCTGTGAAGACTCAGTGAATAGTCTGAGCGGTTTCTCAATAGAGAATGAAGTATTTCAAACTGTAGATCTGAGCAAAGGTATCCATTGATGAAGCTAAGCAGATGGTGGAGTAACTGTGATCCCATGAGATGCTTGAACAGAGAGAGGGAAGTGAGAGCTGATGAAGACCCTTTGCCCCAGGGAGAAAAGAAGAAAACATCTGTTCCCAGAGATGATCACAGAGACAGATGAAGAGAACCTTTGCCTTTGAGTAACTCATCCTTAAAATAATACCCCTTGAGTTCATGGCCCATGAACACACCTCAGAGTGGTGTGAAAATGGGAGGAAGGCATGATGGCAGATTTTTTCCCCGGGCGGCTTGTGGATGCTAAATGTAAAATGCAAGCAGGGAACTGAGTCTATGTGAAACTAAGTCACACAGGCTTCTCACTCTGGCCTTTGAAAGCATAAGAAAGAATCCAAACAGTCCTTGGTAAAGGATAACAACCTTTGCAGGTGTTGTTTAGGAAACAGTCAAAGGGTAGTGTTCCACTTAACCAATGATGGTGATGTGTTGCTTTAATGACCAATGAGAGTTTTACCTCTCAGACCTTCTTGAACATGTCTATAAAAGAAGCACTGGAATAATAAACTTAGCTCTCTTGGACAATGCAGCTAAGAGAGTCAGTGTCGTGCTTCTCACCGTTCCTAATATAACGCGACAAGTGGCTGCCATTCGTAGAAATGAAAAGCCATGACAAACTGTTTTCTTAAAAAGAACTTTCCATGGAATGACAAGAGAAAATTCCTCTCCCTACAGAGACTGATGAAAAAGACTATTGTATAGTTGGCACTGCTTTACCATCCCAGGTTTTGTCTCTGCAGTGTCAGTTGAAGAAGGAAAAAGGTTGGGTGGGGGAGAAAAGGTTTCTGGAGGTTTTATTCTGGTTTCTTATTCTTGTAGTCCAGTTAATAAACTTTATTCCTTTTAAGTTTTAAGCCAGGTTTGCCCTTCTCCTAATCCATATCTCACAGCAAGAAATGAGTAAGTACTCTGGTGATGTTTAGCTAATGCTAAAAACCACCACATTATTTGGTGCATTGGCCGGGAAATGCAAATTGGCGAATCTAAACTACTACACTTTGGCAGCAGAATGCAGGCCTCAGTTGCCTTCACCTGGAGGGGCGTGCATGTCGTGGTTTTAAAGCAGTAACTAAAAAAATTACTTATTTCTTGCTGTGAGATATGGATTAGAACAAGAGCAAAACAGGCTCAAAACTTAAAAGGAATAAAGAAACTTTATTAACAGGACTACAAGAATAAGAAACCAGAATAAAACTTGTAGAAACTTTTCCTCCCCCTGCCCAACTTTTTCCTTTCTTAACTGACAACACAGAGACAAAACCTGGCATGTTAAAACAGTACTAATTATACAATAATGTTTCATCAGTCCAAATTGGTGAATCTAAACCACTACACAAATATTTCTGCCCAGTTTTCGAACTGAAGCTGTGAAATAAAGATTAATTAAGAAAAATAAACGGCAAAACATGATTATGTCATAAGTTAATGTAGCTTAATAGTAGAAAGTTTATATAGTAATAATGGTGAAAAATCTAGGAGTAGATCCACTACCTTTGAAAACCAAAAACAAACAAACAAAAATTCCCAGGCTTGTAAATTTTAAAAAATAAAATTCACAAAAGTAAACCTAATTTCTAAATTCTAAAATATGTTATCAGTTCTCAAAACTAACCATTAGCCTGTCTCAAACACAAAAAAAGCTCCCAACAACTTTTCTCAAAAAAATCACATCCATGAGTGTTTCTTACTTCTTTCTCCAAATATCAATCAATATCAAACTACCACAGACAGCCTGATTGCAACACTAACCAGCAGGCACTGGGTTAAAGCTGCCACAGGTAGCCTGTGGTGGGGATCCAGGTCCAGGGAAGACCTGTTGGATGGGCAGAGGGGACCACTCCTCCAAGGATGCAGCCCCATCTCTGAGGCCTTGAGGTTTTCTCTAAGAAAGGTGATTTAGCCCCAGGGGACAGATGAAGTAGTAAGGGCTGAACAGGAGGACCTGAGCCGAAGTTGACCTCTAGATGAACCTTCCAACCAAATGTTATATGTATCCACTCATTAGAAAAGAATTATTAGCAACATGATTTATGTATTCATTCATTGGCAAAACATGCATTTACCTTTCAGTATTTAAAAACTGGACAAAGCCACATCTGGCCTTGTCTGGGGGTGTAGGATCAAAGACAAATCCTTTAGTTCCTCCTTGAGCCCTGGCCAGGCTTTGGGAGAGACTAAATGTGGGAAAAAATGGGATGGAGTTGAGCTGCGGGCTGTGGGACATACCTGCAGAAGCACATGGCAGCACAGAAAGGCTTGTCTCCACCAGACCCTGGAGGGAGGAGGTGTCATGCAACAGACCCCTATGGGAGAGGAGCCTGACGGAAGCTGACAGATGGGTGAACAGCACGTGATCACCCCATTTAAGGACATTTATGTGAGAAACGAGACTCAGACTTTTAAAATTTAAAAGTTTAATAAGGGATAAAAGGGACAGTAAATAGCGATAGGTGCTTGGCAAATTGCACAGTGGCACGTCAGCTATAACAATTTTCCTTATATACTTTTTCATTGTATTTCATTGCATTGATCAAATGCATATTCATGAAGATTATACATATTCAAACATTCCTTTGAGTTCTTGTCCTGGTTTAGGGCAAATTTGGGAGGAAACATCCAAATGGGGCCCCTCTAGAAAGCAGATTCAAGTGGATCCTCCCCAACTGGTTTGGGAAAAGATTTCCTTGGAAAAAAAGTGGAAAAAATCTGGTTATTTAAGAAGCAAGATATTCACAAGCATAAAAAAAAATGAATAATATTAAACAATTGTAGTGGTTTAGATTTGCCAATTTCGTTTCCTGGCCAACGCACAAAATAAATATTGTGGTTTTAAAGCAGTAACTAAAAAATTACTAGAAAACTTACTTATTTCTTGCTGTGAGATATGGATTAGAACAAGAGCAAAACAGGCTTAAAACTTAAAAGGAATAAAGAAAACTTATTAACAAAACTACAAGAATAAGAACACCAGAATAAAACCTCCAGAAAACCCGTTTTTTCCCCCACTACTCAACCATTCTCTTGTTCGCATGACAACATAGAGACAAAAAGACTTTGGTGTTTACAACAGTCCCAATTCTTGCTATAGTCTTTCCATCAGTCTTTGTAGAGAAACAGAAGTCTTTTTCTGCTAATCTATGGAGTTTCTCACAAGAAAACTAATTTTCTTCATAGCTTTCTATTTCTCTGATGCCAGCTGCCCGAAAATCTGTCATCTGTTGTCTCTTCCCATTTCACATCACTCTGAGGTGTGTTATGGGTCAAATGAGTCAAGGGATGTCATTTTTAAGGATGAGTTATTCAAAGGCAAACGTTCTCTTCATCTGACTGTGAGCCTCTCTGGAAACAGAAGTTTTCTCTTTGCCTCTACAAAGCTACAAATCTTCAACTATTACTTCTCCCCCTCTGTTCCAGCACCTCACTGTATCACAACTACTTTACTTTTTGCTCAGAATTCACACTTTGAACTACTCTATTCTTCCCAATATACTTTGTCATGAATTAAAGGAGTTTTTTTCAGAACACTATTGTCCATCTCCATTGCTTTAACAGAAAAATATTTCAGCTTATTAAAGCATCTCCTTATTCTCTACTTTTTCTGAAGCTTAATTCCTTTCTTTACTGTCTCTGATAGTTTATAAAGTCTCTTTACATGTTGATTACTCTCTCTTTCTCTCTCTGGAAAAAAATGATTAATCTGCAAGTCTCATCTGAGTCATGAAAGGGTTAAAATCTTGCCCAGGTTTTGTAGACGGTTCTGTGATCTCTGCCAGAGCAGCGGCTGGAGCTGTCTGCAATAGAAGATTCTTCATGGCTGCTCTGGAGAGTGTGGTTACTGTCTCAGCCCACTGCAGGTCAAGAGCTTTTTTTTCTTTCCTTACTTGACAGTCCCTGGTGAATTCAGTCACAGCAAAAAAAAAAACTGCAGCCAAGCCAGAGACCAGCCTGTCCCAGCCAGAGATTGGGGGGAAACCTCGCAGGCCCCATCTCCCGGCCCGGGAACCATGGCAGGCCCAGCCCAGCCCCTGTCCGGGCCGCATGGCCTGGGCAGCGGAACGGGAAGCTAGCTGGAGTTCTGTTACCTTTCACAGCCAAGAAACAAAGACAGAAAGAAATTCCCAGGCTTAGGTCTTAAGGTGGTGTTCACAGGTTGATCTCACTTTTCAATGGTCAAAACTGCTGTCCATTCTTAGAAATGGTCAGTTGTTGGCTGGGAGAAAAACTTCCACTAGCCTCCAGCAGTTTTAACTTCTTTAGGTGTTTCTCTTTGTTTTCTTAAATGCTAATCTATCACAAAAATTCTGTGCACTCCAACATCCAGATGGTGATTTGTATACTCGTCAGCATAATCCGCACTATTTGCCTAAAGTCTTGCAGTGCCAAATCATTCAAGTTCACCACAGTTTCCAAGAGGCTAGTAGTGAAAGGGGTGCTGGTACCATTGTCTATGGCAGAGCGATGCAGTTCTTTTATGGCTTAATAAGGCAAGCGTTCCCATCTAGCTTGTTGGATCAGCTGGTAGAAAACCAGAAAAGCATGCAATGTCTGCAGCTCCTTCCCTGTGTAAGAGACGGTCCGAAGATTCTCTCATGTCTCACAACCATCTGAAGGACAGAGACTGAGACCCTGAATATCACAAGGGACTTGGTTTAGGGGTTTGGGCCTAGCTGAGGTGGATGTTTGCTAAGTGATTGTTTGTAGGGGGTTGCATGGTACACTGCCCTAGTTCCTGCTGGTGAGCAAAGGCTTGTGCATGGTATCCTGTGCAATGGGTTTCCACGACACATTGCCCTCGTTCCTGCTGGTGAGCAAAGATTTGCAAGATGTGGTTTGCTCTGTACCCTACACCTGCCCCCCGCGCAATGGAATTCATCACAGTGATCATCAGTCTCCTCTGTTTTTGACCCTGTGCCCATCGCTTTGCAAAAGACTATAAAATTACACCCCAAACTTACCTTCCTTTGAGATCTCCCCAACGGACAGAGGACTCTGTGTTGTTAGACAGCTGAGTGGACTTTGACATTGGTAGCTATAATCCCCTTACTCTCTTTTCCTTATGCTTTGTTTTCTTCTCTTTTCTCTCTATCGCATATTAGTGCTGATGAGCACTCAAAGTGTGTTTTGTTGTTTAAGTTCTTGGTTTGCTGATAATCTTTTGTACTCTAAGATTGAATAAAAGAACCACATCATGAATCCCACCTTGTGGATCGTGACACCTTGGCAGTCTGTTTTCTCACCTCTGCCCATCAATCAGATGGGAAAATATTGGGCTCCCTTCCCAGTGCAAATGGATCAGGGGACCAGTGGCCACCCTCCGGTTCTCCTCCCATAGCCCCGAGAAACTTACAGTGCAGTGGCTGCACAGAAGGAGTGGGCACAGCAGGAGTGGGCGCTGAAGGAGCAGGCTCCTGAAGAACCTAGGCGGCTGTCACTGCCACGAGCGTCTTTCTTTTTCCAGTTATCGGGTGCCACATGTGCCATGCAGGAGGCGCACACAGTCCACCACAAACAAAAGCTCCACCAGCGCTGTGCCGTCTTGCCTAATGCCGTCCCACAAAGCATCCCCTAAAGCATCCCATGTCTGAGGGTCAAAAGTATTAATACCATTCAAAGTTGGACCAGAGTCTTTTGAATCTGAAAATTCAACTTTCTTGACATGTTTCTGCAAAATCTGTTTCAACATCTCTATGACATTCTTTCGTTCCTGGGATACACCACTCCCCATGGTTCTTGCCTGCTACCATCCATCCTGCAGAAGTTGATTGCCACCATGAGCTTCATTTCAGCTCCCAAGTTTTGTTTCAGCTCCCGGGCTTTCTTTAAGCCCCTCTGTAAAATTCAACCAACTCGTCCTCACCGAAGCAACTGTGAGTTGCTTTTCAATCCCTGATGCAGGATGCCATTTGTGAGTGACTGTGACACAGACTCAGACTGGCAGGGAATCTGAATCATTTATTCAAAAGAAACAAGCTAGTTTTATACACTTTTTCAAGGTACAGAATATCCTTACATGGTAATTCTCACTGTATGACCTATCCCATGTTGTCATGTCAGCAACACACTTTCTAAATGTTCTAAATCCATATTGTGATATTGGCTTTTCCAAGTATTAAGATTAATGTTATATGTTATATGCTATTCTTTTCTTTTTGTCCTGCTAGCAAGTTTGTTGTAGTTTAGGGCCTGGCGATGCGGAAGAATTCGGGATGTTACGGAAAGTTATCCGACCCCCTCTGTTAGGATAGCTAGGCCTCTAGCAATTAGCCAATAGCACTTAGGTGTGACGTATGCAGATGGGAGTAACACAGTGACCCCCAGGCTATAAAATGTTAAGTTTCCCTGCAATAAATCGCCATATTTGCCATCCATCACATTGATGCAGTGGGATATGGACCGCGCGGCTGAGGATAGCCGCCCGTGCTGGTTCCAGTCAGGGTACCAGCCTTGCTTGAACACCCACATATGGTGCCGAAACCCGGGAGGAAGAAAAGTGGGACAAGAAGAAAGCAAGGATACCCTGAGTCAAGGAACAGCGGTCAAGATAGTGAGTCTATTCTTGACGGGAGAGCCTGGGCCCAGAAGGATGATGGAATCATCGAAAAGGTTAGATTGTAAGTTGTAAATTAATTAAGTTGTAAACCTAATTCGCTTGTTATTACAAGGCGTTGGGTTGTTGAAGTCGTAAATGAGTTTGTAAGGTTTATCCACCCTAAGGTGTGGGACAGATGTACTAAAACGCTTGCCAAAGAGATCTGGGGAACAACAAGGAACTGTATGCTGGCTACCCTGAAATTTAGGGTTAGACCTTTACAGCCCCCAGATGGGAGAAGCTCAACTGAGCTGGGAGGGGGGCCGGGAGTCCCCTCAGTCCCTAAATTCTTATCTGCTCTCAGAGAAACAGCGAAGAGCAGAAGATTTTTGGAAAAAGTTAACAGAAATAGCCAGAGGTGTGGCAGAAAAAATAAGAAGAAAACATCCCTCCAAAGACATAAAGATGGCACAGAGAAAGAAGTTGTAGCGCGGGAAAAATATGTCTCTAACAAAGAAAGAGGAACGTGGTCGGGGGGATGGGAAAGAAAAAGAATGTGAAGAAGAAAGATAAGGAATGTGAAAGAGATAAGACGCGGGAGGATGGGCACCTCTGCACAGAGATGGGAATGCAAGAAAGGGGGGAGGGCAGGAGCCAGAACGGAGTGGAACCAGGGGCGGAGGGAAAGGTGGGATGGAGGCGGAGTGGAACCAGGGGGGAGGGAACAGCCTGCCCACGGGGGTGGTAGCGAGGCCGGGGCCCAAGAAAAGGCACGGCAAACAGGAAGCAACCGACCAGTTTTGACTTTGACTGAGATACGAGAGGTTCGCACCCCCCCCCCCCCCCCCCCCCCACTCCCTCTCTGAGAAGCGGCGGGACAATACCGAGTTTGTTACAAAGTCATAATTTACTGAGTTTTTAAAAGGTGTTTATGTACCCTTTTGGAGTTAATTTTGTGTTTTAAGTAATTATGAGTTTATGCAGTTGGAGTTTTCAGAGTTTTTCTCAGATTTAAAAAGTGGCCCGGCGCAGACGGCTTTAGAAAACACACGGCAGAACGCTGTTGCCATGGCAACCACCGCTGAAACAAGTAACAGTTACTTCAATGGAACCGCGGAAAGTAAAACTACAAAACAAAAGAAGAACAACAGAAAGCTGGACATTTTTGAGAAGGATAAGAAAAAGAGAGAGTTTTAATTAGACAATTTAAAAATTAGAAGCTTTGTAAATTGTATTGTTTATAAATTAGCAAATTGTTGTAATTAAAATTGAGATTTAAAAATAAGTTTCTATTGAATTAAGTGCCTTTAAAAATAGATTAAAAAGTTTAAATGTTGTATTTCTGTATCCCAAGAAACTTAAAAGATTTTTGTTTTGTTTTAATAATTTTAAAGTTATGTTAATTATATATTACCCATTTGTTGAGTTTTTGACAATTTTAATAAGGAAATTTTAATGTAAATTTTTTGTTATATAAAACACATATAACTGTATATATATTAATTTGAAGTTTGGATTTTGGATTTTAATTTAAAAATTGGACTTGATATTTTTGAGAAGTGCTACAAAAGCTAAATGACAACTTGCCCAATCCTGTATTGTGGCTTTTTTCTTTGGAAAGGCTGCACTTTGGAGTCTTAGCTAATTTGAGCATATACTAGGCAAATTCTTATTGTGAATGAGTGTTTTTAGTAACATTTGCAGTTATTATGGGTTATTCTCAAAGCTAGATGACATGGAATTGTGATGTATTTGTTAAATTTTTATAATTTTATAGTAAATCCATGTTACCGTTGGCTTAAATGTTTTCAAGTTAAGCTGTATAACTTGGATATTCTTTTAAAGTTAGGTTTTGTTATTTCCTTTTGTTATAAATAATTATTGTAAAGTTTAAATTTTGTTTAATTTGAATTGTTTTATGTTTTATTGAAGACACTTGTTTAAATTGCAAAGTATAGTTATTTTTCTAGAAATATGAAGACAGCTACAACTGAAGCAACTGTGATAAACCACTGATGAACACCTGCTTGTGGACAGAAATGAATGCAGACTGTGACACCCTAGACTTCATTGAGAGTTCTATTCAGTTGTTGCAATTTTTGCAGTTTTGTTTGCTATAACTTTTTTATTTTTTAGTGTTTTCAGAATTTTAAAAAGATGTACCATTGCTAAGGATTAGCTGCCATTGAAGAAGCCTCAAATTAAACCAACTGCTGGATGATTTAATTAGTCTGGTACCTAAAGTTTTTAATTATTTGCTTTGTACAAATGCATTTTAACAGTTTGCTGTACTGTAAGCATCTCATAGCTGTTGCTATTGAGAACCTTGTTTTAAAAATGAGTTAAGAAGCATCTTTCCAGTTTAAAGTCTAAGGCCCTGGCCAAGTCTTAACTTTACCTGGACAGAATGTTTATCAACAGATCCAGATGTTCTTGTACCAAATCAGTATTTGAGTCACTTTTTGACTCAGCAATTTGACCCTATTAATATGACAGCTGGATCAATTTTAAAGTGGGCTTGGAGAATCATTTCCGGAGATGATGATCCAATCCTTCACTGATGATTTTTGGTTTTGTTTGTTTATTAACTATGGGATGCTGGTGCAGTGTTTTAATAATTAACAGTATTTTTATATTAATTGATTTTTAACTGTTATAGGTTCTTACTAATTGTATATAAGGTTTTGTGTTAATGTTGAACAGAAATACATCTCATTTTTATTTTTTAGAAAACGGGGGAAATTGATACCCTAAAAGCAATTTGATTAGTGTATTTCATTAACTTCAAGGAGAGAAGTGCCTGTGTTTTGTTGGCAGGTTCAGAAAAGTCACCTGTCCATCTGACCAGACTGTGTGCCTCTGAACACATGAGATCCAGTGAACAGAGAAGTCACCACACAGCCTTGGTACACCAGACATGGATCAGAAGTGGACCTGCCAGGACACAGTTGTGTCTGAACAATACACAGACAGTTGCCAACAGAAATTTTATGTTGTTATTATGATGTGGTGTTTCTATTAATTTTTTAGTTATCCTTTGTTTTAAGATTTAGAAGGGTTTGAGGAACAACTTGAACATCAAAGCCCTCAGTCACCGATCAGCTGCCAGCTGACATCATGGGAGCAGTGAACATTCCAGGACTGAATCGTGTTAGAAAAATTCTGTAGAAGATTTGGGAGGTGTAGATACTCCATCTAACTATATATAAAGCAAATTGTAATTGTGTGTTTATCCTTTTAGCAAATTGTTTTCACGTTTAGACTACATATATATAGAGCATGTGTGTTAAAGTAGTTAGATAATAGTTTAAGATAAAGTGTTTAGCCTGTGTAGTAATTGTTAGTATAAAATATAAGTATTTTCCTTTAAGAGGTAGTGTAAGTATCTTTGAAAGTTCATTTAACATTAAAGTTTTAGCTCTAAGTTTGTAAGCATGGTGTCATTTACATGATAAACTGCTTATAGTAATTGTGTTGTTTATAGTTATAACACCTGAAGCAGTGAGCCCCAATTTTGTGGTACAAACTGAAAACCCATGATCTAATAGTCTAGCCCTTGTATAGCCCTTTATACCCAAGCTTTAACTCCTCTGTTGACTTTTGTGTATTAGCTGTTATCATCCCCAGAGTCCTATACCACCTGGATGAAGAGTTGAGCCTGCAAGTGGAGAGACTCACCCGACTTCAGAAAAGAGAAGTAGTGACAGGTGTAACCACAGTGATGCTGCTTAACCTGAGAACAACTGGTGCTGCCACAGGTGTCTCTGCCATCGTGACCCAACAACAGAGACTGTTTCAGCTACCGATGACTGTACATGAAGATCTACAGAGAATTGAAAAATCCATATCCTTTCTAGAAAAATCAGTCTCCTCACTCTCTGAAGTTGTTTTGCAGAACAGACGAAGTCTCGACCTTCTATTCATGCAGCAAGGAGGCCTCTGCATTGCCCTGAACAAATAGTGCTGCTTCTACGCTGACCACACCGGAGTAGTGAGAGACACCATGGCAGAGCTACGAGACAGGCTGTCCCAACAAAAAGCAGAGAGAGAAGCCCAGCAAAGCTGGTTCCAATCCTGGTTCGATCAGTCTTCGTGGCTAACCACCCTGGTGTCTACCCTAATTAGACCAGTTGTAATGATTTTACTTGTGTTAATCTTTGAACTCAATTTTATATTATCCATTTTTAAAAAAAAACTTTTATAATATAGATAAGTTAGATGAAGTGTTAAAAATACGTATATAACAAATAACATTAGAATTTTTGAGACTAATATACCTTATGTTTTAGCAAATTAGTTATTCATAGAGAGAGGGGATATGTTGTAGTTTAGGGCCTGGCGATGCGGAAGAATTCGGGATGTTACGGAAAGTTATCCGACCCCCTCTGTTAGGATAGCTAGGCCTCTAGCAATTAGCCAATAGCACTTAGGTGTGACGTATGCAGATGGGAGTAACACAGTGACCCCCAGGCTATAAAATGTTAAGTTTCCCTGCAATAAATCGCCATATTTGCCATCCATCACATTGATGCAGTGGGATATGGACCGCGCGGCTGAGGATAGCCGCCCGTGCTGGTTCCAGTCAGGGTACCAGCCTTGCTTGAACACCCACACAAGTTTTAGGCGTAGATCAAGAATTTTGAACGTTAGGGCTAGGTCCTGTCTGTACAAAGCAAGATAACCCCCAGTGGACAAGATGATGGGGCCCAGGCTGCTATCAGCACTGACTGCCTGAAGAGGAAGGAACCCCAGTCCAAATAAAAGGGTGATAAGAAGGAATCAAACTTGTACGACACATGCTCTAAAAAGGTGGACCTGGGGAGTGGCTATGCAAACTAGTTCTTGGAAAAGTTTGAATATGCATTAAACCTCTACAGCAGAATGGGATAAAAGGAGTGTTCCAAAGATACCAGGTGTGCTCTTCGCAGCGCACCAGGGCACCTGGCCATTTTAACCCTTTGCTTTATTATCTTTGTCTCCTAATTGTCTTTTGGTTTATATTAAACCTTTTAAAATTTATTGAGTGAACCTCATTTTTCATATAAATAACTGTGTAGTTGTTGGCTTTTGCTATTATGTATTAGCTTTTGCAAATTATTATTAATCAAAATGATTTTGATGTAGTACAGTTTGTAATCACTTTTAACTGTTTTTGATATAGAATAATTTGTCAGCTTTTGTGGTCAATGCCCATATGGAGCTTTTATATATATATTAGTGTGATGAACATATAGTTTAGGCTTTCGCAAAATATTAAAATAGAGATTATGTAATGTTAACTTCTGCAGAATGCTTTTATTTTCGTAACCAACTGACAATAGTGAGAATAACTCAGATAAGTTTGTGGAAATAGCTAAGACTGTCGGTATGATTAGATAACATTGAAGGAAACACAGAGATAATACCAAAATAAAGGATGTGAAAAGAACTTCTGCCACTGATCCTGTGGCTATCAATAATTCCCCATTTCTTGTTGTGAGGAAATGACATGTACATTGTGAGGAAATACACATACACAACTCTCAAAAATCAAATCTACACTATTACATGAGGGGTTAGGGGTTGAACCAAGCTAAAGAACTCCCAGAACATGTAAAAGAACTGTCCTAGGGTGACTTTATGATCTTTGTATCCCCAATCTTCTGTTCAGTTTATGCTGGTTATTAAGTTCTGCACCTTTAAGACTGGTTCCGAGAGTGAAGGGGTGGGAAAATAAGCATGAAGTTTGTTTTCAGACACAGCACTCACTCCTCTGCATTCCTTCATACAGACTGTGTCTGTAGCACAGACATGCGGGAGATAGCTCTCCTTTGATTTTACTTAGTTTTTAGCTAGCTGAGGCAGAGAAGTTCCCCAGACTGTGTCTTTATCTTTCTCTTGGAACTGTTCAAACCTGCTGTGGACTGCAAACCCAGAAAAACATCAGGAGATCACACCTCTGGTGCATCAGGGCCCGGGACGAGGCATTTTCCAGCACAGGAGGGACTGAAAAGAGATTGAGTGAGCCGAGATACACCCCATCGAAAGGACTTTCTGAATTTGCCATCTCTTCTGAACAGTGAGAGGTTTTATTGTTGAGAGATTAGCATTTAAGAAAACAAAGAGAAACACCTAAAGAAGTTAAAACTGCTGGAGGCTAGTGGAAGTTTTTCTCCCAGCCAACAACTGACCATTTCTAAGAATGGACAGCAGTTTTGACCATTGAAAAGTGAGATCAACCTGTGAACACCACCTTAAGACCTAAGCCTGGGAATTTCTTTCTGTCTTTGTTTCTTGGCTGTGAAAGGTAACAGAACTCCAGCTAGCTTCCCGTTCCGCTGCCCAGGCCATGCGGCCCGGACAGGGGCTGGGCTGGGCCTGCCATGGTTCCCGGGCCGGGAGATGGGGCCTGCGAGGTTTCCCCCCAATCTCTGGCTGGGACAGGCTGGTCTCTGGCTTGGCTGCAGTTTTTTTTTTTGCTGTGACTGAATTCACCAGGGACTGTCAAGTAAGGAAAGAAAAAAAAGCTCTTGACCTGCAGTGGGCTGAGACAGTAACCACACTCTCCAGAGCAGCCATGAAGAATCTTCTATTGCAGACAGCTCCAGCCGCTGCTCTGGCAGAGATCACAGAACCGTCTACAAAACCTGGGCAAGATTTTAACCCTTTCATGACTCAGATGAGACTTGCAGATTAATCATTTTTTTCCAGAGAGAGAAAGAGAGAGTAATCAACATGTAAAGAGACTTTATAAACTATCAGAGACAGTAAAGAAAGGAATTAAGCTTCAGAAAAAGTAGAGAATAAGGAGATGCTTTAATAAGCTGAAATATTTTTCTGTTAAAGCAATGGAGATGGACAATAGTGTTCTGAAAAAAACTCCTTTAATTCATGACAAAGTATATTGGGAAGAATAGAGTAGTTCAAAGTGTGAATTCTGAGCAAAAAGTAAAGTAGTTGTGATACAGTGAGGTGCTGGAACAGAGGGGGAGAAGTAATAGTTGAAGATTTGTAGCTTTGTAGAGGCAAAGAGAAAACTTCTGTTTCCAGAGAGGCTCACAGTCAGATGAAGAGAACGTTTGCCTTTGAATAACTCATCCTTAAAAATGACATCCCTTGACTCATTTGACCCATAACACACCTCAGAGTGATGTGAAATGGGAAGAGACAACAGATGACAGATTTTCGGGCAGCTGGCATCAGAGAAATAGAAAGCTATGAAGAAAATTAGTTTTCTTGTGAGAAACTCCATAGATTAGCAGAAAAAGACTTCTGTTTCTCTACAAAGACTGATGGAAAGACTATAGCAAGAATTGGGACTGTTGTAAACACCAAAGTCTTTTTGTCTCTATGTTGTCATGCGAACAAGAGAATGGTTGAGTAGTGGGGGAAAAAACGGGTTTTCTGGAGGTTTTATTCTGGTGTTCTTATTCTTGTAGTTTTGTTAATAAGTTTTCTTTATTCCTTTTAAGTTTTAAGCCTGTTTTGCTCTTGTTCTAATCCATATCTCACAGCAAGAAATAAGTAAGTTTTCTAGTAATTTTTTAGTTGCTGCTTTAAAACCACAACAGTTTTGCACTGTTCAAGCTATGGACAATTTACGGCAACCCTTGGAGCACGTTTTGTGATCTATCGGTGTGGAAGCTCTTATGGAGGAGGGCCAATATACTATGACCGCAATACAGCCTCGGCTGCCTGCAGAAGCGCTTTGGCAGTCCAAGGAGCTTGCTCTGCAGGCTTATCGTAAAGTGCCAGATGGTGGTCTCGCTACAGCCTCATATGTTAATATAAGACAGGGAGCTGATGAACCTTTTATTAACTTTCTAGATAAGTTAAAAGGTGCCCTAGATAATCAAGCAGACAGCGCCACGAGTGAGAAATATTACTGAAGCACTTGGCAGTGGAAAACACAATCCCCGACTGTCAAAAGGTTTTACTCTCCCTGCGGGCCCCCACTGTCATAGAAATGCTCAAGGCTTGTCAGGGAATCAGCGCTGCCAGTCATAACATAACTTGCTTTCAGAGGCTCTGGCTACGATGAGCATTGCTTTCAGATTGAATATTTTTTTTTTGTGCGGGACACTGGGTCACGTGAGACATGAATGCCCCAGGAACAAAAGAGGTTCCAGGAACTCAGGCATATGCCTGCCTTGCTGGAAGGGACAGCATCATGTGAAACAGTGCTGATCTAGATTTAATAAAGAAGGGGGGTTGCTCCCAGCTATATCAATGGGCCCTCCAGGAAACTGCCAGGGGAGCGGGGGGAAGAACCACACATGGATAGCAAATCAAGCCCCTCTGCACTCATCCCCACAAACGTCTTGCGAGCCCGGATGTCGCCCTGAAAACTCAGCTTCTGAGCTTGCTGACATGGTTTTCTAAAGACTTTCCCAGGACAGTAACTGTAAACATAGATATGTGTACATTCTTTCTGTTACACGTCTTGTGATGGACATCTCTCATGGCCAGTGCAGTGAGAAAGTGTTATCCTGACCATCTAATCCCCGGCTGTGGTCAGGAGCCTATAAATCCTGGGGGGAAAAATAAACTCTGCTCTTTCCTTCACCACACCTCGACCTGTGTCCGTGTGATCTGTTCATCTTCAGCGGCAACACCCGGACAGCAGGTGGCACCAGCATGGACTTGGCCTCTGCCGTCACAATAACTCTTCAGGACAGCAATGTGCACTGTTTGCCTTCAAATGTCTGGGGACCCCTGGGCTGGGGATGTAGTGCACTTGTGATTGGTCGAGCATTGACCACAAAGCAGGGTTTTTTGTTCTGCCTAGATTTATAGATGGGGATTTTACTGAGGAAATTCAGATAATGGTTTGGACCCCTGTATCCCAGTATCAAATTTCTGAAGTGGTACAAATTGCTCAACTTATTTCCATGTTAAACCCCCCCTCGTAGTTTTCCATGAGTTAGAGGTAACAGTGGCTTTGAGTTCACTAGACAGCCACAGATCTTCTGGGCACAATCACTTTCCAGTCATAGACCCACTCTTAAATGTGCTCTTTGGTATCAAAATTAGAAGCTACAAATTGTTGGTATACTTGATAGTGGTGCTGATTGTACTATTATAGCTTTCTCAGTATGTCCCAGTCATTGGTATGTTACTATAGGGTTAAATGTTTCCAAAAATCATGTAAAAGTAAGCCACAATAATGCTTGATATTTGGGATGGTTCTGCAAGCGAAGTTGTTTATAATATATATATATATATATACATATATATATATATACACTCAGGGTCTCTAAGACAGCTAGAGATAAGATTCATACATGTTCGTACAAGAAGGGGCTAAGCTTTAATGGAGCAATATTGATAAGGTTGTTATAGTGATTACTGCTACAGTTGAAATTGTATAAATATGTGCACTTTGAACAAAGATGATGGAGCTTGATTTGGGTTGCTGATACCCCTATTTCCCATGTGCTTCAATAAAAGCACCTGCATATAATCATCCTGTGATTATGTGTGTTCACGAACACTAACAGGTCCTTGACTCAAGCTGCTAAAGGTCTAGCTGGGTTTTGAGGCCTCTCTATTCCAAAGCAGAGTGTCAATTTTGTCACAATAGAGGGCTCTGAAGTCGCACTTCCACTGTGAAACCTTATGTACTGTCACTCCCTGCTACTTTGTGGGGACAAGACTGCCTTAGCCAATGGGGTCTTGGGAACAAATTTATCATAGGGACCACTGCTGATCAGCATGTCCCAGCCCTCACCTGGATGACAGATCAGCCTGTGTGGTTGGACCAGTGGCCCTTCTCTTGGGAGAAGCTGCAACATTTGCACCAGCTTGTACAAGAACAGCTGCAAGCTGGCCATATTGTTCCCACAAGAAGCCCATGGAACTCTCCTGTTTTTCTTATTCAGAAAAAGACTGGAACATTGCAATTGCTGCATGATCTTAGAAAAATCAATGTTATTGAGCCTATGGGAACCCTACAGCCAGGGCTACCATCTCCTGCAATGTTGCCAAAATCTTGGACCATGATAGTAATTGATTTAAAAGACTGGGTTTTTACCATACAACTTTGTGAACATGATGCACCTCGATTTGCATTTTCTGTGCCTTCCATTAATGCTGCTGAGTCTTACCAAAGATATCATTGAAAAGTTTTAAAAATAGTCCTACTATTTGCCAACATTTTGTTGCTCAAGCGCCTGCTGCAGTACGCTTGAAAGCCCCATATATTTTATTCTATCATTACATGGATGATATTTTGATTGTTGCTAGCACTCCCACTGAAGCACCAAGGGTAAAACAGTTGAAGCAGTAAAATGAAAGGGTTTGAAAGTAGCAAATGAAAAAGTACAAGAAGAAGCCCCTTGGAAATATTTAGAGTGGAAAATTTTAAATCAAACTGTTCAGCCTTTGCAGCTGCAATTGATATCTCGAGTGTCTACCCTCAATGATTTGCAAAAGCTCTTGGGAACTACTGGGATTTTAAGAGAGACAGGACCACTGGGAGACATCTTAAATCATGATTTATTACTCTTCTTCTACAGTCTCATGAAGGAGTGAGAATGCCTTCACCGTATTTGCCAGATGTTTGTGGTTAGTGGTCACAAGGCCACAGGTTACAAGGTCTCTTAAAGGTTAATTAGCCAATAAAGTACTGCCACAAAGAATGTATCTAGTTTCACACCAATGATAATAAAAATTTTAAAATCAAAGAAAATTCAGAAACTTAGAAAGAAAGTTAGGCTTGGTAGGCCCTGGGAAGGTGTTAAAGAGAGGCCCTGGGAAATGTTAGGCCTTGTGCTTGCTAGATCATGTGAAACTGCACCTGTGTAGTCAGTATATGATAAATGATATAATTGTTAGATATGATTAGATATAATTATTGTTTAAAGAATCATGAGAAACTATGTTAGGGAGTTTGAGTAGGATCACGAGAAATCCATGCTTGGATGAAATCAATGTATACAATAGGACAATGTAAGTTTAATAATTAATATGTAAGTTATATAATGATAGAGTATAAAACGTGTAGCTCGATACCAAGTCGAGTCAGATTTGGGTATGTGTACCCCTGACACCCAGAGCTCTTTAATAAAAGCATCTACATATAATCATTCCATGATTATGTGTTCCTGAACGCTAACACTAATAGTTAACTATTTGGACTTATGTGTCTTTGCTGCAGTGAGGATTTTCTTAACCAAATCATATGACACACAAAAGTACTTGCTGTACCTTTAAACTTCCTATTACCTTTATAACTACTTCTATATCTTAACTTTAAAACCTTAAAACTTTCCACTACCTAGCTTAATGTCTTTCTGTCTAAACTACAAACCCACTCGCTCATGGTCTCTAAATCCAGAAGCTTTTTCCAAGGTCTCAAGTCGAACCCTGTATTCATTTCTGTGTTTGGGCCTGCATGTACAAGATTTCGAGAATTTTCTGTGCTTGGAATTCCAACAGGGAACAATTAATTTGGTATGCCCTTTACTAGGTATTAAAATTGAACAACTCAACCCCTTTTTCCAGTTACTGAAAGGGGACCCTGAAATTACTTCCCCTTGCACCCTGACACCCAGAGCAACAGTAATCTTAGAACAGATCACGCAGATGTTAAGTGCTCGACAGGCTCGTAGAAAAGCTGATGTTATCCTAAAGTCAACTGCATGTGGTGGTGATGCCGAGACTTTCCTGGGGAGTGCCCTGGAGAGGGATGTCCTGGGGCATGGGCACACATGCAGCTGCTTTTGTGGTTTCAGCTCTTTAGCCCTGAAAAGGGTTGGTTGAGTGAAAACAGCTCTCCAAGCAACACAGAAGAGAGACAGAGCCCCATTTGAGTTCTCTTTGAGAGGTTTTAATTCAGCTCTTTCCTCCCAGAAAATCCAGGAACGAAAGCTCCTGGCGTCATAGAGAACCGGCTTTTTATACACTGATGGTCAAGGCGGGGCAAAGGGAGTAACCAATGAGAAACACAGAATCTACGTGAACTGAAAGGCATACCAGGCAGGGGGCTTTTTTACCTCGCTGTACCTATAAAGGTGGCCAACCAAAGTTTCTCACCCAAGGAGAGGGTGACAAGCTGTATCCTAAGGGGTCTCTTCCTTCCAGGGAAGGACGGCCACATCGCTGACCAGATCCCTGATCACTACAGTATTCCTGTCAATTTTTATCTTATTAATGCCCCTTATCAGCTGTATGCTTTGTTGGCCCAATGGGATGATGCTCTAAAGGACTCATTATTTTAGAGTGGACTTTCTTACAGCATCAATTTGGAAAAATCATTGTTTCCAGCATTGAACTGATTTCACTGTCAATAAAGAGTAGCCAACAGCATCTGCTGCAACTTGATGGAGCTGATCCCTCTGTTATCTACTTACCCATAACCCAAGATTATTTAGATTGGCTGCAGCAACACTCACTGGCCTTTCAGTTTTCTATGCAAGGGTTTTCTAGTAAATTAAACATTCATATGAATTAGCAGCTGTGATTAGAGCTTTTGAAAATGTTGGAGTCTGGAATACAGAGTGTGTGCCCTTGTTTCTGATACTTAGTTATAAGATCCAGAAAAACACTGAATTTCATATAATATGAAATTCATGAGCATGTTTTCATGGTGATACATGAAAACAAATGTTAAAGTTAGATGAAAAAAGCTAAAAGTGTGTGTAGATTAGAAAGTTTTTTTAAACCACTGGGTGAAAAAGTTAGTTTAGAGAACAGGAGACAAGATGGAGGATTTAGGGTGTTGTCCCTTGTCCCTTCTTTCTTCTTCATGTTCTTCTCCTAGAGGTTTTTGGGTAATAGTAAGTGATTGGATAAAAAATGCTGCAGTGCATCACAGAGGTGATGGGTCATTGGGTCATTAAGAAAAATAATATACGTGTCTGTTGTTAATTGGGTAAAAATAGGTATAAAGATAAAAGAACTGCGTATTTCGGGGCCATTTTGTGCATCAGACACGAAGTGTGCCAAAAGGCCTTGTTTGTACCATCAGAAGAAAGAAATGTACCAAATTGCAAAGATTAACCTTGTGTAGCCAGCCTGGAGAGACCTGTTAAGTTTTGTGATGACCTGTTAATAAACACGAAAAACAGGATTCTAATGAGCTCGGGAGTTTTCTTCGAATCATAAGAACTGAGATAAGCAGGGCTCCCCATGAGGGAGGATCCCAAAAGAATTCAGTCCAAAAGAGGCTGAGAAATCCAAGAATAAAAAGAAAAATACAGAAGAGATGCAGCAGAAACAAAGAAACAGAAAAAGGACTTTTTAGAGAAAAGTTACAGAAAAATTTCAAGATGAGCTTATTGTGACTGACTCTGCTTATGTTGCAGGTATAGTGACAAGAATAGAAGCAGCTTATATTAAACAAGTAACCCATTGCTCTTTTCTTTATTATTATGTTTGTGTTTTGCAATGCAGTTGTGTATGAAAAGGTATTATATCCTACATGTATGTTCCCATGCTAGTCTTCCTGGTCCCCATCTCTGAAGGTAATGCCTGTGCAGACAAGTTAGCTGGGGCCAATGTGCCGGATGTTTTTTTCAGACATGTCTGTCACATGGGTTTTTTCACCAGAGTGCAGCAGTTCTTTGAAAACAATTTCAGCTTACACAGGAGCAAGCATGGAAAATTATGCAAGCCTGTGCCAATTGTCAACAGGTGGCACCCTTGCCTGCCCTTGGAGTTAATCCCTGGGAACTTCAAGCTCTAAAAATCTGGCAGACTGATGGTACACAAATCCTTGAATTTGGTAAGTTGAAATATGTTCATGTTACAATTAATACCTTTTCAACATGTATATTTCCCTCCACCCACAAAGGTGAACACTCAAAAGATGGCCAGCATAATTTTTTGTCTGCTTTTGCAGCCCTTGGAGTACCTGTATCCATAAAGACTGATAATGGGCTGGCCTGTATGTCCAAACAGATGGATGACTTTTTTCATTTGTAGGGGGGTGTGCCATGTCACAGGTATTTCACATTTCTCTACAGGTCAAGCAGTTGATGAACAGGCCCATAGCACTCTCAAGTCCACGCTGTTAAAACAAAAAAGAGAGAGTGCAGGAATGGGACATACCCCCCACGAAATACTGCATAAAGCCTTATATGATCTCAATTTCTTGAATCGCATTCAGAATGGCCAAACCCCCATCCAAAGACATTTCGGTGAACCACAGGCTCACTTAGAAAAAGCTAATGTGTGGGAGCTCAGGACCTCTGAACAATGAAACAATATGATTATGCAGAAGCCATTTATTGTTTACATTATACACTTATTTATAGATCCTAAAACTACTGCACGTGCTGATCACACATTTCTTGATTGGTGCCTCTATTCTGTTCTCGTGTTCAGCACTGTCCTGGTTTAGGGCAAATTTTGGAGAAAACCTCCAAATGGGGTCCCTCCAGAAAACAAATTCAAGTGGGCCCTCCCCCAATTGGTTCAGGAAAAATATTTCCTTGGAGAAAAGTGGAAAAAAACTGTTTATTTAACAGAAATTGAATAATATTAAACAATAAAACCTCTCACTGTTC
This sequence comes from Poecile atricapillus, assembly GCF_030490865.1. Taxonomy (NCBI): domain Eukaryota; kingdom Metazoa; phylum Chordata; class Aves; order Passeriformes; family Paridae; genus Poecile; species Poecile atricapillus. The sequence continues at coordinate 102,062,904 of NC_081288.1, read as the reverse complement.
AATGAGATGGCAAATCCAGGAAGAAAAGTCCTTTTCATGTGGTGTAGCTCAGCTCATTCAAGTTCTTATCAGTCCCTCTGGCACTGGAAAATGCCGAGGCCCAGGCCCCAGTGGACCACAGGCGTGAGCTCCCGGTGTTTGTCTGGGTTTTCATTCCAGAGTAGGTACGAATAGATCCAAGAAAAAAGGAAAAAAAAACCAGTCCAGGGAACTTCTCTGCCTCAGCTAGCTAAAACTAACTAAAAGCAAAGGAGAGCTCTGTCCTGCTGTCTGTCCATGCTGCAGACAACACAGTCCAGGAGAAGCCTGAGGGGGAGTGAGTGCTGTTTCTGAACACAAACTGTGCTTGTTCTTCCCCCCCTTCACTCTCAGAGCCCGTCTTAAAGGTGCAGAACTTAATATGTAACATAAACAAGGCAATTTGGGATACAAGCATCATAAAGTCACCCCAGGACAAACATGCACTTCTCAGGATATGTGATTGGTCACGGTCCAGGTGTTTGACCACTCCCTGTTATCTGGTTCTTGTGATCTTGTTTTTCTGTTTCTCAGCCTCTTCTTCCTTATTTTAGAACAATTTATGTCTCAGCAACCTTGATGAATTCCAGAGGGTCTGATAAGGAATTCTACAGATGGTTTGGCTGGAGCACACTGTGGCCTAAGTTGTTCAGATACATTGCTACAATTCCCCCTTCTTATTCTTGCACCATCTAAACCTTCTTTACTGTATTTTCTACCAAGCAGATCCCCAATTTTATTATGCATGGAATAATACAGAGCAGTATAATAATGACTAATAGTAATAACAAAGCTCATTTTACAGTATCTTTCAACTATCTAGTTATTCTCTATCCCTTAAACTATTCATCTAAACTCCAATCATTCACAGTCAACTTCTTCATGTTATCTTGTAGTTGTTTGAGTTTCATGTGAATGGATGCAGAATGGTCAGAGAGGTTTATACAACACATTCCTTCCAAATCCTCACATCCGTGCCCATATGTTAACAGCAAAAACCGATAGCACCTATTTTGCAGTGTGCTGTGTCCAATACTATCTACATCAGTGTGTATTTGATTTAAAGCAGCTGAAGTTTTATTTAATTGCTTAACTGTCCAACATCCCAACTTATTAAGCGCAGCCAAAGCTTGAGCAGCAGCAACACCTGGAATAAGGAATGATGCTAATATTTTTGCTGGAGCACCCCAAAACTGTACATTATTGTTAGTCAGGTCCCAAGCCTGTGGTTGCTGTCTTGGTTCTCTTGCTCTGTCCCACTCTCCAAATAGTCTGATTCAGCATCTCACATGTTAGGGGCAAACATGGTCAATTTTCCTAAATAACAAGGTCCACCATATGAATTACTTGGAATCGAGGGCCATGCCCTATCCCCACAGATTAAAAAGATACATGGTGGAAGCTTTCTTACAGTCACATTTGCACCAGCACTCCCAGGGTAAGTCCAATTATGGCAATATTTAGTCACGTTCTTATACCATGGAGAAGTTGGATTAAGAATAACACTATTATTTTTGGGACATGGGACTAAAACATTGCTCATATCAGTTGATTTTGGATTTAGAAAGTAGTTAAAGAACAAGCAGTATTTTCCAGGCACCGATCCTAACAGGTCTAGTTCTTGAGGCTCTAATCTACTTTCATTCAGTGATTGTGCTATCATAACTGCTTGGAAGCCCTTGCCATTTGGCCTAATCCCCAACTTTTTACACATATCCAGTTTTGTACCACCTCTGGTTATGTTACACCAGTTATTCTCCATGATTGATCTACCTGCTCCCACATATGGCTTTCCTCCAACTACCCACTTTGCAAAACGAATAAAGTTACTTATTGGGATACCAATTAAACATGTGCAAAAAGGATCTCCTGGCATGGCTAAGGATAAACAAAAGGAATCTGCTCCAGTAGCATTTGCCCAAGTAAGCCACATATTCTGTCTAGGCCATCTTGGCAGGTTAATTTCCTCTGCACTACAGATGCTGCCACATATCACAAGTAACAGAGAAAGACTCCCAAAAACCTGCACCTCTAATTTCAGACTATTCCTCATCTTGATCATTGGTAAAGAAACCTTCCCTTAGGAGATCAGGGATAAAATCCAAACTGACTGTGCCTCTTGCTCTTTGAGCCCTTCTATTCCATCTTCTTTGGTTCATCTGTTCCCACCTCCCCTTTTTTTGTTCCCACTGATCAGGTCTAACTCCCCAAGTTCCAGGGATAAATATTCCTTTCCCACATTCAATATACTTGATTTTATTCTCCCTCTCTTTTTGCTCAAGCTTCTGAAGTTCATTATGATACCACTGAATAGCCTGTCTCAATTGCTCTTGATTCTCAGACTCAGCACTTCTCGACAGGTTTCAGGGGAATTAACCATAATTCCTGTCACTTGGGATAGCACTACCCAGGTATTGAACTCGTGGGTGTGCCAATGTCTGCACTCTATACACCTTGGGAAACTTCCTCCTCTAAAACTCACACCACCTATCTGATCCATACCCCACGCATTCTAATCTCACCCAAGGATAGGAAAAGCATTCACAGTTCTGAGAACAATGGATGTTTTCAGGTAGCACTGGTTGTTGATTCAAAATCTTGCTGCAAGCCTGAGTAATGTGTTATTGCTGGTGGTTCACTACAATTGCCTACTAACCGTAGATGATTCATAACATAAACTGCTTTCAGCACTCTATCCTGTGGGATCAGCCCATCCTCCCCCATTTTTTGTTTATCAAGCAGTCCTTTCAGTACCTGATGTGTCCTTTCAATAATAGCTTGTCCTGTGGAGTTACCTGGAATACCTGTGCTATGCTTCTTTCCCCAATGAGCTAAGAAATCCTGGGTCCATCAGGCCATATATCCTGGGCCATTATCCGTTTTGATTTCCTGAGGCAAACCCATTACGGCAAAACAGCCTTGCAAGTGTTGAATGACAAAGTAAGACCCTTCACTTGTCATTGGAGTGGGGCAAACCATGGCAGAAAAAGTATCTATGGTTACATGAATGCATTTAAAGTGACCAAAAGAGGCATAGTCACATCAGTTTGCCATAACTGCAAGGGTCCCAGGCTGTGAGGTTAACTCCAGGATCCAATCCGTCAATCATACCCTGGCATTGCAGACAAATTGTGACAATTCCTTGAGCATCCTGCAATGAAATTCCAAATTGTTTGTGTAAAACTTTTGCACTTTGGTGAAAAAACTCATGAGCCCTTCTGAGTTGTCGAAACTTATCAATGTTGGGCAAGGCCGAGGCCCAAAGTCATGCCACCAGTTGGTCAGCCTTCTCATTTCTGAAGGCCAGGCCTTCTGTCAATCCAGAATGACTCTGTATATGGATAATAAAATAATCCTGTTTGTGAGAATTAAGTAACTGCATTTGTTGCAAAAAGAGTTGCCACAACTGCTGGTTTTGAATCTCCTTCAGCAATGCTTGCTCTATGCTCTTGACAACACCTACTACAAAGAGAGAATCAGAGACAATGTCTTTGTCCTGCCAAGTAAGGCCTACTTTAGAAGTTTTTCAACTGGCATCAGTAAAACCGTGAGACCTTCTATAGGTTGCCTTGGTAGCCAAGGTAATTCTTCTACCTGTTGATGCAGAGAAAAAAGCTTATGAGGAGGAAAATGAGTGCTAATAAGACCTGTAAGTGAAAAATAGGCCCTGATATGAAAAACAAAATATTGATTAGTTTTGTTTTGCAAAATAGTATAGAGATATGTAAAATAACTGCATAAGTTGTCATTACTAGCATTCTTTGGTTATGAGTATGAGGAAGCATCAGAGCAAAACAATACATGTAGTGAAAAGGAAACTGACAGCAATTAATAATTAATCAGATAATACACTCTCCTGGGGTGACTTTATGATGCTTGTATCCCCAATCGCCTTATGTTACATATTAAGTTCTGCACCTTTAAGACGGGCTCTGAGAGTGAAGGGGGGGAAGAACAAGCACAGTTTGTGTTCAGAAACAGCACTCACTCCCCCTCAGGCTTCTCCTGGACTGTGTTGTCTGCAGCATGGACAGACAGCAGGACAGAGCTCTCCTTTGCTTTTAGTTAGTTAGTTTTAACTAGCTGAGGCAGAGAAATTCCCTGGACTGTTTTTTTTTCCTTTTTTCTTGGATCTGTTCGTACCTACTCTGGACTGAAAAACCAGACAAGTCCCAGGAGCTCACGCCTGTGGCCTACAAGGGCCTAGGCCTCATCACTTTCCAGCGCCAGAGGGACTGATAAGAACCTGAGTGAGCCAAGCTACACCACATGAAAAGGACTTTTCTTCCTGGATTTGCCATCTCATTGAACAGTGAGAGGTTTTATTGTTTAATATTATTCAATTTCTGTTAAATAAACAGTTTTTTTCCACTTTTCTCCAAGGAAATTTTTTTCCCAAACCAGTTGCGGGGGAGGCCACTTGAATTTGTTTTCTGGAGGGACCCCATTTGGAGGTTCTCTCCCAAATTTGCCCTAAACCAAGACATACACACAATCAATAACACATGTGAAATTATATAATTACTAAGCACTATAACACTAAACTGTCATCTCAGAGTCTGCAACAGCTGATAAACCTCAGATCAATAGAGAATTGGAAAATCATGTCTGAATAATAATTCTCCAAGCTCACTTTAAAAGTAGGTTCAGCTGTCATATTAATAAAGTCAAATTGCCAAGCCAAAATGACATGAATCTAGTTTTGATGTAGAAAACATCTTGGTTTGTTAGTAATTTTCCCATCCAGGTAGAGCCAGGGTCTGGCCACAGCCCAAACTCTAATTGGTGGATGTCACTTAACACATTTTAAAACAAAGCTCTCAAAAGTAGCAGTTATGAGTAAAACCTTAGGGTTAAAGACTAATCAAACCATCTAGTAATTGCATCCAGCCGAAGTTTCCTTCAGGATAGAGATGCTTCAAACACAACAAACCTCTTCTTCAAAAATCTGAAAGTGGTCACAGACAGGACTGTGAGTATGTATCTGGACACTGAAAATGTGAAGGTGGAGGAAGTACAGCAAGATGAGAGACTGCGTACCCAGCAGAAAACCTAGGAAAAGAAGTTCATATTGCAGCTGGAGTCTCTGCTGGAGTGCTTCTGTAACAGTAACTGAAGGAAGCCACAAAACTAGCAGTCTGGAAGAGTCTTTTGATGAAGCTCAAATATCTTTCCTGGGAACTCTATTGAAACAGTAGGCTAGAGAAGTAGTCTGGATAAAGAAGACATGTATGCAACTAGAGAACAAAAAGGAAAGGATCCAGAAGAGACACGTGTCTGGCAGGTGATCACACAAAGAAATGGTAAAGCCGGCTGTAAATACTATAACAATACCTTATAAATAATTCTTATCACAAAAATCAGTGAATTCACATAAAACAATTAATATATCTGCAGTAAGTGTTTGAGGAAGATAAAACATTTTTTCAACAGTCATGTAATATTAAGAACAGTCACTATTTATTGGTGTTACCTATAGAAAACAAAAATAACAGAGGTTATGAGCTCACTGTTAGTAACCCTTAAAACTTTGGATCATTAGGGAAAAGGGAAACAGCTGATGATTTTACGACTAGGATCTGATCAAAGTTCTCCAAGTGTTCTGTCTTCAGAGAAATTTTGGATGGTTGCCACTTCTATTAGTTGTATCTTTACACAGTGGTTTTACTTGGTGGGAAACACTTTTCCCAATAAAAGATTTCCATCTATGTCATTTAAATTGGAACTGATTTACATAGTGTCTTCCCTTTTTACATCTAAGACAGCGATTAGGTTGCTTTATATTTTTGTGGGCTCTGAGCAATATTTGCTTATATGTCCAGGCTTCCCACATTTGAAGCATGTTTTCATGACTTCTGTTCGCATTGCAGCAATGGCTTGTGTGAGGCGATCTATGGATAAAATGAATTGCTCAAATATCCCTTGTCTTATTTCTGTATATGTGCCCTCTGGGCTTCCTGCTGGTTGGGCTTGCAGGATTGCTTTTTCTGAATGGGCACTTGATTTAAAATTTGAAAAGTCTCTGGTATCTGGAGGAAATAAATTTGGTTCTTTCTTTGGATATGGTTGAGCTGCATTCTGTAGATTTGTTTCTTCTGCCTGTGTTTCTGTATAGAACTTTTGGTTCCCCTTTCCTTGCAATAATAGAAGTGGCCAAAGGTGGCACTGCAGTGGGAAATCGTCAGTCTTGATGGTTACAAAGTGTCATCTGCAGCAGTGCGCATGCTCAGCACTGGGGCCGCCATCTTGTTGTACAGCAACTTCCTGTAGGGCACTGCCATTTTGTTCCAAGTGAGCACGCTCAGTAATGATGTAAGAGATCTTGGCACAGCCGCCATGGCTTGAAGCCAGGACACTCAGGTTTTCGGTCGAATATAAAATTGCTAGCTATGGAGTTTGACAAGATCTCATTAATTACATGACACGTTTGAAGGAAAACAGCCGCAACACCATCTCTCCCAGTAGCAAGATCAAAAAGCCAAACACCCACAGTTCCCCAAAGTTCAGAGAAGTTTTCAATCACCCAGAGTAGTAAATCTTCGAATCAGGAATTTAATCTTATCAGTCTTTAATTTAGTAAGAATATCCCTTTATTCTAACACATCTCTCCTTCTTGCTTCTGCCATCAACAACGATTTGGCTCTTTCTCTTTCCCTTATTTGTCAATCTATCAAAGTTCTGAGTTCAGCTAAGTGTATCTTATCCTTCTGCCTGCATTCCTCTTCCTCAAAGCGGCACAAACTTTTTGCATTTGAATACTGAGCATTTATATGCCCACCACAATGACCAGGCAGCGAGTTGGATGGTGAAGGGGCTAGCAGGGGAAAGACTCGCCCCCCTGCTGCTATTGTTAACTCTTCAGGGGATACCACGGGGCATCCCATGGGTAATCCCGGTGCCAGTGGAGGAAGCTGCACAACTGCTTCCACTCTCTCTGGTTCGGGTGTGGGCTGTGGAGCCGGCATGGGCTTTTGCTCTGCATTGTTACTGTCTGAAACTGCCTGTTAAGCCTGTAACTCTGGCTCCAGGGATGCTGAAGGTAGGGATGGTATAATAGTGTTATAAATGCAAAGGCAAATTTGGGATAAAATCAAAGAGAAATTTATTAATAAACAACATAGAAAAAAACAGAGAGAAAAAAAAACCACAATAAAAATGGTCAGCGCAGCGCTGGGTGGACGGGGTCTACACCCGAGGTGTAGGTTTCCCAAATCCACGTCTGAGCGCTCTCAGGCTTGGGGTTTTATAGGATTTTTAAGTCCTCAGGCTAAAATTCCGAGCAGGCTCCATTCACCAAGTGTTTCTGATTGTTTGGTGAATAGATTTCCTGGCTTGGAAGAATAGACCTAACTTGTGTCCAGACAGAGTCTCCTCATATGCAAAGAGACTCTGTATGTATTTTAATTCTGAGTTATCAAGGATGAAGTGATGTGATCCGGGGTTGGTGCCGATGGAAATCTCGGCGGAGTCTTCCCCTTTGTTTCCAATGATTGCTTTTGCAACACCGGGATGTTCAGGTCTGGCAAGGCCTATCTTTTTGAGCTTGTCTTTCTTTCGTCTATCAGATTGTTCCCTACAGGAATCTGCAGGGCGTTGCTCGGGTCCGGAGGCAGGTAATTTCCCCGAGCCAGCTCCATTGTCGTCTTGATGATCCGTGTCCTGTCTGTTTGTCTGAGTTGATGGGCCTGCCTGAGTTCGTTATCTGGGTGTTGGTGGCAATCAGTGGTTTTTCCGGAGGGTGTTGGTGGCAATCAGTGGTTTTTCCGGAGAGACTCCCGTTCCCCCCCCCAAGGAGAGGCTTTTTACATTTCATATTTTTATGTCATTGCAAACACATTTGTCTTAGTTATAACCTTCGAATTTTTAATACAAACAATAATTTATTACAATAGGCTCCTCCCCCTCCAAAGAATTCTCGTGCAAATGTCGGGAATGCAGCCACAGGGTCGTCTGGCTCTAAAGCAGACACTGCTCTTGCCGCAGCTCTCTTTTCTGCTTTTAGCTGCCTCAGCAACATAAACATTGAGTTCCACGCTGTGCTAAGTCCCTTGGTTCTGTGAAAAACAAGGTTCACTCTCCTGATAAATTTTAAAAGGTTTAATATAAACAAAAAGACAATAGGAGACAAAAATAATAAAGCAAAGGGTTAAAACGGCCGGGTGCTTGGCTCTCTGCCAAGACCACACCTGGTGCTTTGGAAACACCCTTTATATACCATTTGTACAGTATGGACTGTATGCATATTCAAACTTTTCTAGGAAATGTTTTTCATGGCCACTCCTTGGGTCTGCCTTTGTAGAGCATGTGCGTTTCTTGACTTTGTGGTTTTAATTCCTTTCTTATCATCTTTTAATTTGGGCTTGGCTTCTTCTTCCACAGGCTGTAAGCATTGATAGCGGTGTTGAGTAACCTGGGCCTCATTCATCTGTTCACTGGAGGTTATCTTGCCTGTTCAGGCAGCACCTGAGCCTAACCTCCAAAATTCTTCTGACCTACGCCTAAATTCTAGCTAATAGCAGGAGAAAAAGACTTCATTCACATAAAAGCTATTATAACATTATACATATAATATTAATCTTAACACTTGTGAAAAGCCAATATCACAATATGTATTTATAATAGTTTCTTTTGACCCATCACTCACGGCATCCCAGTGAATCCCTCACAGCCTTTCCCACTCAAGGGTGTCGAAATGACTCCTGGGGGTGGCAAAAAATCCTCTCTCCTGAGCCCATTTTTACAGTCTTTTTAAGACTTCTTGATCATATTTAATTGCTCTCTTAGAGAGAATATGCTGGAGGATGTTTAGTGTGGTCTGTTCTTCTTTTGACAAAGCCTTTCCCATTCTTTCTAGCCCCCCAGTCTCTCACCTTTTCTGGCATGCCTGCTGCAGCGTCTGCGTATTTTTTTTTCCCGGAGCCTTTCTCCTGGGAGCTTCCCTCGCGACTCCATGTGGAGCCATCCTCTGACTCCATCTGCCACGGTCTAGCCGTGGTGGGCTCCGACCAGGCTTCCCACCTTTTTACTCCTCAGGACCCCCTTCAAAGTTCAAAGGGTCCGGCCTGCTTCATAATCACGGCACTATGATCACGTCACCGGGGTCACCAGCATGCGGAAGCTCAGGACCGCTGAACAACGAACCAATATGATTACACAGAAGCCATTTATTGTTTACATTATACACTTATTTACAGATTCTAAAACTACTGCACACACTGATCACGCATTTCTTGATTGGTGCCTCTATTCTGTCCACACGTTCAGCATGCACTTCTCAGGATATGTGATTGGTCACAGTCCAAGTGTTTGACTGCCCCTTGTTATCTGGTTTTTGTGGTCTTGTTGTTCTGTTTCTCAGCCTCTTCTTTCTTATTTTAGAACAATTTATGTCTCAGCAACCTTGAAGAATTCCAGAGGGTCTAATAAGCAATTCTATAGACGGTTTGGCTGGAGCACACTGTGGCCTAAGTTGTTCAGATACATTGCTACACTAAGGTACTTGTTAGGAATCGAAAGTGGAAAATGGAAAGGCCCCTTTCCGTTGATAACCTGGGGAGGAGGATATGCTTATGTTTCCACAGATTCTGGTCCATGATGGGTACCTGCAAGAGTGGTCTGACCAGCCTTGGTTACTCCAGCTTCATAATCAGCTTGTGGGGATTACACATCAGTAGTCACACAAATCTACCAGGTTTCATCACAGAGGGCAATGATAGAGCAGACATGCTAGCTAGCCCTGCCTGGACAGCACCACTGCCAGACACGCTGGCGCAAGCAGAGGCATCACGTGATTTCTTCCACCAAGGTGTTTGGGCCTTACAAAGGCAATTCCATTTGATAAACACAGGGGCTCATAATATAGTTAGCACCTGTGCTGACTGTCAAGGCCACACTGTACCACTGCAGATGGGGGTAAACCCCTGTGGACTGCATGCTTTACAAATCTGGCAAACCGATGTCACAAATATCCCTGAATTCGGACATCTAAAATATGTACACTTATCCATTGATACTTTTTCATCAGCAATATGGGCTACAGTACACACAGGAGAAAAAGGTTGGGATGCCATCGCACATTGGCGATCAGATTTTTTGGCTTTGGGCATCCTTTACACCATCAAAACAGTCAATGGCCCTGAATACATTTCACAGAAAACAAGACATTTCCTACAGCTATGGGGTGTAGCACACCACACTGCTATTCCCAAAACAGCAACAGAACAAACCATTATGGACAGAGCACATGGCACTTTAAAACGTATTCTTGAAAAACAAAAGGGAGGAATGTCTGGTGAGACCCCACAGAGCAGGGTAGCTAAAGCTATTTATACACTAAATCATTTAAATGGGGGCTGGCTGGTTTCTTCAGCTTCAGAGCAAAAGACTTGCTGGGAGCTGTTGTGGCGGGGAAAAGGGACTTTGCCATCACCTGTCACTCTATTGGGAACGGCGAGAAGAACGACACAGACTCTCTTGTGAGTTGAACAGGAGAGCCTAAGGTTTATTACCTGAGATCTTCTTTTATAGACCGATACGTGAAAGTACAGAAAGGTAAAACTCTTATTGGTTAGTAAACTAACACATCACCATCATTGGTCAGTGGTGTACACCACCCCTCGACCTTCTCTTGCAAGAAAACAAGAAACTGACAAATAGCACCTGCAAGGCTTTCTTCTATTTCTGAAGATTGCTTTAATTCCTCCTTATGATTTCCCAGGCCACTTTCTCAGGCTTGACTCAGGCGAGACTGAGAAAGTTATGTGGCCTGCTTTTCCACAGGCACTGTGCTCCCTGCTTTTGCTCAGAGTTATCAATAATCACCCAGATGGAGCTGCTGCTGCTTCTTCTCCTTCTTCCGTCTTCATTGGTAGGCCTTGCACCCCCTGTCTGCTTGTTGTGGTTCCCCTGGCTGCAGTGGTGTCAGCGCAGATCGGGCTCTGCCTCTCCCCCTCGCTCTGCTGCTCAGCAAGGTCCAGACACATGGCTGGATTGCGCAATTTTGTTCGTTACCGTACATCAGGGTTTGTCTGCCCACCAGGGCACCACCAGCTGCCTGTGCACTGCAGCATGGCCGGGTAGTGTGTCGCCCTGAGAATCAGGCCCTCGATATTGTTTTTCTATTAGTTCTAGCCATTTTCTAAGGAAAGTAACTAGAAACATAGGTGTTTATACATTCAATTAAAGATATGCCTTTTGATGGACATCTCTCACAGCCAGTGCGGTTGGAAAGGTGTTAACCTGACTATCTAATCCCTGGTTGTGGTCAGAAACCTATAAATACTGAGAGAAAAAATAAAGTTATCTCTTTCCTTCACCACACCTCGAACTGCGTCTGTGTGACTCATTTCTTGTCCAACAGCAACAGTAGTGGAAAGCGGCTCTCTACAGAGTGGTTCCGGGGCGTGTGCAGGGCCGTGCTGCTGTGCACAGCAGCCATTTCGTCCCACCGCCTCCTCCACAGGCTTGGAAGGGTGCCCAGTCCTCCCTCTATTTCCTCCAGTGCCCATTCCTCTCCCTGTATCCCAGTATTGTACAGTCTCATTAAGGCAAAAATAAGTTTCCAGGGTGTCAATCATATGGATCGGGGGGGAAGAGGAGGAAGATCAGCCCCTACAAGCTTATGATTAGAGCCTTGTGTTTTGCTCAATGAGAACTCAGAAGGGGCCAGCACGACTGTCAAGGTGGCTCAAGAATCCTTCTTCTGGTCTCTGGGTGCTGCATGCGCCATGAGTGCCTCAAATACTGTCTGCCACAGACACAAAAGCTCTGCCAGCATTCTGTCACCCTATATAACTTGGTGTTGAGGGTTAGGTGTTCTTTTTTTTTGTTTTATTTTTGTGTTCTGGCCTGCCCAGGGAATTTTTACCCATTATGTGCTGGGACAACCTAACTACCGGTACTTAGGGGTGCTCACAAAGGACAAAGAGTGGCCGGGCCCAGGGTGGGGGGGGGAAGGGGGCAGAAAAAGGAGGGTGGGGACAGTTTTTAGCTGGCTTTTCCTCGGCTTCAGGGAAGGACGTTTGTGTGCTGGGTCGCGGAGCTGCTGCGGTGGAGAGAAGGGAATTTCGCCATCACCCAGACGGAGCTGCTGCTTCTTCTCCTTCTCCCCTCTTTGTTGGTGACCTCGCACCCCCTGTCCTGCTGGGACGTGTGGCAGCCACCGCCGCGGAGCTGCTGATCCACCTCAGCCACCGGCCCAGGATCTCAGCTCATCCCTGCTGTTCCAGCTGACTGTTCCTCGGAACCCTGCAGGAGCACCGGGACTGACTGCCCGAGGGGTTTGTGAAACAAACCTCTCCTCCATCCTGTCTCAGCCGAGAAAAGCTGTCACGGGGTCCCTGGTTCTGTGTTCTTGTTATTGCTGTAGTTATTGTTTGTTTGTTTGCGTGGTTATACTAGTAAAGAACTGTTATTCCTATCCCCAGATCTCTGCCTGAAAGCCCCCTTGATTTCAAAATTATAATAATTCGGAGGGAGGGGGTCTACATTCTTTCATCCCAAGGGAGGCTCCTGCTCTCCCTAGCAGACACCTGTCTTCTAGAACCAAGACAGATTTTGGCGCCCAACGAGGGGCACTGAGAGAAAAAGGGCAAAAAAGGAATAACAGTTCTTAAATAACCAAACTTTTGTGTGCTGGATTTAGAAACCTTGTTAGGTAGAACCATGTTGTTTAGCTTACCCAGGTTCGTGGGCCATGTGGTCACAGCTATATTTCTCCCATTTGCTGCACCTTACCTAAATATGGGTCCTATAACTAAGGCTACTGTGGCTATTATCCAGCTTGTTTTGTGGGTTGATAAGGTGAGGAATTCATGGATGTTTAACGTCCTCTGTACGGCGGGCTCATGGATTCAGAGCTGTCACACACTAACTGGATGGTTTTCAGGTTACTTTAATAATGGTACCTACTGGGAGAAAAAGACAGCTGGGGAAATTTTCTCCCAACCTTTCACCCAGTTCCTTGGGCCTACCCCACCAGTTTTCAAAGGGTTAAAATCTTCTCTGAATGCTAATGACATCATACAGTGGCTGGTGTTGCTGATAGGCCTGTTCTACTTAGCCTTCAGAGACAAAGGGAAGGAGACCGGAGGTGCTGCTCCAGAACCTGGCACAGCCCCAGAGCGAGGGGGTGCTGCCCCAGAGCCTGCCCCTGCCCCAGAGACAGGGAGTGCTGCTCCAGAGCCTGCCCCTGCCCCAGAGACAGGGAGTGCTGCTCCAGAGCCTGCCCCTGCCCCAGAGACAGGGAGTGCTGCTCCAGAGCCTGCCCCTGCCCCACAGCCCACCTCAGAAATGAACCACCCAGAGTGGGTGGGGGTGCTGGTGAAGGAGATGCATGAGATGGGCCAGATGCTAAAGGAGTGCATTTACTCAGCTGCTGGGAAACCCTCCCCCTGCCCCAAAGAGGGAGAGTCTGATGGTGCAGCAGTGGAACCCACAGATGTTACAACCGTCCAGGTTCCAGCTGAACCACAAGGGCAGTCACAGCCAGCAGCTGTTGCCCCTGTGGAAACGAGGAAGTCTAAGATGAAATCACAGCACCCTGCTGATAAGGATAAGAAAGGAGGGTCCTCACAACCCACAGGGGAGCCAGAAGTGGAAATCATCACTGAGTCTCTGACATATGACAGTCTCCGTAAGCTAAGGTGACCCATATGTTCTGTCGCTTTTGGATATTAGTCAGCAGACAGCTGGTTGGGGTTACACACAGCACAATTACCATAAGCAGTTTGTCCCATGCAAATGACATCAGGTTTGCAAGCTCACGGCTAAAACTTCAATCGTTAAATGAACCTTCAAAGATGCTTACACTTGCTCTTGAAGGGGGAATACTTATACCTTATACTAATATAATAATCGCTACACACACTAAACTCCTTATCTTAACTATTATCTATCTACTTTTAACACACCTGCTCTGGTATATATGTAGTCTAAGCGTGAAAGCAATTTGCAAAGAGGGTAAACACACAACTACAATTTGTTTTGTGCACAACTAGATAGAGTCTCTGCACTCTTCTCAGATCTTCACAGAAATTTCTCACAGACTATGACTTGACACAATTCAGTCCTGAAACATTTGTTGTTCTCGTGGTGTCAGCTGGCAGCCGATCAGAGACTGGCTGAGGGCATCAACGTTCTGATTGTTCTTCAGATCCTTCATGGCTGGTTTGGTCCATCGGCTAGGCACCCACAGCGGTCCAGCATCTGTGGAAACACAACTGTAACCACGCCCGTTAAATAGCAATGGACTCGGTCCCTCCCAGATACTTGTTTTTGGCTTCTTGTAGTATAACTTAACCTCTGGGGTAGCTTCCATCTTTACTTGACTATTGTGAATGACCAATGGGGGTTGGCCTAAATCTCCAACTAAACTGAGGAAATTTAGAGTGAGTAACACTTGCTGCAATCGAATGGTAGGGTCTAATTTTTCAGGTGTTTTTTGCTCACATAAATACTCTTTTAGGGTCCTATGGGCTCTTTCTACAACGGCCTGTCCAGTTGACACATGGGGAATTCCAGTTACATGTTTGACTCCCCATTTTTGTAAGAACCGAGAAACTCGTGTTCTTACATATGCAGGCCCATTGGCTGTTTTTATTTCTTTTGGAACACCCATCACAGCAAAGCATGCTACCAAATGTCGAATTACATGTATGCTTTTTTGTCCTACTTGTGCAGTGGCCCAAATCATTTTTGAAAAGGTATCTACTGTGACATGTACGTATTTGAGGCGACCAAATTCAGGCACATGTGTTACATCCATTTGCCAAATCTCACAGGCTTGAAGACCCCTAGGGTTAACACCTAAGCCTAGAGTGGTTCCATATTGACTGCATTGTGGACTGGATTTTACAATGCCTTGTGCATCTGTTAAGCTGATATTGTCTCTGTGAGGCTTTTGCGGCTTGATGAAAGAGAGCATGACTCTCTCTTGCAGCTGCGAAAGAGTCTCTTGGTGCTGCTACAACAGGACTGACAAGCGTGTCAGCTTTCGCATTGCCTTCTCCGAGACCTAATTCTGTTTGATGACTGTGGATGTGAATGATGCAACAGGGCTCATTTCTGTCCTCTATAGCTCTTTTGATTTGAAAAAATAGTTGACGCAATCGCTGATTATCTGGTGGCTTGATGAGAGAGTATTCAATACGTTGTACCACTCCTACCACGTACAATGAATCTGATACAATGTTCAGCTTACTGTCTCGCCAATGAGACAGTGCCCATGCGACGGCTGTTAGTTCTAATGTCTGCAGTGAGTCATGTACATCTCCATCTATGGTTTTGCTTCTCCAACTTGAACCTTCTTGCCAGGTACAGGCTGCTTTTCTCTGCTGACTTCCTGCATCCGTATATACTGTAAGGCCTTTTACCGGCTGCTTCACGACTTTGGGCTGTTGCAACCACCTCTGCTTTAAGATGATCTGCAGGCGTGGATCTTTAGGTTGCCTGTTGTGTACAGTTCCTGGATAGCTGAGCAGCGCTAATTGAATTGGTTCTGAGTGTCTCAGCATTCACTCAAAATTTTCTGTCGTTATTGGCAGACTGATATGTTCTGGCTCAGCACCACTAATTTCCATAATTCGCGTTCTCGCCTTTTTGATGAGATAAGCAATTGCTTCTGTCCTCTGCCAAATACTCATTGGTGGCGTATACGGTGTAAAAATCCACTCAAGGATCACTAAAGGCTCTGCACATTTCCTTACTGATTGCACTAACTGTAGCTTCTTGGCAGGCTGCTGGACACCTCGACGGCTCTTAGGTGGGCCTTCTCCCCCTTTCTCTTTTTGCCAAGCAGGGCACTGAAATATGATAGCACATGGTGCAACAGAGTGGTTACAAATCAGAAGTCCCAAAGGCACACCTGGCAATCTTCTGTCTGCTAGTGTTGAAAGCAGTTTCTTCCCTAGATAAATGAGACAGCTCTTTTGATCTGCAGAAAGGGTAATCAGAGCTTGCGGGTCTGTACCTTTCAAAAGGCTCATTAAGGGCGCTATCTCATCATTTCGGATACCGGCAATGGATCGTACCCATTGCAGATCCCCAACAAGCCTGTGTGCATCATTAAGGGTGCGGATCTCAGTGGATAATTCCAATTTTTGTGGGTAGACTGATGAAGATGTCAGAATCCACCCTAGGTACTTCCATGGGGCTTGTTTTTGAATTTTTTCTGGGGCAACCACCAAGCCTTTTGCTGCGAGCTGGGCGGTGATAAATGTGAGATCTTCATCTTGGAATGGATCACGTTGACAAAACAAGATGTCATCCATGTAGTGATAAATAATTGTCTGGGAGAGCTTGGCCCGCACAGGTGTCGGTGCCCAGTGCACAAACAGTTGGCACATTGTTGGAGAATTTTTCATCCCTTGTGGAAGGACCACCCACTCAAATCTCTGAGATGGACTTTCTTTGTTGATTGATGGTAAGGTGAAGGCAAATCGCACTGTGTCTTCTTTTTGCAGGGGTATTGTGAAGAAACAGTCTTTCAAATCTATGACTAGAAGATGCCATTCTTGTGGCAGCATTGTGGGAGAGGGCATCCCTGGTTGTAATGCTCCCATTGCCCACATTTGGTCATTTACTTTGCATAGATCATGCAGCAATCGCCATTTTCCAGACTTCTTTGGGATGACAAAGATTGGAGTATTCCATGGGCTGAGCGATGGTTGGATATGCTTTGCTTGTAGCTATTCCTTGACAAGTTCATGCGCAATTGCTGGCTGCTCCTGGGATAGAGGCCACTGCTCAACCCACACAGGCTCATTAGATTTCCACTGAATCCTTGGGGTTGGCGGCCTGTCAGCAGTGGCGACTTCTGAAAAAGCGATTGATTGGGAAGAGTTAGTGTTGCCCCGAGCTGGCTGAGAACATCTCGACCAACAAGCCCTCCAAGGCTCCCAGGCAAAGGCATGACGTATGGACATAAGGTGGTAGTCTGTCCTTCAGGAAATCGAAACTGGATCGGGTGTACACTTCTCAGCGGCGTGGAGTATCCTCCTACACCTTGTACCGAGCTCAAGGCTCTGTGGAGAGGCCATTCTCTTGGCCACCAAACTCGGCTGACGATGGTAACATCAGCTTCTGTGTCTAGCATCATCTTGACTCTTTGCTGCTTTGATCCGTGGCACAGGGTGATTTCAATTACTGGCCGATGGTTCATTTGTTGAACGAGATTCACCACTGTGTCTCTTGTTGACCCAAATCCTTTGGCTTCGTGTCCAGGAGCACTTCGAAAAATGTCTTTCTCAGTTGCCACCTTTTGAAATAACACTAATTGAGCAATTCTTGTTCCCCTTTTGATTGTAAGTGGAGGAGCTAAGGTGTCGGCACACACTTGGATTTCACCAGTGTAATCAGCATCGATGACTCCGGGGAGAACAATAAGTCCTGCAATTCCAGCAGATGATCTCCCAATCAACAAAGCACCAAGTGCACTGGTGACAGAATAAACAGGTCCTGTAACTCCGGTTGGGATTTTACGGATGGTGCTGTCGATGAGAGTGACATCGACTGATGCTGCCAAATCGATTCCCAGGCTTCCCCTGGTTGCTGGTGGGTTGAGCTGCTGAATAGAGTTGGGCCGGCAACTTGTGTCTCTGCACGGCAGCTCCTCGCGCTCTTGATCATGTTTTTTGTGAAGCAACATACAGAAGCAGCATGTTTGCCTGTCTGACAGTGATCACACCACACAGTAGCTGGACAGGATTTTCGAAAGTGCCCTCTGTTGCCACATCGGTAACAGGTGGCTGAAGGTGTGGTGGAAGGTTTACGTCTGCTTCCCAGTTTACTGACTGTAGCAGCAAGCAGACTTGTGGTTGGTTTGATGGCTTCTGCAACAGCACTGGCTACTAGTTGTCCTTGTTGTGTCTGATTTACTCGCAGGGCAATATTTAGCATGTCTCCCACATCTGCTTGCTTTGGGAGTGTGGCAAGGATAGGCTTTATCTTTGAGTTGGCATTCTCAAAAGCTAACAGTTTAAACATGTTCTGTTTTGCCTCTTCAGTCATGTCATTCTGAGCTTTTAGGGCTGCTGACAGACGATCGATGAAATGGGGATACGGTTTCGTGAGGCATTGCCGTACTGTTGTGAAGGAAGGATGAGGTTTTGAATCAGGCACAGCATTAACGGCTTGACAAGCAAGCTGTGAAGACAAATGATGCATTGCAAGAGGGTAGTTTAAATGTACAGCCATGTGACTGTAATCTCCTGAACCGGTGAGCATGTCAGGATTAAGTCCATATAATACATCATTTTGATCTCGAGGTCTATTGGCTTCTAGAACTGCTAACCTTTTCCATTCCTTCTCCCACACCATCAGCTGTGATGGAGTTAAAAGCAGACATGCGAGATTTTGGCTGTCTATGGGACTGTTAACATCAGAGGTGAACAGCCAATCCAATGCAGTGTTTGCAGCTTCAGATTTAATGCCATGCTCAGTAACTGTCTTTTTGGCTTGCTGCAAGATCTTCCAGTCATGTTGTTCATAACGTGGATTTTGCTGATCATATAAAATGGGACAAGCGACTGCCCCTGCTGCTTGCCATTCTCCCTCAAGAATTGCATCTCGAATGATGCCGGACCACCTCTGCTGTGCTTTGTGCTTTCTGTTCTCTTCCTCCAGAGTGATAGAGCTAGAACAAGGTTGTGGTGTTGACAGTGTTTCCAAAGGTGGAGAAGATGGTTCAGGACGCAGCATATCCTGTAGTTGTTGAACTGACTCTGCTCGTTGTCTCAGTGTTTGCTGCAGAGCTGTTTTCTCTTGTTGAGGCTGTGCTTTATTCACACATAGGGTTTGTTCAATCCTAGCTTGCAGCTGTTGCACGAGCTGCTCTATTTGTTGTTGCCATTCCAGTAGCTCTTTCTTTGATGTACCGTTATCATCACTTGACTCTGCTCCTGCTGCAAGCCGTCCATCATCGGAGTGCATAGATATCATCATCGGAGGGGAGAGGGATGTCCTGCGGTCTTCCCCAGTGAACAGTAGATGGCATTGAAGGGTAGATCTTTGGCTTGCACTTTGTGGCTCTCGTTTCTGCTGACGTATCAGGCTCCGCCTGGCTGGAGCTGGCGCCCGCTTTTTCCGGGGGAGCCGTCATTTCTACATCCGCGTTCGGCAGGGTAACTTCTGGCTTAGGCTCCGCCGGCACAGCCGAAGCCGCGTCGGAGCACCCCTGGGATTTTAAAAGTTCCGACACGGTGCTACACTGCTTCCCTGTGAGCCCCTTCGCTGGCCGGACATGCCCAACCCTGAGAAATGCACTCAAACAGCTAGCGGACTCGGCAGGAGGTGACTGCGGTGCGTCCGTCTCGGACGGCGCCATGGCGTCTATGGCAGCTGCTGCTACTGAGGATTCTGCCTTCATATCCCTTAAGGCATTTAACACAATTTTCCATACTGAACCGAGGGCTACTACGTCCTTACTCTTTCCCCTGATTGACGTGTCCCACATCAGATTCCAGACATCCACCCATTCTTCCACCACAAAATGCAGTGAGGGCACTCCAAAATGCCCACGATTTTTCACCCATATAATGAGCTTATCCAGGTCCTTTTCCCTGGCTGCTTCGCCTCGTTTAACGAGGATGCTAAGAAGCAGTTTTTTCTCAGCCGCAAATTCCGCTTCCATGCTAGCGGCAAACTGCGGGAGGGAAGGTTGCGACACTTCTACTACGCCCCCGCCTCTCGGTCTCCCACAGCAACCTGAATTTCCACGTCCAACCGCACCGCGTCTCACCACCCTCAGGCTGCCTATCTGGTGTCTATCTGCGCCCGCGGCTTCTCACGCCCAGATCTGCTCCGCTGGCTCCAAAGCCCCTCTGCCCACAGGATGTCCCTGGTCGGAGCGCCAGATCTTGAAAGACTGCCAGTTCATTCACCAGCCTTCACAGAAGTAAACGTGAACACCATTTATTTCTATTATTAACACACCTTTTATAGGGCTTTACAGGGTCCACTGGCAGAGCAAGATACTATTGTCTAACACACACAGGTTTACATTCTTTTCCTTATACACAAGAATATTGTTTTGCTTCACTGTCTTCTGCAGGCAAGTTTCAAGGATTTTAGCCCTTAATAAACATTGGTACTATTTAAAGTTGGATCAGTCTTTAGCTCATAACAAGAGTCTGTTCAAATCTGTAAATTCAATTTTCCTGCTGCAATTTTTCAAAATCAGTTTCAGCATTTCTGGGATGTCCTTTTGTTCTTGGGATTCACCACTGAAACAGAGAAATTAAGAATTAAGAGTTAAGCATAAAAGAAATGCTTTGACTAGAAGAGGGGGCTGCCAAACCCATATGGAATGCTTACTGCTCCCACAAGAGCAGGAAGGGAGCGAAACTACAAGATAAGATAAAGAGCTAGAATACACAAACAAGATCCAAGACAAAGGCACCACAGGATAAGGGGTCTCTTTGGACCCCTAAGCTGAAAGGAATGTTATCAAAGTCCGAAAGGTGGTCAAAGGACTAAAATGAGGTGAAAAGTTCAATTAAGGAGAAAATCGCTGATTTCATCCCAAAGACGCCCAGTGAACCACCAAAGCAACCAACAAGGAGCAGTGCGCAGCTGCAAAGAGGCGTGGAGCTAATTTTAATATGAAGCGGGAACAGGCAGGGTTAAGAAATGAATATGTACTAGGTGTATGGTGTAACCCTAGTTTGTAAAGAATAAAAGAAGAAGGCCAAGTCTCCAAAGTGTGCATAATTTGGAGGAGCTATTCCTCATGCACCTCAGCCCGGAATAAATTCACACTTACTCTTATAACTACTCTGTGAGTTATAGAGTTTTCTTTCAGCATATCACCACCCCCCATAGGTCTCAGCTGCTTACCTTCCATGCTGCAGAAAGGTCTATTGGCATGCCATGAGCTTCGTTTCAGCACCAGGCTTCATTTCAGCCTGTTGTGAAGTTCATCCAAATGTTATCACCAGTACAACCACTAATTGCCATTTTAAGTCCTGATTTGGGGCATCATTTGTGATGACTGATTACACAGACTCAAATCAGTGGGGATACTGAGATGTTTATTGCAAAAAGCAAGCTGCTTTCATACACTTCTTCAAGACACCATCTTTCCTTATATGGTATTTCTTTGCTAAGCAACCTATCACACATTGCCATGTCAGCAACATAAATTAATGTCCTTATATGGGGGTGGTCATGGGGTATTCACTTGTCTGGCAGGCTCTAGCATGTAGAGAAGATTCTAACAGAGCAAGGACAAGACATTTTAGTCAAAGACTGCTTGCACAACCCACTGTACAATCCCAGGGACTGTGTCCTTGGAATTTCCTGGAGCAGCCAGAATGAAGAAAAACAGTGATGTTGTGTACAAGAAAAAGAATGATAAACAAAATGTAGTAGCTAATAGTAGCCTTGTTTAAGCTGCATGAACCCTGTAAGACCCTATAAGAATGTACTAAATACAACAATAAACAAAGTTCATTTTTACCTCTATGAGGACTCTGTGAATATTCCAAGCAGTTTTCCTTTACCTGGCACCTGAATAGGGACCCTCTGCGGGTTGCCACCTCGGCTGGGTTCACACAGCGGGTAGATGTGGAAGCGGATTGGAGCTGGGAGAGCAGGTTCACACAGCGGGTGGATGCGGGAGGCGAATCTAAGCTGCGGAAAACCGGGTGAAGGAGGAGTCTGAGAGAAGACTGAAGGCTAGATGGCATTGGCATTCAGGTAGGAGGGGTGATACCCTTCCTCCTGTCAGTGGCTGCCAGCATGAATGTGGAATTTTCAGCAGCACAAAAACTGCTTCAAAGTAGCGTCATTGAACGAGGAGAAGCAGTAAAGGATTAAGACCTGGAAAAGCTCATTGTATAGGCTAGAGAAAATGGGTACTTGAAAGTGCCTCCACTGCTATTTGTAGTGGAAGAATGGAAAGAAATAGGAGATCAGTTGTGGGAAAAAACAATTATGGGGAATAGCAAGGACACTGTCTTACGGCCCAACTTGGCGGATTATAATTAATACCTTAAAAGACATGAAAGCGGAATCTAAAGTTGCTGCAGCTGCCTTGAAAGTCATGGCTCGGTCAGAGGATATCGTGTCACAGCTACCCCCTGCAGCACCAGCCAGCCGTTTAGGTGCTTTCTTTGGGGTTGGGCATGTTCGGCCAGTAAAGGGGGTAACAGGAAAGCAATGTAGCTCTGTCTCAGAACTATTAAGAACTCAAAAAGACGCCGTGATCAGCGGAGCAAAAACCAGAAGTTACCCCACCAAGTGCCGGTGTAGAAATGACTCTGACTCCGGAAGGAGAAGGCTGCAGCTCTGGCCAGGGGGAGCCCCTACTGTCAGCAGAAATAAGAGATCCAGACTGCAAGCCGAAGATGTATCCGTCACTGTCATCTACTGTTCACTGGGGAAAACCACAAAACATTCCTGTCCCTCAAGATGACAATCTGTCAATGCATTCTGAAGATGGGTGACCACCAGCAGGGGAAGAGCCAATGGATTGGTATGATACACGGAAAAAAGACTTATTAGAGTGGCAACAACAAATAGAAGAACTTGTGCAGCAACTGCAAACTCACATTGAGCAGTCGTTAGGCACAACAGATGCTCAACATCACAAGGAGGAAGCAGCCTCACAGCAAACGGTGAGACAACAAGCACAATCAGTTCAATAGTTGCAAGATATGATACGTCCTGAACCATCTGCTCCATCCTTGGAAACACTTATAATGCCACCACCCTATTCATGTTCCAGCTCTACTACCCTAGAAGAAGAAAATAAGAAACAAAGATTGAGACAAAGGTGGACTGGCATCATTCGAGATGCAATCCTTGAAGGAGAGTGGCAAGCAGCAGGGGCAATGGCCTGCCCTATTCTATATGATCAACAAAATCCAAGATATGAACAGCATGACTGGAAAATTTTGCAACAAGACAAAAAGACAGTCACTGAAAATGACATCAAATCTGAGGCTGCAAATACAGCATTAGACTGGCTGTTCACATCTGATGTTAATAGCCCCACGGATAGCCAGAATTTAGCGAGTTTACTTCTATATCCGTTGCAATTCATGGTGTGGGAAAAAGAATGGAGAAGACTAGCTGCTCTGGAAGCCAACTAACCTTGAGGTCAAAATGATATGCTGTACGGACTTAATCCTGACATGCTCACCGGCTCAGGAGTCTACAGTGACATGACCGTAAAACTTAATTATCCCCTTGCAATGCATCACCTGTTAGCGCAACTAGCCCATCAAGCCTTCAATGCTGTGCCTGATTCAAAACCTCACCCCTCCTTTACAACTGTACGGCAAGGCCTTACAGAACTGTATCCTCATTTTATCAATTGTCTGTCAGCAGCTCTGGAAGTTCAAAATTTTATGACTGAAGAAGCAAAACAAAACATGTTTAAACTGTTAGCTTTTGAGAATGACAAGGCAAAAATAAAGCCTATCCTTGCTACGCTTCTAAAACAAGCAGATGTGAGAGATGCTAGATATAGCCATGAGAGTTAATCAATCACAAGGACAGCTTGTAGACAATGCAGTTGCAGAAGCCATAAAACCAACTACGAACCTACTTGCAGCTGCAGTTAGCAAATTAGGAAACAGACACAAACCAAGTACCACCACCCCAAGCATTTGTTACTGATGTGGCACCAAAGGACACTTCCAAAAGTCATGCCAAGCTCCCGTATGGTGTGATCGATGCCAAAAAGATAATCATGCTATCGCTGCATGTCGTTTTGCAAAAAAACAGAAGCAAGAGCACGAAGAGCCACCACCCGGGGACACAAGTAGCCAGCCCAACTCTATACAGCAACTCAGCCCACCAGAAACCAGGGGAAGTCTGGGAATCAATTTGGCAGCATCAGTAGACATTACTCTTATCGACAGTACCGTCCATAAAATCCCAACTGGAGTCACAGGACCCATTTATTCGGTCACCAGTGCACTTGGTGCTTTGCTAATTGCAAGGTCATCTACTGGAGTTGCAGGAATCATTGCTCTCCCAGGAGTTATCGATGCCGATTACACTGGTGAAATACAAATTTGTGCTTACACATTAGCTCCTCCACTCACAATTAAAAAAGGGACAAGAATGGCCCAATTGGTATTATTTCAAAAGGTAGTAACTGAAAAAGACATTTTTTGAAGCATCCCTAAAAGTGGAGCTCAAAGCTTCAGGTCTACTGGAGATACAGTGGTGAATCTTGTACAACAAATAGAACATCAACCAATAATCGAGGTCACCTTATGTCAAAAAATGAAACAACAAAGAGTCAAAATGATGCTAGATACAGGAGCTGATGTCACCATCATCAGCTGAGCCTGGTGGCAGAGATATTGGCCTCTCCACAGAGCCTTAAACTCAGTACAAGGTGTAGGAGGACACTGCCACTAAGAAGTGTTCACCCAACTCAGTTTCAATTTCTCAAAGGACAAACTACCACTCTGTCCGTACATCATGCCTTTGCCTGGAAGCCTTGGAGGGCTCATTGGCCGAGATGTTTTAAGCCAGCTCGGAGCAACGTTAACACTTCCTACCCAATTGCCTTTTTAGTGGTTGCCACTGCTGAAAAGCCAATGACCCCAAAAATTCAATGGAAAACTAATGAACCTGTGTGGGTCGAGCAGTGGCCTCTCTCTCTCTCGAGCGGCAAGCAATTGCACATGAACTTGTCAAAGTGCAACTCCAGGCAAAACATATACAACCATCGCTCAGCCCATGGAACACCCTGATATTTGTCATCCCAAAGAAATCTGGGAAGTGGAGACTACTGCATGATATACGCAAAGTAAATGATCAAATGTGGACAATGGGAGCGTTACAACCAGGGATGCCCTCTCCCACAATGCTACCATAGGGGTGGCATCTTTTAGTTATAGATTTGAAAGACTGTTCCTTCACAATACCCCTGCAGAAAGAAGACACAGTGTGGTTTGCCTTCACCTTACCAGCCATCATTAAAGAAAGTCCAGCTCAAAGATTTGAGTGGGTGGCCCTTCCACAGGGGATGAAAAATTCCCCAACGATGTGCTAACTGTTTGTGCATTGGGCACTGACACCTGTAAGTACAAATTTCTCTCAGACAATTATTTACCACTATATGGATTATATTTTGTTTTGTCAACCTGACCCATTCCAAGATGATGACCTTGCATATATTGCTACTCAACTTGCTGCAAAAGGCTTGGTAGTTGCCCCAGAAAAAATAGAAACAAGCCCCATGGAAATATCTAGGATGGATTCTGACAACCGCATCCATCAGCCCACAAAAATTAGAATTGACTAATGAGATCAAAACCCTTAATGATGCACAAAAGCTCATTGGAGATCTACAATGGATACGTTCCATTGCAGGCTGTGGGTTTTCCAAGCAAGGCTAACACCCTTATTCCAGGAGCCAGCCCGTGGCCTCTCTCCAGGGCCACCCTGGCCAATCTACCCACAAGACATCAATATGATGGATGGCGAAGCAATGGCGTTTATTGCAGGGGAATTTGACAATTTATAACCTAGGGTCATTGTGTTACTCCCATCTACATACGTCACACCTAAGTGCTATTGGCTAATTGCAGGTTTTGCTATCCTAACAGAGAGGGGGTCTAACAGCTTCCCGTTACAATCCCGAATTCTTCCGCAGCGCAATGCCCTAGACTACAACATATTCCCCCCTCTCTATGAATAATTAATTTGCTAAAATATAAGGTATATTAGTCTTAAAAATTCTAATGTTATTTTCGATATATATTTCTAAACACTTTGTCTAACTTATCTATATTATAAAGTTTTAAAAATGGATAATATAAAATTGAGTAAAATATAAAATACTTAACTAAAAGGCTAAAAGCTTATAAAATGGATACTACAGTTTTCATTAGTAAATATGAGGCACAAGCGGTGACTAAGTATATTTTTAAAGCATCTGTTGCCTTTCTATAAGCAAAATGTTAACTTTTTCTAGTCGGCTTTTAACAAAAGATACAAGCTTATTTAAAACACACGGTCCAAAGATTAGCACAAATAAAATCATCACAACTGGTCCAATCAAGGTAGACACCAGGGTGGTCAGCCACGGAGATTGGTCAAACCAGGACTGGAACCAGTTTTGCTGAGCTTCTCTCTCTGCCTTTCGTTGAGACAGCCTGTCTCGTAGCTCTGCCATGGTGTCTCTCACTACTCCGGTGTGGTCAGCGTAGAAGCAGCATTCTTCGTTCAGGGCGATGCAGAGGCCTCCTTGCTGCATGAATAGAAGGTCGAGACCTCGCCTGTTCTGCAAAACAACTTCAGAGAGTGAGGAGACTGATTTTTCTAGAAAGGATATGGATTTCTCAATTCTCTGTAGATCTTCATCTACAGTCATCTGTAGCTGAGAGAGACTCTGACTCTGGGTTATCAGAGCAGAGACACCCGTGGCTGCTCCAGTTGCTCCCAAGCCGAGCAGCATTGCTATTGACAGTCCTGTCAACAGCTCTCTTTTCTGAAGGCGGCCTGCTCGCTCAAGGTACTGGTTCACTTCTTCTTTGGAGTGGTATAGGACCCTGGGGATGATAACAGCTAATACACAAAAGTCAGCAGAGGAGTTAAAGCTTTGGGTGTAAATGCAGGGGCTTAGCCCACTGCGCTTGCAGACCCACATGCCAGACAAGGGGGCGATTGCCCATTTCTTAGACTTGTCCACCTGCACGATGGTCGCACAAACTTTTTTGTCAACAACAGTGGCTTTGCCTAAGCAAAACCCTCGCCCTGTCATGTGGCTGATGGTGATTCTGCGAGAAGGTGACTCACCGCGGCACTGGACTGGGGCTTCTGCATTAACCCACAGCGGCCGGTTATTAAGGGCCACAGCCTCATAGTAAGGGGGCTGTGTGTCATAACACAGCCAACAGGATTCTGTGGCATTAGGGTTGGATTGATTCAGAGGCAAAAAGGTGGCATCTAACATTCGATAGAGCGAATCAAAAGCAGCGGCTTCAGAACTTTGGGGAGAAGCTTCTTGTTTATGCAGCGGGTATAAACTATTAGATCGTGGGTTCTCAGCCTGTACCACAAGGTTGGGACCAACTGCTTCGGGTGTCATGACTGGCAGCCGGATAATTTGTACTACTTCACCGGGATTTCTACCAGCTTTGTGCAAGAACACTGACCACATTCTTCCGGTGGTCCAGCCCACATCAGCTGGCTGCAGAACTTGCATGACCATTTGATGACAGACTTTAGATTGATCATCATAAAAGCCATAAAACGCTTGCCCTATGGAATTGAAGCTGGGACGCATACAGCCTGCCGGACCCCAGGTTACCTGCAGAAACTCATCTGCTTTTAGTGGTGCCCATCTGTTACTCAGGACTATTGTTTCGCACCCCCAATAGCCACAAAACCAATACCCTGGTTGGCGGCAGTAGTCTTTGCCTGGGTTAGTGGCTGGGCACCAGTATGACTGGTACAGCTCGAAGCGAGGGTGGATGTTATGAGATACTATACCAGGGAAAATGTCTCGGATGAGCACAGAGAACCTTGGGGTACCTGCTGTGACTACCTCTTTGATCACTTCATTCGAGGCACGGCGTAAGATCCACCTGAATGGTTGATGGGGGTTATATTCTGCACCAACCTGCTCGCTGTTAACAAGTGCTAGAAACAAGATTACACACAAAAGTTGTTGTTGCTTGGGCTTCACAGGCTCAGGAGTTTTGGGCGTCTTCGGGTTAACTGGTGGTTCACCGCGTCCCTCTGGCAGTGGAGCATATACATCACGTGGGCGCCCAATGATCAGGTCCTGCAAACAAAACTTCAGAGTTCTTGTCAGTTTCATTTTTAAGGTCTGGTTTTATTGACTTAAGTGGACACCACTTCACTTTACCGTCTCTCTTCACTGCAGCGTACCCTCTCCCTGTGAGTACTAATCTCCAACCTTGCTCCCACTCCCCTAACTCATTTTTGATTATGACCTGCGGGCCCTCTTCTAGAGCTCGAGTGGCCCAGTGTTTTTGGGAGGGACTGTTTATTTCATCTCCCCTAGGAAATTGGTTCAGTGCTAACAGTGCAGTTGCTAGCAAGCGCGCCTGATCTGCCTGAGGAATGGAATTGGCAAAGCTTTCTGATTTTGCTAGCACTTCTAGCTTAGTTTTCAAAGTTTGGTTTGCTCGCTCAACAATGGCTTGTCCTGTGCTATTGTACGGGATGCCTTGCACCAGAGTGATACCCCATTTGGAGGCGAATTCCTGGCTCGGCTTTGAGATAAAATTTGCACCATTGTCCGTTTTGATTTGCTTGGGGATGCCGAGCCAAGCCATGGCTGTTAGCCAATGCTGGATAGTTGCTTTAGAGTTGGTTTTCAGGTGCTGCGTGGCTACAATCATTCCGCTGTACGTATCCACTGTTACTGCAAGCCATGCTCGGGGTTTCAACAGCTGGCACAATGTAAAGTCTGTTTGCCATATCTCTGAGGCTTTTAAGCCTCTGGGGTTGATTCCACAGGACCACAGCGGTGCCTTTTGGCAGTGGGGGCAGGAAGCTACTACGTGTTTTGCATCAACAACTGAGATTTCACATCTCTTTGCTAGTGCTTTGGCTCCGATGTGCAGGGTTTCATGTAGCTGACGAGCTTCTTGTAGGGTCCACAATCCTTTTGCGGCAGCATCTGCTTTATCGTTGCCGATTTGGAAGAACCCTTTGATCGGATTGTGGCTGTTAACATGGATGACTGATATGGTACCTTTTCGAGAGGAGAGCGCTTCTTCTAGCATTAGAGCTGCTGTAGATGTTGATATGCCGGGTCCTGACATAGCCAGGCAGAGCTTGGCTACAAACATTGAATCAGTTACAACGTTAAGATGCTCTGTTTGGAACAGTCCACATGCCAGTACCACAGCTGCTACTTCCAGTTGCTGGACTGAGAGTGTACGATCAGTCGCTTTGACACAGTGCCACTGGTCCTCTGATTGCCACACTGCAGCCGCAGTGGAGGTTGTCGAGGATGCATCTGTGAAGACTGTCGGTCCTGGCTGGGGCCGGTCCATGACCTTTTGTGGTAGGTCTACGTCGACAACAGCCAGCATCTGAGTCCAAGGGGGCTTTGCAGAATACTGAATCTCTCCGCCAAACCCAACCAGGGCTGTCGCCAGATATTCTGACATCACTGTTGACTGTGTAGAGAGTTGCTTGCGAAAAGGCAGAAATATTCTGGCTGGCTCAATGCCAAGGTGTCTCAGGGCAAGTTTCCTGCCCTTCATAATGAGGCTGCTGAGATACTCAACTCCTGGGGAAAATGCACGTGTCTGTTTTCCCAGGACTATCCACTGTATTGGATGAGCTTTTTCTGGGGGGCCTTGAGCCAGTGCTCCTACTCCCCCTCCCTTTGTGAAGTGCACATACAGATCGAGTGGTACCTGGGGCTTCCACCTGGCGAGGGAACTTAAAGATACCTGCTGTTCGATAAAGTCAAGAGAGTCCATTGCTTCTGCTGTCAGGGCTTTGTTTTCCCATGGATTTTTCCCTCTCAGTAGATTATACAGGGGGGTCATCTTCTCAGGTGGGATTAGGACGATGTTGCGGAGCCATTGCAGGGATCCCACCAGCTGCTGCACGTCATGGAGCGTTTTGATGTCCTGACGGATCTTTATCTGGGGAGGGGATATGTAAGAGTCTGTGATCCCCACCCCCAAAAAGGTTACACATGGCCCCTTTTTTATTTTTGCACTCGCGATTTCAAAGCCATTTGCTTTTAGAGTTTCTGTGATTGCTGACACTAACTGGTCTACCTGACCTCCTGAGGGTGCGGCAATCAGGATGTCGTCCATGTACTGGATGATGGTCGCAGTCGAGTTGCTATGACGGATCGGTGCTAGCGCTCGGTCGACTGTGATTTGGCAAATTGTAGGTGAGTTGACCATCCCCTGAGGCAGCACTTTCCACTGAAAACGTAGGTTGGGGCGCTGGCTGTTTGGAAACACCACGGAGAAAGCAAACCGCTCCCTGTCTTCCTCATGTAAGGGTATAGAAAAGAAACAGTCTTTGATATCAAGAACAGCACAAGGTTGGCCCTCTGGCACCATAGAGTTCATAGGTAACAATGTTTGAACAGGTCCCATGGGTTGAATTTTCTTATTCACTTCACGTAAATCGTGGAGGAGGCGAAACCCTTCTCTGGATCGCTTAGGGATTACAAAAACAGGAGTATTCCACGGGCTAGTAGATGGCTCTATATGACCCTGTTGTAATTCACGGTTAACTAACTCAAGAAGGGCATCTAATCGAGGCTTGGACAAGGGCCACTGCTCGACCCACACTGGGTCAGATGATTTCCAAGAAAGCTTGATTGGTGGCAGTGGGTGCACAGCAGCGGCCCTTAGGGTAAATTTGTCACCCTGGCTTTTAGCAGGGCTAGGGCGTCTCTCCCCAGCAATGCTGGGATTCCTGTCATGACATACGGGAAGAGGGCAATAGTTTTTTCTGGCCCTTTTTCTGTGTGGAGTGTAATGGCTATTAGCTGTGCACTTTTTCGAGCTCGTGACAGCCCTCCAACCCCGCCCACCATGGGGGCATCCTCTAATTTCCAGAGAGAAGGCCAATTTGTCTCCGGAATGACTGTGACATCTGCTCCAGTATCAATTAGAAAAGGAACACTGATGGACCCAGAGGGGATACTTTGATCACCTGAGGCATCATAAAGAGTGCAGATCCCCCATACGACTGGCGGGTTGTCACACCTTACTGCCAGGGCCACCCTGGGGTCCTGTCTCCCAACTGTGATCCCTGCAGTCCCTGAGGCAGATAAGGCAGGGTTGGCTGAGCAACTGGCTGAGTTATGAAAGTGGTTGCCTCTCGGGGGGGTAATGGGTTCGGGAGCAGCTCGGTTCTTGCAGGATTGGCATAGCTGGGCCGCCTCGCATCCCAAGTGGGAGAGAACTGGATGCGGCCCTGCTGTCCTCTCCCCCTCCCGTTTCCCTGAGCCTTGGATGTGCATTCTCTGGCACGGTGCCCCTTTTTCCCACAAGCCCAGCATAGTCCTTTAAACTGGCTCTGCTGTGAGGTGGACGTTGCCTGGGCCCCCCCCTTTTTGCAACTTGCAGCAACGTGACCTGCCTGACCACATCTGAAACATGCCATCACATTAGCAACTGCTGTGCAGATTGCAGTTTGAATCGGAACTGCCTGTTCCTCCCTTGCGACATGTTTAATCATCTCTGCTATATTTGCCCCTGCCGGTAGTGAACGAAGAATATCTTTGGCTGTTGAATTACACTGCTGTCGTAAGCAGTCTGCCATGACTGGGCCTTTTGCCTCTTGGGGCAGGGAAGAGGAATCAACAGCTGCCTGAAGGCGGTCTACGAATTGTGTAAAGCTCTCACTCTCTCTTTGTTTTATTGTGGCCCACGGTGATGACTTAGCAACTACTCTAGAGGCCGAGCGAATAGCTTCTCTGGCTGCACGAGTGGTTATCATAACTTCATGGGCTCGCATACCCTGGGCTTGTGCCTGAGGTGTAGTCATGGCTGGGTCTGTGCCCAGTAACCGTGGCAGGCTGGAACCATGTAGTGGATGGTCTGCCCCAGTTACTTGGGCTAGGTATCTGGCACAGTTATCTTCCCACTCTTGTTTAAAAACAATCATTCCTGCTCCATCAAAAAACATTCTGCAAGTGTGTTTTATATCAAAAGGGAGCAGGTCGTCACCTCCAAAAAGACCATCGATGAGGGAGGTGACCATGGCTGAATTAAGCCCTTTATCTGAAACTGCTTTAACAATCATTTTAACTTCTTTAGGATTTATTGGTGAGTAAACCCTCTGCCCCCCCTCAGACACCCTGACTGGGAATACTAATGCATCTGGGGCAACCCAGGTGGCACATTCTGCTCTTATCTGTCCCCAGTCGGTGAGAGGGGTGTCCTCTCTTAGTTCTTTTTTAATGCGGGGGGGGGGGTGTTCTTGTTTATCTTTATTGTTTCCTCTTCTGAGGACTCGGGCTCTGAGCATTCATCACTAGTATCTCCGTCTGAGTCAGAGCCCGACTGGCTGGCCACTTCCTGTTTGCAGTGCCTTTTTGTTGGGCTTCGGCCCCGCCCACCACCCCTGTGGGCGGGCCATTCCCTCCCTCCTGGCTCCACTCCGCCTCCACCCCGCCTCTCGCCCCACCTTTCCCTCCGCCCCTCACTCCAGGCTCTAACCCGCCCTTTGCTCCTCCTCCTTTCCACCGCCTTCGCATTCCAAGAATTCTGCACACATCCTCTGCTTTCTTCTCTACATTTCTTATCTCTCTCAACTCCCCAACTGTGCCCATCTTCCAAGGCCAGCTTTTGTTCTTTGTTAAAGACATACTTTTCCCGCTCTATAACATTTTTCTCAGCGCCATCTTTAAGTCCAAGGGGGGATGTGTCTCCCCTTACTTTCTTTGCTACATTTCTGGCTTCTTCTGTTAAATTTTCCCAAAAATCTCTTGCTTTCTGTTGCCCTTCTGAGAGCAGCTCAGGGTTTGGGGTTTTAGGAGGCATATCATCCTCCTGTGTCCCCTTCTCAGCTGAGCTACTCTCATCTGGGGATTCTAAAGTTTGTGTTGTAGCACTCACCCCTAGTTTTGGGGTGACCAACAGACAGCTTTTTGCTGCTGTCCAGGTTTCCTGTTTCAGTCTAGCTTTTTTCAAGGCCTTAACGACCTTCCCCCACGACTTAAAATGTTTCATATTACCAGAATCTACAGTTTCATTAGCCAGAGCTCTGGTACATTTCTCCCACACCTCAGGGTGAAGAATGTCCACTGGCTGTTCTATAATACCGATTTGTAAAAGCTGTGTAACAGCAAGCATAAAATCCTTAGATTTACAGTCTACACCCCACTGTTTATATAGTTCAGATACGACCTTTATCCTTGGGTCCATCGTCGTTCACGATACAGGGACGTCTCCCTCGTCTAGGAAAGGTCCAGCCTGTCCTGACCGCTGCTCCTGTTTTTCCAGGGATTCCTCACTTTCCGGATTTTTCCCACTTTTCTTCCCGGGTTTCGGGCACCAATTGTGGGTTTTCCAAGCAAGGCTAACACCCTTATTCCAGGAGCCAGCCCGTGGCCTCTCTCCAGGGCCACCCTGGCCAATCTACCCACAAGACATCAATATGATGGATGGCGAAGCAATGGCGTTTATTGCAGGGGAATTTGACAATTTATAACCTAGGGTCATTGTGTTACTCCCATCTACATACGTCACACCTAAGTGCTATTGGCTAATTGCAGGTTTTGCTATCCTAACAGAGAGGGGGTCTAACAGCTTCCCGTTACAATCCCGAATTCTTCCGCAGCGCAATGCCCTAGACTACAACAGCAGGCATTAGAAACGATGAAATATCACCTTTAATGAGCCTCTTAAAAGGCACTGATCCACATACTCCAGTTACCCTTTGTGTAGACCAGAAGTGTCTCACAGCCTTAGGGCAAAAACTACTCTCAACCCTTTCAAACAGATTACCAGATGTGTCCTTGGGACCCTTAATCTGTAATCATCCTGTCACTCCTTGCAGTATCATATTCCAATGGCCTGCTTGGCAAAAAGAAAAAGGGGGAGAAGACCCATCTGAAAGCTGTCATAATGCCAAGCAGCCTATCAAGGACTTACAGTCTGTTGGACTATCAGCAAAAAGCGAAGAGCCTTTGACAATTCTTGAATGGATTTTTACGCCACATACACCATATATGAGTATTTGTCAGAGAACAGAAGCAATTGCTTATCTCATCAAAAAGGCAAGAATGTGAATAATGAATATTAGTGGTGATGAACCTGAGCATATTAGTCTCCCGATAGAAACAGAAAATTTTGAATGGATACTGAGACATTCAGAACTGATACAGTTAGCTCTGCACAGTTAGCCAGGTACCATGCATAATAGGCAGCCTAAAGATCCACGTCTACAGATTATTCTAAAGCAACAATGGTTACAGCAGCCCAAAGTAGTGCAACAACCAGTAGAAGGACTTACAGTATATACTGATGCAGGAAAATGGCGGAAAAAGACAGCATGCACCTGGCAAGAAGGCTCAAGCTGGAGAAGTCATACAGTAGATGGAGACACACATGACTCACTGCAAACATTAGAGCTTACAGCTGTCTCATGGGCACTGTCTCATTGGCGAGACAGAAAGCTGAACATTATGTCAGACTCATTATATGTGGTAGGTGTGGTACAACGCATTGAAGACGCTCTTGTCATGCCACCAAACAATAAGCAACTGTGTCAATTATTTTTGCAAATTAAGAGAGCTATTGAAGATAGGGAAGAATCCTGTTGCATAATTAACATTAGTAGTCACCAAACAGAGTTAGGTCTTGGAGAAGGCAATGCGAGGGCTGATATGCTTCTCAGTCCTGCAGTTACAGCACCAAGACACTCTTTCATAGCTGCGAGAGTCATGCTCTGTTTCACCAAGCCGCAAAAGCCTTAAAAAGACAATTCAATATCAGTCTAATAGATGCACAAGGCATTGTGAAATCCTGTCCACAGTGTAGCCAATATGGAACAAGCTTGTCGCTCTATTGGGAACGGCTAGAAGAACGACACAGACTCTCTTGTGGAGTCGAACTGGAGAATTTCTCTTGGTTTATTACCTCAGATCTTTTTTATAGACCGATATGTGAAAGTACAGAAAAGAAAAACTCTTATTGGTTAGTAAACTAACACATCACCATCATTGGTCAGTGGGGTACACCACCCCTCGACCTTCTCTTGCAAGAAAACAAGAAACTGACAAACAGCACCTGCAAAGCTGCTCTCTATCTCTGAGGATTGTTTTAATTCCTCCTTATGATTTCCCAGGCCACTTTCTCAGGCGAGACTGAGAAAGTTATGTGGCCTGCTATTCCACAGGCACTGTGCTCCCTGCTTCACAGTTAGCATCCATACAAGCTTAAGCTTAGATGTTAATCCCAGAGGTCTTCAGGCCTGTGAGATTTGGCAAATGGATGTAGCACATGTACCTGAATTTGGTATCCTTAAATATATACATGTTAGACTAGATACCTTTTCAAAAATTATTTCGGCCACTGCACAAGTGGGAGAATGGAGTATACATGTGATCCGATGTGGATGCTAGCTCTAGAGCAAGCAACAGAGTGCCTGTGAAACTGCAGGCCATATAGCTTCTCAGTCTTGCCTGAGAAGCTGGCCTGGCAAATTCATGGGAGTATTCAAAACAATCCTCACAGACAGAAAACAGCCTTTGCAGGTGCTGTTTGTCTGTCCCTTGTTTTCTTTGCAGAAGGTCGGGGGGTGTGTGCCCCACTGACCAATGATGGTAATGTAGTAGTTTACTAACCAATAAGAGTTTCCTTTCTGTACTTTCCACGTATCAGTCTATAAAACAGAGCTGAAGTAATAAACTACGAGAAATTCTCCTGAGTAACTCCTAGAGAGTCTGTCGTCTCTTCCCAGCTGTTCCTAATAGAACGACAATCCGACATTTAGTAGCTTGCTTTGCTGTAATGGGAGTGCCAAAAGAACTGAAAACAGACAATGGGCCTGCATATGTAGGAGCACGAGTGTCTCGGTTCTTACAAAAATGGGGAATTAAACATGTAACTGGGATTCCCCATGTGTCAACCAGACAAGCCGTTATAGAAAGAGCCCACAGAACCTTGAAAGAGTACTTAAACAAAAAACACCAGAACAACCAGACCCCACCATTCGATTACAAGTGTTATTTACTCTAAATTATCTCAGCTTAGCTGGAGATTTAGAGCAGTCCCCTGTAGTGATTCACAATAGTCAGATAAAGATGCAAGCTACTCCAGAAATTAAATTATATTATAAAAATCCAAAAACAGGTATCTGGGAGGGACCAAGCCCATTGCTGTTTAATGGGCGAGGATACAGTTGTGTTTCTACATATGCTGGACCACTATGGGTGCCTAGCAGATGGACCAAGCCAGCCAGTAAGGGGGAAAAGAGCAATGTGAACATCAACGCCTTCGGTCAGTCATTAGTCAGCTGACATTGCA
The DNA here is from genome assembly GCF_030490865.1 of Poecile atricapillus. Lineage (NCBI taxonomy): Eukaryota > Metazoa > Chordata > Aves > Passeriformes > Paridae > Poecile > Poecile atricapillus. The sequence continues at coordinate 102,026,932 of NC_081288.1, read as the reverse complement.
TGAGCAGGGAATGTTCCAAGACTGAATCAGGTTGAGTAATATTCGTCTCTGAGAGAATTTCAGTAGAAGACCTGAAAGAATATGAGAGCTCAGTCTGATTGTATATAGAAACAGAAATTACAATTGTATCCCTTTCCCTTTGGGCAAATTGCTTTTACACTTAGCTTGTGGAAATGCCAAGGCACGTTTGCTAAAAGTAGTTAGAGAATAGTTTAAGACAAAAATTTAACTTGTGTGATAATTGTTGTTTGCAAACTATTAATAATTTTAGAGAAGATACTAGTATAGTGTATAATTGTCTCGCTACAAGAATTAAAGTGAGAACATTTGAACGTTCAGTTAAACTTGAGTTATACTAACAAGTATATGCCTTAAAGAAAATTATTCAACAAGTTGACATCAACGGTGCTAAGTGAACTTTCAGCTGATGTGAGAAGTGTACGTCATGCTGGGCTTCAAAATCAAGCCACAACTGATTTTTTACTCTTAGCGTAAGGACATGGTTGTGAAGAGTTTGACGGAATGTGTTGTACAAACCTTTCTGACCACTCAGTCTCTATCCATAAACAACTGAAACAACTGCAAAAGGGGTTACACATCCTGAAAGAAGAAAAGGACCCCACTGGAAGTTGGTTAGCTGTAGGAAAACATTTTTACAGAGCAAAAGCATAATATTTTAGTAAAAGCCTGCCTGCACAACCCAGCTTTCAATCCAGGGAACAATTCTAAAGGCTGTGTCTTTGAAACTCTCCTGGAACAGCGAGAATAAAGAAAAACAATGGCATTGTGTACATAGGAAAGAATGTAAAACAATATGTATTAACCAATAGTAGCTTGTTAAGCTGTGCAAGCCCTGTAGGACCCTATAAAAGTGTGCTAAAGATAGAAATAAATGTCATTTGCTATACCTTTATGAGGACTCAGTGAATAGTCTGATCAGTTTTTTATTACCTGGGGCTCTCAAAGGATACCAGATCGGCAGGTCCGCACAGCAGTGGGATGTGGAAGCAGACCGGGGCCGGCGGAATGGATTCGCAAGGCGGATAGGACCTGGGTTGGCAGGTTCGCACCCGGTGAGATGTGGAAGCAGACCTAAGCTGGGGAAAACCGGGTTGGAGGGGCCTGAGACAGAAGACCGGAGTCAGGTACACTTCAGCACTCAGGGAAAAGGCATCACGAACCTCTCCCTGTCCACAGGGCTGCTAGCATGGAAGTTGAATTTGCGGCAGCACAAACTGCTTCAAAGCATTATCGTTAAATGAAGGGAAGCAGCCAAGGATAAGGACCTTGAAAAGCTCGTCTTATGGACTAGAGAAAATGGAAGCTTAAAAATGCCTCCACTGCTTTTTGCAGTGGAAGAATAGAGAGAAATAGGAGACCAGTTGTGGAAGAAAACGATTACAGGGAAAAGCAGGGACACTCTGTCTCTCAGTCCGACTTGGTGGATTGTAATTAATACCTTAAAAGACATGAAAGCAGAAGCTATTCAGTCTGTGGGCCCTGTAATTCTACCTGCGTCACAGCAGCAACCGTCTTCACCTCCCAGTGTTGGGCGAGCATTCCTGTCTATGCCACCCTTGGAGAGAGGGAGGGAGAATCTGAGAGAAGAAAATAAGGAGGTGTCCAATGTTTTAAAATTTATTGTGAACATACAGGGACAAGATATTTACTCTACTCTTGAAGAGAAGCCAGATTTAGATCGGCTTCCACCTGACCCAGGGGGGCATGGGGGGAGCACTGGAGCGTGCGCAGAGAACAAAGGCACCCCCCATGGCAGAGGCATTGCAGAAAAAGCTCCAAGGCCACGCTGGACAAATATCAGCAATTGCAGAAACAGTTGAGCAGAAACAGGTGGCTCAAGCAGCTTCAAAGGGAGACAAAATAGTCAAAAAATTGCTAACTATATGGCATCTAGTTCAAAATTAATCACTGCAATTGAAAGGTGATAAACTGCAATGGTCACTGTTGCTACCACCTGGCCCTGAGAGGCTTTTCGTGTAACATTGCCTGTTTTTGTAAAATCATGTCCTTTTCACTCTGTCTGCGAACAACGAGAGAAATATTGAGAGAAAGAACTGCATTTGTAAAAGTTAACTTTGTAGGGTTTTTTTTTCTCTGTTTTTCCCCTCTGCGAGAGTATGTGGGGGATGACGAAGACTTCACTCAAACCTAGAGATAACAGTGGCAGAGAGGGCAGTTCACGCCCCCCCCCAAGAAGAAGCACCGGGATAGTACTCTGTTTAAAAATCATGATTCATTGTTTTCTTAGAATGTCTTTTAGAGTTAATTTTGTGTTTTTAAGTAATTATGAGTTCTTGCAGTTTTAAAGAGTTACTGAAGAAATTATTGTGACCCTTTAGAAAATTAAAAAAAACCCTCTTTAGAAATGTTTAGAGTAAATATTAACAGAAGTAAAAGTTACCTTGCAATAATAAGTTTTAAAACCTAATGTTAAAATATTGAATGATTTACAGCTACTAATAAAATGACCTTCCAATTAATGTTATCTACAGAAGATATTCATGGTTTAAAAAATAATTACCCCAGGACACTAGGAGAACTCCTCTGTACAAGACAAAGTTAAGTTAACCATATATTACCCATTTGCTTGTTTTTTCCACAATTTTAATGAGGTAATTTCAATGTGAGTCTTTTTGCTATAAAAAACACTTGTAACAGCATATATACTGATTTGGACTTTGGATTTTAATTAGAAATTGGACTTGATGTTTTTGAAAAGTACTACAAAAGCCAACTGGCAACTTGCCAGATCCTGCCTTGTTGTGGTTTTTCTCTAGTAAAACTGCACTTTAAAAATCCTAACCAACTTAAGCATATACCATGCAAATTCCTGTTACGACTAAGTATTTTCACTACCAGTTGCAGTTATTGTGAGTTATTCTCAAAGCCAGATGACATGGAATTGTGATGTATTTGTTGCATCCTTGTAATCTCTACAGTGAATCCATGTTGCTGTTATATTGTGTTCAACAGGTATATACCAAACTTTCAGTTTCCCTTTTTGTAATAATAGAGTAAGATTGAATTATGCTTTTATTTGATATAGATTAAGTTTTAATAGAATTAAGTGAAGTTAAGTTTCACTATGTTTAAGTCTGAGTGTTTTTAAGTTAAGTTTTGTAACTTTGGTATTCTTTTAAGGTTAAGATTTGTTATTTCCTTCTGTCATAATTAATTTCTACCAGGTTTGAATATTGTTTAATTTAAATGGTCTCACGTTTTGTTAAAAGACCCTAGTATAAACTGCAAGGTATAGTTATTTTCCTAGAGAGATGAAGATGACTACAACTGAAACAGCTGTGATAGAACACTGATGAACACTTTTAGACACATGTCATTTGAGATCTTTTTGTTTTCTGACTACAGATGCATCTTGGTAAACAAGCTATATAGCTGTTCCTATACAGAGTTTTCTTGTTTTTTACTCCTTTCCTTGTTTAAGAAGACTTGCTTTTGCCTAATCCAGTGTAGCTTTATTATTTTTCAGTGATTCCAGAATTCCAAGAAAATGTATCATTGCTAAAAGTCAGCTGTTATGAGAGAAACTTCAGATTAAACCAACTGCTGAATGGTTTAATTGGTCTGTTACCTAAGACTTCTGATCATTTGCTTTATACAAATGCATTTTAACAGTTTGCTGTGCTTTAAGCATCTCATAGCTGCTATTAATAAGAACCTTGTTTTGAAAATGAGATAATAAATATCTTTCCAGTTTAAAGCCTAAGGCCCTGGCCAAGCCTTGACTTTACCTGGATAGAATGTTTGCCAGCAGATCCAGATGTTTTCTGCACCAAATCAGTATTTGAGTCACTTTTGACTTGGCAATTTGACCCTATTAATATGTCAGCTGGTTGAATTTTGAAGTGGGCTTGGAGAATCATTTCCGGAGGTGGTTATCCAGTCCTTCACTGATTTTGTTGTTTGTTTGCAGACTATGGGATGCTGGTGCAGTGTTTTAGTAGTTAATAGTAATTCTATATCACATATATTATTAATAATGTTTATTATCTGACTGATTTCTCACTGCTGTAGGTTTTTTGTTTATTGTGTGTATGGTTTTGTGTTGATATTAATATGCATTATAAAAGCAAATCTCACTTTTATAAACAAAAGGAATTGATACCCTGAAAACATTCAATTAATATAATATGTGCATTAGAAATTTAGACCACAATTCATTTTGAATAATGAAATATTTGCATCAAATATTTAGAAAAGATCATATAATCTGAATTCACAATTAAGTGTACCACAGCTAAGCCAAAATGATTCATTAACTTCAAGGAGGGAAGTGCCTATGTTTTGTTGACAGGTTCAAAAAGGTCACCTGTTTGTCTGACCAGACTGTCTGCCTCTGAAAACATGAGACCCAGTGAACGGAGAAGTCACCATACAGTCTTAGTACTCCAAACAAGATCAGAAGTGGTGCTGCCAGGACACAGTTGTGTCTGAAAACTATACAGACATTTTGTCACCAGAAGTTTTATGTTATCATCATAATGTCGTGTCTCTACCAATTTTCTTCAGTTATTCCCTGTTTTAATATTTGAAAAAATGTGTTGTATGAATCTTTCTAACCACTCAATCTCTATCCATGAACCACTAAAACAGCTTCAAAACAGGTTACACACCCTGAAAGAACTTGATGACCCCATTAGTAGATGGTTAACCAGTTAATGCATTACTAAGTAGTTAAAATCTCTTATACTAGAAGAGACATGAATTCTTGTTATAGTATTAATAGAGATAGTTATTGTAAGCTGTATGTTATTCTGTATCTGTAAAGGTCTGAAACAAATTGCGTCCAAAGCCTGGGTTTTGCAAAAAGAAAAAGGGGAATTGTAGTAAAACATTTTTACAGAGCAAAAGCATGACATTTTAGTAAAAGCCTGCCTGCACAACCCAGCTTTCAATCCAGGAAACAGTTCTAAAGGCAGTGTCCTTGAAACTCCTGGAACAGCGAGAATAAAGAAAAACAATGGCATTGTGTACATAGAAAAGAATGTAAACAATATGTATTAACCAATAGTAGCTTGTTAAGCCCCGTGAGCCCGATAGGACCCTATAAAAGTGTGCTAAAGATAGAAATAAATGACGTTCGCTATACCTCTCCGCGGACTCAGTGAATAGTCTGAGCGGTTTTCCATTAGCCACAGGACACTGCATTCTGGCTCCGGACCTCAGGAGAAGCTGGGCCAACTAAAGAAAGAACTCTAAATCCACCAGCTTCTTCTGCAGCAAGGAGGTTCAATATCTAACAATTATTTAATTTTCCCCATGCCTGTGGGCACTTTGTTTGCTAAGTAAACAGCAAGGAGGTTCAATATCTAACAATTATTTAATTTTCCCCATGCCTGCGGGCACTTTGTTTGCTAAGTAAACAATTTTTTTCACTTTCATCCAAGAAATTCCTTTCGTATTGGTGGGAAGGGAGTGCCGGAACCCATTTTCTTTAGAGGAAACGTTCATTTCAGGGCATTTCCTCCTAAAATTGTGTCCAAACCAAGACAGAATTAAAACTGCACCCCCACTTTGTTTTGATTTTCTTCTTAAATATATTATCAAGGAGGAGTTACCATCATCTCTAATTGGCCCATCTTTGGCCAGCAGCATGTCCATCTTCAGAGCCATCAGGGATTGGCTCTGCCAAACATGGTGCTTCTAGGAGCTTCTCACAGAAGGCACCTCCGTGCCCCTCCTACTGAAAACCAGGCCATGCAAAACCAACAGAACATGATAATGTCAAGGGCAATGAAGGTAAATGGGGATGTATATTCAGTGTTGCTCTCCTACCCTGGTCTTGGGTGCTACCTCTGGGAATTTTTAATAATCATACCCAGCCTGTGGGGGGAACAGGGGAGGATGATTTTCCCCATCCTTTCACCCCCTTTTCCTCCTTCAGGCCTGTTACAACAGCTTTTGAAAATTTTGGATGTTAAGGAAAGCATGGTTTTGTTGCTAAGTCGACCAGGTGTCACGATCCTCAATCTGGATAGATTGGAGAGTTGTACTATGATTAATAGAATGAAATTTGACAAGTCAAAATGCCGGATTCTGTACCTGGGCCAGAGAAACACTGGGCACAAGTATAAATTGTGAGTTGAGTGTCTGGATAGCAGCCCTGCAGAAAGGGATCTGGGGGTACTGGTTGGCAGCAGGTTCATTATGAGTCAGCAGTGACCCCTGGCAGCCATGAGGGCAAACTGTGTTCTTGGGTGCATCAAACACAATAGAACCAGCCAGTCAAAAGGTGATTATCTCACTGTATTCAGTGCTGGTACAGCTCCACTTTGAGTGCTGTGTGCAGTTCTCAGCCTCATCATTTAAGAAGGATGTGAAGGTCATTGAATGCATTCAGAGGAGGGCAACCAAGCTCGTGAAAGGGCTGGAAGGCATGTCCTGTGAGGAGTGGCTGAGGACTCTGGGTTTGTCTAGTTTGAAGAAAAGGAGGCTGAGGGGTTGATAGTAAAAGGTCTTAAAATCTTAGAAAATTCGGGGACTTAGGAAGAAAGTTAGGTTTGGAAAGCCCTGGGAAAAGCAGGCCCTGGGAAATGTTAGGCCTTGTGCTTGCTAAAGACCAGGTCAAGCTGCACCTGTGTAGTCAGTATATGATAAATGATACAATTGCTAGATGTGATTAGATATAATTATTGTTTAGACAACATGGGGAACCATGTTAGGGGGCTAAGGGGGGATCACGAGAAATTCATGCTTGGGTAAAAACAATGCATACAATAGAACAATGTAAGTTTAATAATTAATATGTAAGTTGCATAACGATAGAGTATAAAATATGTTCAACTTGAAAACCCAAATCGGGTCAGATTTGGGTATGTGTACCCCTGACACCCAGAGCTCTTTAAATAAAGCACCTTCATATAACCATTCGTGGTTATGTGTGTTCCTGAACGCTAACAGGGTGACCTCATGGCTCTCTGCAGGTCCCTGAGGAGGGGAAGTGGAGAAGGGGGTGCTGAGATCTCCTGTGTATCCAGTGACAAGTGGGAATGGTTCACAGCTGCACCAGGGGAGGTTTGGACTTGCCATTAGGAAGCATTTCTTTATAGACAACATGGCCAAACACTGGAATGGGCTTCCTAGAGAGGCAGTCTATACCTCAAACCTGACAGTGTTTAAGAGGCATTTGATCAATGCCCTTAATAACATGTTTTAACTTGTGGTCAGTCCTGAACTGCTCAGACAGTTGAACTAGATAATCACTGTTGGTCCCTTCCAACTGTATTACTCTATTCTAAGACTGAATGTGTAGTAGGATTGGGGTAGGGCAGGCAGGGCCACAAGACAGTGGCTTCAGGAGCTGACCTGATCCTCTGCTCCACATTCAGCCCTGTTCAAGGCACAGGGATAGACAGGGAAGAGGCAAACTTTCACCCCAAAGAGACACTGAGAAAGTTAGTGCTTGATTCATTTTTTTGTCAGGTTATTCTGGCACAGAGAAAATGGTCTTTGCTGATTCAGCCACAAGTCAGGTCAGGCTGGTCTCCAAGCCAGGGATTGCCACAGCAGGAACCCTCATTTCCAAAGGATGCTGTGAAGTAGCTTTCCCAGCCCATAGCTTCTATTTTGAACGCATTTGCCAGATCAAATTCCTCCTTATCTCCCCTTTCCCAGCACAACCACCTGCTCCACAAAGGTCAGACTTCACCAGGCTGTCACCTTCACTTTCATCAGGCAAGAGACAGGGTCCCTCCAACCACACTGACCTGTGCAACCATGGTGACATCACCAGTGTTGTCAGGCAACAGGACAGGGCTGGGGTCTTTGGCAAGCTTGGAAAAAATGCTCATGTACTGCTGTGTCACAGAGAGGCAGAAGCATTGCTGTGCTGGGGAAACAGGGCCAAGGCTCAGAAGCAGAGGCGAGTTACCATGAAGAGCTCATTCGTGCCCCTACCCCCAGCCCACCCCAGACTAGTAACAGCTCCCCAAGACAACAAAATTCCTTGCTACTGCTGAAGACAACAGGGAACATCTGAGAGAAAGCCAGGTGCTACCCTAGCCTTGGTTTCATCTCTCCCAGTGCCAGCACCAAAGGTCTGGCTGCCCCAAGGAGCCATTGCTTACCTGCTATGCTAGAGCAGCCATCAGGAGCTGAATAGTATCTGCCTTGGCCCTGGCCTTGACCAGCATAGCACTGGCTTCTCCTGCAATGAATGACAGCAAAATGCATGAGATCCACAACAAAATGCTTCTAAGGAGCAAATCAAGACAACTTTGTGCATGCAAAGTCTCCTTCCCCTAACAGCAGCATGGTGATGCTCCTGCAACACACCTCCTGCTGCCCCAGGCTGCAGGGCAGCAATGCAATCTGGAGCTCAGCCCAAGGGTGCCAGAAGGGAAGGATCAGCATGGCTGAGGAAGCCTGTCCCACAGACAGTAATGCAGTCTGGTCTGCTCTGCATGAGCATCATCCCTCAGTGCAGAGGGCTACAGATCCCCCAGGCTCCACACATTCTAGCCCAAGATATGACCAGCAGCTTTGTTGATTTGCTTGGCCTTCTCATCTTCTGACACTAGGATCTGGGCCTGCTTCTGGCCCTCAGCCATGTTGATAGCCATTTCTCGTCTTCTCTGACTCCAGCATTGTCACCTGTCACTCTGAAAGCTCAGTTTTCTGAGCTTGCTGACATAGTTTTCTAAAGACTTTCCCAGGACAGTAACTGTAAACATAGATATGTATACATTCTTTCTGATACATGTCTTTTGATTGACATCTCTCATGGCCAGGGCAGTTGAGAAGGTGTTATGCTAGCTATCCAATCCCTGTCCGTGGTCAGAAACCTATAAATTCTGAGAGAAGAAATAAAGTCTCTCTTCCTTTCACCATACCTCGAGCTGTGTTCGTGTGACCTATTTCGTGTCCAGAGGCAACAGTCACCCACTTCCATCTCTCTGCTTCCACCTGAAAACACAAGTCAGATGCCAGCCTGTCAGGGCCATGCTGAGGAAATCCCATCCATGGGACAAGCACAGCAAGGACATGCTCCTATGTTCTGCTTGGGCAAGCATGGCTGAGGAGAATACAGCTACAAAACACCAAGCAATCCCTGGTGATGGCTGGTTCTGATCCTCACACTGCACAGCCCTCCCCAGACAGGTCTGCACCTAACCAACCACTTCTCCCTCCTCCCCTTCCAGCCTGTAAATCTGGCACTCTGCTTTTCTCAAGGGGAAACCGTCAGCTCTGGGACTTTCCTCCTACAGAGCCCATTAGAGATTTTAAAGGGAGCTGGCTGGGCTTACATGTACTAGGCAGGAGCCACCACTGCCAAAATAAGAATGGGAATTATTTATTCAATAACTATACAGTTGTAACCAAAGTGCCAATGGGCTTCCCTCAGCACAGGAGGCACCAGTGCTGCCAGCTCTAAACAGAAAACAACTATGCTCTGTGGAAGGGGAAATTTCACTCTTGTTCCAGATCACTGACTTAGAGAACCAAACCTGCATCTGCATGGATTCCCTCACACGTGGGAGCACATGGATGTCCTTGATCTCATAGTGCAGGCACCAGCTGCCCCAGCAGTCTGAGGCCTGACTGATGGCAGCCACAATCTTGGCATTGAGGGATTCCCGTTCCCAAGGCCCACAAAAGAAACAGCAGAGAGCAAAAAATAGGTGCATAGCACAAGACAGGTCATGTGAAGAACGAAGTTCACACTTTAGAATTTTTAAAACTTTTAATAAGGGATAAAAGAAGGGACAAAAATATCCAGCACTGGGGTGTCTCTGGCTGGTTAGCCAGAGAACATGCTGTAGATTTGAAACAGTGTTATCTTTATACTGTAACATTACTGAGATTCATGCATATTCATGTGTTTTATTATTCAAACTTTCTTGGGAACTCTTGATATTTCAGGCTCCCTTCTTGTTTGGTTTTTAACCTTTGACCTGCCTGCAGGATATTCTATAGATTAGGTTTTCCCATGTTTGTGGACAGGATTTCTGAGCCTGAGAGAACTTTTGACCTGTCAGGCCAAAACAGTTCCTGGGAACAGCTTCTCTCCAGAACTGTGTTATTGTAAAGAGATAATATTTCTCAAAACAATACTGAGCAGATGTCCTTGATGTGTTTTCTCTGGTCTCACCAATGGGACGAAAGGAGGTGTTGTTCTTTCTACCAATCAGGGTGACCTGGTCAGAGAAGCTTATAAAAGGGTTGACAAGACCCCGCAATAAAGGCTTTTTGCGTCATGAAAGTGGCTGCAGTGTGGACGATTCCTGGGGACCCTCACTCAATACTTCGTGTCCTCTAGTGACACGTGTTCCCATCCTGTTGTTTCACACTTCCCGAGTGTGATGATCAATAAAATCTTCCCGGATACTTATGCTCTGGTTTCCATCATTCTTATTAGTTGGAGATGTCAGTCCACAGATGTAAGGAAAATTATTGTTTTCACACCCTTCTTTAAGTTGGTTACATAAAGGTATTTTTAACAGTTTGCTAATGCCTACAATACAATGTATTTATTACATTACGATTCATATAAACTATACAGTGTATATGTAAACTGACAGATTATACTATACAAAAGCAGTTAAAAGTAAGTATAAATTGTACTATATCAAAATACTTGTGATACAAAAAGTAAATCTATAAATGTGAAAGCCAATATTATATTGTCATCTATAACAGGTCAGAAAGGAAACCTCCCCTGTGAAAAACGAAGTTCACTCCTGTAAAATTTTAAAATGGTTTAATAAAGACAATAAGAGACATAAAGTAAAGCAAAGAGTTACGGCTGGGTGCCTTGGCACGCTGCCAAGAGCACACCTGGTATCTTGGGAATACCCTTTTTATCCCCCACTGCTGTGAGGGGTTAATGCATATTCAAAACATGCCCCCTCCCTGGTTCCACCTTCTTAGAATATGCTCTTGCACAATTTTATTTTCTGCTGGTCAGCACTATTTTTGCTGGTCATCATTATTCTTGCTGATCAGCATTATTTTGGAGTTTGGTTTCCTTTCTTCTGGAAATGGTCACTGGTCAATAAGAGTCCGGGCCCCTCATCCTTCCTTTGAGGGTAGCTGGTCTTCATATCTTTCCCCCCTGTCAGCGTCCTGGTACCGGCTTTTTGATAACAGTTTGCTCTCCATTTCCTGCTGCTGATAATAGCCTGTTTTCCACAGCTTGATCCTCCCATTGTCTTGCCTGTTTATCTTGCCTTGTCCAGATGAAACATATCCTTACCATTCAGAATTCCTATCTAAGCCTATAACTTGCTAAGAGAGAAAAGAATATAGTGAAAGCATATAATATATATATATTTATCAGAATAATTGTGAAAAGACAATATTTACAACATGAATTCACAACATCCCCCAAGGGCCAAGGTCAGCCAGTAAACCTCAACTCCACAGGCGTAAAGCAGGGTCAAACATTTCCCACATCTCTTGAAGGGGTTATCTTTTCCTAAAGTCTCCAAAACATATCACACTATAGTTATTTTAAAAAATAAACTATTTAAGAGGAAAAAAAAAATCAATATTAAAATTGTAATAGAGCTATCCATTAACCTGATCTAAAACATTTTTTTTTTACAGAAACACAGGGAGATTTTTTTCTTATTCAAGACAGGAAAGCATGTGTGTTGAGGGTTAGGTGTTCTTTTTTTTGTTTTATTTTGTGTTCTGGCCTGCCCAGGAAATTTTTACCCATTATGTGCTGGGACAACCTAACTACCGGTACTTAGGGGTGCTCACAAAGGACAAAGAGTGGCCGGGCCCAGGGTGGGGGGAAGGGGGCAGAAAAGGAGGGTGGGGACAGTTTTTAGCTGGCTTTTCCTCGGCTTTGGGGAAGGACGTTTGTGTGCTGGGTCGCGGAGCTGCTGCGGTGGAGAGAAGGGAATTTCGCCATCACCCACGCGGAGCTGCTGCTTCTTCTTCTCCTTCTTCCGTCTTCGTTGCTGGGCCTCGCACCCCCTGTCCTGCCTGGACGTGTGGCAGTGTCAGCCTCTGCCGCGGAGCTGCTGATACACTTCATCCACCGGCCAAGGATCTCAGCTCATTCCTGCTGTTCCAGCTAAGTGTTCCTCAGAGCCCTGCAGGAGCACCAGGACTGCCTGCCCGAGGGGGTTCGTGAAGCAAAGCCTCTCTATGCTTTTCCCATCTTTGCCGAGAAGGCTGTCACGGGGTCCCTGGTTCTGATTTGTTGTTAACACTGTAGTTATTGTTGTTTGTGTGCCTCGTTATACATACTAGTAAAGAACTGTTATTCCTGTGAAAAACGAGGTTCACATATTTATTTTATAGAATTTAAAAGTTTAATGAAAAGACAATTAGGAGATAAAAATAAAGTATACAGATACGGCCGGGTGTCTCTGCATTCAGCCAAGAGACCACACCTTACTAACAAAGGATTGTCCCTTAAAAACAGAACCCTACTACATATTCATAAATTCTCATACATATTCATACATTCTTCTTAGGATTTTTGTTCTTCTGTTTAGTTTCCTCTTGCCTCTTTCCCAATAGATCAATCTTCTTGGCACCATCAAGATTTACATTGCCTGATAACAGAAATGCAATAAATTCCTCCCCCAGATTTCTGGTCACTGCTGTCTTTATCTGGATAAGATAGTTTATGAATGCAGGGGGTCTCTAGTTATCTTTTCAGTCTTTGGGTTATACAAACAAAAGTAGTTTTTATTTTAATACTATGCTACAGCCTAACATATATGTATTATACCAGTATTTCTAAGTTTCATCAGTAACAGAAATAAACTATATTAATACAACAAAATTTTCTAATCTTATACATATAACCTTCATTCCAATATTTGCGAAAAGCCAACAATATAATATGTATCTATAACAAAACCCCCCTTTTATTCTTTGTAAATCATTTGGCTTGAGCAATAAAATTTGTTTGTTTGTTTATCTGCATGTTTTTGGATTACACAGGTAATTAGCTGAATAAAACAGAGAATACAAGAAAAATTTAAACCAGCTATAACACACAAAAGGAAGAAGTTTAAGTTTTTCCACCATTCTATTCCAAATAGATTATCTCACCAACTGCTTTTTAGCATTGGGTCCCATTTTTGAACTGGTACATGTGCTATTTTTCTGATATCATTGACTATATCCAGAACGGCATCCCCATTGTCATTTATTTTTAAACAACAATCTGATGTATTAAATTTCCCACAAACACTTCCTTCTTCACCTAACAAATAGTCAAAAGCCAACCTATTCTGATATATTGCAGCTCTGGTTTGAGGTTGCTGAGTGGATATTAATTCTATTACCTGAGCAGTTTTATTTGTTATTACTTCTACAACTGCCTGGAGTCTTATGATGCGATTTAGCATATAAATTGGGGTTCGATATCTTCAACTTCCATCTTGTGTCCAAGAAGCTGGCCCATATGTTTCCAATATGCGTTCAGGGGCCATTCCTCATCTCCCTAATTTTGAGGTCCTCCAAACCATTCCCTTTTATTTCTTTCTAGGTCCTCATAAACTGGCACTCCCAATTGATCTCCATCTGGTCCTAGCAAAAGGAAAAATCCTGGCTGAATTATTCTCAGAGTAAAACTCTCTTTCCATTGTGAAGGGAGCTTTGAGTATGCCCTTTTCCTACATAGCCAAAATAAGCCATCTGGTGCTTTCTAATAGTAATTTTTCTGTTGATTTATATTTCTCCAAAATTTGGATATTTCTGGGATTCCAGAGTAAGGATTTTTCCCTGTACCATTACATTGGGAGAGTCTGGTTTTATTATCATACACACAATTCTTTTCTTTTACTTTTCTTTGGGTCTAATACAGAGTTGGTTTCTCTGGAACTTACTATGTACAAGTTCTATAACCAACTTTATACTTTTTACAGGGAGTATTTCTTACTTCATTAAGAAATTTTCCCCATTCAATTGCTGTTTGAGCTTTGCTTACAGGTCTTGACATGAGGTTAATACAGGTCTAGGTTGCTGTGTTGGCTTTATCTTTGTACTTACCACTTGCTCTCTTACCAAATCTTGGTTCTTTCCCCTGGCAGCAACTGTGAAGCAAATCCATTTTTCTCTTTTCGGGCAATTGTTTTCCAATCTGATACTACTTGTTCTTAGATTTTTTGTGATCTAATATTTTTCTCCTAATGTATACAGATACCTAACTTGGATGGGTTATAGCAGTGACTATTGCTGTTGGTGTGGGTAATAAAAAGGAAGCCCGGTGTCTTTCTATGTAAAGCTTTCAATAGCATTTGTAACATGGCTTTGCTGGCGTCCCAAAAGGGAAAAGGATAAGTGACAGAAGAAAGAATAATAGGGGTTTAGTATGGCTTACACCCACACCCACCTTGCCTATGAGGTTGCAGCTCATAGCAGGTGTTTTTATGATCTTCTTGGTGGCGGGTTGTATCAGACAACCTGGTCTTGCCCCCTATTTCCTTGTCACTTCCTCTTTTGTAATTTCCAAGCAAATGTCTTTTGACATCTTTTAACAGTAGTTTCCCACTGTTCCTCAGGTATTTCTCACTCAACAGGCACTAGTAATTTCACATCTGCAAAGCAAAAGTTATTATTTAAGTTATTCTTAATAGACTTGGCACACAACACCTCCTGCAATGAGAGGCTTAACTTTGTGAACTACAATACCTACTTGTCCCCAATTTAAACACTTATATTTAATCTAGCTAGCATGTCTCGAATTGGGATGATTTAGACAAGGTATTTGATGTGGCATGGATGGAAGTTGTGATTCTCCCCCCTCCTTTATACAAATCACAGGCAAAAGCAAAAATATATGAGGATCTCCCAGCCAAAACAGCCCCAGTCCTCCTGTTTGGAGTGGGAGTTTTCCTCCCCAAGGTGGATATCAAAGGTGTCTCAGAACTTGTTCAGGCAGGACTTGAAACTACTGATACAGGCTTGGTCTTACTTCCCAGTTAGGCGTGATTCTTAGCTCATCCCTTGGATCATTTGGGTTGTCTCAGTTCATTACCACCTCGTCTCTGCTCAAGAGTCCATTTGATATCACTCGATTTGGGTGTTATAGTCCAATCCTCAGGTCTTTTGACCTTATTGGCATGAATCCAACTTCACTCTTTGGTCCAGATTGCAGCCTCGCTGCCTTAGTTATCAGTTGTACCTGAAAAAGATTTCTTAGTGTCATAAATTGTTGTGACAATATTGAAGGGACAATTTATATAATAATTAATGAAAGCCAATTTTTATTAATTCAGCAAGCAGTAAAGCAAGCAAAAACCCAGCTGGGGGTGAGCCGGAGGACACATCCTCTTAAGTGTCCTGCACACGGTGCGCGCCTTGGCTGAGGAGGTTCCCTTTTTTATACAGTCCCTGCACCTGTGTCTTCCTGGATCTCATCAGTGCTTGCTCCTCCTGTTGCTAGGGGGTCTTCTTCTGCCTCTTGGTGGTCGTGGGTAGGGTCTTCCTCTGCTTCTTGGTGGTCGTGGGTAGGCAATTCTCCTGAATAAGGAGATGTTCTACTTCCCCTTTGTACAGCCAGATATCATCCTGCATCTTCAGCTCTGCTGGTTCAGCTTCTTGCCTTCACAGCCAGATATGTGGTTGTTGTGGTTAGGCGTTTCTGCAATGTTAGCTTTTTAAAACAATCTTAGCAATCATATTTTATTTTAGTAATAATATTAAATTTGATCAACAAATAATAAAAATTTATTACAATCCCCCCTTTTCTATTTTCCATTTTGTTTATCAAATTTCCTTAATACCTCTCTTGCTTTATTTAACATCACCTCACTTTCAAGTTCTTCCCTTTCAGGTTGTTGGTGAATTAGTAACAGATGGGCTGCTTTCAATCTTCCTTTCACTATTGATATTACCCGATTGATTATACAGGGGCCAATAGTGAGGCTTAGCAGTATTACAATCACTGGACCCATCAGAGTGGATAGCAGAGTCGTTAACCAAGGTGACTGGGAAAACCAAGCCTCATACCAACTTTTTTACTGTTCCCTTTCTTTGCATCTTTTTTCTAACCCCTCCTGTAGTTTTGTCATGGTGTCTCTTGCTACTCCCATGTGGTTCACGTAGACACAACATTCCTCTCCAAGGGCTACACATAATCCTCCTTGTAGGAACAACAAATCCATTCCTCTCTGATTTTGAAGTACCACTTCAGATGATGTAAGAGATCTTTCTAAAGCTGTAATAGACTTTTCAACTCTTTCTAAATCCTCGTCTACTGCCACCCTAAGGCTAGTTAACCCTTGCTGTTGATTCACTAAGGATGCAATCCCAGTTCCTGCCCCTACTGCTCCAACCCCAAAAAGTGTAGCGATTGTTATTGCAGTCAAGGGTTCCCTCTTTTGCATTCTGATTGTTATTTTCAATTCTGTCAAGGGCCTCTTTCTCTGAGTGGTATAGTACTCGTGGCATAATTATTACCTGTATGCAGAATTCCCTGGAACCATTAAATACATCCAAAGATAAACAGGGTATAAGGCCTACCTTAGAACAAATCCACTTTGCTCCACCGACATTCTTCACTTCTAGTCCTGTCCTGACTGGGACAATGACTACTGCATGAGCGATTTCTTGCTTAATTTGGGCAAAAGCTTGTTACTGTTCAGGGCCTCAGTGGAAATTGTTCTTTTTGCAGCTAACTAGGTAGAGAGGGCTCAAAATTTGGCTATATTTAAGAATATGCATTCCCCAAAAGCCTATGGTGCCTAGGAAAGCTTGTGGGTTTTTTGTTGGTTGGTGGAGACGTAGCTGTGATTTCGTTGATGACATTGGTAATAATTTGATGACATCCATCTTACAGCTTCACTTCCAGGAATTGGATTTCTCAGGTAGGTCCCTTGACTTTGCTTTATTTGATGGCAAAAATTTGCTTTCAGGAGAATTTGGATGATTTTCTTTTCTCAAACACTCTTGTTGCCATATTCCCACACACAATGATGGTATCAATGTACTGCAGATGTTTTGGAGCCTCACCCTTTTCTACTGCAGTTTGGATCAGTCTATGGCAGATGGTAGGATTGTGTTTCCACTCCTGGGGCAATCAGTTCCAGGTGTACTGCATGCCCCTTTAAGTGAAGGCAAACTGAGGTTTGCATTATGCTGCTAGAGGAATGGAGAAAAATGTATTGGTAATGTCAATAGTGGTGTACCACTTCTCTACCTTGGACTCCAGCTCGTACTGGAGCTCTAACATGTTTGGTACAGCAGCATTTAATGGTGAAGTGACTTTATTTAAAGTACGATAGTCTACAGTAAATTTCTATTTTCTTTTAGTTTTGTGCACAGGCTAAATAGGATTGTTGAAGGGTGAGTGGGTCTTGCTGACCCCCCTTTGCCTCTTTAGTGCACAGATTATTTTGTGGATGGGAATCACAGCATTTCAGGTTGTTCTGTATTGTCAGTGGTGCACTGTTGAAGTGGTAATGGGTGCTCATTGCTCTTTTCAGAAGGCTTATTGCAGATGGGTTCTTTGATAGTCTGGGAAAGGTGTTCAATTGTTTAACATGCTGTTTCTGCAGCAGCTATCCTAAAAGCCTACTTGAGTCTTTTTGGGTTTTTGAAATATCTACTTTGGAGGAAGTTTATGCCCAAAATGCATGGGGCCTCTGGGCCAGTCACAATAGAGTGTTTTTTCTACTCATTTCTGGTCAGGTTCACATTAGCTTCCACCAGGGTAAAATCATGTGATTTCTTTGTCATGCTGTTGTGGTTTTAAAGCAGCAACTAAAACATCACTAGAAAACTTACTTATTTCTTGCTGTGAGATATGGATTAGAACAAGAGCAAAACAGGCTTAAAACTTAAAAGGAATAAAGAAAGTTTATTAACAAAAACTACAAGAATAAGAAACTAGAATAAAATTTCTAGAACAACTTTTTTCTCCCCCACTACCTAACTATTCCCTTGTTTACATGACAACATAGAGACAAAAAACTTTGGAACTTTGGTGTTTAAAACAGTCCCAATTCCTGCTGGAGTTTTTTCATCCATTTTTGTAGAGAAACAGAAGTCTTTTTCTGCTAATCTATGGAGTTTTTCATAAGAAAACTATTTTTCTTCATAGCTTTCTATTTTTCTGATGCCAGCTGCCCGGAAATCTGCCATCAGTTATCTCTTCTCATTTCACATCACTATGAGATGTGTTATGGGTCATGAGTCTAGAGATGTCATTTTTAAGGATGAGTTATTCAAAGGTAAAAGTTCTCTTCATCTGTTTTTGTGAGCTCTCTTGGAAACAGAAGTTTTCTCTTTGCTTCTCAAGGCCACAAATCTTCAACTATTACTTCTCCCCCTCTGTTTCAGTATCCCACAGTATCACAACCACTTCACCATTTTGCTCAAAATCTACACTTTGAAACACTCCATTCCTTTCAATATACTCTGTCATGAATTAAAGGAGTTTTTTTCAGAACACTATTGTTTATCTCCATAGCTTTAACAGAAAAAGATTTCAGCTTATTAAAGCATCTCTTTATTTTCTACCTCTTCTGAGGCTTGATTAATTTCTTCACTGTCTTTGATAGTTTATAAAGTCTCTTTACATGTTGATTACTCTCTCTTTCTCTCTCTGGAAAAAAGGATTAATCTGCAAGTTTCATCTGAGTAATGAAAAGGTTAAAATTTTGCCCAGGCCTTGTAGCTGGTTCTGTTATCTCTGCCGGAGCAGCGGCTGGAGCTGTTTGCGATGACTTCTCTCTGTACTCGGCAGTCTCTGATAAACTCAGCAGTGGCAGAAACTGCAGCCGAGCCAGGGAGACCGGCCTAACCCGGCCTGGGCCCACTCGCCTCCCACCCTCTCACCCCCCCCGCGGCCTTGTCCAGCCTGGGGGGGGGGGGAATAGAGCTGGAGCCTTGTTTCCTGTTCAAAAGCCGGAAACCAAAGAGAATAAGAGATTCCTGGCCTTACATCTTAAGGTGGTGTTCACAAGTTGATCTCACTTCTCAGTGGTTAAAACTGCCACCAATTCTCAGAAATGGCCAATCATTGGTCAAGAGAAAAAACTCCCATCAGCCTCCAGCAGTTTCAACTTCCCTAGCCCTAAAGCTATCTTTAAGGTAAAGTCACCCCAGGACACATGCCAACAATAGAAACAGATTCTGCCCCCACATCTTGATGTGATTAGTGTGCACTTCATATCAGTGTCAACTAAAGCTTCATATTTTTGTGGTTTTGATGTGTCATACTACTGGGAACAGCGAGGCAGTACGACACGAACTCTCTTGTGAGCTGAACAGGAGAGCTCAAGGTTTATTACCTCAGATCTTCTTTTATAGACCGATACGCGAAAGTACAGAAAGGTAAAACTCTTATTGGTTAGTAAACTAACACATCACCATCAATGGTCAGTGGGGTACGCCACCCCTCGACCTTCTCTTGCAAGAAAACAAGAAACTGACAAACAGCACCTGCAAGGCTTTCTTCTATCTCTGAGGATTGTTTTGATTCCTCCTTATGATTTCCCAGGCCGCTTTCTCAGGTGAGTCTGAGAAAATTATGTGGCCTGCTTTTCCACAGGCACTGTGCTCCCTGCTTGCTGCTCGCATTTAGCATCCATATTGATGTGCCAGGCCAACGAATTTATGCAGTTTGAAAGACATGGTTTTTTCTAGCCTCTACCTGGCTAGAGGCAGGGGCCTTTAAACTTGGTTATCCTTCCTTCTCTGGGCATACATCTTAGAGGTTTCTTCAAGAGGATCGAACATGTCATCATCATACTTTGCAGTTTGGCTATGGGCAACTGCAGCTGTTTCCTTTTTGGTGGAACTTCCTCTCTGAGTCTTGCTGTCCTTCACTTTGTGCACCTGTTGTGCTAAAGCAACAGAGGGTCTTCCACTCCACCTCTTCATTTTTTCATAGCTGCTTCACTATATCAAGTATGGTCTCATCCCCATCGTCCTGTTTCATCATTGCTAAAGCAGAGGAGTTTTTTTTGTGGCCCAAGTCATATGAGTTTTTGCCACATCATTGATGTACACTTTACCACGTTTGAATTTTTAGACATTCTTGGGTTATCTGTGAAGACAATTTTTGTCACCATTTTTTTTCTTAAGCATTGAATTCCTTGTTCTATGGTCTTTTATTGGGTTTGCTGCATATAGAAATTGTCTGCATATAGGTGGTTTTGCCCCACACTTTTCAAGATCTGTACTCAGAGACTGAGAGTAAAGCCTTAAGTTTTAGCTTTTATATTTTCCAGACCAGTATGGCTTTAGTGTATGCCTTGATTTGAAAGACAGGTGTCTGCTAAGGAAGGCAGGAGCCTTCCTTAAAATGTAACCCCCCCCTCTGAATTATTATAATTTTGAAATTACAGTGCTCTCAGGCAGAGATATGGGAATAGAAATAAGTTATTTACTAGGAAAATTAAAATAAAAATGCAGTAGTACAAAAAAATCACTGATAGAGTCAGAATACAACCTGACACCCCGTTGGTCAGGGTGTTGGTAGCAGTCCGATTAAATGTTGGCTGCAGTCCTCCTGGAGTGACAGATGTGGTTCTGTTGAAGCAATGATCCTGTAGAAGGGTGTAGTTTTCCTCTGAAGGTCCAGTGGTGGTGTAGATGGGTCTGGTCTTCCTCTGGGAATCCAGTGGAAAAAGGGGGATGCCACAGTTTCAAATCTCAGATTTTTATCCAGGTAGGAATTCTTGGCTCCTCCCCTTGGGTGGAGCATCTCTCAATGGGATGATGTAATTTTATCAGCCATGTAGTGAGACTCAATGGCTTATTAACAGAAGATACCTCCCTGGATGGAGAATGGGTCATGGAAGAGATAAAACTGCCCCACCTGGCTTAAACAGCTGGCCCATTAACAGAGGATATCCCCCCGGAGTTATGAGGGATGGGTCATAGAAGAGACAAAGAACACTGCTCCACCTGGTTTCAACAGATGGTGATAGAATACATACTTCTGGTTGCGTCTTGCATTGCAACCTAAGACAGTGTATAACTAAAACTCCATAGCCTGTCAGCTACTGTTCTCCCATTTTATTCAGACAAAACAATTTTTCTCTAGTCCTGAAACCCAAGTGTTACAGTAAGAGTTGTTAGAATATTATTAATTTAGTTTATGTTAGTAGTTTTTCTAGTCGAGGTCTTTCTTTCCCCCCCTTTTTTTTTCTCCCAGCTCTTACCTGGAGGCAAGTTACCATGGTGTTATAAATGCAATGGCAAAATAAAGTTAATAAAAAGCGATTTATTATAAAACAATTTAAGCACCTGCAACGAGAGAGAAAAACCACAATAAATAGATCAGCGCAGCGCTGGGTGGACAGGGATCTGTACCCAGAGGTACCAAGTTCCCAAATCCACACCGTATGTGCTGCAGTCCGGGGTTCTTATAGGGGTTTTGTGCCCTGAGGCCAAACTCCGAGCAGTCACCGTTCAACAAAGAGTCTAGATGGTTGGTTGAATGGATTTCCTGGAACCGGCGAACTGAATCAATAGACAGTTGGGCAGAGTCCTCTCGCATGTGAAAGGTTCTGAGTGCTTCCTGATTGTATCTTCGGTTGGGCTCTCAGGGTGGAGTGTCCAGGTCTGGTGCGGAGCCGATGGGTATCTCGGCCGGGCTCCTCTCATTGTTTAGCCTGATTGCATCTTTAGTCGGGGCCTGCAGGGTGGAGTGTTCAGTTTGGGTGCGGAGCAGATGGATATCTCGACGGAGCAGAGTCCCTTTCACATGCGGAATAGCTCCGAGTGTTTTCTGATTGCACCTACCGGGGTGGAGTGGCCAGTTTGGGTGCGGGGCCACTCTCATTGTCTGATTTGATGGCTTGTGTCCTGCCTTTTGTTTTGTGTTGGTAAGCGTTGCTGTCGATCGTTACTGCCCGACTCGGGAAGAAATCTCTGGGTTATTTTACATTTTGTATCTTTACAGTATTACAAATATAACATATAATTCTTTATTCTCTTTCACGAATTTTTATCCAATGTTATATTTATCACAATGGTTACCGAAGTTTTCTTCCTCAGACCCTTTTGTTTGTAGCCTTGTCACCACAGGGGGTCGGGCTGACCCTCCCCTCCCCCTCGGCCCGGCAGCGAGAGGCAGCGAGAAGCAGTGAGAAGCCCAATGGAGTGGAGAAAAGTCCCCGCTAGCATTTCCAGCTGCTTGGAGTCTCTTTAGCCCTGGAAACCGCGGGGGTAGTAGCGGCAGGACCCCGCTCTCCGGTGCGGGAGCTCGTAGCTTTGTTCACCTGACCTCAGACTGCCTCTGAGTTTCCTTGCACTTTCAGGTTCTTGTGACCCAGCTATGGAAGACCAGAGGGTATTCTTGTCCTCCCTTTCTTTCCCTCCTGCGTTGCCAGGATACCATGCCCCCCTCTCTGCTTCTTCTGTGAGTTTACTCCTACACCTCTGTAGGCATTTGAAGAAGTCTGTGTCTGTTATTTCTTATCTTAGCGTGTTTAACCTTGATTTGTAGAAAGTTTGTAAATGAGTTGGCTATGCGAAATAATTGGTTCTCTCTCTGATGTTCCCTCCCTCTGAAAAATCCCTGTTAAAAGAAGCACCCCCGACCCAAACCCTTTGTCTTGCTCTCTGGATTTCCCTTCACAGAAATAAACTGTGGAATAGAATTCAGCAGAGGAGGTCCACCCCTTATTTCTTTACTTGTTTGAGAGACTTGAATTTCAGAAGTGAATCAGTGAGCCCCAAATCCTATTTCTGCTGGCTCGGAGCCAGAGTGAGGGGAAACCCCATCACTGAGCTGGCTGGAACACTCTGGGGGTTTGAGTCACCCAAGGTCACCTTATTTTCACAGGCCCCGAGAAATGTAAACTACAGTGAAGTAGGGGGGGACAAACTACGGGAATGACACTCCACTACCTGAAGCGGTAATTGGACAATTAACCTGCAATATGCAAATAGACCATACTTATATCTATCTGAAAAATGTGCAATGGTTGTCCATCTTGGGTGTAGTCTCTGTGAGACTCTTGCACTGCCCAAGGTGTACCTTGTGAAGGCCTTTCAATAAATACCTACCCTTTATCTTTTAACTCTGTCTAGCCTCTGTTGTAGATAGCCATTCCAGGCATCAGCTTTTGGCGACTCCACGCTAGGACAGGAGGGTTCTAGAAAAGCCCCTGGACTAGAGGAACATCCAGCTCTCTCCTATTGAGAAACCGCTCAGACTATTCAGCCTAGTCTTCATAGAAGTATGGCGAATGTCGTTTATTTCAATTTTTAGCACACTTTTATAGGGTTTTACAGGGTCCGCGGGCTAAGCAAGTTACTATTGGCCAATACATATTGGTTTACATTCTTTCTTCTGTACACAAGGATATTGCTTTTCTTTCATTGTCTCTGCTTCAGAAGAGTTTCAAGAACTTTAGCCTTTAATATCACCACTTATACCAAAGGCTGGTTTGTGCAGACAGGCTTTAACTAAAATATAAAATATTCTCTATACTCTCCCTTCCTTCGCCAGTACTGGTAGGCCATGGCTCCTGTCCAGACAGTATCACAGCCCAAGAATCCTCAGCTCCAACACAGGGGCATGTGAGTAAGTGAATAAAGGTGGTATTTAGTTTTAGCACCTGAGTTAGGTGTTACGAGATCTCTTATAGTTTAGTTTGGTATTGTAGTACAAAACACTCGCTTGCGGTGAGAGACTTCTCCAGGGTTATGCTGTTCAGGTATGAGCAATTTATTATATGGGTAAAGGGAGGAAGAGACCCGTGTCCGCCACCAGCCTTGGCGTACACGTGGTCAGGGAGGGAGAGACCCGTATCAGCTGCCAGCCGCAGCACACACGTGGTCAGGGAGGGAGAGAGAGAGAGGAGCGGGGAGAGTAGAAGAGCGGTTAAAGAGGGGGAGGGAGGAATCAAGAGTAAGAGAGGGAGAGCGGGGAGAACAAGGGAGAGAGGGGGTAACAAGAGTAGAATAAGAGGGAACACAAGGGAGTTAAGAGAGTAAGAGAGTGGGGAGAGTAAGAGAGAGAGAGGGGAGAAAACAAGAGCATGGGGAGAAAACAAGAGAGCGAAGTTCTTGTTGCAATTCAATATATCTTTTTCTATAATGAATATTCTAATTCCCAGTAACCAATCACTACGAGACACACCCACTAAAGAATTTACATATAGCCTATAGGAACTACTACATTACCATAGTGTTACATTTTAAACTCTAAAAGCTTTACAAATTCTTCTCTTTCTGCTTCACCTTTGGATTCTCTATCTGCAGAAGGACATTGTTTCATCAACAGGGATTCTTCTTTAGCTGTCAAGGCTATTACTCTTTGGATATTTATTAACTAGCACTCAGTATCCCATGACTCGAAGCTAGGTCTCATTTCTATTTCAGTTCTAGGCTTCATATTTTCAGAATCTTTTGCTAAACAATTATATTCATAAGGTTCCCCTGTTTCATTCTCCCCAACAGTTTGGTATCTCTGGGACCCGAGAAAGTGTCCAAGGGGGTTCTATCTGGTTTGTTGCTTTCCCCTTTGTTTGTTGTTAGCTTGTGAGAGCTAAGTACTGCAGTACCTGTGATTTGGCCTAGAGCCAGCAGTTGAGTAGTGGTTTAAGTTGCTACTTGCTGACTCCAAGCTCCTGGGTTCGAATCTATCTCCTGTTGTCCCTCCCTTAGCTTGTCAGTGTGTACTTACACTGCTTTGCTTAATTTCTGCAATCTTTCTAAGTATAGATGATGGGCTGTAATTTTTCTCAGTCCAATGATGCCCAAATACCCAAGAATTTACCTTTGGGTTTAGTGTTAGAAAACTGGCAAGAATTAGTTGCTGAACACCGACTCCTTACAACACCTGACCTTATTGGCCTGTCTAGACTAATCTGGGCAACTTATAAATTGGATAACAATCAGAAGTGATGTAAGTTTTGTAACTTTTCTCTAAAAACTCTTTTTCCTGTTTCTCTGTTTCTGCTGCATCTCTTCTGTTGCCACCCATTTGCTTGGTTTTATTAAGTTCAGAGGTGGTTTACCCCAGTTGCTCCCCTGTCATAAAGAATGGTTTGTCCCCAGTTGCCCATCATTGTAAACCCTTCCCATTTTTCCAGATTGTTCCCCATCCATCACCCCAATCCTGCCCCTAAGCCCTATCAATCTATGTGAACCCCCACCTTTTGTTCCAGTTCTTTCCTTGCCTATCATCCCTTCCTCGACGCCCCATTGATTGTACAGTTGCTTTCCCTCCCCCGGGTCCTTACCATTGGTCCTGCATATTGTAATCCCCACCCATAACCCCTCCGTTGCTGTTGTCCCATTGGTCACCATATGAGCCGCCCACGGTCCTTAAAACCTGGCGCATGGGGGTGCCCAGGGTCTCGGCTCAGACCTCTCCCCTGTAATCCCAGCCCTGCACCTGTTGGAATAAACTTGTTCCTGGGAAATCGGGAGAGCCTGAGCACTCTTTCTCCCTTCGCCACAACCCGTGTCGCCCTGTGAGCCACAACGCCAGAGCGCAGAGGAGCTCTGGAGGTTCCAGGTTGAGCCTCGCAGTGCTTGCCTGGTTCCCCACTCCTGCCGCTGACATCGGCCACAGCTAGCCGAGGCAAAAGGGGCCGAGCGGGCAGCGACACTCTTCTGTATGTTTCTGTCTCTTCCTGGATTTCTCAGCCTCTTTTGGACTGAATTCTTTTGGGATCCTCCCTAGTGGGGACCCCTGCTTATCTCAGTTCTTATGATTCGAAGAAAACTCCTGAGCTCGTTAGAATCTTGTTTCTCGTGTTTATTAAAAGGTCATCACAAAACTTAACAGGTCTCTCCAGGCTGGCTACAGAAGGTTAATCTTTGCAATCTGGTACATTTCTTCCTTCTGATGCTACAACAAGGCCTTGTGGCACACTTCATGTCTGATGCACAAAATGGCCCCGAAATACGCAGTGCTTTTATATTTATACCTATTTTTACCCAATTAACAACAGACATGTATATTATTTTTCTTAATGACCCAATGACCCATCACCTCTGTGCTACACTGCGGCATTTTCTGTCTAATCACTTACTATTCCCCTATTGATGTACAAAATGCTCGCGGTGAGAGACTTCTCCAGGGTCAAGCTGTACAGGTATAAGCAATTTATTATAAGGGCAAAGAGAGGGAGAGACCCGTGTCTGCCACCAGCCTCGGCGTCCACGTGGTTGGGGGGAGGGGAGAGAGTGCGGGGAGAGCAGGAGAGGAGAGGTTAAAGATGGGGACGGAGGGATCATGAGAGCATGAGAGAGATCGGGGAGAACCAGGGAGGCTTAGGAGAGAGGGGTAAGAGGGGGAAAGAGGGAAAAACAAGAGAGTAAGAGCAGGGAAAAACTAAGAGAGTAAGAGCATGGAAAAACTAAGAGGGTAAGAGTAGGGAAAATAAGAGAGTGAAGTTCCTGTTACAATACAATATATGTCTTTCTATAGTGAATATTCTAATTCCCAGTAACCAATCACTACAAGATACACCCACTAAAGATTTTACATACAGCCTATAAGAATTACTACATTAACATACAGTGTTGCATTTCAAACTCTAAAAGCTTTACAAATTCTTCCCTTGCTTCTTCTTGACCTTTGGACTTTCTATCTGCAGAAGGACATTGTTTCATCAACCAGGGATTCTCCTTTAGCTGGCTAGGCTATTGTTCTTTGGTCATATAGTAACTAGTACTCAGCATCTTATGACTCAAAGCAAGCTTTCATTTCTACTTTGATTCTAGGCTTCATACCTTCAGAATCTTTTGCCAAACAATAACATTCATAAGGTTTCCCTGTTTCATCCTCCCCAACATTACCCAAAAACCTCTAGGAGAAGAACATGAAGAAGAAAAAGGGACAAGAGACAACACCCTAAATCCCCCATCTTGTCTCTTGTTCTTTAAACTAACTTTTTCACCCAGTGATTTAAGAAAACTCTCTAATCTACACACTTACACTTTTAGCTTTTTCTATCTAACTTTAACAGTTGTTCTCATGTATCACCATGAAAACATGCTCATGAATTTCATGTTATATGAAATTCAGTGTTTTTCTGGATCTTAAAGCTAAGTATCAGAAACAAGGGCACACACTCTGTATCTCAGACTCCAACAAGTTTGGTAGCTTAGGTGAAGAATTAATAACCAATTTTATGTCTTGCCTGTGTCAACAAAACTTTTATAGTACTTGACTATATGAGGCTTTTTTTAGTTATATCACAAGATGAAAACCTACAAAAACCTAAGAAAGAATGTATACTGCTTTTAAGGAAAACAGGGAAAAAGGATGAAGAGAAACAGCCCATGTTAAATCCCGAGTGTGGGGGCAGGGAGGAGGTGGAGTCAGATCTAGTAGCCCATGCTTTGAGACCTGGGCCACCTGTGGTAAAGGGGGAAGGAGGCTGGCTTTGGCAGCCGAGAACAGCACAGGCACCTTTGTTGATTTCTGGCTGGACACCTCCCCCGCCTGCCCTCTCTCCCCCTCTTCCAGCTTTGGTTTCAATTGCTCTTGAATCAGACAGCTCTTGCTCAGGTAACTCTTCTGAAGGGGAAGATGAAATCATAGCTGCCCTGAACAGGTGAAGGAGGGGAAAGATAGCTAGGAGAGCCATAAAGGAAGGTAGCCCAATAGCCAAAGATACTAGGTGAAAAAGGGAAAAAAAGGGAGGAACTGGTTCTGCAAGCCCCGTTATGGAAAACAGTTGGCAGCCAGGGGACAATATATATAAAGGTTCCATACTCCCTTGTAGAGTTAGAACAGTGGAAGGTTACAGTAGGCAAATATAGAAAAAAATCCATATAAAGTAGCAAATTGAGTAGAAAGAGCAATTAACTCACAAAACCCTGACTAGACTGATTTGAAATTTATGATGGACACATTGCTTGATCCCACTGACAGACAGATGGTTAATAAAGCTATTACCACTTTGGTAGAGGAAAATATAGCAAGTGGGTTGATCCAGGGCACAGTTACAGAGGTATATCTGTCCAATAACCCTGGATGGGACCCTAACATTCCAGAACTGATGGTGAGGTTAAAACTATATCAAAATCTCATAGTATATGGATTAAAACATGGTGTCCCTAAAACTCTAAATTGGTCAAAGTTTCACAAAGTAAAGCAAATCTATGATGAATCTCCCACTGATTTTTAAAATAGTTTAAGAGAAGCTGGAAACCTAGATCCTGATTCAACTGATGGAAAAGCCCATCTACTTTTCTTGTTCCTGAGTCAAGCTACAAATGATATAAGGAGAAAGCTGCAAAAGCTAGACAAGGTTCAAGATATAGATAAATTTCTAGAAGTGGTGTGGAAGGTATATCGGGACAGGGGTCCAAGTGACATGGTTAGACACCAACCTAGTAAGAAGGCCACTCAGGAGAAGTCATCCAAGAAGACTTCCCCTACAAAGATCAGTGTGCCTATTGTAAGATATGGGAACACTGGAAAAATGACTGTCCAGGGCTGATGAAGAAATCCCCAGTTCCCCAACTCACAGTGGGACAAGACTCATGCTCAGAATGATAGGGACCGAAGGCTTCTCATCCAGTAGTGCCTTCGGTTATAGCTAAGCTGGGGAAAGATGATATTGAATTTTTGGTAGATACGGGATCAGCGTATTCTGTTAAATACTTTGGAAGGTAAACTGAGTCAAGATACTGTACATGTGCTTGGGGCCACAGGGGTAAGCAAAACATGGCCTTTTTTCCAACCTTTAAAATTCAACCTGGGGAAGCACTGGGTAACTCATCAATTCCTTTATATGCCTAACTCCCCCAAACCATTGTTGGAGAGAGATTTGCTAGCATTCAACTAGGAGACTGGGTCCTAGTTAAGGAGTGGAAAGAAGCACCACTGATGGCAAAGTGGTGTGGCCCTTTCCAAGTGTTACTGACCACCAAAACAACCGTCAAGACAGCTGAACATGGGTGGACCCATCACACTTGGGTCAAGGTGTCTGAAGCCCCAGAGATTTGGATATCTCAGCTGGAGGAAAAGGATAGGAAGCCATGACTGACACGCCTCATCAGTGCACCGGAGCAGTAGCCAGTGCATCGATATCAGGGGGAACCTCATCTGCCTACCCACAGACTGTCTGCTAAAATTATCTGGATGGGCATCCCTCCGTTTGGATCTCCAGTCACTGGGGGGCTAATCCTTGCTGTGATTATTTTCTTTATATTAAGCTGTTTCTGTGCCTTCACTCACCACAGATGGTGCAGAAGATAACGTGAGAATTAGATTAGGAGATTAGATTACACCATTAGAATGTTTTTCTTAATAATATAACCTTTATATTGTCAGTTAGGTTTGGGTCAGAGGTGGGAGAACCATTTTTTAGTCCTAGGAGAAGAAGTAGCAAAAACCTTTAACCTTAGCAATTGTTGGGTCTGCGGAGGGCCAGGAGGATCTGAAGACTGGCCATGGGTGGCCAGCCCAGTTGAACCTAAATGGTGAGTCAGCACCCTGAGTGAGGTCCATAATGTAACAGGATTGTGGGATGAAGAAGGAAGCCCATGGCAGCTTCATTCTTCTGAAAAAGGCATTTATTGTCTAAATAGAACAGGAGGCATATATGTTGGGAAAAAATGTTTGTGACTATATCTCTGAATTTAAATTGTTGGACCCCCAACTGCCCTCATTATGATTGTTCCAGATATCGAGGCAGATGGAATCAAATGCATGTGAATCTCACTAATGGTAGCTGGGTAAAGTGTTTCTACGATAATTACCAAAGGGATTTTGACGGCTGTAAAGCAGTGGAGAAGGACAGTTTTTTTGACCACTTATTTTTAAGCTGCCCCTGAGTACGGATGCTAAATATGAGCAAAAGAAGGGAGCACAGTGCCTGTGGAAAAGCAGGCCACATAATTTTCTCAGTCTCGCCTGAGAAAGTGGCCTGGGAAATCATAAGGAGGAATTAAAACAATCCTCAGAGATAGAAGACAGCCTTGCAGGTGCTGTTTGTCAGTTTCTTGTTTTCTTGCAAGAGAAGGTCGAGGGGTGGTGTACCCCACTGACCAATGATGGTGATGTGTTAGTTTACT
Organism: Poecile atricapillus; assembly: GCF_030490865.1. Classification (NCBI taxonomy): domain Eukaryota; kingdom Metazoa; phylum Chordata; class Aves; order Passeriformes; family Paridae; genus Poecile; species Poecile atricapillus. The sequence continues at coordinate 101,996,977 of NC_081288.1, read as the reverse complement.
AGCTAATAAGAGTTTTAACTTTCTGAACTTTCATGTATCAGTATATAAAAGATCTGAGGTAATAAACCTTGAGCTCTCCTGTTCAACTCACAAGAGAGTCTATGTCGTTCTTCTCAATAGAGCAACAGCTGAGATAATTCCACAAGCAGGACACATGTTGTCCATGACTATCAGTGGAAGTAGCAACACCAGAACAAAACTCAAACCCTTTTTCATAAATTCTGGTCCAGATCTAACAAAACAGATCTGAGATGTAGCTGTAGGTAGATACCTCATGTGGGACCTTGGAAATGCAAATATTGTCATTTTTATGGTTGGGCAACTATTGTTGGAGGACCGTTAAGCCCAGGAAACAAGTGGTATTTTCATCCACCAATTGATGATGAAAATTGGGAAAACCCCTTTGCCAATGGGATCTGAGCTTTGAAAGGTCATTATTGCATTCGTGGCCAACATGCCTATTGAAAGACCCCCGAGCTGTTCACCAGTCTTCACAGAACTAATTGTGAATGCCGTTTATTTCCATCTTTAGCACACCTTTTATAGGGTTCTACGGGGTCTGCAGGCAGAGCAAGCTACTATTGGCTAACACACACAGTTTACATTTTTTCTCTTACACACAAGGATATTGTTTTACTTTACTCTCTCTTCTGCATGAAGGTTTCAAGGACTTTAGCCTTTAATATCACGACTTATGTCAAAGGCTGGTTTGTGCATACAGGCCTTTACTAATATATAAAATATAGCAACACATGCCTATCGCAAGTTGCCTCCGAACTGCTCAGGGATATGTTATGTTATGTATATTAGACCGTTGCTGTTTTTGCTGGCGCAAGTTCAGGGAAATCAGCTAGGAATCAAGGTATATGATAATCAAATTAGAGAAAAGCGGTCAATTGATGCATCCCTGGCTGGACAGAGCAACCAAACATGTTAGAATATAAATGGACACCTGAGCAAATCATACAACACTATGGACCAGCCACTTGGAATCCTAATGAATTAATACCAGAGAATCTATTTATAATTTAAATTGGATAATTAGGTTACAAACTTTGAAATAATAGCCAGACAACTACAGCTCTTGACCTTCATTCTGACTAATCCACTCAGATAAGAAATGCAGATTTCTACATTGGTTGGTATTAGATTACCTATTAGCAGAAGAAGGGGGATTGTGTGGAAAAATAAATTACTGTAACAGCTGTTTTCAAATAGATGGCAGTGGAAAAGTGCTGAAACAAATAACAAAGGGAATAAGAAAGTTAGCTCATGTACTGATCCAAACATGGAAAAGATGGGAATGGGGCATGTTTTCATGGTTACCTGGTGGACTGTGGGTTAAACAAATGCTTTTTTTCCTCTTACGTGCTCTAGCAACTCTAGTCTTTTTACCATGCATGACCCCTTGCTTAGTGCAACTTATTCAACATGTGAGCAAGGGGATGCAAGTAGTAGCCATGCCTACAGGTACAGAAATGGCTACAAAAGGACACAAATTGATGTCACAGCAAATGATCGCAAAACCAAAAAGGACCCAGGAACAGAAAATTAAGTCGCTGATAATAAGGTTTGTAAAGACAGTTATTGAGAAAATAAAAAGAGGAGGGATTGAATGAAATGAGAAAGAGGTGTCTTTGCAAACAAGCTATGGGCTTGATGGTAGATAACGCCAGAGAGGTGAAAGAAGCAATGTGGGGGGAAGGGGGGGGGGAACCATAAATTTCATAAGAATTCCACTCATTGACACAGACTGTTAGTCACTCAAGACTGTGCTAAGTCTCCGGATTTAGAGAAAAATAATAGAGACACAAGGAAAAAGAAAAATGGGGGCAGGGTATGCATTAGAAGGGGGTCTTAGGTATTAGGCATTTCAGGAAGTCTGTACCTCTCAAGGACCTCATCCAATGGGGAACAAAAGAGGGAAATGCAGCTGGGAAATTAGGATAAAAAGGAGGCTGCATCCTTTTAACAATTTGAGAGACCCCATGGGAAATGCCCCATGGCCTCTCCCTTTATTCAAATAAAGTTACAGGACTCTTCAGTCTCCTTTTTGGGCATAAAATTCTGGTGTTTGTGGATTCATTTTCCTGACAGGACTGAATCTTTGGGAACTTGGGGTCAGATTTATGGTAGTGGGTAAATTGTACTATGCATCCAGCTACTGTATATAAGTAACCCTCTTGTAGAATGACATGTCCATGTTAGGTTAGACTCTCCTGCGTGCACCTCAGGCCTGAATAAATTATGCCCTCTTTAACACAATTTTAGTGTTGGAGAGCCTTATTCTGCTATTTCAGACATTTGATAACAGTAATTTGGCATCCCAGGTAGAACTTCAGCCTTGAGCCTCAGTGGATCTGTGGCTGATAGATCTCCAGCTGGCTCTGAGGGATTCTCGGGGGGAGCTTTGACCTCTGGTCATTGACTGGGGCTCAGGTAGAATCCCTGGGTGAGTAAAGGCATAATTTGAATTAATTACTTTTGGATTGTTTGCAGCGATTGAAAGACAGAAGGACCATGCAGTGCAAGCAAAGCCAGTTTATTACACTAATCACCCATATTTATAGTTCTCTAACTTCCACACAAAATTTTCTACTCAGACCCCCTTGCCCCTGTTTCCTCAGCAACACAATCTTTTCACTTATCAAGTCCCTGTTACATCTTATGCTAGCAATATCTTTTTCCATATCTTCTCTCATCAGAGCAGTCAGATGTGGTGTCTTCACTTCTGGTTCTTGCCTTGAGTTTATTTCTCCCATGGCTTCCACTGTACCAGGGCCAGGACATCAGCAATGCTGCCCATCTCAGCTTCTGTAGCTGTCTGATCTTCCACATCTCCCCCTTTCTGTTTAACAATGATTATTTGCTTTATTGATTTATTAATCAACTTCTGAATACATTGAATCAAGCAAGGCAGGCATATCACTATAACTAATAACATCCTCAATACAGACATTTCCATCTTAATTAAATTCTTGACCCATCCAGTGATCCCTCAGCTTCCAAAAAGGCTGTTAAACCAATCAATTCCATCTACTATTTCTAATTTGGCTACATTATCTTGTAAAGCTTTAATACTTGCATGAATAGATTTTGAGTGACCAGAAAGGTTCATACAACACATTCCATCAAAATCTTCACATCCATGTCCATGTGCTAAAAGCAAAAAAATCAATAGTGGCTTGATTCTGCAATGTTGCATGTCTAATGGAATCAACATTGGTTAACAATCCTGTTAAAGCAAGCAAAATAGCATTAGTTTGTCGAGCTAACCAGCAGTCTAGTCTAACAATCCCAGTGCCTTTCAGGCTGCTACTCCTGGGACAAAAAAGGAGATAGCCCAATGCTGTTGTAGTGACCAAAAGTCAAGGTTATCATTGCAATCAGGGGTAAACGCATGAATACTGCATTTGTCTCTGTGGAAATCTACGTTGTGAAATTATGGATGTATGGGTGTTAATAGCAAGAGTCACCTTAAACTTCAGAGGCCTTCCTTAATATGTGATGGAATATCAGCCCAAGTTCTGTCACCACAAATAAACAATACTCATGCTGGTAATGATAACGAAGCATTAGTAGAGCGAGAGATTTTAGTGGAAGTGTAATTACACCAGAAATTTTTATTTCTGAATATGGGTTGGCTCGAAGAAACATTCCATGGTTTAGATCAGTTGGCCCTAGAATAATTCAATTTGACACAAAGGTCCATTTTTACAGATCCCGAAAGTTCTAGTTCCTGGGGGCTCGAGGGGTGCACGAGGGAGATATGGGACCCATTGGTCCCAACCATCAGCATGATTTTCAAAATTAAGAACATGAGCAGAAGGGGGGTGTGGCCATGTATCTAAAGGTAAATCAAAGAGACAAGTAGAAAATGGGTTTTCAGGAGAGGCTGTATCCAAACATAAAGTATCTTATCCTGTTAAATTGGCTAAAATTATCCATACATTTGCTTTTGGCAGATTAACAGTCCAAGTAAAAGTAACAGGATGAAGCACTAATACTAAAAAAAAGCCCTTGCTAGTGTAAGCCAAATATTACTTTGAGGCAATGGCGATAGAGGGCTCCCCATTGTTGTTGCAGAAGGAATTAGAACTGTTATAAGTAACTATGTAGTTGTTGGCTTTCGCTATTATGTGTTGGCTTTTGCAAATTATTAGTAATCACAACAATTTTGATATAGTACAGTTTGTAAACACTTTAACTGCTTTTGATATAGTATAATTTGTCAGCTTTTTATGGCCAATGCCCTGGCCCCTGTGTAGCTCATATCCTCAGAACATCATTTTTGGATGATATTTAATTTGTGGACAGTGTGATAAACATATAATAAAGTTTTGGCTTTCACAAAATATTGAAGTGGATGCTATGTGTTGTGCATTATAATGTTAACTTTTGCAGAAGTAGTTGTAGTTGTGAAATAACTAATGCTTTTATTTTTGTAGCTGACTGACAATAATGAGAATAACTCAGATATATTTGTAAAATAGCTAATGTTGATTTAAAGTACTTGTGGAAATAGCTGAAACCATCTGCATGGTCAGATAACATTTAAGGAATGGATGTGATGAGGGTCCCTGACACTGACCCTTCAACTATCAATAATTGTTGCCTGCTGAAACCACGGAACAGGGGGCCGTTGTGAGGAAGTGACACACGACCCTCAAAACCACATCCATGATTACTGCACGTACTCTAAAAAGGCGGGTCAGGGGTTGAACCAAGCTAAAGAATTCCAGGAACAAGTAAAAGTGTTCAAAGAAATGTTTGAATATGTATAATCTTTATGAATATGTATTTGACCAATGCAATGGAAAATGTATATAAGAGTTGTTACGGTTAACCAGTGTGCCTCTGGCCATTGTCAGGCACCCAGCACTGTAATTGATTTGTGCCTTATTATCCCTTATTAAGCTTCTAAAAATTTTAAAGAGTGAGGTTCATTTCTCACAGAAGTAATACGACAAAACTCATTAACAATGGCAAGCCACTGCTCACTTGATAAATCCTGATGTTTGGGCAAACCATATCGATGCTTGCACACCAACTGTTTAATTTGTATATTATTCTGACTGGTCCTTAAAGGGTCACAACACTGACAGTCAGCTCTTCTTTTATGAGATGCACAATACCAAAGGCACCCACACCTTTGACACTCACACAGAGTTCATACTTGATGATGCCTTGTGTGACAGGCCAAGTAAGGAAAGGAAGTTAACAGATCTGCAGAAAGCTCATGTTCAAAGGGGTTGGGGTCTGGGTGTTGCAAGTCTAAAGCAAGAAAATGGTCATCAAAAGGAAAGGGAGCAAAGTACTGACCACCTCTGGACATATGATCGACTGGTTCCCTGAGAACAGAAGATTTATCTTCTATTATTTTGACATCTCTAGGAAGCCCAAACCACCTCTTTAAGAGCATTAATCTATTTCTGTATTTTGATCAGCTGGCTGTTCAATGAAGAGTCTGATGTTCTTGGCTGGAACCCAACGAAGACTGGTATCTGTGGAAACACAAGCATAACCCCTTCCCCATGTAATGAGGGGAAATGGGCCTATGATTTTTCTACTTTCTGGGTCTTTTACAAGGACTCGTGCTTTTTGCTCTATGTCTAATGATGTTTCTTTAGAAGTAGAAAAGTGTTCTATTATAGGGGAAGCTTTGGTCTCAGCATAGCAATTTAAAAAACTGAAAACATACAGTGCTTTGTGTAGCCATTCCATTGGAGTACATCACTGTGCCGCCCTGAAAATTAAACCTTCTGATCTTGTTTCCATAGTTTCTAGCCACTTTCCCAGGAAAGTAACTATAAACATAGATGTTTATGCATTCTTTCTAAGAAACGTCTTTTGATGGACATTTCGCACGACCAGTGTGGTTGGGAAGGTGGTAACCTAACTATTGATGCCGAATTTTGCCCCAAAAGGCGGTAAAATAACTGTCTAAGAGACTCAGTTTAAGTCAGATAGACAGGAGGTATTTTATTAGCAACGTGCACGTTGGGGAAATCCTTAAAGGGATTTTTCCAAAGTCTTACAGCAAAAGCGTGCCTTTTATACAGTTTTAGGTTTGGGATTACATCATATCCATGCATATTCATATGGGGCGTGCCGTAGGCGGAGCGTGGGCGGAAACTTCTGTTTTGAGGATCTTTTCGGGGGTCGTTCCGGTCGGCCTTCATCGTGGGCGAGGGTCTCCGAGGAGTCTTCCTCTTTAAACTTTTGAACTTCTCTCCAAATTTGGTCCATTCCCGGTGTAGTTGGCTGAGTTCCTAAGCTTTGGCCAGGCTCCTAGGGTCAACTTGACATATTGGCATTAGACATGCTTTAGCTTTGGCTCGAAGTATGCTTTGTCCGGTGGTTTTCATCCTTATCTTCCTCTCCTGTCCTTGTGTTCCTAGTCCTAGCCAATTTATTGCTCCGGGTGTTTCCTATATGCTTCACATTCTATGTTTTAACCCATTATTTCTCGAAGGCTATCTATTTTATGGCTTCATTCCCCCCTTTTCTTATGACTTACGAATTCTTTCGTCAAGGTCTGATCCTAAGAGCACTGATGCGCTCGTACCATAGCCCAAACCATTTGGGTCCTTTTCATTATGATCCTTAGCTTCCACCACATAAAAATATTTGTGAAAGTTAATACCAACAGGGCTACAACTACCAATATCATTGGGTGCACCAGGTAATTGAAAACCTGTGTAGCTGTTGGGGAAAATCCTGTGAAGATATCTCACCAATGATGCTGGCCTACTTGTTCTACTTCGGTGAGGACATTCTTTATTCTTTCTGAATCATGTTCTACCTGCCATACCATCCGTTTAGTCGTTTGATTCACTCTTTGCACCAATTTCTTTACTTTAGGGTGTGCGAGCATTGCTTTAAGAATTTTGACATCCATCCCTATTTGCAACTCTGGTATTTCTCGATACAGGTTAAAATCTGTGTTAAGTAGCTGTTGAGTAGTTATTGGGACAGTATAATGAAAATCGCAACCCACTATTTTGGTGAAGTTGCACACACAAAAGTTAGTATTGTTAGTTTCTTCTTGGCAATTATCTATAGTGACATTGTCACAGGCTGTCCGTACGCAAGCACACCCATTCCCTATATAGTAAACTTGTGACTGTGTTCTATTATGCAAAAGCACTTCAAAAGTGCACACTCTATTTTCAGCATCTAAGCATAAATCTTCTGCTTCTACTACAGCGTTTTCGCAAACATAACCTAGCTGTCCTCTAGGAATACATGCTTCTGTGCTAACCGATTGCCACTTATTTTTGATATAATCATAACTGGCCTAAACATTGTGATTTATTGGCTTGACAATGACATCTTGTTGTATTGTCCCTAGGGTGAGGATAGGAAAAATAGCTCTTTCCTCTGCCGCACTGATGGTGAGGACATAAGCTTCGATATGTTCCTGTTGAGGTTCATAAGTGAAGTTTACTAACTGCCACCAGGCTTGGTGGTCTTTCTCGAATTGTGTAGTATGATTGTCCTTTAATATTGTTTCTCTTAGTTCTTGAGGTAATATACCTGACGTTCCTTCTCTCATTATTCCTGCCGCTACCGATTGTACCCACTGTTGTGTCTGAGAGCATTGGATAGCGAGTGCAATGTCTTTACTAAGTTCTCCTGTGTAATTAGCGAGCTTTACAAAATCCTCTGCAGTATGGTTTGCTACCATGGTTAGTAATTTTACTACTAGCGATTGTGTCTCTGCCAATGTAAGCATAGATGAACTCAGCGGCACTTTGAGTTTTCCTAAGTTGGTGGTGACAGTGCTCAATTTGTTCACTAATACCTCTTGATCTACTGCATTCAGTATTCCAAATCCAGTACCAACTCATCCACTTATATCCCTTTGCGCCCGCCTGTGATAGGACCTAGTTGCTAGCCATGCATTCCATCCCTTAAGGCTTTGCTGTACAAATGGTCGGCAATCCTTCTGCAGATGCGTAACATCGGCATGTATATTCATCTGCACCTTTTTCAGGGAATAAGTGGGGTCCAATAATAATTTTAGTTCATTAGATTTCCTTATCACTTGAGGCCCTACAAAGGTTAAATTGTGCACTACTTTGCATTTCGCTGGTGGAGTGGTTTCTTGGGGCAAGTCTAGATTTGGATATAAGGAGATCACGTCTTCCGATAGTGCCACCTTATATTCAACAGCATGCCTACCAGGGACCCCCTCTAGGCTAAGACCTTGTTCCGGTATCTTCAACTGTCTTTCGCATATGAACGACATCGATTGATCCAATCTAAATGCCATCTCACACCGTGCCTTCCTTTCCTCGGGACCACCAGATGCCACGATCTTTCCCGCAGGAAAAAGAAGAGGGTGAGGGTCAAGGGTTATGTTTTGAGGACGCAGCTCCCTAAGCGAATCTTTTCTATAAATTACTGTGTTTTGGGGCTGTGATCCGGTTGGATCTTCCCGGAAATCACTCCACCGACATGAAATTGGGCCTTTTTGCTGCCTCCAAATAGTGGGCTTGCCCATTTCCACCGGACTAAAGGTAATTAGGTTATGTTCGGATGCTGATTTCCTCAAGGATCGAATTGTTAATACTAGCTGCCTTGTTTTTCCTTCCACTGAGTCAAGCTCTCGACACCCAATTTGGATTTGGTCTCCCTTGTATGCTACCATGGAAGGTTGATGCCATAATTTACTTGCGTATGGCTGATTGTTACGTAGGGCATATACCTCGAAATAGGGTCCCTTCGCTCCCCATTCCGGGTGGATACACTGGTGTGCGTGAGACCATGGGTCTATTGGGGCAGAGTCCTGGGGAAGAACCATACTTATCGAGAGTCTAATGATCAGGGTTGAAAGGGCCTGAGGTGAAGTCAAGATCATGATGTCCGTTCCTCTTGTTTATTCTCTGGAGCTTTCTTGACCTGCGAGTAATGAATCCACGTAGGTCGCTCCTTGATCCGGACCGCGGTGAAGGTAGTCAGCAGCACTTGGAAAGGTCCCTCCCACTTCTCTTGTAGGGGTTTTCCTAAAAGATTCTTAACATACACCCAATCACCGGGATTAAACGGATGCAATTTACAATCAGGTTGTTTAGGTTGGTGCTCTATCACCACGGTAGCATTCTTATCCAATTGTTTCCCCACTGTAATTACATAATCATAAATGTACTGGTTACCGATTTGGTCTATGGCATCCCCGTTTACAACTTGCATAGCATAAGGTCTACCATACAGGATTTCGAATGGGCTTAGCTTCTCTTTTGACTTTGGTTTGACTCTCAGCTTCAGCAGAGCAATAGGCAAGGCTTGATACCATTGCAAATTAGTCTCTTGGCATATTTTGGCAATTTGCTGCTTAATAAGATGATTCATTTTTTCTACTTGTCCACTGGCCTGTGGATGATAAGGTGTATGTAATTGCCATTTGATTTGTAATGCTTTGCTTATTGCTCTCACCACTTTCGCACAGAAGTGTGTACCCCTATCCGAGGAAATACTCTTCGGTACCCCAAACCGCGGAATGATTTCACTCAACAGTATTTTGGTCACTTCTCTTTCCTTGTTTGTCCTGCAAGGGAATGCTTCAGGCCACCCAGAAAATGTATCAGTTAATACCAACAAATATCGAAACCCCCCTTTTCTTGGGAGCTTAGAAAAATCAATTTGCCATACTTCACCTGGGAATTTACCTCGACTTATGGCTCCTTGGTGTATCTTGGTTCCCGTATTCGGGTTATTTTTCAGGCACCGTTCGCACTGGGATGTTACGTGCTTTATAGTAGTAAATAATTTCGGTCCTGCTATCCTGGTTTGCAAATATTGGTAAAGCGGATCCAAACCCCAATGGGCCTTCTCATGTTCTGCTTTTACAAACTGCCACATCACATTTCCTGGTACTACTAACTGTCCTGTTTCCAATTGACCCCAACCATTTTCTAATATTTTGCCCTTATTTCTTTGAATCCACCTATGGTCTGATTCCTGGTAATCTGGCTTGATACTGATATCCAGGTCTCCTGGTATTAGGGCCGTTATTCCCACTTCCCTAGACCTTGTGGCAGCCAATTTGGCCTCTGTATCTGCCTTTCTATTTCCTATTTCTGGAATAGTATTGCCTTTCAGATGTCCCTTACAATGCATTATGGCCACTTGAGCTGGGAGTTGGACCGCCTCTAGCAATCGCAGAACCTCCTCTGCATGTTTAACTGTTTTTCCTTGTGTAGTCAACAGTCCTCTTTCTTTCCAGATGGCCCCATGAGCATGTACAACAGAAAAGGCATATTTAGAGTCTGTCTATATATTGATTTGCATGTTCTCTGCCAATTCCAGAGCTCGAGTCAGAGCTATCAGTTCTGCCTTCTGGGCTGAAGTTCCTGTGGGCAAGGGGTTCGACTCAATTACCCTTTCTGTAGTAGTGACTGCATAACCAGCCATTTTTACTCCTTGCTTCACGAAGCTGCTGCCATCCGAGAACCAGTTGTCCGCATCTTCGAACGGCTCTTCTTTGAGGTCCGGGCGACTGGAATAGACAGCTTCAATTGTTTCCAGGCAGTTGTGTTCGATGGGTTCTGCCGGGGCTCTTCCTTCTAGAAATGAAGCTGGGTTCACAATGTTAGTTACCTGAATGGTTACGTCATCTGATTCAGCCAGAACGGCCTGGTATTTTAGGAATCTGGAAGGCGACAACCAATGGTTGCCTTTCTGTTCCAGCACAGCCGACACGGTGTGGGATACTAGTACAGTCACCTTTTGGCCCAGCGTGAGCTTCCTGGCCTCTTCTATGTTAATTATCACTGCGGCCACTGCCCTCAGACAGCCTGGCTATCCTTTGCTTACTTCATCCAATCGCTTAGAGAAGTAGGCCACAGCTCTCTTGTGTGGTCCCAGCTGCTGTGCTAGGACTCTTAAGGCCATCCCTTGTCGTTCGTGGGAGAACAGCCAGAATGGTTTTGATACATCTGGGAGACCTAAGGCTGGTGCTCTCATTAGTTCCATCTTCAGCTTCTTGAAGGCTTCTTCTGCCTCGGGAGTCCAAACTAGGATGTTCTTAGCCTCCTTCAACAAATCATACAGTGGTTTAGCGAGTATCCCGTACGGGTAGATCCATAGCCGACACCAACCTGTCATCCCCAAAAAGGCGCGCAGATCTCTCACCGTCTCTGGTTTGGGCATCTGGCAGATGGCCTCTTTCCTAGCTGCTCCCAGGGATTGCTGTCCTCTGGAGACTTCGTATCCCAGGTACACCACTTGTTTCTGTACCAGCTGTGCTTTCTGTTGAGAGACTCGATATCCACTTAAACCCAGGAAATTCAGCAAGGAAATAGTCCATTCAATGCATTCTTCCTCTGTCGCTGTTGCTATTAGGAGGTCGTCTACGTACTGCAGAAGGGTGCCATCTCCCAGCGGCCTTTCCCACTGTTCTAGTTCCTTGGCTAACTGATTCCCAAAAACCGTAGGGGAATTGCACCACCCTTGGGGCAACACTGTCCAGGTGAGTTGGGTCTTTCTTCCACTATCTACAGATTCCCACTCAAAGGCAAAAATCTTTTGACTCTCGAGAGCTAAGGGGAGGCAAAAGAACGCGTCTTTTAAATCTAATACGGTGAACCAGGCCAAATTCTCCTTCAGTCTGGTCAAAAGCGTGTATGGGTTAGCAACTACCGGATGCAATGCCTTAGTTATTTCATTTACTGCTCTCAAATCCTGGACTAACCTATAGGTTCTATTAGGTTTCTTGACTGGCAGGATTGGTGTATTAAAATCTGATTCGCATTCTACCAATAACCCTAGTTCCATAAACCTTCTGATTGTGGGCTCAATCTCTTTCTTATCTTCTATCCTCAGAGGGTATTGTTTCTTTCTCACCGGTTTTGTCCCAGCTTTAAGTTCAACGACAATCGGTGCTGCTTGTTTTGATTTTCCAGGTATATCAGTAGCCCACACCAATGGGTACGTCTTGCTCAGGATTTGCTCGAAATTGTGGCTTTCAGGTTTAGGCTCTACACAACTGATCGTTAGGCTTAAAGCTGTAATCAGTTGTTCTTCATTTACTTGAAACTCTAATTGATCTTTGTTAAACTTTATTACAGCCCCCAAGTTCTCCAATAAGTCTCTCCCTAGTAGGGGTTTTGGTGAATTTGGTAAATACAGGAACTGATGAATTCTCATTTGCTTCCCAATTTTGTATTTAATGGGTTTCAAAAAGTAAGCCTTTTCTGGTTGGCCTGTTGCTCCCACAACTTGTACAAATTCATCACTTTTAGGTACAAATTCTTGATTTAAAACCGAAAAGGTTGCTCCCGTATCAATCAAAAAGTCTAATTCCTTTTTACCCTCCCCTAGCTCTATCTTAACCAGTGGGTCTGCTAGGGTACGGCCCACCGGTCCCCTTCATTCACTATCCTGAGGCGTGGTAGTAGTGGTGGCCATTAGCCTTTCCCTTAGCTGGGGGCATTCTCGCTTCCAGTGTCCCGTCTGCAGGCAGTACGCATATTGATTCGGCCCTACCCCGTTTGAATGGGGCTGGAGCCTCCTTCCCCTTCCTGCTGGGTTGTCTCTA